>NC_072386.2:89277394-89901323 GCF_028885625.2 Pongo pygmaeus | reverse complement strand
CCCAGATCTTTTTGAATGTTTCCAGCATTACACTTTCACCTTGTGAAAATTGCTATTTATTTTGAGTTTCATTATATTTGTTTGTATAGCCCACAATATCTTCTATATCACTGCCATTGACTTGCCTCCAAGTTACTGTTATTCATTTATTGAAGACTCTGGCAGCTGATTTATAATCTTTCTCTTTAAGTCCTGCCATCATCCTAGGAAATTTCGATGACAAGAATTGAACCATCCAACATCCTAGTCTCATACTTCCGAAACTTCTTATTTCTAGAGACAATCATCTTGCCTCAATTTAAGTCATATACTTAAGGGCCATTTCCTAAGAGTAGTCCTCTGCTGTGGTTTGAATGCACTCCCATACCCCCAAAAAAGCATGTGCTGGAAACTTGATACCCAATGCCACAATGTTAAAAGGTGGGGCCTAATGAGAAGTGATTAGGCCATGAGGGCTCTACCCTCATGAATCGATTAATGCATTCTGCATTAGTGTAGAAGTGGGTTTATTATCACATGAGTGAGTTCATCATAAAAGGACAAGCTTGGCCCCCTTCTCCCCCTCTCTCTTACCCTCTCTTTGCTCTTCTTTCATGGGATGATGCAGCAAGAAGGCCCTTATCGGACATGGCCCCTTGCTTTCCAGCCTCCAGAATGATGAGCCAACACATTTCTGTTCATTATAAAATTACCTAGTCTGGGGTATTTTGTTGTAGCAGCACAAAGTATACCAAGACACCTCTAAAGTCTTCAACTTTCCTCTACCTTCTAGTTTTCTCATGCACTTGCTTCCTCTAGGCACTTGGCATTTTCTCAGCCTGTATTCCTTTCCCTCTTTAGACCCCATGATTGAGCATCCTTTTCTTCTTAGCAACTCTAAACCTCTATCACTCTCCTTTAGTTCCACATTCAACTCCCCACACCCCACATTACTAGCAGAAGATTGTGTCTTTTACCCAATGAGAAAATTATGCCTCTGGTATCATATTTCTCAACTTTCAGCAGCTTACCATTTATTGCCTCTTCTTTTCTCAGTCTCAGAGGATGTGTTTCCTTGATGCCACTTTCTTCTCCCACACCCACACATATTCTCGCAGTCATCACCTCCTTTTTCTTATATAAAACCTTCTCCCTCATGGTATAAAAATAGTAATTTTTCCCATCCTAAAAAAAAACTTTCAAAAAACATTACTGCCTTTATGCCATGTTCATCTCTAACAAGGTAGCGTCCTATCCATATATTTCAGAAGAGTTGCCTACACTTACTGCCTCCACTTTTTCACCTCCCATACACTCCTCAATTGGCTGCAGTTTAGCTTCTTGTCCCAATCATTTCATTAAAACAGATATCACTAAAATCAATAACAGCTTCTGAAGTGCCAATTCCAATAAGTGTTTTTCAGTTCATATCTTACTGAATCTCTTTGACATTGTTAATTTCTTTCCCATCTTGAAACTCTGGAAACCCTTGGCACCTAGGACACTAATTCTTCTGATTCTCGTAATATCTCACAATTCTATCTCTGGTTTTTTTTTTTGTTTGTTTGTTTGTTATTTTTATCTCTGGTCCTTTTTAGTTTTCTTTTCCTCTTACAAATTGGAAGTCTCCAAAGTTGCCCACAGTTTCATGTTCTCCTTAAGTGAGGTGTTCCACCTCCATGACTTTTATTAACACTTATAAGTCACTAACTTGAGAGACTCTCTCTTTCATCCACACCTCTTTCTAAGTTTTAGAGTTGGGAGTTTTAGAGTTGAGTATTTGCCTTCTAGACCACTCCAGCTCACCCCTCAAACACAACATGTCCCCAAACCAGCTCCTTTTCCTGAATTTGGTAATTCATCCTTGCCTAAGCACCAGGTTAGAACTTGGAGGATGTTTTATCCTCAATTTCTCTTTTTTCCTTGTCAGCCATATCGTATCAATGGCCAATCATTCCAAATTAAGTCAAGACTCATCTTTCCCTCTCCTGGATTGCTGTAATGACCTTCACACAAGTCTCTCTGCTTTCATTCCTGTTTTCTTTCAGTCTATCCTTATAGGATAGTCAGTACAATCTAATAAAATATAAATCTGACCACACCAAGCTCATTCTTAAAGGATTTAAATAATTGAATGGTATCTATAGAAACATGTCTAGGCTCTTCATATATAAGGGCTTCCATGATCTAATATCTGTAGACGTCTTTGGCCTCATCAATATATCCTCCCTACTTGACTCTTTCTGCTTTGGCAACAAGGAACTGCACGGAGTTCACATTCCCCACCACCCCAACCAGGCAGGACTGACTACGGATATTTGCTCATATTCTTCCCTTGCCTGTAATTCATCACCATTTTTCTCTTTTATGTGGCTCAATCCCAGTCACTCTTTAAGACTCAGTTTATAAGCCCTCCTCATGTTCCTTAGCTGATATTTGAGCCTTTCCTCAGAGCTTCCATAACATCCTGTATATTCCTCTGTCAAATTACTTTACACTGTCTTCTCTGTTTATCTTCCCAGCACATTGTATGCTTCTTGATATCTCATTCAATTTTCTATTCCTCTTGCCCTTCCTAGTGCCAGATATCTAGAAGGTGCTTGGAAACACTTTGGACTTGGAATTATAATAGAGTTCAAATCCTTTTTCTTCCATGCATTGTTCTAAGACATACATAAGTCACCTTACCTGTCTGAGCCATGCTTCCTTATCTAATGATTCTTTTGTTTTTCAAGAAAAAACTAGAGATCAAATGAGAAAACATATAAATATTCCTTGTAAATTATAAAGTACTATGAAAATATTTTATTATATAAAATATGCAGAAAGATATAGATAAAAAACATCTTTCATGTTATGAATCCTGTACAAATTTCAACAAAACATTATATTTATTAAAAAATCTACGTAAACATATTTATATCAGTGTGTGCTATGGTTTGAATGTTTGTGTCCCTCCAAAATTCATGTTCCTCTAATGTAATACTATTATAAGATGGGGCCTTTTGGGAAGTGATGAAGTCATGAGGGTTCCACCTTCATGAATGAGATTAATGAGAGCTGCCTAGTCTTTGCTGTTCCACTATTTCACCATGTGAGTATGCCTAATTCTTCAATGCCAGACACCAATAAACATCCATGAGCATTAAGAATATTTGGAAAACATGACCTCACCAAATGAACTGAATAAGACATCAGGGACCAATCTCAGAGAGACAGAGATATGTGACCTTTCAGACAAATAACTTCAAACAACTGTTTTGAGGAAACTCAGTGAAATTTAAGATAACACAGAGAAAGAATTCAAAATACTATCAGATAAATTTAACAAAGAGATTGAAATAAAGAGAATCTGGCAGAAATTCTGGAGTTGAAAAATGCAATTGATAAACTGAAGAATATATCAGAGTTTCCTGATAGAAGAATTTATTCTGCAGAAGAAAGAATCAGTGAGCTTGAAGACAGTCTATTTGAAAACATACAGTCAGAGGACACAAAAGAAAAAAGAATAAAAAATAATGAAGCATGCTTAAAAGATCTAGAATATAGTCTCAAAAGTCTCAAAATCTAAGAGTTATTGACCTTAAAGACAAGGTAGAGAGACAGATTGGGGTAGAAAGTTTATTCAAAGGGATAATAACAGAGAACTTCCCAAGAGAAGAAAGATATTAGTATTGAAGTTCTATAAGATTGTAGAATACCAAGCAGTTTTAACCTAAAGAAGAATATCTCAAGTCATTTAATAATTAAACTCCCAAAGGTCAAGGATAAAGAGAGGATCCTAAAAGCAGTAAGAAAGAGGAAACAAATAACATACAATGGAACTCCAATATATTTGGCAGCAGACTTTTCAGTGGAAACCTTACAGGCCTGGAGACAGTGGCATGACGTATTTAAAGTGCTGAAGGAAAAAAAAAATCTTATGCTAGAGTAGTGTATCTGGTGAAAATATCCTTCAAACATGAGGGAGAAATACTTTTCCAGATAAACCAAACCTGAGGGATTTCATCAACACCAGACCTGTCCTACACGAAATGCTAAAAGGAGTTCTTCAATCTGAAAGGAAAAGAAGTTAATGAGGAATAAGAAATCATCTGAAGGTACAAAACTCACTGGTAATAGTCAGTACACAGAAAAACAGAGAATGTTATAACACTAATTGTGGTGTGCAAGCTACTCATATCCTAGGTAGAAAGATGAAACGATGAACTGGATCAAAATAGTAACTACAACAACTTTTCAAGACATATCCAGTACAATAAAATATAAATAGAAGCGACAAAAGGTTAAAAAATGGGGGGAGAAAATTAAAGTGTAGAGTTTTCTCTTTGTTTGTTTATGCAATCAGTGTTAAGTTGTCATCAGTTTAAAATAATGGGTTATAAGAAATCATTTGCAAGCCACATGAAGAAACATACAATGGATACATGAAAAATAAAAAGCAAGAAATTAAAACATACCACCAGAGAAAATCGCCTTCACTAAAAGGAAGACAGGAAAGAAGGAAGAGAAGACCACAAAACAACCAGAAAACAAGTCACAAAATGGCAGGAGTAAGTCCTTACTTATTAATAATAATATTGAATGTAAATGGACTAAACTCTCCAATTAAGACATGCAGTGGCTTAATGAATAAAAAACAAGACCCAATGATCTGTTGCCTACAAGAAATATGCTTCACCTATAAAGACACACATAGACTGAAAATAAAGGGATGGAAAAAGATATTCTATGCCAAAAGAAACAAAAATGAGCAGGAGTAGCTATACTGTATCAGACAAAATTAATTTCAAGACAAAAACTATAAAGAGAAACAAAGAAGGTCATTATACAATGATAGGTAAATTTAGCAAGAAGATAGAACAATTGTAAATATATATGTGCCCAAAACTGGAGCACTCAGCTAGATAAAGCAAATATTATTAGAGCTAAGTAGATAGACCCTGAATACAATAATAGCTAGAGGCTTCAACACCCCACTTTCAGCACTGGACAGATCATCCAGAGAGAAAATCAACAAAGAAACAATGAACTTAATCTGCACCATAGACCAAATGGACCTAGTAGGTATTTATAGAACATTTCATCCAATGGCTACTAAATACACATACTTTTACTCAGCACATGAATCTTTCTCAAGTATAGACCATGTATTAAGCCACAAAACAAGCCTTAAAACATTTTTAAAAATTTGAAATAATATCAAGTATCTTCTCTGATCACAATGGAATAAAACTAGAAATTAATAAAAAGAGGAATTTTACAAACTACATAAACACATGGAAATGAAACAACATGCTTCTGAATGACAAGTTGGTCAATGAATAAATTAATTAAGAAATTTAAAAAATTCTTGAAACAAATGATAATGGAAACACAACATACCAAAACCTATGGGATACAGTGAAAGTATTACTAAGAGGGAAGCTTATAGGTATAAATGCCTACATCAAAAAAATAGAAAACTTCAAATAAACAACCCAATGATACATCTTAAAGAACTGGAAAAGTAAGAGCAAACCAAACTCAAAATTAGTCAAAGAAATGAAATAATAAAAATAGGAGCAAAAATAAATAAAATTAAAATGAATAAAACAATATAAAAGATTGACAAAATGAAAAGTTGTTTTTTGAAAAGATAAACAAAATCAACAAACCTTTAGCCGGACTAAGAAAAAAAAAGACCCAAATCAATAAGATCAGAGATGCAGAGATGAAAAAGAAGACATTACAACCAATACCACAGAAATTCAAAGGATTATTAGAGGCTGCTGTGAGCAACTGTATGCCAATAAATTGGAAAACCTAGAAGAAATGGATAAATTCCTACCAAGATTGAACTATGAAGAAATCTAAAACCATGAACTATGAAGAAATCTGAATAGACCAATAACAAGTAATGAGAGCAAAGCTGTAATAAAATGTCTCCCAGCAAAGAAAGCCCAGGACCTGATTATTTCACTGTTGAATTTTACCAAACATTTACAGAAGAACTAATACTGATTCATTCAAACTATTCTGAAAAATAGAGGAGGAGGAAATACTTCCAAATGTATTCTACAAGGCTGATATTACACTGATACTAAAGCTAGATGAAGACACATTAAAAAAAGAAAAGAAAACTACGGGCCAATATCCCTGGATGAACACTGATGCAAAAATCCTCAACAAAATACTAGCAAACAAAATTCAACAATTCATTAGAAAGATCATTCATCATAACCAAATGGGATTTATCCCAGGGATGCAAGGATGATTCAACATATGCAAGTCAATCAATGTGATACATCTTATCAACAGAATGAAGGACAAAACACATATGATCATTTCAATTGATGCTGAAAAAGCATTTGATAAATTTTGACGTCCCTTCATGATAAAAACCCTAAAAAAAAGGGGAATAGAAGGAACATACCTCATCATAATAAAAGCCATATGTGACAGACCCACAGCTAGAATTATACTGAATGGGGAAAAACTGAAAGCCTTTCCTCTGAGATCTGGGACAAGACAAAGATACCCACTTTCACCAGTTATTCAATATAGTACTGTAAGTCCTAGCTCGAGCAATCAGACAAGAGAAAGAAATAAAGGGCATCCAAACTGGAAAGGAAGAAGTCAAATTATTCTTGTTTGCAGATGATATGATCTTGTATTTGGAAAAAACTAATGACTCCACCAAAATGCTATTAGAAATGATAAACAAATTCGGTAAAGTTGCAGAATACAAAATCAATGTACAAAAATCAATAGCATTTCTATATGCCAACAGTGGGCAATCTGAAAAAAGAAATCAAGAAATTAATCCCAGTTACAATAGCTACAAATAAAATACTTAGCAATTAATCAAAGAAGGGAAGGATTTCTACAATGAAAACTATAAAATATATTGAGAGAAATTGAAGAGGACATAATAAAATGGAAAAATATTCCATGTTCATAGATTAGAAGGGTCAATATTGTTAAAATATCCAAACTACCTAAAGCAATCTATAGATTCAAAGTAATTCCTATCAAAATATCAATGACATCCTTCACAGAAATGGCAATCCTAAAATTTATATGGCCACAAAAGACCCAGAATAGCCAAAGCTATCCTGAGTAAAAAGAACAAAATTGGAGGAATCATGTTGTCCAACTTCAAATTATATTACAGAGCTATAACAACCAAAATGTCATGCTACTGTCATAAAAATAGACACATAGACTAATGGAACAGAATAGAGAACTGAAAAATAAATCCATTCATCTACAGTGAACTCATTTCCAACCAAGGTGCTAAGAAAATGCATTGAGGAAAGGACAGTTTCTTTAATAAACGGTGCTGAAAAAACTGTACATCCATATGCAGAAGAATGAAACTAGACTATCTCTTGCTATATAAAAAAATCAAATCAAAATGGATTAAATACTTAAATCTAAGTCCTCAAACTATGAAACCACTAAAAGAAAACTTTGGGGAGACCTCCAGGAAAATGGTCTGGGTAAAAATTTCTTGAGTAATACCCCACAAGCACAGGCAACCAAAGCAAAAATGGACAAATGGGATTGCCTCAAGTTAAAAAGTTTCTGCACAGCAAAGAAAACAATCAACAAAGTGAAGAGACAACCCATAGAATGGGAGAAAATATTTGCAAATTACCCATCTGACAAGGGATTAATAATCAAAGTATATAAGGAGCTCAAACAACTCTATAGGAAAAAAGTCAAATAGTCTGATTGAAAATGGGCAAAAGATCTGTATAGACACTTTTCAAATAAAAATGTACAAATGGCAAACAGATATACAAAAAGGTGCTCAACATCATCGATCATCAGAGAAATGTAAATCTGAACTACAATGAGATATCATCTTACCCCAGTTGAAATGGCTTTTATCCAAAAGATGGGTAATAACAAATGCTGCTGAGAATGTGGAGAAAAGGGAATCCGCATACACTGTTAGTAGGAATGTAAATTAGTACAACCATTATAGAGAACAGTTTGGAGGTTCCTCAAAAAACTAAAAATAAAACTACCATACAACCCAGCAATCCCACTGCTAGGTATATACCCACAAAAAAAGGAATTAGTAAATATCAAAGTGGTATTGGCACTACTATGTTTATTGCAGGACTATTCACAATAGCCAAGATTTGGAAGCATCCTAAGTGTCTATCAGCAGATGAATGGATGAAGAAAATGTGGTACATATTCACAATGGAGTACTATTCAGCCATAAAAAAGAATGAGATACTGTCATTTGCAGCAACATGAATGGAAGTGGAGGTTGTTATGTTAAGTGAAATGAGCCAGGCACAGAAAGGCGAACTTTGTATGTTTTGACTTATTTGTGGGAGCTAAAAATTAAAACAATTGAACTCATGGAGATAGTAGAATAGTGGTTACCAGAGGCTGAGAAGGGTAGTGGAGGAGTGGGGGGAAAGCGGGGCTGCTCAATGAGTCCAAAAACAAAATAGAAAGAATCGATAAATTCTAGCATTTGATAGCACAACAGGATGGCTATAGTCAATAATAGTTGTATCTTAAAATAACTTAAAGAGTATAATTGGATTGTTTGTAACACAAAGGTTACGCTTGAGGTGATGGATGCCCCACTTACTCTGATATGATTATTATTCATTGTATACCTGTATCAAAATATCTCATGTGCCCCATAAATATGTACACATACTATGTAACCACAAAAATTAGAAATTAAAAAAGAAGAGAAATAATATTAATCAATAAATAAGATTCAGTAGCAGATAAGTATACCATTTTCCTTAAACCTTGCTTTACAAAAAGGCAATAGGAAGTCACTGAAGGTTTTGGAGTAGGAAATTGACATAATTAAAGTAGCATTTAAAATTTTGTAAAGAAGAAAGAAAAAGTGCTTTCAAGAGAGAATATTAAGGGTGCAGCCAAGAGACCCTTTTGTTAAGAAGATTAATATGGCTAGAAGGAAGCCAGATGCTGTTCATCAAAATAATAGAAGAATGACCCTGAAGGCATTTTAGAAATCTTTAAGGCTGGCATTCTTATCATAGGCCCAGAGTGCCAGGGATTTGAGGTCAGTTTCAAGGGAAGGACTGAGGATGCCCATGGGACCTAAGGGCTCACTGTCCAAGGATGCCTCATGTTTCTTTCCACGCATTCCAGCACAGGGGTCCTCAGCCAGCCCAGATATGGCTGCAATGGTGCTGTATGATGTGCCATCACATCCCCACCCCAACCCAAGAAGGGCACAGGCTGTAAACCTTGGTGGTGTTCATGTGGTGCAAACTCTGCAGGCACACAGAATGTAGGAGCTGTGAGGACAGGAGCACCACAGAGTCTCCATTAGGGCAATGTCTACTGGAGCCATGGGGTAGGGCTACCCCTGAGACTCCAGACTTAGAGCTGCCAGCATGCAATTACAGACTGGGAGAGCTGTGGCAGGGACTGCTCCCAGCAAAGCTATAGGGGCAGGGTTGCTTGAAGCTTTCAGAGCCCAACCTCTGCCCCAGTGTGTCTGGAAGATGGAATATGGAGTTAAAGAAAATTATTCTCCAGCCTTAAGATTTAATATTGTTTGTCTTGTTGGGTTTTGGACTTTCTTGGGACTTGCTACCTGTTTCTTCTTCCCTGTTTTTCCCTTTTGCAATGGGAATGTCTATTCTATGCCATTCCACCGTGTATTTTAGAAGCACATAACTTGGTTGATTTCACAGGCTCACAGCTGGAGGGGGAATTTGCCTCAGGGTGAATTGTGTCTTGAGTTGCACCCATATCAGATTTAGAAGAGTTTGGACTTCGACTTTAAAGTTGATGCTGAAATAAGTTAAGACTTTTGGGGCTATTTGGTTGGAATGAATGTGTTTTATTTGTGAGGACATGAATTTTTTGAAGGAGGCAGGGGCAGAATGCTATGATTTGAATGTTTGTTTCCTTCCAAAATTCACGTTGAAACTTAACCACTAATGCAATAGTATTAAGATATGGGGCCTTCTGGGAAATGAGTAAGTTATGAGAGCTCTGTCCTCATGAATGTGGCTTCGGAGAGCTGCCTGACTGTTTTTATTCTTCAACCCCTCCACCATGTGAGGATACCTATATGTCACCATCTATGAGGAATGGGACTCATCAAACGCTAAATCTGTCAGTGCCTTGATCTTGGACTTCCCAGCTCTGGAACTGTGAGGAAATATATTTCTATTATTGATGCATTACCCAGTCTCAGGCATTTTGTTATAGCAGCATGAACAAACTGAGATAGCATGGTAGTTTGCAAAGTGTAGCAAGAGGATGATCTCTTTGTTCAAAAGCCTAGTCAATACTCATAGAGGTACTAGAATTAAACCTGTGAAAATAATCAGCTAATATCATTTAATAGCTATGACAAGAACACTATTTTAGCTTTAACATCAGCAGGACATGCACCTTCAGAGAATCTTTAAAAATACCATAGCATCACATCATTTTTTCTGTGCCTCCAGATTGCTCCTTCTACCCAACGCCTTCAGCAGGCATATTTTATACATTTCTCAATTCCATGTGAAAATCAGGCCATGGAGAAGAGATTCAGATGAGATTTCACAAACCATCCTGATTTTCCTTAAGTGAATACATGTCGCTTATCCAATTCTTCCTCTATTGCTTGTCAAAAGAGTAGGAAAAACAGTTCCATTCTATAAGGACAATTCCTGATCCAGATAAATGGAAATTAGAAACAAATAACTACGTGATCACCAGAAGTGATCACTTCTGATGATTTAAATCTTTATAGAAAATTGGAGCTAGAAAACTCCTCATCCAGATTGTGCAACAAAGAGCTTCAAGGAACTAAAAGCACTAAGGCAAGAGTAACATAATCATTTGCTCTTCATGGTGGAGGGGGTGGTGAAGGAGCTTCCAGAACAGGGAAAATTATTTAGGGTAGAGATGCAAGGCCTGGGCTTTGGAGATGAAGACCTGGCTCTGTCATCTACTGAATGGGTGACCTGTGGCAGGTTATTTAATCTTTCTGGGCCTCAGTTTCCTCATTTGTCATATGGGGATCAATCACAAGATATATCTCATGGAGATGTGTTTTATATATATGTGTGCATGTGTGTGTGTGTGATATGTATGTATCTATGTTTTTATGTATGTTACATATGTTGCTATAGATAAAAAACATAGAAAGAGAGCTAGTGAGCTAGTGCACATGCATGCTTGGTCTGTATTCAATAAATCGTAGATGGTACTTTAATTAAAGTTGAATTCATTTGAAGAGAAATGAAAGTGCAGGGGAATAAAGGAAGACTGTAAAGTTATGTTGCAACCAGATTATGCAGCTCTTGACTTCTAGGTTACAATGTTAAGGTTTTGTTTAGACAATGGGAAACCTTCAGAGGTTTTTGAGTGGGAGCATGACACAATTACAGATGTGGTTTTTGAAGATTGATCTGGAAGCAGTGTGTGGAGCGAGCTTTCAGGGAAATATCAGGAGGTAGAAAAACCAGATAGGAAGCTAGTGTTTTAGTTTTCATAAGACCTGATGAAGTCTGACCTGCAGCACTGTTAACTGGGTTGAAGAAGAGGGATAATGTTGAGATAAAACTGGCAAGAGGGAGTTAAAGATAGCTCCTGTATTTCACACCTTTGTGACTGGGAGGATGATGGTGATCTTTATTTTAGCAATGGGAAGCATAGGCAGGGAAGTGAGTTTAAGAGGGTCTATAATTTAATGTTGAATCTAGGTATTTCAGAGGGTACAGAGATAGAAATATCCAAAAGGCATTTGGGTATCATAACTCTCTGGCACTCTGACTATGATCAATATTTTGGTATACTTCTTCGGATTATTGGTTCCTATTTCGTAACACTCTGCTTGATTTTTTTAAAAATGCCATCAGTAGGCATGTAGGATTCACTCACAGAAACACTCTTTATAGCAAACCTGGCTGGAATGCTTTTTTTCTATTAAGTGACTCTTTAGGAATTCCCAGCTCACTGCTGTGCTACCCAAGTTAATTACATTTGTTTCCTGCTAGGAAGATGTTTGAATTCAAGCAAGAGCCCATGCAAACTCCTGTTTTCCTAGAGTTCCTGTGTTCTACTTCCCACCCAAACTGGCTGAAAACATGAACAAATCTGACTCTCGTACAACTGTGTTGCACATTCTGCCCCTTCACTCTCCTTATCAAAGAACTCACCCTGGCTGCAGAGGCCAAGCCTCCCCAGGGAAAGCCATGCTGAGACCTAGTGTCACATCCACCTTATCTGCATTGTATGCTTCTTTTCTTCTGTAAACTCCCCTTCTGTTGTCCTGATAGATATCAAGGTGGAGTTTAAATGGTCTGTAATCCCCAAGTTCCCAGTGGTACCTCTGGAAAAGATTGGGCCCACATTAGCAATTTTCCAAGTTTTGGCAATGGTGCCTTCTGCAGCCCCGGCCTCTGTTGACCAGTTCACCTTCCCATTCATTCAAACTCCAGACAAGGAGTCCTGCTGTTTTCTGGTCATATCCAGCTCTCAGGGATCTATTCTTTTTGAGAGAGGCTTTAGTATGTTGATCAATTTCTTTAAAAATGTGTATTAGGATTTATTGTGTGCAAAACATTGAACTAGACAATGCCAGAGACCTCCTTAAGATGAAAGAGACATATAGCTTTTGTTTTCAAATGAAATTAGGATCTAGTGAGGCAAGTTGACATGTACACAGATGAGACAAGGGAGGCTGGGTAGGGGTGAGCATGAAGAAGAGGAGGGTGAAAAGCTAAGCATGAGTTAAATCTGCAACTTAGCAGCTACAAGACTTAAATTTTATATTGAAGACAGGGTACTTTGAAACCCTTTCTCTGCAGAATGGCTAATGGTAGAGCCCAGGAAGATTCTGGGGACAAGTGGAGGTCTCATTTCAAGGCCATCTGTGAGGCCTGTTACGTATAGAGTGAGTGTCCTGTTTGGTGAGAAGAGTGGCTGAGAGGTCGAGTTGAAGGGGCCATTTTGTTAAAGTGAAAACAGAGCAAACAAACATTTTAAAAAGTAGCTCAGGTTCTATCCTTAATGGTAAATAAAGGAGATCAAGATAGCACACTGCTTAAGTAATTATGTTTTTGGTATAAATCTAGAATTCAAGTAAGGTTTCTGCTAATTAGATTTTTTTTTTTGTACTTTGATTGTTTTCAGACTGAGGATCTCATTAATACAACCTTTCATGGAAGACACATTAGATGTACTGTTCCTTGTGTGTAGAATATACGTGAATTCATTGTGCATGGAGTTTGCATTTTCCCATTTGATTCTCATACCAGCCCTGTAAACAGGTCTTAGCTCAAAAAATTTTGAGACTTGCTCCAGTTTCTCTCTAACCAGAGGGTAATTTTTTTGTGGTCAAGGGCCATCTTTGAGTCTCCAGGGTCCAGAAAAGAAATGAACTGAAGAATTTATGACAGAGCTGCAGAAAAACCTCAAAAGCTTTCCTCAGTTCTGTGCTTTTTAAAAAGAATGTAATAGCAATCAATTTCTTTTAGATGAAGCAAGTCAGCTGGGACTACATCCAAAGGAATATATTAGGTCAGTGCAAAAGTAATTGCAGTTTTTGCCAAATTACAATACAAGTAATGGCAAAAACTGCAATTACTTTTGCACCAACTTAATATCTGATGCTAGAGACATTACTAGAACCCTAAGGTGCTAAGGGGAGGTTTCAGCATGATATTTCAGAAATTCAGAAATTGCTGGGTTCATGCAGAAGAATAAAGACTCAAGTCCACAAATCAAGGGCTAGCAAAGGATGAGGCCAGAAATAGGTCAATAGATTCATTGTGTATGACACCACTGATGTGTGCTCTTCCTTTGAAGGGTTTCAGCCTCAGTTACTTTTATTCTTAGGTTTCTGTGGCCCATCTCATTGTCCTGACCCTAAGGGCAGGGATTTGGGCAGCGTAAGCTTGTTTCAAGCAGTTAGGATATCTTGGAGTCATCTCAGAAGAGACACATCTTTATCAATGTCCATGTCTTTAGTTAAGCCAGAGATGGGTCCTTTGGTGGGACTTGAGGTTCAATAATGGGAAAAATATCCATGGTGATCCAAGGTAAACTGTATTCTAAGGGTGGTAGGGCAGATTAGGGTAGAAGTGTTCTCTTGGGAAGAGTTTTCTTTCTCCAGGGAGAAGGCCAATTAACTAGGTTTAAGGATTCTAATTTAATGCTTAGAGAACACTGCTTCTTAGCGCCGTGGAATGAGGCAAAGCATGGAATCAGTGCAGGAAGCCTGTGCAAGGTTAATCATAAGGTGTTGACAATGTTGGATATTATTATGGTCTGAGACCCAGAAAAGAGTAAGTTCTGAATGGGCTCAATCTCTTCTTTTTATGTATTACAAAGAAAAAGTAAGAGAACCACAGATTCACATTTTATTGTTAGCTGAGATTGAGACACAGTCCTGTGCAGAGAACTTGAACAGGTTTGACTGGAGCACTTTCCTCAAACTATGGTAGAACTCAAGAGCTTCAGCTGAGGGATACTTCAACATGTTTGTTAGTGTAAGAACAAACATAAGAAGAGGAAAAGTGACTCATCTACATGACAAGCTGACCTAAACTGGCCCTAGACAGTAGCCTCAGGACCATTACTGCTACGTAGAAGAAGTCCAACTTGCCAGTTTTTATTTTATGTTCCACGCTTTTTGTGTCCTGAATAAAAATCTTCAAGGTCTCAAAGATCTTGTATGTTTTCTTCTAGAAGTTTATGGTTTTAGTCTTCATGTTTTGTCCTATGATTTATTTCAAGTTAATTTTTATGGATGACCTGAGTTAAGGGTTGAAGTTCATTTTTTTGTGCATACAGATATCCAGTCATTCCTGCCCAGTTGGTTGAAGACTGTCTTTTCCTTATTGAATGATCCTGGCTCCTTTGTTGAAAATGAGTTGACTACACATGTGTGAGCTCTACATCCCGTTGATCCATTTGTCTATCGTTCACCAGTTCTGCATTGTCTTGATTGCTAAAGTTGTGTGTGTGTGTGTTTGAGATGGAGTCTTGCTCTCCTGCCCAGGCTGTAGTGCAATGGTGCTATCTCATCTTGCTGCAATGTCTGCCTCCCGGGTTCAAGCGATTCTCCTGCCTCAGCCTCCCGAGCAGTTGGGATTACAGGCACCCACAACCATGCCTGGCTAACTTTTGTATTTTTAGCAGAGATGGGGTTTCACCATGTTGGTCAGTAAGTCTTGAAGTCAGGTAAGGTAAGTTCTCCAACTTTGTGCTTCTTTTTCAAAATTGTTTTGGATATTCTGGGTCATTTACAATTTCACATACATTTTAGAGTCAGTTTGTCAACTTCTACACAAAAAAGACTACTGGGGTTTTATAGGTATAACACCGAATCTAAAATCATTTTGGAGAGAATTAATATCTTAACGCTGAGACTTGCAGTTCATAAACATACATGTATCTGTTAATTTATTCAGGTGTCCTGAATTTATCATAGCAACATTTTATAGTTTTCAGTGTATCGATCTTACATATATGTGTCAAATATATTCATAAATGCTTATTTTTAAATGTTATTAAAATCCGTATTATTTCTTTGACTCTATTTTCTAATTTTTCCTTTTTTTTTTTTTTTGAGTCAGAGTCTTGCACTGTCGCCCAGGCTGGAGTGCAGTGGCGCTGTCTCAGCTTACTGCAAGCTCTGCCTCCCGGGTTCATGCCATTGTCCTGCCTCAGCCTCTCGAATAGCTGGGACTACAAGCACCCGCCACCATGCCTGGCTAATTTTTTTGTATTTTTAGTAGAGATGGGGTTTCACTGTGTTAGCCAGGATGGTCTCGATCTCCTGACCTCGTGATCTGCCCGCCTCGGCCTCCCAAAGTGCTGGGACTACAGGCATGAGCCACTGTGCCTGGCCTTTCTAATTTTTCATTGCTAGTATATAAAATTATAATTGATATTAAATATTGACCTTGTAACCTGTGACCTTGCTAAATTCACTTGTTCTAGAAACTTTATTGTAGATTTCTTAGGTTTTTCTACATACGTAATTGTGTTTTATTTCACATGACTTTGTAATGCAATAAAACTAACTGCCTGAAAAAAATGACCCACTTATTATCTTGAGAACTGACCAATACTATTACTATTTTTGAGAAAAAATAGTCATCTTTGAGAGAGTCATGGAAGATATCCTTCAAAGATGGGGGTATGTTGGTTACACAGTTAACCAGTTATCAGTAGTCACCGAAGGTCTTAACAGATTTCCATGACACAGAAGAACATGAAAGAGACTGATGAATGCTTCTTGGTATTCATGCTTAAAATAGAGATAGATAGGGTATGGGTAGGAGAATAAAGGCCGAAGAGAAAATCAAGGTGTAAAGGATTTAAAGGAACTGTGGATTGGGCCAGTCAACTCATCAGGAGGAGGACTGACTTCTTGAAGCAAATGTATATGGGCAGTGGCAGAGTCTGCTGAGCTATTCCACTCTTAATGAATCATTTGTGTGGGCAAATGTTGTCATCAAGGAATCTTCTGAGCTGATCAGGACACTGTAGAACTTATGAGCATCAGTGTGGCTTTCTTCCCTGCTTCTTCAGGTCATTATTTGGAAAAATAGCTTGAAAGAAATAGGTTTATCTGGGAACTGAATGACAATCTAAGAAACATGACTGAGAATGGAATTTGGATTTGGTGATTAGGGTGTTAGATCTCCAAAATGAAGTGCTCTTAGCTTGAGGTAAATGTGTCATGGCATTTTAGAAAGAACAAGACCTCCAGATTTATTTTCCATCTTTTTCCACCTTGCTGCTTGCACTGGGAGGCTGGGAAGCTAGGAGACTTTGGTCTCTTGCCTCCTGTTGGCTTTAGCCAATGGGAGGTACTGGAAAGTAATCAGAGGGTGGGAAGTAAGGTCAGGGTATTTATTTTCCTAGCTCCTTATCTGCTGGGCTGCAGTTTGGCCATGGCTGTTCCTGACAGCTGGCACTCTCCTTTGACTCTCTCTCTCCAGATTCTGGTAACCACTGACACTTCTTGCCTTGTAATGCCCTAGGATGGTAAAAGTCTTCTGCTATTTTTAACCATGAGTTGCTTTACCATTCCTTGTAAGTTTTCTATATCTCTGCTCACACCTTAAGATGATCTCTTCATTAAATTTTCTTCAGTCACCTCTTTTGAGGATGTCATGTGGACTCTGACTGTTAGATCAGCCCATCCACTTTAATAGCTTTGGAAATTTGAGTAAGTTATTTAATCTCCTGAGTTTTAGTTTTTCATCTATAATGTGGAGATGAAAATATTCCTTGCAAAGATAAGAGACAATATATGTAAACAGCACATAGTTGCTACGCAGTAAGTGGTATCTATTGTCATCATTACTAGTAACTATTATCACGTAAGGACTGGAAGATCATGGTGCTCTCAGGGACTATTTGGATTAAATTGTAGAACTGGTTGTTACCTATCCAAAAGCATAAGACTGAGGAGGAAAAGTTCAGGGAACAAAAGGTGAGAATGTAGCAAGAGGTTGGAAAGACTTACTAGTATATGAGAAATAGAATATTTTGATATTTTAATATGAGAAGGGAGATACAGCTTTAGGAGTCTCAGACACTTGATGGCAGGATCCTTATACCTAAATATGGCAGTGGAGGTGTTCACCTTGTTAGAAAGGAGCAGCCATTCAGAAAAGGAGGTAGAGTAGTGCCACATATCACAAGACACATATTTGAATGGAAATGCATTGAACTGTGAGTTAAATATTGAGAAAGACAAAATTATAAAAGAAAAGAAGTTATTATTGACATACATGAGAGTATCCTGGAGATCCTCTGGCCAGATGGAAGAAATGCACTCTTGACTCAAATTTCAGCTCTGGAAAGGAAGCAAGATATATAGCTCCTTGAATCTTGACTGTCTTGAGCTTGCTTTTATATCATTCCTTGATACCCACTGCTGTTCTGGCTGGCTGGTCCTTCCTTCTTCCATGTTTCAGTTTCTTAGAGGAGCCCACAGCCATTTAGTGGGAAAGCTCTTTTAGTTGCTCCTTCTATTTTCTTCTCTCCAGGGCACGCATGTCTGCCTGAATGGGGAGAAGGGTTAGGGAGACAGTCAGAGTGGGTTCAAATAAAATCTCCCCATCTGTCTTGGAACATTTTCCCTCAGAGAACCTTTTTCCCCAGAACCAACTCCCCCTGGTGCAAAACTCCTCTTTTTTTGGAGGAAATTATCTCCAAGAGATCTGCAAATCCTTTTGCAGTTCACTTTTGATTTGGTACCCCTACCTTGCCAGTTACTCTAACATGTGACATATATCTGAGGTTTTTTTTTTTCCTCAGAAGGTGCCTCAACTCCCATATAATTCAAAAGGGTAAAGCTAAAAACTAGAGAGTGTCAGATTCCACCCAGCTTCACTTGCCCTACAGATTTTTCTCTCAGCAGGTAGATAAAATACCCTCTCCTGTACATAATTATGATCAGAGAGGAGAAAAACTTTGAGAGACAGAGCTTGTGTTAGTCAGAAGAAAAGAAAAAAATTAGAGAAAAGATACAGCTAGTTCGAAATTCTAAAGTGGTAGATGTCTCAGAAGGGTTGGGAAGGTCCCAGGGCTGGACATTTTGTTTATGAAATTGCCTACAATCCTGATGTAGAAGAAACAGAGGCAATATCTAAATAGACAGAATCCTGTGGCTTCACAGGGAGCTCTACGTGAGCTCAGATCTTAAAAGAACATGGCCATAAATCAAATAATGAACATAAAGGATGATAAATATGTGTGCAAGTGACATTAGAAAAGCAAAAGCTCAGGATAGACTGTGACTTGTGGACAATGCTCAGGACATCATCAAAAGACACACATTTTTTGTTTGGAGCAAACTGAAGCATAAAAAATGCAGAAGTAAATGCCTTGGGTAAATGCTTTCAAAGCCATTCCAGAACTCTTGGCCTTCCATTCACTTTGCCAAGGAGAAAGACCTTATGAATGAAAAGGGTAGAACAATCAAGAGCATAGAAAGGCTCATCGAAGACCAACTGGTGAAGAGACTGTGAGTGAGCACCAAGTTTCATGCCTCCTGGACCAGGAACGTTATATCCCAGGGAACTGCCAAGACCTTGCAAATGAGATTCTCTACCACTTTTCGTTATCTTGGAAAAGGTGTGAAACTGAACATGTGTCAGAAGACTGGACTCAGCTAAGCGCGGTCATGATTTTCTAAAAGGGAAGAAAGTGGGTTGTGTAGAGAGATAGTAAATTTAAATGTTTATGGAGACCAGATAACAACTTAGAAAGAGTCAAGTAAAGCTAGTGGAGGACCTATGAGCTTGAAAGGTTAAGCTCTCTCTAAAAAAGGCAGCTGTCACTGAGCTCCAGCTGGTTGTAGAAATGTCCAGAATTGCTAGAACTTTAACTTTTTAATGTTAAATTGTATTATTTTCAAACGTGGATAATTATTTAAATTAAAAAATATATATTGTGAGGGCTGAATTAAACAGGTCTGTAGAGAGATAGGGCCAACAGGCTACCAGTTTGTGCCTTCTGCCTGTGGATTTGCCATCTTGTAGCTAAAAAGCTAGGACAGTCTACTGAAAGATCACCTGGTAGGCATTTTAAATAAACTGATCCTTAGGAACTGCATGAGTTCACTAAGGACCAACATGCCACATACTAACCTGCTCTCCTTTGATTAGCAGAGGGCTGTAGTGGACTTGGGTGAACTGATTCCAGCAAGGTTCTCACAGGGATGGTCATGTTCTCCATGGGGACTAGATAGAGAAGCTCAAGTGAAATGTCAGTAGTTCTAGGAAGAGTCTTAGCTGACTGAAAAACTGTTCCAGGTTAGTGTATTAATGACCAATAGGGAGGTCTCTATTCTTGTCTCTGGCCTATTAAAGTTTTGGAGCCCAGAAATGAACTCAAGAATTGGCTTATGGCTTATGGCTTGTTGTCTACAGGGTGTAATGAGAATAATAATCCCTTTCATTTTTCTGTATTTTGATTGATATAGTCAGGATTTGGCACACTATAGCCCATGAGCCAAATCTGTCTGCTACCAGTTTATGTAACTAAAGTTTGATTGGAGCACAGCCACACCCATTCTTTCGCACATTGTCTCTGGCTGCTTTCAATAGACAATGGCAGAATTGAGTATTGTGACAGAGAATGTATGGTCCGTAAATTTAAAAATATTTACTGTTCAGCCCTTTACAGAAAAAGTTTACTGACTTTCTCATGTAGCTAAACATCATATTAGTCATCTTAGAGGCCTTGTTAAATTATTAATTAATATTGGACTTGTCAACATTGGTCAATAAGAGCCTAAAGTCTATATTACATTACTTGCTGTCAGGACGCAGCTACTTGAATCCCAGACTGAAACAATTTATTTAGGAAATCAAGGAGCAGCGTGTTACATTTATTCTTGAGAACATTTAGCTTGTTGTTTTATAATTCTTTTGTCCAATGTGCTGATAATGTCTTTCAACTTCATATCCAACGCATTCTGCTTTTGAAGTGAGCAAACATGAGCCCTCACACTGGGGTAGAATTCAGAGACTTGGGCCCAGAGGAAGCTCAGCGTGATCAGAAGCAGATGTAACCTGAGGGCAAATTCAACATGGGGCCTCAAGAGGAGAGTTAAAACTCTAGATCAAAGAAGTTGTGGCCGTGATGATGGCACAGTCCAAAGCAAGAGGGAGTGACTGAATATAGAAGCAGATTGGGAGTGAGGTCAACATGAGAGAAAGGCAAGAGGGTCCTGAGTTTTGTCTGTGAAGGGGACAAAAGTGTCTGAAACTCTTTCTTTCTGGATATCGCCTACTGGAGTATGGGATGGACTAGCTAGAGATAAAGGGCTAGGCTTGGAGGACAAGACAAGGTGTTGTTATATAAATACACAATCTGGGATTTCACTTAGGACCTCTCCTAGGTAGTATTTGATGAGACTAGGATGTCATCAATTTCACTTTAAAAATTGTGGTAAAAAGAACATAATATAAAATTTTCCATCTTAACAATTTTTAAGTGTACAGTTCAATAGCTACATTATGTAGCATAAGGTATATTCACATTGTTGTGCAATAGAGTTTCAGAACTTTATCATTTCACGAAACAGAAACTCTGCGTGCATTAACTCCTCAAGTCCCCTCAGTTTTTTTTTAAATGATCAGAGTAGCTAAACAGAAACACCAGCAGATATTTAGAAAAATGCACTTCAAAAGCAAAATAATAAGGAAAAGTAGATGTAATTTGGTATATTTTTGATTGCTGACTAATTAGTATCCTCTTTTCCATTTGTCTTCAAAGAGAAAATGATTAATTCCTTCTTTCATTTGCCTACTTTATCATTGAAAACTTCAGGAGCTGGGACCCAGATTTTTGGCTCTTGGTGGAAGGATCCCAGTTAGTGTCCTTCACAGCTGTGACTGGCATGTGGAAGAAACCTGGAAAGAGGACATGTCTCTTCGCTGATGACATGCCCCAAAGACTTACTTCTAAAGAACCAATTCCTACTGTTGCATTCCTTCCTACTGCTAAAGAAATTCCCTAGGTTTGTGGAATTTCTTCCCCCTAAATTCTCATTTTTTCTTATTTCTTTCATACAGCTTGACCAAAAACCAAAGAGGAAATTATTACCACATGCATTTTACATTTTCTGGAATGATCATTTCCTTTGCCGTGATGAAAAAGGGCTTTCCAGTATCTAAAAATTATCTGTGATTCTTAAGCTTATTTTTCTAAACAATTCTCTCTACATAAAACTCTCCTGTAAATTTTACTGATTGGTAAAATTTACTGATATAGATTGCTAAATAAAGTGTCAAGAGTAATTAATCTGTACACAGCCCAACTTTTTTGATGGAAATGTATTTATGCTTTCCGAAGATACATAATGTAAAAAATATTTCAAAGGTTAGAGCAACAATGAATGTCCTCCTGCAATTGGACTCTTAAGAGATAATCCCTTAGTTCTTAAAAAAAGAAAACAGTAAACATTTAAACAGAATTCAAATAGGGCTTTCCTGTATCAATTCAACAGAATGTGTCTTTGATGTATCAATCATCTGTTACACAATGTGGCATTAATGCTGAAGTTGTAGGTTGAGGGCCAAGAATCCAGGACTTGCTTGACTGCTGTCTCTATCACTTATTAATGGCGTACCCTTGAGCAAGTTACTTTATTTATGTAAGCCTCAGTTTCCTCATCTTCAATGTAGAGATAAAAATAACCTTCAAGGGAGAGATAATTACTCATAGACTTGTGGAATGATATGACATAGAACATCTCAAGCACCTAGCACAGTGCCTGCGATTCAGCAGATGCTCAATAATAGTTGTGTCATAATTATAACTACATTAATTTAAAAATTTTTTAAATTTTGGTACAAAAACATAACATAGAATGTACTATCTTAACTAATTTTAGTTGTACAGTTCAGTGCTATTAAAAAGATTCACATTGTTGTGCAACTGTCTTAGTCCTGTGTGCTGCCATAACAAAATACTTTAGACTGCATAATTTACAAATAATAGAAATTTATTTCTCACAGTTCCGGAGGCTGGGAAGTCCAAACTGAGGCACCAGTCGATTCAGTATCTGGTGAAGTCTTGCTCTCTGCTTCACAGATGGTGCCTCTTGTTCTGCCCTCACATGGAAGTGGGAAAGGCTATGTCCTCACATGATGGAAGAGGCACTAATCCCATTTACAGGGGCTCTGTCCTCATGACTTAGTCACCTCCTAAAGGGCCCAGCTCTTAATATTATCACATTGATGACTAAGTTTCAACATATGAATTTTGGTGGGACCCATTCACACCATAGCAGCAACTGTAAACACCATCCATCACTGTATTAATTATTAATATGGATTCAACCTACTATCCTGAAAAAATAACATGAATTTACCTCTATCCTATGTGTGGCTTGGCTTTGTCAGAATAGATTCCTCCTAGTTTCTCAAAATTTTTTGAAATCTGGTCATATCTGTTTGTGGCTAGATTTTGAAAAACCCTTCATATGAAGTGTTCAAGGCATCAGACTGATTCCAGTGTTATCGAATGTTCAAAACTGTAGAGGTGAGTGCTAAACAGACCTGCACAGCTACTCTAGGGTAAAATTAATTCTCAAACGCCCTCACTGACACTTTGCAGTGTCTTCTCCAGCAGACGTTTGTGACTGCTGCCGGCCTAAGCTCTGCTAATGGAGGTTTATAAAGGCCTTCACAATTCCTATGGTAACCCAGGAGAAAGGCTGTTGCCATGGGGACTAGTGAAGCCTATATAAACCTTCCATCTCCATCAGACAGATGAGAATGATGTGAGAATGAATCCTTTGCTAATTCACCTCCAGAAATTGCTAATAATTATCTCTGTTTTTGGAAAAAGATTCTTCATTTCTTTCAGGTGAAAATTCATTCACATTTTTAGCTTCAAATAAGAATTATGCAAAATCTTGCTTGATGATCTTGGTGTTAATTAAAATCATCCAGAGAATGAAATGGCCAGTGATTGAACCATTTCCAAATTTCTATAGTGTTAGCAGCCACTGAATAACATTTATCACAAGGATATTAACTTTTAAAACAATAGTATGTTTCTTTGAAAAGAATGAAACGTAAATGTATGTCTATTAATGCACTTCTCCATTGTTTTACAATCGGATCTAGGAGAATCTGAGCTCTATGAAGGCAGGGTCTGTTTTATTTACTTCCATATCCCCAGCATCTAGCCCATTGTGTTGCAATATTAGCGGTTCAGTAAATGAATGAATAAGTGAAGCAATCAGTCAATATACAACCTCATGTTGACAATGGCAGAGATAGTGAGTATTGATGTTCAAGTGTGTAACAAATGAAAGCTACCTCTAAAAACAGTATCATCATTAATTCATTTATTAAAGGACAATTTATTAATGTCTGCCACATTTATTTATTCAATGATGGCACAGCTCCTGCTTTGGTTCATTCCAAAAACATTTAAAGAAGCTAGTATTTAGGGATATCGCCCTAAACAGGGCAACATTCCCATCTTCCTGGAGCTCCTGATCCGCAGGCAGAGGCAGACATATATCCCTGTCAGAGTAAAATGGGATTGGTGTGAAAAGAAGCAGCACAACCACCAAAATCTACTTAATCCTGATGGAGCTCAGGGAGAGAGAAGACACAGTCTGAGCTGGGCCTTGATGGATGAGTAGGAGTTTCACAGGCAGACAAGGTGAGGAGAGGAGGTGGTTTGTTGGGAGGAGGAGATGAGGCATTTAAGGCAGAAGGAAGAGCATATGTTAAAGAACATGACCTGTTGAGGGAGTGGCAAGCATTCTCCAGTGGCTGAAGTACAGGTTTTTTGAGGACTGTGGCAGGAGGCTGATTTGTGACAGGTTATGATGAGCCTAACATGCTATTCTTATCCAAATTCTTTTCCTGAGTGAGTGGAGCATTCACAGCTTGAGCCTGTAGTGAGTTTTCAGGAGTTAGGACTGGGTGAGACATGGTCCCCAGATGTGCATTGTAGAGGAAGAGGGTCATAGAGTGCATCCAGGATATGACAGCATGGCCAGGCTCAGGCCTCTAGCATGAGGAGCCCCAACATTCAAAGGGTCAGGCAGTGGGGCAGGCCCAGAGCTGCCCTTGGGGACAGCCACCGGGAGGGGTTGGGGAAGGTGGCCAGGAGGTCTGTCTCTTTTAGAGGGTATCTGTCCCCCTGCCTGGGTGTAGGCAGGCTTGGATTGGAACAACACCTGGAATATAGACCTTTTTCAGCAGAAGTAAGACTATTCAGATCTGTGTGTTACAGACATCCTTCTAAGGCAGGCAATGAGTAGGATGAGCAGAGCTGGGAAAACTTGAAGGCAACTGCAGGGATTGGAGAAGAGATGACCATGTGAGAGTTAAGTACCTATAGCATGAAGCAGGCTGATGAGTTCCCTCTTTTCCCTTCAAATATTTGCTTAATGCTTGTTATTTGCTTGTAGATTGTCCTGGGTCCTGAGACTACATCTTTCTCAAGTAATGTGTAAAACAGACACCCTGAATCTTTCCTTATCTTAAGCTGACACCCTTGAAGAGTTGATGATGGTGTAAAGTTTGAAGATGGAGCAAATATATCTGTGGACTCTTTTGCACATTACTTTCCCCACCCCCCCATTTAGGGTAGAAATAGGGCTGGTGGACGGAAGCTACCAAAAAATATTTTAATCAATATTAATAAAAACTTTCTAAAAATGAGGGTAACAAAAAAGATAGAAGATGCTTCCTGGAGTGGCACTGAGTGGTTCCTGGCATATCGTAGATTTCTCAATAAATTACTAACTCTTATATATCTTACAGTTGTTTCACAAACTTTCAGAGTAAGAAAGTATCAAGGTTATGCTGGCCTCACCAAAGTGATTTAGAAAACATTATATCCTTTTCTATACTCAGGAAGAGAGTGCATGCCTAGAGTTTTTTCTGCGGGATGGATTTTGATAGCAGATTCAGCTTGTTTTATGTAAATAAGAATGTCCACATTTCAGATCTCTTTTGGTGTCTCTTTAAGAAAGTTGTGTTCTAGACATTTGTTTCATCTTAGTTTCAGATTTATTTTCACAACATTTTTCATAATATCTTCTTTTTTTTTCCCTAATTTCTGTAGGTTCTGTAGTGATGCCTTCTTTTTCATTCCTGATACTTCAAATTTGTTCATCTCTCTTTTTTCTTCATGAGTCTTGCAGGAGTTTATTAATTTTATCCATTTTTTTCAAGAAACCAACATTTGGTTTGACTGACTCTATTGTAGATTTGTTTTCTATTTCATTAATTTTTCTTCTTTATTATACTCTTTCTTCTACCTTTTTGGATTTTGTTTTGCTTTTGTCCCTAAGTTCTTGCAGTAGATACTTAGGTAATTGATTTTTAGCTCATATTATTTTCTAATATAAGCTTTTAAACCTATTTTTCTCTCAGCACATTTTTAACTTCTCCCATGCTTTCATAAGCTGTAGAATCACTGCCATTCAATTTAAAATATGTTCTAATTTCCAGTATCGTCACTTCTTTGACACAGAGGTTATTTAGAATGATATCATCTAATTTCCAAACATATGGGAATTTTAGAGTCATCTTTTTGTAACTGATATAGCTTAATTCCACTGTGGTCAGAAAACATACTTTAAAAGATTTCAGGCCTTTGAAATGTGTTAAGGTTTGCTTTGTGGTTTAGTATATGTCAATTTTAGTAACTGCTCCTTATGCACTGAAAAGAACATTTATTCTTTCTTTGCAGTGTTTTATAAACATCAATTAGATTAGGTTTGTTTACTGCATTGCTTTGGTATTCTTTGTTCTTACTGATTTCCCTCCCTGCTTATTCTACTCATTATTATGAGAAGCATGTTAAAGTTTTTCACACTGATGTGCACTCAACTATTTCTTTTAGTTCTATAAATTTTTACCGTATGTATTTTGAAACTGTGTTATCAGATGCATACAAATTTAGAGATAGTTATATCTTCCTGGTGAATAAAACCTTGTATTATTATCAAAGGTGTCTCTATTTCTGGCAATAATTTTTATCTTAAAATTTACTTTACTGATATTTGTAAATCTGTATCAACTTTATTTTAGTTAATGTTTATATGATAGATCTTGACTATCTTTTTACTTTCAACATTTCTGTGTCTCTAAGAAATGACTCACATGTAGCTTGACTAGGTTTTATATTTTTATTCAGTTTGACAATCTTTGTATTTTAATAGTATTTAGCATTTATAGAAATATGTATATTAGTTTATACAGTTATTTAAAAATTCATTTTCTATTTGTCTTACCTGTTCTGTTTGTTTTTCATTCTTCTTGCTTTCTGTTTTCGAATTAATGCAGTTCTATTATTATTATTATTATCGTAACATTTTTCCTCTATCATTTGTTAGTTACATATTTTTTATGTGCTAGCCTAACAATTAGAACATGCGAACTTGACTTATAGTATAATGTAAATGAGTACTTTTATCACTTCACTGACAATGCTAGGGTTTTAGAACATGTTAATTACTCTTTCCCTTATTCTTTATTCTTCTTGCGTTTCAATGTTTTGGAGGAATTATTTTTATTTTTGTGTGAGGAATTTACTTTAGTATTTCTTTTAGTGCAGGTTTGCTAGCGATGAATTCTCTTGTGATATTTTTGGTCTAAAAATACTGCAGAGCAAAAAGATTTGTCTTCACCAATTAGAAAAAAAAACACTTTTTAATTGAAAGAATTTCATATATATGGAAATTTTTAACAATAGCATAAGAAATCCTATACACTTTCACCTGGATTTCCCAGTCCTTGGCATTTTGTCACATTTGCCTCTCTCTATTTGTACATATTATTTTGAACCATTTGAGAGTAAATTGCAGACAAGATGCCTGAGTACTCCTTAATATTTCAACGTGTATTTCTAGAAACAAGGACGTTGTCCTACATACCCATAGTACAACCATCGAAATCCATAGACTGCATTAGAAATCTGCCAGTTGTCCTATGAATGTCTTTTACAGATCCAGGATACTACCCAGGATCATGGGTTGCATTTAGTTATTGAGTCATTTTAGTCTGAAACAGTTCTTTACTCTTTCCTTATCTTTCATGACATTGATGTTTCTGAAGAGTATAGCCCCATTACTTTATAAAACCACTTTTCATATTTAGAACTCCTTTCTCTGAAAATGAGAAATCAGGGCCCCACTACCCTTAATATACTTACTTATTTGCTCAGTCCCCCTGTATGTAAGCACTATAGCCCATATGGTACTATTGTAGGAAATAGAAAAATGTGCCTCTTCTGAGTAGATTTGAGGCCCCACTCACCCCTCAGCTGATTGCCTCTGTGCAGTGAATAATATGCATAACCTACTGCAGCCCTGTCAGTTTTAGAGTCTGTGCACTTGACAGTTATCCCATAATTCTTCTCTTAGTATAATTACAATTAATGTGTGAAACTGACAGAAATTGCACAAATATAAAGCAGTTTGGGTCCAATAAACCACTTCATTTTATTTTCAGCTGAATAAAGTCTTGTGTGTGGTTTCTGTAGATCTAATTATATTTTTAGGAATAGAGAGCTCAAGGAAAATTTGGATGTGTTACCCTGTTCTGCTAAGCCCTGGTGCTACTGCAGCTGGCACATGGCATGCCTTTGGGCTCAGAAAGTTCAGAAAAGATAAAGTTAGGGGAAAATCTCTGAAGGATAAAAGGCATAACACCAAGGTTGGGAAGATGTAACATAAAAGGAAGGGAAAGAGAGCGCTAAATATATCAGTCTGATAATATACAGAAGGAAGCTGAGGGGGCCCTAATTATCCTATAAAGAATTTCAAGGGGATTATGCAATTTCTTAATTTCTTAATTTTCTGAAAAGCACTCAAATAAGGAGCAAGACATCTTTTATGGTTCAGCTTGAATGTCATCAGCTTCATGAAATCTTCCCTAATGTCTACTACTGTATTCCATAGCCCCAGCCCCAAATCATGACAGAAATTTGGGTGGGAGGGGGCATGAACCTGAGAAACAGTGGAGAGAAGGAAAGACGTGCCTAGAATTGAAGAAGACACAGTGGCAAGAATAATAATGGCTCATACCTATTGGGTGCTTCTATGTGCTAAGCATTGTCCTTCAAGCTTTCCAGGTGTTCACTCATTGTCCCTCAAAAGTGCACTGTGAGTAAGGCACTATTACTATTACCCTTGTGGTATAGATGAGGTAGCAGACACAGAAAAGTTGAGTAACTTACCTAGGGTAACATGATTATTGAGTGGTCATATGGTTATTTCAGGGCCAGAAAATGAACCCAGAAAACTTAACTTTGGGTTCCTAATCAACATACTATGCTGGCCCTGACAGTGGGGAGGGGAACTGAAATCTCCCAATAACCACCTTTCCTTCAGAAATTCCTGATTGTCTAGGAGCAAAGTTGGCTTTCAGAGGGTAGCCAGCATGAGTACAAGTGTTTGGGGGACCAGAGGCAGGGGACAGGAGTGTGTTTACAATGACAGAACCAGGGCTAAAGTGAGACATGTGGTGCTTTTGAAAAGGAGAATCTTTAAATATTTATTTAATATTTATTTAGTAGGTTCTGTGAGACACTAATTTTATAGTTATAAAAATGATGTGCCTCTTTATTGTAAAAAAATAAAAGATTTATTATGTCTACTCAATGTAGCATAACCCTTTAACTTATTTGGAATCATCTAGGAATTTTTATTTTCAGAATCAGATAGCTTTGAGGGAAGTATAATAAAGGGTTTAAAATATAGATAATTAAATGGATCACTCATTCCCAATGAGCAACACTACACTATGTATTATTAGATTTTTAAAAATTATTTATGGATTCTGAAAATGGAGTAGACTATTCAATTTTAGAATATTAACTAGCTGACCTCAGAGTTGGTGGCTCATCCAGTAGGTGTACTGTACACTTTGCACATGCAAAGAACTAAAACACTCACCTTGTATTGGTTAGTGCCAGCTAAGAATATTTTTAAAATTTCTACTCCAATGTGCTGTCTGTATGGTTTCAGCAGTTCCAATTCATATTTTGCTTGTTATTTAACGAAGTCATGTGGAAACCTGAGTAGGCTGGCACCATATTCCTATTTATTTCGGTGATGTTTTATCGTCCCTTATAGATTGGTATCCCAAGAACCTAGAGGTACAATAGGCTACTGCAGGCTGAAAGGAAACAGAACATTAATCTCTTCCACCAGACCTGTGAAAGTGGATACTTTCCTTAGAAATGCTTGGTAGGCTGAGCAACCTTTGTGGCTGTGGTGAGCAGTTACATGAACCACTGGGTGGGAGTTTGACTTGCTGACATGTTATGTTTCTTCTACACATTAGATTCTGAGCCTCTGATTTTGTGTATAGGTGCTCCAGAACAAGAGGATAGTGCCTCAGCAATTCCCAAGCCTGGTTCAGTTTACTGTTTGCAATGATCATTTCATGAACCTGAACAGCTGAGATGGATTGACAAGATAGGTAGTTCCAACTTCAGGGAGGCCAAGATCTATCTGGTAATTATGGGAGTGCCACAGGCAAAACACATAAAAGAATGACTTCTTGAAACAATTATTCTGGGAACACTGTTCTTATTTTAAAGTGCGCTGTAATTCTTCTTGAGACTTATCTTCATCTAGCCATCATCTTCATCATCATCATCCCCATCATAAATATTACCACCATCATCACTACCACCATCACCACCACACTATTACAATAATCAGCATTTCCTGAGATTTCTAATGTGTCAGCTTCCACTTAAACCTCTGCCTGTGATTTCTTCCTTCGATTTTGAAGTATCTGGAGATTTATCTTTCTTTGGAGCCCAGATATGTATTTTGTAAGTGTTTATTTCTATGTTTCCCAACATATATGTGTTGGAAGTATAGAGAATAATCAGTTAATTCCAGCTTAGCCTGCCATGTTGCTGGCAAATCTCCCACAGAAATTCATTTATCCATTCGACAAATACTTAGCTGCAAAAGTCCTTGCCTTCATGAAGCTTAGAATTCTGCAGAAACCTACTCTGGACTTGCTATATGCCAGGAGACTATTCGAGGCTTTACATATATGAATGCACTGAGTCATCACAATCACCGAGGGAGGGCGGTGGCATTATTATCTCCATTTTACAAATGAGGAAACTGTAGCACACAGAGGTTAAGTCAGTTGTCCAAGGTCACACAGGTAGTGAACAGTGGAGCTAGGGTGCAAATTCAGGCAGCATGGGCATTGAGTTTATGGTTTGACCATTATTCTGTACAGCCTTTCTGTATGTGAATCTATGCCTAGAACACAGTGATCTCTCAAAAGTTTTTTATTGAATCATTAAATGATCATACAGTACTACATCATCTGCTGCTTGTGTATCTTCCAGTAGATTCTAAGCTCCTTGATGTTCAGAGGAATATCTTCCTGGACTTTGTAGGTATGGAGCCAAGCACAGAGCCTGCACAGAATATATGCTCAGTAAGATGTCAAACACTGCAATGAATGAATTGTTAAATGGTCCCTAGAATGGCAATGCTTCTGGACTTTGGCATACATATGAGTGAGAATCTGGGAATCTGGGAAAGTGACTCTGAGATTGCAGGTGGCCTGCCCAGCCCTCACAGGTGGTCTGCACCCCTCCTTCTGGCCACACTTCATAGGGGCTGTCAGAACATAACTGAAAGCCACAGGGCTGTTGGTAGGTCACTAAGGTCTTAAAGTTTGGAAGCTTTTCTGGAGCTTCATTTTAGAGAAAACTCTTGACAATTAGCAAGGAGTGATTTACTCTCCAGGGAACCCCCGGAAATTGTCTTCAATACATAGAGTAACTCAGACCTGTGGAGTCTCAAGTCATCATCTCAGATTCGATGTCCCGCAGAGTGTTATAAAGAGCTACATTCTGCCATCTGACATGGATGAGCAAGGTCCTTGCAGGATTATTTGAATATGTCCTAATTCCTGTTATAAGTGAACAGAAGCATCGATTTTTAGAAGTCTTACTATAAGTGTTTACACTAAAACATTTCAGATACCCAAAGTTAAGAATGTGGAGGGCTATTATATATAATAAAATGGATGCTGGGTAAAGAATTGCTCTCCTAATTGGTCCCCAATATTCTCACCTGCTAAATGAGAAGGTTGAATTAGATGATCTCTAAAGGTCTTTCCACATTATTTGTGGAATGACATATCTATCATTTATTGTATGCCTACTGTATACCAGCACTATTTTGGGACTCTACTTTTATTGTTTCTAGTAGATAAATATCAAAATAAAGTGACCATGTATTAACTACATTCCTACAGAGACATGCTATTTATTCATTCATTTATTATCTGTTGATAGTTTACTTTATGCTAGGCATCAGGCTGGACACTGAGTACTTTGACAGGTGTTGGGGCATAAGTTGCCCAGTGTCACAAAGCTAAAGAGTGGTAGGATAGGAATCAACCTCAGGTACATTAAAATAAGGTTTGAGCTCTTTCTCTAGCTCTCATACATTTCTTCTAAGATTCTTTGTCCATAAAATATATGTGACTAGCAAAGACATGGAATAAACCTAGATGCCCATCAACAGTGGATTGGATAAAGAAAATGTGGTATATATACACCATGGAATACTACACAGCCATAAAAAAGAACAAATCATATCCTCTGCAGCAATATGAAGGCAGTTGAAGGCCATTATCCTAAGCAAATTAATGCAGGAACAGAAAGCCAAATAATGCATTTTCTTGCCTATAAGTAGGAACTAAACAATGGGTACTCATGGACAAAAAGATGGCAAAAATAGACACGAGGGACTACTAAATGGGGGAGGAAGGGAGAGGGTTGAGGGTTGAAAAACTATTAGGTACTATGCTCACTACCTGGGTGATGAAAGCAATCATACCCCAAACCTCAGCATCACGCAATATTCCTATGCAACAAACCTACACATGTACCACTGAATCTAAAATAAAAGTTGAAATTATAAAAATAAAATATGTGTGAATTACTGACATTTTTTCTAATTCCTACACCAGTGATTCCCCTGGCTATGTATTAGAATCATTCAAACCAATTAGATAAATATTTCTGGGGGAGGGGGAGGGAGAATCAATGTTTTATTTTCAAAATTCCCCAGGTGATTGAAATGTGCTGCCAGAGTTGAAAACCAAATCCTTATAGAGTCTAATTTTATGAAAAATGTTTTTATTTAGAATTGTGTTAAAATACACATAACATAAAATTTACTACCATAATCATTTTCAAGTGCACAGTTCAATAATATTAAGTACACTCACATTGTTGTATAACAAATCTCCAGAATTATTTTCATTTTGCAAAACTGAAGCTCTGGTACCCATTAAGCAGCTCCCTCTGCCCCCTCCCTCCTTCAGCCCCTGACAACCACCTTTCTATTTTGACCTTATGAATTTGCTTATTCTAGGTACTTCATAAGCAGAATTGTATGGTATTTATATTTTTGTGACTGGCTTACTTCATTTAGCATAATGTCCTCAGATTTGTCCATGTTGTAGCATGTGTCAGAATTTCCTTCCTTTTTGTCTTTGGGTTTGCAACTATAATAGAATACCAGAGGTGAGGTAATGATAATGAACATAAATTTATTGTATTACAGTTCTGGAGGCCAGGAAGCCCAAGACTGAGAGGCCAGCATTTGGCTGGGGCCTTCTTGCTGTGTCATCCCATTACAAAAGGCTGAAAGACAAGAGAGGGCAAGAGGGAGCTGAATTTGCCCTTTTATAAGAGCACCAATCCCAGCTATTAGAGTGGGACCTCATGGTCCAACTACCTTCTTACAGGTCCCACCTCTTAATATGGTGTATGATGGTGATTAAATCTCAACATAAGTTTTGGAGGGGACAAACATTCAAACCATAGCACTTTTTAAGGCTGAATAATATTCCATTGTATATATATACAATGTTTTCTTTATCCATTCACGCATCAATGGACGATCAGGTTGCTTTCAACTCTTGGCTATAGCAAATGATGTTGCTATGAACATGGGTGTACAAATATCTTGTTGAGATCCTGCTTTCAATTCTTTTGGGCATATACACAGAAGTGGAATTTCTGGATCATACAGTAATTCTATTTTTAGTATTTTGAGGAACTTCCATACTGTTTCCCACACTGGCTGCACAATTTTACATTCCCATCAACAGTGCACAAGGATTCCACTTTCTCCACATTTTCACCAGTGCTTGTTATTCTTTCTCTCTCTCTCTCTCTCTCTCTCTCTGTGTGTGTGGTAGCTATCCTAATGAGTGTGGTTTTCTATTTTAATTTTTGAATCCATTTGTATTTATGTGTGGAGATCTATTTTATCACACAGTTTTAGTTATTTGTGAATTTTTCAATGATTTTATGTCATTTTTCTACTCTCATCAGAAGAATCTCTTAAGATTCAGTACTGATCACTCTTCTTAGAACTGTGGGAGTGGGTTGATGCTGAGGAGGCATTTGACAGGATCTCTGCTTTCAAGTTGCTTACAGTCTAGCTGGGAGCTTGCTTACAGGCTTGCTAGATTTTTGTCTTGGCTCAACTCATATCTGCTGCTATCTAGTGGCTCAAGTCCTTGAAAGATAGAGATGGCTGAAAATGCAGGGTAGCCAAGTGGAGGGTGAGAAGATATTCCATATAGAAAGAATACATGGGGTGAATTATGGAGCTGGGAATGGGCATGCTATTTTGGAACAAATACTGGCCTGATTAGAACTCAAATTTATGTTGGAAAAAGGTGGGAGAAAGTATCAGATCAGTCCAAGCAGTTATGGGATAGTCTTGGAAGTCAGGTGGGGCATTGAGAATCACTGGTGCAGGTTGCAGGGTTCTCCAGCAGGGGAGTGCACATCAGGCTCTAAGAAGTGTTTGTGTTGATGGGAATAGAGGAGAGATGCCACATCGAGTGAGTGGTCGCCCAGGCAAGAGCATCATCAAAGGCACTAGACTTATCTTTAAGGGAGAAACTGTAAGTGTTGGAGACAGATTGAATATGGGAACCAGAGAAGAGGTGTCTTTCAGAACTGTGGAATATTCTGGGAGATGAAGTAGTTATTTCTTCAAAGAAGATTGTAAGCTGGTTGTGGTAGCTCCCAGCTGTAACCTCAGCTACTCAGGATGCCAAGATGGGAGGATCCCTTGAGGCCAGGAGTTCAAGGCCAGCCTAGGCAACATAAAGAGAACTCATCCTAAAAAATAAATAAATAAATTTGCTGGGTATGGTCACATGAGCCTATAGTCCTAGCTACTTGGGAGTCTGTGGCAGGAAGATTGCTGGGGTCCAGGAATTCAAGGCTGCAGTGAACTGTGAGGCTGCCTGGGTGGCAGTACGAGACCCTATCTCTACAACAAACAAACAAACAAATAAACAAACAAGGTTGTATTTGTGAGGAAGATGGACAGCCCCAGTAATAGTATTCATTATGTTTGAGTGCAAGGGAGAGAAAACCAAAATATCAGCAACTTAAACAAGACGGAAGTTTATATTTCTGACACTAAAACCAAGTCCAAAACTGAGCAGACTAGTATTCATATAAGTGGTCGGGTTTCCCTTGGTCACATCAACCCTGGTGTGGCCACTGTCCAGGCTTGTCTTCCTGCTGACATCTGCCCTTCTCTTCCTTTCACTTTCTTCTGACTGTTAAAATCCAAGCCTTCTTCCTTTTTGATTCCCCACAGCCAGCCAGGAGCAAATGCCACTGTCCATCTACAATGCATCTTTGCCTGTTCACTGGACTCCTGTCCCAGCCCTGGTCTCAGCTCTTTCCTTGCGATTTTTCCCCAGCCGCCTTGAATGCTCTTCCGGTCTCTTCGCAAATCCATCTTTCTCATGGATGTCAGGTTAGCCCTTCTAAAGAGCACATCACTCCTGACCCACAGCCCTTTGATGATGTCCTATAGCTTCTAGAACAGTCAGAACTCTTTAGCTTGACATTCAAGGCTCTAGGTCAATTAGCTAAAATCTTTTCTATTTTGGGGGGAGGAGGGGATGGAGTCTCGCTCTGTCACCCAGGCTGGAGTGCAGTGGCGCGATCTCAGCTCACTGCAACCTCCACCTCCCGGTTTCAAGTGATTTTCCTGCCTCAGTCTCCCAAGTAGCTGGGAATACAGGCACGTGCCACCACGCCTGGCTATTTTTTTGTGTTTTTCGTAGAGATGGGGTTTCACCATGTTAGCCAGGATGGTCTCAATGTCGTGACTTCGTGATCTGCCCGCCTCGGCCTCCCAAAGTGCTGGGATAACAGGCGTGAGCCACCGTGCCCAGCCAATTAGCTAAAATCTTAAAGACAATTGCTTAATTTCATTTTAACATTCTTATTTTAATTTCATCTAACTTTTAAAACACTTTAAGGGAGACGACTTTTAGGTAAATTTCTTTTTAGGAGAATTAATGACTAGGAGAAATTGCTTAAATCGAAGTGTTTTCACATTCAAAGTCAATAACAAGCTGACTGCACTCCACCTTTTCAAATGTAGTCCAATTTTGTCTTAATAGATCAAGACCATTTATCCAATTTACCAAAAATCTATGAGTTTTCTGGATTATCTTTCAGTGCCCACGAGTCAGTTAGGAAGTTAAATCTGAGAAGGCTTGACTTAAAACCCAGGAGTAGGCCTGGCTGAAGTCTAGATGTGCCTAAGGGCTTGTGGTTTTGTCAGGTCTGCACTGCTCTGATGCTTTCTTGACAGCAAAAAGACCCAACTCTACACCGTGTGTCTCCAGGAGGGAGTGAAGGATGCATACTGGAAGGGGGTTATTGTCCTTGGGAGCATCTGTCTGGAACTGGCTTAGGATGGATACAGATCTGAGTATCAGCCCCCATGCTTACTCTCTTGTGATCTTGGCATTTTGCCTTTTATCTCTGGCCTCGGTTGCCTCACCATAAAAAGGGGCTGATCACAGGATTTCATACCCTCCTCATATTGTTGTTATAAAGATTAAAGATGCCAGGACACTCTTCAATTATAACTATCTTATGGGAATTTTAATACTTCCTCTATTTGTTTTCTAGAGCTGCTGTAACAAATTAGGGTGCCTTAAGATGACAGAAATGTATTTTTTCACATTTCTGTAGGCCTGATATCTAAAATCAAGGTGTCTGCGACCCACACTCCCTCCAGAGGCTGTAGGGAAGAATTCTTTTTTGTCTCTAGGGAAGAATTCCTTTTTGTCTCTTCCTAGCCTTTGTGTTCCGGCAATCCTGGGCAGCCCTTGGTTTGTAGAGGCATCACTCTTTTGCTGTGGGAGGTGGATTGGAGGAAGGAACACCAGATACCCAGGTTCTAGTCCCTGTTCTGTGGGATTTTAAGCAGGTCCTTTCCCCATCTGGCTCGCAGTTTCTGCATGCATGAAACAAGGCATTAGGCCATGAGAGCTCTAAGACCACAGGCCTGTGAAGGGGCTTGGAGAAGAGGGAGGGCTAAGGACTGCTTAAGAAAAGAGGGCTTAAGAAAAATTGCCTGCCTTTTATCCTGCTTATAAAAATTGTACATTCAGTTGGGATGGTGGTGATGGTTACACAACAATGGGAATGTACTTAAGCCACGAAACTGTACAATCAAAACTGGTTACAGGCCGGGCGTGGTGGCTCACGCCGATAATCCCAACACTTTGGAGGCCGAGGTGGGTGGATCATGAGGTCAGGAGTTCAAGACCACCCTGGCCAACATGGTGAAACTCCATTTCTACTAAAAATACAAAAATTAGGTATGGTGGCACATACCTGTAATTCTAGCTACTCAGGAGTCTGAGACAGGAGAATCGCTTGAACCAGGGTGGTGGAGGTTGCAGTGAGCTGAGATCGCACAACTACACTCCAGCCTGGGGGACAGAGTGAGACTCCGTCTCAGAAAAAAAAAAGAAAAAAAAAAAAAAGAGGTTACAGTGGTACACTTTATGTTACGTATGTTTTACCACAATAAAAAACAACAGTGAAAGTCGTCATTTGTGGTACAGGGTTTCACAGTTTATAAACTTCTTTCATCTCTCTATGTGATCTTCAGAATAGCTCCACGAGGTAGGCATGATAAGTGTTTGTATTCCTGTTTTACAGATGGGGAAACTGAGATTCAAAGCAGAATGCCCTGCTGCAGTTTCCTCATCACAAGTGTGCTGTTTTTTTTCCAGCATGCCACCGTGGCTACCTCTGGGCTTAATTAACAGTGGCTCACTCTAGAATTGAAGATGTGTTCTTGGGCTCTGTGTCACCCAACGCAATTCCACACACTGTGGGTGTTCTGTGAACAGCTCTTGGTGTTGATGACTCAGATGTTGGGGAGAGGAAGGAAAAACTAACAAACAGGGTGATTTGACCAACACATATGCCAGGCACTGACCTAGGCTCTGTGAGCTCAGCAGTGAACCAAACAGATACAGCCACTGTGTTCATGAAGCTCAGAATCTCATGGGAAGGCAGGCACTTAGTCGATAAGTACAAAGCCAAAGTTTAATTGAACATGCACAAGCATGTGATGTGTTGCAGAGGAGAGGCTGCAGTGCTTTGGATGGAAAGAGTGGAGAAGCTCACTGACACTGTGGTGGTAGTCAGGAAGGCTTCTCAGAGGAGGTGAGGCAGTCACAGAGACCTGTCAGAGGAGTGGGGGTGGGGGCAGGGCTGGCACTGAGGGTGGACCCAAAGGTTACAGGAAAGCTGGAAAGAAGATCATACAAAGGTTCTGTTTTACTTCCTTTGTTGTAAAGTGAACTTCCTCAAAAAGCACCTTGAAAAAAAGAAAATGGTTTCAGGAGCTGTTATTTTTTGCCTCCTTGGCCTCAAAACTGAGCTGAATGGAGGAAGTTTAATGTGAAACTTTTGATGCACTGTGCGTTAATTAATTAATTAACGCACAGTGCATCGAATGTCAAAGGAATTTAATGGAAAAGCAAAGGCGCCCTTGAATGGACGCCAGGCCTTTTGTTCTGCTCATGAAGCATGCCCACTTGCAGAAGCCCTCAGGGATTTAGGAACCTGCCTTTCTGTCCCCTTAGATGTTATTAGGGTGAATCCGAAGGATGTGAGAGTGAGTGGGCTAAATAGCTAAGCTATTTAGAGTGAATGAGTTAAATAGCTAAGCAGTACTCCATTGCCATTCTCTTCCCTCTCTACTCACACCCCTGCCTGGGCTTCTCACAGCTCTGAGAAGCTCTGGAGTACTCCTTTTCCTCCTCACTTGAGACTATCTCAAGAAATCATGGTGTAGAGACACTAGCAGCATAATCTGTGGACTCTTACATTATCTTGGTTTTTTTTTCCTTATGAATTCCATGGCCACAGTTTTGTCACCTGTAGCATCGCAGATAATATTGCCTTCTTCATAAGATTAGTCCTTTGAATTTTTTAGAATTTGCATTTCATAGATGCAGCAACAGGACCCAAAAAATTAAGTGATTTGTGCAAAGTTACACAGCTAGTAACAGCAATCAGAAATGGAGCTCAGGTCTTCTGTTTCTAAATCCAGTGTTCTTTCCACTAGCGAAGCTTCCCAGCCATGGCATATCGATGGGTCATCAGTATCCAAAATGTCAGTGTCCTGGGATGACCAGGTAAGGCCTGGGGCTGCAAGGAAAAAGGTTGAGAGGCCCAGAATATAGGACCCTGTAGTTAAAAAAAAAAATTTGGATGTGCTAATGTTGCTATCACGTCATTGAGCATAGATTTAATTTTTTTATTATTATTTTTGTGCCAGGTTATTTATTGGAAGCAGAATTATCTACTAGAATTGGCCTAGGAGTGTCACATCTTTGTGTGTTAAATGGCACAGCTGTGGTATCATTAGAGCTCTACTTCCCTTCCTGCCGTGCAGCTCAGCGTCATGTGTTCCCGATCTCAGCCCTAGACTCCTGGGGTCACTGTCTAGTCATGTTGTCTTTCTTAGTGTCAGAGTCAGCTTATGACACAGTCTCAAGGAGTCACTGCCACCTCTCTTATCTCCATGTCCCCAATTTCAAATTTATTTTATTTTATTTTATTTTTATTTATTTTGAGATGGAGTCTCACTCTTGTTGCCCAGGAAGGAGTGCAGTGGCACAACTTCGGCTCACTGCAATCTCCGCCTCCTGGATTCAAGCGATTCTCCTGCCTCAGCCTCCTGAGTAGTTGGAATTACAGGCATGCACCACCACACCTGGCTGATTTTGTATTTTTAGTAGAGACAAGGTTTCACCATGTTGGTGAGACAGATCTCGAACTCCAGACCTCAGGTGATCCGCCCGCCTCGGCCTCCCAAAGTGCTGGGATTACAGGCATGAGCCACCGCGCCCGGCCCCAATTTCAAATTTATCAGAAAGAGCTGCTTAGCTTTCAATGTCCTAGCATGGACCCTGTTACATATAATGGTCTTTAGGCCACACTCCTTTTAGTTAGAAAACATGAGTGAGTGAGTTGGTATATTCTTCTTCTTCTTCTTCTTCTTTTTTTTTTTTTTTTTTTTTGCTTATTCACTGTTAATTCCTCTTAAAAAATCAAAGGGTAGGAGAACTTTAAGCATTTCGAAAGAGACAGCTAATCAATACACATTATTCTCCAAACATTCTAGGAAATTCAAGGAAATTATAAAGTGCCTCCTAAAGACCTCTTCAGATATCTGTGTGCCTGCCCTTCAGAGAGAAAGTTTCCTCTTGGCACATAAAGAAGTCAAATTAGGCCCAGAAGAGACTATCCTTGTTGGAGCGTGAATGTCAAAGAAACAATCTTCAGTAAAAGAGCTTTCTCTCTCAGCATGCTCTGGAGAGAAGAATAACTTTGGTTATTGGTGATGCCTGTGAAAAGCGTAGTGAAAGAGTTTTGGGGATCACAAGAACTGATATTTGTATGAAGTCTGAATGTCTTGATTAGTAGGGATTTTAGCTTCTTGCATCTTTGGTAAAGAAACTTTTTGCTTCAGAGTGCACTGGGATTTGGAAGCTGCAAAAGGGATAGTGCCCAGCCTCTCCCAAGAGAGGTGCTAAGTGCCTTTATCAGGGCTCAGTGGTACCTGCTTGGAAACAATCTCTTTAGATGTATGGAACAAACACTTGCCCATCTCCTCTGCCAACTTCAGAGCAAGGACCTGGTATGACTTTGGGGCCAGGACATTGTCCCCAGCCCAGAGGACAGCCCTGCTTGGAGGATATTTACAAATACTTTCCTGGTGACCAGGTTTCATAGCTTAGAGATTTCAAGAGAATTGTCTTAGAGCAAAAGGCAGTCCCTAGGAACTGAAACTTAAAGAGTTTCACAATCGTTAATCAAGCTAAAGTTCACCTTTTCTGTGGGTGGGTGAGTCCCATGATTCCAGCTCAGGCTAGTCCAAATGGCCAGAGTCTCCTTTTGGGAGACAAACCACAGCTGAACACCCTCCCAGTCCCTGAGAGGAGGTCACATCTCTCACAGCCTCCTGGGTTTCAGAGGCTGCAGTCACTGGTTGTCCCTACGCCAGTCAGTGTGGTCCAAGCTCAATGTCCCTACTTATCAGTTTACAGAAATTATTCAGTATCTGTTTATACTGCAAGAACTAGCTCAGAAGCCCTAGTCACCTACCTCTGGGGGATAGTGCAGGAGCAATCTACTCAGCTGAAACACATTAGGAAGTAGCACTGTTTAGAGTATAATTCAAATCTCAATTTTTCCATTTTCCATCGTATAACTTTGGTCATACACTTAACTTCTGTGAGCTTCAGTTCTCTTACCTATAAAATAGAAATAATATTTTATTTCTTACATAATATAAATGATATAAAGCATTCACAGTGTTTAGCCCAAACCCTGGCATGGAGTAGGCCCTCAGTAAATGATGGATTTAAACTATGCCAGCAATATAAGACATGGAAGTGGAGGCTTCTCCTTCATTGACTTAGGGCAAGGCCTCCCTTCTTGGGCTTATGCCAACTGGGAGATGGTATTAGATCCGGGAGCACCTTGGTGAAATCAGATCCAAGAGAACTAGGCTTGAGTTCGGAGTCCCTCTGGCTCTGAGAAGGTTTCTGTCAGGCCCCACGGCTGTGCCAGATTCTGCCAGAAACATTGTACTGTTTAGTAATTCTTGGTAGTCCATCTCTTAGGACAACCACGTTTTGGTTGATACGTGATACATCTCTAAACCCTTGATTATACCAATGATCCAACTGAAAGACAGCTTGGGTCTCCCTATGGGGTCAAGGATACTTCACAGAGCCTCTTAAAGCATCTAAAATGTACCAGACATTAATCTAAATGCTGGGGATAAGGAGATAAATAAACTAAATGCCTGCCCTCATGGGGCTTATATTCCCATGGGGAGACAGACAATAAACAAGAATATAATTAATATATAATACAAAAATTTAATATAATATAGTGTTATGAAAAAAAAAGCAGCTGAGGAGATCAGAAAAGGCCTTTCTGGGGAAGTAATGTTTGAGCAGAATCGTGGATTAAGTAATGAAGAAAAGCATTGAATGTCTGGGCTAAAACTGTCCGGTGCAAGTGGAATGACAGGCACCAATTTCCTGAACCAAGAGAGTGGTTGTGGGATTAGAGAACAGAAGGGGCTGAAGTGAGGTCAAACAAGGAGATAGAAGAAAGTGAAGTTGAGGGGTCAGGGTAAGCCAGATCTGCAGGGGTCTCACAGATTGTGATAATGTCTTTGGAGTTTATTTTGAATGAGACAGGAAAACATGGGGGGTCTTTGTGATCGATCTGATTAATGTCTTTAAATGATCACTCTGGTTGCCATAGGAAGAATAGACAATCAGGTGGTAAAGGTAGAAAAAGGAAGACTGGTGATGACCCTTTTGCAGTGCTCCAGACAGGGGATGTTTGTGGGTTGGGGGAAGGTGGTATTGGTGGAGAAAAGAAGTGGCTGTATTCAGGATATATTTTGAAAATGAAAGTGATAGTCCTTGTGGGATAGATTGGATATAGATGTGGGGAGAATGGAACATAAGAGTCAAAAATGAGTCCCACTTTTTGATCTGAGAACCTTGATGAATGGAGTTGCTATTTATTGGGATGAGAAAAACTGCTGAAGGAATAGGCTGGAGGGGTTAGAAATGCTGAGTCCATCCCCAGATGGCTTTCAGACATCTCAGTGCAGTCACTGGGGTCCTTTTGAGGATGAGAGTGCTGGGAAGACGAATCAGAGGCCTTGATTTCCCAAAGGATACAGCAAGAACTCCCTGTCTGTGATCACATAACTGAAGCTGTAAAGAGCACCCACAGGAGGCGCTCCCCGCATGCTCATTCTTAGAAAAGAGGCAGGGTGACTGTGACGGAAGCCGGGGGCAGCTAAAAGTTAGACTAGTGATGGATAATATTTGAGCATAGAGAGCTGCTCAACACTGCATTTGGACTTGAATTTTTTTGTGTAAACAAGAAAGAAAAACCTTGGTTTGTAGAATGTTTTACAATTTAGTGTGTGCTTTCAAATCCATCGTCATATTTATCCTATGAGGTAGGAACTGCTATCTTCAGTTTGGAGATGAGGAAATGGAAGTTCAGAGACATTCAATGACTCGCCTAAGGTCACAGAACTAACAGATGAGGGAATCCTCAAATCTAGAAATTTTGTAACCCCTAAAATATTTCCATTTTGTTGTTTTGTTTTCATCTTATCCTGGTTATTATGGAATAGTCACATTGATTCTGCCAATAAAAAAATAAAATCTATAGTATCTAAGATGGCTATAAAATGTCCTCGTTGTCTCCTGTTGACTGCACATGACCTGTGTAGCCTCCCAGGCATTCTTTTGCAATCCAAGGCTTTTCTGGCAGCTTTTTATGAGCATCACCCTACTTCCTGTCCCCCTTAACAAATTCTTTTTTTTTTTTATCAATGGTTTATTTGCATTGAAAGAGGTTTTCATGCCAAGCAATATTTGGGGAACATTTTACAATTCCTGTTGCTAAAGTTCTGAGAGAAGATATTCCAAAAAAGGCCCTTTCCTTATTGGAGTATTTCAAAACAATGGGAAGAGAATAGTTTTTCAATGAGCATTTCAGTAATTCCTGCAAAGTATCATTTAGTTCTGATTGAGACTACAGCTGTGTCTACTTGGTGCTAAACACTTGAATGAAAAATGAAAATGACAAACAATGAGATGTAGGACTGGATAAAAGGCCAGTTCTGATGTCCCTTAGACACTGTGAGTCATTGCCCTTGGGTCACCCAAATACCCTCAGGCTCTCCTCTCAATCATAGCAGCCTATGAAGGAGTGGACAGAGCCCTGGGCCTGAAGAATGACATTGGAGTGTCACTCTTAACTCTGGTACCTCCTGGTGTGTGATCTTGTCCAGCCTCAGCTTTGTCATCTGTGAAATGAACGTGAGAATGCTCACACAACTTCCTTTAAAAAGTTTATAGGAACAAATTAAGCAAATTTTGAACTAGACAGGAGTCATGTTGTACTTATCTTTGCATCTGCAGATCCAAATACAGGCATGTAATAGGGACTGAATACAATTTTGTGGAATATTTTATAAATGGGTATAGTACAGGCAATGCTCTAGCACCTATTATTTATATAACTCTATTCATGTTTCCAAGTCCCTCTGGTATGTGAGCAAAGTTGCCATTTCTAGAATATGAGGACACATAATCAGAAAAATAATATTTACTAAAAGCATAAAATGTGCTATGCTAATGTAAATAATGTTTTTTCAGTTAGTCCAAGCAGTGAATAATCCCAGCTTTTGTTCTGCTTGGAGTACCTGTTTGTGATCCATGTCATAAATATTTTCATGACTATTGCTTAGTAGTCAATGAGTTTCTTTGTTGGTATAGAATTTAAGACATTTCCCTAATAAGGACACCCAGTGTTAAAGCAATGAATTTCTATACCTGTGCAGTTCAGAGAGTTACCTAGGAGATGAAAAGCTAATCTGTCTGGAATTTCTGCCCTTGAGACCAAAGATACTATAAATTTGCTCTGGAGGAAAATAATCATGGTAAGCATCTTAATTTCTTCCATCTCGTTTCCAAGCAGATGTCGCCGTGTTTTAGCCTGGAATTCATCATCTCTCTGATACACCAACATTGACATATTACATCTTCATCTCTTATTATAGAAAATGGAAATGAAACCAGAATGTGAGCATGTTGAATGAATTGGACTCCCCAGAGATTTGGGGGAGAAGAAAACCTCCCACTCGCCTTTGACTTTTGGATTTCTTGTTTCCTTCATGTTTAGATTGCACTTTGAGAGGTCCATCTGGAAGTTCACTTTGTGTATTTTGCAAATGCAAACAGATCTTATTATCAAAAGACAAAGCTCCAGAGGAAGCAAAACATTTGGGGAGGTGGGAGAGAATCACCTAAAAAAATCTAGTGACAGTATGAAGGTTAAACTCCAGAGATTAAACTCCATTTATTTCTGGGCTTGACTTTGCCAGTCTGCTAGTTTGGGTGAATGCTTAGATATGTTTAGCCGTTTGCTTTCTATCCATTAAGCTCTCCGTTTAGAGGATGAATTTGGATAGGTGTCAATACCTGCAAATGTCATCAACCCTGTAACACCTTTTTGGCGCTGAGTTATCATAGTAGCACTGCACAGCCTGCCTGTGACTCCAGTCCTCCCACAGCGGGCATCACTACACTTCTTTCCTTTTTCTGGCCTCAGGAAAACATTTTTAGGATTTCAGGATCCTATTATATGTTGAGTGAATTGTGTTCTTCTTGAATTCCTTACGAAGTCACTCTGGTCCTTTGAGATTAGAAGTTTAAACTTGGAAGGCCATACCTCATCGAGTTCTCTTCACTGTGGCTCCCCAGCCATTTCTGTCACAGCCAGACTTAATCCCCTTCAGACATATCAAGTCAACCATCAGTCAAGGTGGTCTTTATTTCCTTCCACATGCTGCAGAGATTAAGGCTGCCTGATTTTCTCATATATTCCCTGGCACACTGACCACAGACTCTGCTGCGGTCCAAGATGGATGGAAATAATGTTTACAACTTGGCCCAAACTTGTCGGCCATTTGTAGGAAAAATCCATTTTATCCTAGAGTCACAAGGGCTAATGCCATCTTGGCCATAATAGGCTAATTGGAATGAACATTAACACCCCAGGACCTCTTTCTTAATTTATGAACCAGGGAAGAGAAAACGCTATTTGCTTTAGTAGTTCTGGGGAAAACTGTCAGCATTAGGCATTGAGGGGTAGGGGGCTGGGGGCATGAGAATGGCATTGAATTTAGAGTTGGAACCCAAGTTCAAATCCTAGCTACAGTATCCTCTAGAGCTCTAGATGTGTGACTTTGGACCAGTAGCTTAATCTTCCTGGGCCCATTTTCTGACCTGGAAGATGAGAATGCTGTTATCCGTTCTACACAATCACTGGATGGTTGGAATAAGGGATAGGGGGTGTCTTGAAAACAATCAAGTGCTAATGGAGTTAAGAGCTACTGCCATTGTCACCCACATCACATTACGAGTGGTCTGCTGACCATTTATTGCAAGTTTTATGACAAATTCTATATATCAAGAAGTTTCTTATATGCCTCTCTGATCCTTGGTTCTCTTACTATAAAATGATATGAAAATGATTCTACATAGCTCACAGATTCAATGAGATAATGAAGGTGAGTAGGCCTGGACTACACAAGGTGGGTCTTATCTGTCTCTTGGCACTAGCCTGGGACCTGGTAGAGTAGCTGTTCAATATGCATTTTTTTGATCTGAGTTTCCTACAAATACTTTCCTGAAAGCTTTCTGGCAATAGGGTCTTGGAATGCCACTGCTGAAGACATTGGAAAACTTGGCAAACATGGAAGCAAGGAAAACTGCTGCCTATCTCCTTGCCCCCAGGTATGGTATTGTCCCTTTTTCTTCCAGTCCTGTCCTGGCTTGGAGATTCTGTGATTCTACTTCAAGAGGAAAGTTCAAGATAGCACAGTCCGAGAAGAGAGACCAGGGTAGGGAAGGGACTGGAAACAAAGTCAAACAAAATGAGGCATTTTCATGAGCACTGGGATACTGAATCTGGAGAACAGAACCCATGGAGTTGCACGACAGTCTTCAAAGATCTGAAGGAATTGGTGTTTTCCAAAATTTCCAGTGGCAACCAAAAGTAAGAAAGATATTTTTATAACACAATCTAGCACACATTTACATAGATAACTGAAATTATAATACCAGTTACTATTACAAGCTCTAAATGTTGATATTTTGTACTCTGAATATTCAATTCAATTAGATTTGATTCAGTTCTTTCCTCTTCTATCCTATCTTGGCCTCTTCTAATTTCATTCAATATTATGCTAGATGTAATTCCAAAATTGATTTAATGGCCCATTAATGAAAAATATTGATGTAGAAGACATGCATAGTCCCAAAAGATGAAATCAAGACTTTGAGTTGAAAATTAGAGTAAATTTCAGCTCAAAAGAAAGAAAAAATTACTACCAATTAGACACACCATAATATAGAATGACCCTCTATGTTAGTAAGACCCTCATTCTTGGATATTTTCAAGATTAGACCTAATTTATATTTTGTATCCATGGATTAAGGGCCCACCAATTTCCAAGACTTCAAGAGTCTACAATTCATAATGAACTGAAAGAGAAAGTCTAGAATACAAAGGGAAGATTTTTGTCCAAAAAAAAAAAAAAAAACTAAAAAGAAAGAGGCAAGGATGAAGGGTGGTAAAATCTGGGAGACTGTCTCTCTTTAACTTCTGTCTAGTTAAAGATAAAACACTGCTACATTTTCATTCCCTACTGAATGATCTCTCTTCTCTACTTTCTTCAGGAAAAAAAAAATTGTTGCTGTTGACAGTAGCACATTTTAAAGCTGTTGCTCCTAAGCTGCTGGGACACCCCTTTTTCAAGTGTTATAGTGACTTTAAACCATCATAGGTTAAGTAGTTGCCTTTTGAATATTTTACAGAGTTTGTGTTTCACTGTGCCTTGGGCTTAGCACAATGTCAGGTATAGAGTCATCACAAATAATTGCCTATTGCACAAATGAATGAATGCATGCATGCATGAAGACACCACTAATTTTCTTAGAAAGGAGTATCTTTGAGTGACTGGTCTAGGTCTTGATGGGAAAATAGTGTTTTTAGGAATGAGAAAGATGAGTAATGATTGTTGAAATGTTGACCAGCAGATGATATCTAAGCATTCTGGACATTTTTAGAGACAAAAACTCTGAGAATTTCATGAAAATTAAGGATTCCATCTTTAGAAAAACAAACATATGCATATTTATACAAAATTATGCATGCAATTTCAGGAGTGCAGTTATCCACTCTCTAGCCTAAGGTTAAGCTTTGCAACTGGATCTGACTCAAACAGAAATTTCTTGTATTTACTTAAGCAAGTAAAATTTTGGAGACAGTGGAAAGAAGCTAACAGGAATGCATCCTTACTATGCACCAGGTACAGTGTTCAGTATTTTATTTACGTTAGTTCATAATAACCATGTGAAGTAGGTACAGTTATTGTCTCCTATATATCCACACATATATTTTATATATACTATATATAATATACATATACATAAAAATAGTATGCAAATACACACACAAACACATACGCAAACAATGTCACATTCATGCCACCCAATTCTCTTCCCTGGTCTTTTCATCCCTCAATCAACAGCTTTTATCCATTCTTCCCCTTCAGGCTCAGAATTTAAAACATAAAAATATTGTTTAGCACTCATCTTTGCAGAAGCCCACTCTCACCTGGTGACTTCTCTAAAACAAAGGTGTAATTCACTCTCTGGTAAGGGAGCATGGGCTTCTGTTTATTTAAAGTTGGGCTGCATCTTTGGGTCTGTGGAGTGTTGTGTGCTAATGCTACTGGTCTTGGGGAGTGAGGTCTCCTAGACAGGGTTTCAAGTCATCGACACAGACTAGTTAAAGCAGGAGTATGGGGGGAATTTGCCCAGGGATTCCTTGGAGAGTGAGAAACAATGACTGAGACCGGTGTGCTGAGCAACCCCATTGTTTATCAAGTGGGAAAGGAAGAGGGTCAGCAGTAGGACACTGAGAGGGAGTAACCAGAGTGAAGGCAAGAAGAGGACCCAAAGGGAATGCTTTCAAAAGCCAAGGGAGGAGGATTTCAAGAAGCAGGACGTGGTCCGCGGTATCATGCCAACAAGGAGAAAGTAAGATGAAGTTGGAAATAATCCATGGAGTCGGCTATCAGGAGTTCATTGATGTTAACAAGACCAATCTCTGTGAAATAATGAGGGGGGAAAGCATTGCTGTGGGGTGTGGAATAAACAAGAGACGAAGCTGAGAACTGAAATATGCACCACTGTTTCTCAAATGCTGGACATGGACTTAGCTATATCAGTCATCTGCAGGGCTTTAAAAGTGAATAAATCTAGAGTGGGTCCCAAGGATCTGTATTTCTAGAAAGCCAGGTGTGGGAACTGTAAGAATGTAAAATATATGACAGCAAAGATCTGTCTGTCTCATTCACCACTGAATCCCCAGAAGATGGAGTAGTTTCTGCCCATAGCAGTTTCTCAGTAACTGTGTAGAATAGCAGTTCCCTGAACTGAACAATTAGTATCAACTACTTTTTACAGACTAGTATTCATAGTAAGAACATTAACTGAAAATCAGTGAGGATGCAGCAGACTGATGGCCCAAGTACTGTCTCTCAGAAGTTAAGAGGCTAAAATGATAAATGAGATTTTTTTCCCCCTTTTTTGAGACAGGGTCTCACTCTGTCACCCAGGCTGGAGTGCAGTGGCACAATCATGGCTCACTGCAGACTCAACCTCTCTGGCCAAGTGATCCTCCCACCTTAGCCTCCCAATTAGCTAGGACTACTGGTGCACACTACCACTTTTGGCTAATTTTTGTGTTTTTTTTGGTAGGGATGGGGTTTTGCCATGTTGCCCAGGCCAGTCTCGAACTCCTGATCTCAAACAATCTGCCCACCTTGGCCTCCCAAGTTGCTGGGATTACAGGCGTGAGGCACCACACCAGGGAATAAATGATACAATTCCTTCCAGTTTATTGCTTCAGTTCTGAGAATTATAACAAAAAGCCTCTGATTGATCTGGGGCAGCTATTGGCAAATCAGAACTGACTCATTAGAATTGTTCAGTTTAACAGAAAGTGCTGTTGCTTGTCTGATAAAGACACCTACTGGAAGGCAGTATGTTGTCATAGAAAGGACATTTGGCATCTACTAGAGTTAGTTGTATCTTACATCCAGCTTGTGCGATGATTAAGTCTTTGGGTTGTGGACCCCTGGGGGCCTATGCAGTTAATTCTAGAGAGGTGAGGAGAAGTCATAAACCCATTTCTCACCAGTTGCTGTCTGAAGACTGAATAAATAACATACCTCCAACTATAAATATTAACATTTTCCCTAAGAACACACATGCTATTGCAATTAATGAAGTACAGCATCATCAAAAGTGTTCATGAATACCTGAGATCTTCTAGAGATGATAAATTAGCTTGAATCATATGAAATTGCCAATTTTGTGGGTAACAAACAGGTAAAACTGGGCAATTTCATATAGTTTAATCTACTTTTTTTTTCAGTCAAACAGATGATATAAAAATTATGATCTTGGCAGGGTGTGGTGGCTCATGCCTATAATCCCAGCACTTTGGGAGGCCGAGGTGGGTGGATCACCTGAGGTCAGGAGTTCGATACCAGCCTGGTCAACATGGTGAAACCCCATCTCTACTAAAATACAAAAATTTGCCAGGTGTGGTGGCAGGCGTCCGTAATCACAGCCACTCAGGAGGCTGAGGAAGGAGAATCGCTTGAACCCGGGAGGCAGAGGTTGCAGTGAGCTGAGATCATGCCACTGCACTCCAGCCTGCAATGACAGGAACGAGACTCCATTAAAAAAAAAATTATGATCTTGATCTTGTGGGAGTCAGCAAAGACTTTAGAATTATAAAGGGGTCATATGGTAGCCAGCCTCCAGAATGGCCCCTGTGATCCTCATTTCCTGATATTCATGTCATTGTGTAATACTCTCCCTTTCTGTGTGGGCTGGACTTAGTGACATGTTTCTGATGAATAGAATACTGCAGAAGTGATGGTATATCACCCTTAATATTAGATTATAAAAAGACTGTGCCTTCCATCTTGGGTAGTCTCTCTCTCTCTCTTTCTTTCTCTCTCTGTATCTCTTTCTTTGATCCCTTAATCTAAAGAAAGCCAGCTGGCACATCAAAAAGACACTCAGACAGCCTATGGATAGGATTGGGGGTTTTTCTCCAAAGGCCAACAGCCAGTGAAGAACTGAGGCCTGCTGCCAATGACAAGAGAGAGTCTAGAAGAGGATTCCAGCCCCAGGCAAGTCTTGGGATGACTGCAACCCTGATGGCCTGACTGCAATTTTGTGAGTGACTTTGAGTCAGAATCTCACAGGTAAGCTGTTTCCATGTCCCTGACTCTGAACTTGTATGAGAGTATAAATGTTTGCTATTATAAGCTGCTAAGTTTTGGGGTGGTTTATTCTCCATAAATAGATAACTAATAAACTTCCCTGTTTTCAAAATGTTGGAAACCAGTGATCAAGCAGTTTTTAGCTCAAACATACTTTTACATGTATCCTTCAGGCCTTACAAGGCAAGTTTTAAATGTTTTATTACTGAGGAAATTAAACAGTATTCATCGATGGAGAAAACACATATTTGGAGCCAGAAGGTAGGTGTAAGTATCCCCTTATTAGCTGTGCAAACCTGAAAATCACTTTGCTTCTTTGAGCTTCTCTTTCTTCTTAGAGAAAATGCAGATTCCTACAATGCCTACCCTGTCTTAATGTTTATGGTAAGTATTAGATTGTGAATACAGTTGATGAACCCTCAAGTCCTATCGAAATGCTAGTTTTTATTGATGATAGAGTTAGTCATCTTTCAACAAGGATAATCTGACCGAAGTTACATAGCTAGTTGGTTGCAGAACAAGAACTTATACCAAAGTTTTCTAATGCTAAGACAAGGGCTTCTATAACTTGAGCAAGTCACTTTCACTATATGAGTCTCAGTTTCCCCATAAGTGAAATGAAATAGATTAGACCAGGTGATGCAGGATCTCTTTTAGCTCTGAATAGGCCGTGATCAGAACCCAAGGCAAGGATTCTTTTATAGGTGAATGAGTCCTTATAAAGGCTGGGTGAGGTGTGTATCTGACATCCCTGGGATTTCAGAGCCCCATCAGCATGAGTGCTGATACTGGGGGAGGCTTTGTGATGTGCTCTTTGTAGGTGGCGGCCTTGGTGCCACACAGAGGCTGCCGATGCCACTGCCTGGGACAATGGAGTTCTCTCCTCTGCTGATGCTGCTCGCCCCCACACAATCCCCTGCAACAGCATCCTATCATTTGTCACTTCAAACCACATACACCCTGGATTTGTGCTCGTGCCAGAGGAATTCATAATGAATTCAGTTCCCATTCATGCAGGAAAGAAAGTAAGGCTTGGGGTAAAAAAAAATCTCCTGGAAACATTGCTTTTGAGTTTCTGTAGAAGCTGACAAGGATTACATCTTGAATAGAGCTGACAAAGTCATAATTCAAGTTAAAGTGTTAGTTTGAAATTGTACAAGCCTTATCGCAGCATTGTTACCTAGTATTTGTATATAGGTCTACAGATTACAAAAGACACTTAAAAATATCTTCTCATTTAAAGCTAATTGTGTTCATTTTCAGCTGAGAAACTAAACCTCAGGGAAGTCAGGTCATTAGTGGCAGAACCACCTCTTGAACTCTGGTTACCATTTGCAAAAGCCTTTTCTTGTTCCACCAGATGATGTGGGCTCTTGTTGTAGTAGGATTTCCTGTTTCCAGGAGTAGTGATTTTTCTATTGATGCTGGTCTTGTCCTGCAAGAGTATGGGACTTATCAAAAGGAAACAAAAAAGAAAAATGTGATTGTGGTCACATGTCATAAGGGAGAAGATTGATAATCAGAGCTGATTGGACAAGTGAATGTTTGCAGAGTGTTTGTGGCAGACAGATTTGAGTCCTGTCTATGTACCACTAAACATCTCCATGAATGTGGAAACTTGGTGCTTGGTTCTGCAAATACGTGGCTTTGTTGTTGGAGGATAAAGAGGCTTTTTGTAGAAGGTAGAAAGGCTTGGTTTGTTTTTTTCTGATGTGGGGCCATGTTAGTCTCTGGCCTTGGGTGGGGTCAATGTGGAACAGGTTGAGGAAGGAGGCCCTCGACCATGGGTCAGAAAACTCAGGGATCTGGGAATAGATTCTGACACAAGGGAGTTGGCCCAGGACTGGGATCACTGACTGGGGAGGAAGCTGGCCACAACCACATTGCTTGGGATTTGGAGTCAGCCAGATCTGATCCCAATTCCAGCCCTTCCTTATGCTGGCTGTGCGACCTTGGACAAGTCATTTAACTTTCTTTGTCCCTTTTTTCTCTACTAAAAATCAGGGACAGTACTATTGCCTGTCCTGAGTATTGATTTGTTTTGACTATCCCATGAGATCTTAAGCTGGTTAGGGCTTTAGAGAAGCAGCTGGCTGAGCTAGAGTCCATGGGTCAAATCCAGCCTGCTCCCTGTTTTTGTACAGCCCATGAGCAAAAAATGGTTTTTGCAATTTTAAATGGTCAGAAAAAAATCAAAAGAACAGTATTTTGTGACACGTTGTATATAATGGAAATTATACAAAATTTAAAATATATATAATTATATGTAATTATATAATTTACATATAAGTATAAAATATACCACATATAATTATATATATCCTTGTTATATAATATGCAATGTTATATATTATATTTTAAAAAATCAATATAAAGTATAAATTATGTATTTATAGGTAAATTAATTTTGGTATTTATAAAGAAAACTTTATTGAACAATAGCCATGCTAATTTATTTTAACTATTGTCTACACTACTTTCATGTTTCAGTGGCAGAGTTTAGTAGTGTGTCAGGGACCAGATGACCTGCTAACCTAAAATATTTCCTATCTGCCCTTTACAGAAAAATTTGGCTGACCCTTCTTTTATAAGGCTCAAAGTGCTCAGACAACACTGTAGGGTAAGTGGGTAAGTGGTATTACTCTTTTCTGCAGATGAGAAAAGAGAGACCCCAGAGAGAAAAAGTGAAGTTAATGTTGCACAGTTTAAAAAATGAACAAACAAGAAAATACCAGAGTTTGCCCTGAAACCTAAACTTTTAACTGCATCTGACATTCTCTTAATCCATGATTATAAATCCCTACCCAAGTTTTTAGACTTTGGTAAAATGGTTGACAAATGTGAGATAAAGTTGTGTCAGAGAGATTAGCAACTAGGGGAAAAAGCCAGAGTGAGGAAGCACAGGTTACAAATGCAAGAACCAAAACATTGGGTATCTTCACCACCAGAGCAGAAATTCTAGCACTGTCAAAATCTCCAAGAGGAGATATGAGCATAAGAGAAACATAAGAGAAATCGGCTAACTTCACCAGTGATTAAAGAAGGGCAAATTTTTTTCGAAATGAGGTATCACTTATACATTCTAAGTTAGCAAAAATGCTAAATAATCATGACACCCAATATAGGTGATGTTGTGATGAAACTGAAGTACTTACATATTGCTCATGGCAACATAAATTAGTTAAAAATACCCCCACTAACTTTAATTTGGCACTATATATTAAGAGTTTCAAAAACACTCATACTCTTTAATTCATTGATTCCTTTTCTGAAAATCTATCCTTAGAAAATAATTCTAAATTCAGAAAAATAATATCCACCAATATCGTCATTGCAATGTAATTTTAGCACCAATTTGGAAGTCACCAAAAACTAGTGAGCTGGTTAAGTAAATTGTGCTACATTGACCCAATGCAAATATTATGCAACTATGAAGGACTAGACAACAGCATAGGGAAAAAATGATTATATTATGAAGCAAAAAAAAAAAATCGAATGAAAAATTTGGAACAAGCAGAAATAAAAACAGATGATTTATTAAGGTGATTGTCCTCTAAATCCATTATTTATTTATTTATTTATTTATTTATTTTTTGAGATGGAGTCTCACTCTGTTGCCCAGGCTGGAGTGCGATGGCATGATCTTGGCTCACTGCAACCTCTGCCTCCCGGGTTCAAGTGATTCTCCTGCCTCAGCCTCCTGAGTAGCTGGGATTACAGGCATGCGCCACCACGCCCGGCTGATTTTTGTATTTTTAGTAGAGACAGGGTTTCACCATGTTGACCAGGCTGGTCTCGAACTCCTGATCTCATGATTCACCTACCTCAGCTTCCCAAAGTGCTGGGATTACAGGCATGAGCCACCTCGCCCATCCTTAAATCTATTTTTATAACATAGACTAGATAGTGAAAAGTCTTCTTCTGGATATGAAGTCAGAATTGAGTGAGTTGCTATGTTGGCTGATATCTACACCAAGACCTTGTTCTTCCCTCTATTTTGGGCCAGGATAGGATTCAGAGCTGGAGGACAGGTGGGGTTGAGAAGGCATTCCTGCCAGAGTTTGACAGGTAAGTAAAGAGGAGACCAGGAGTGTGCGAGATCTCTGTCAATAGATATTTACTAAGACCTCTCAGCCAGCATGATGATTGAGCTGCCATGAAAAGAGACTGGCTTCAGAGTCAAAGCCTAGAGATGCAGACTTGGCCTTCCGTGCAGGAAGGCTCACTCAGGTGTGAGGAAATATGAGCAGGAGGCATGGTCTAGCACCCGGTTATGGAGATGGGCTCTGTGGCTGGCCCTGTGTTGGACATCAAGAAGACAAGCAGGAAGCAGACTCAGCTCTGTCCCCAGTGAACCTGTAAGAGTACAATCATGATACACAGGATACTGCAGGAATAAAGAAATGTTAAACACACAGAAATCACCAGGAGGAGGAGAGGCCTCCAGCACAGTGTGAATGCCTCTGCTGTTCTCTGAACCTCTCCTGTTGGCCTTATTGATGATTGTTTCTGCACTGATTGAACACTAATGTTATTCTGGGTTCTCATCTAGCTTCTCACCATTTATGGATTTTAATAATGGCCCTGTAGAACATTGCACATGGGAAGCCCTGTGAAGACATTTTGCATCTTTTCTGGGTAAAGACTCCCCATAGCGCTTCTCTTGTTTGATTTCTTACACTAAACTGAACTTTCCCTTCATGAAAATCCTGTCCTATCACAGAGTGACCCTCTGATGCAAATTTTCCCTGGCTTCAGTAATTTTTCTTTCTGCTTCCTGGTACTTTCTTCTTCCTGTGTCAGTTTTTGGTACCACCTCCCACAGCCCCTCCCCCACTTAAGCCCCACTCTGATTTCTTCCCGGGAGATGGTAGCAGGGCCCCTGCCCTCCTAGAGGCATCAGGGCAGAGAGAGAGAAGACATGTTTGCCAAGAACTCTGAGTACCAGGGGAGGCTGAGCTGATGAGCCTGGAAAGATGGGTATGAAAGATTGGCATATGCCTATTGGCACTGCAAGGGGGACAGGCTGTCCTGGTGGAGGGGATTGTGTGAACATGCACCCAGAGGCAAGACTATGAGGGGCTTACTTGGGGAACAGTGAGTGGCTCAGTTTGGAATTATTCCAAGAGTTTTATTTGTATTAATTCAATTTTCTGGAGATATGGAGCATGGTATGAGAAATGGGATTTATCTTGGATGAGACCCTAGGAAAAAAGCAGGTCGTCCAGGGGGACTACGCAGGTTTTCTCTCCCCAGACCTTCAAATGGTACACTGGCCCCAGGAAATCTTAAACTTGCCTAATAAGTTATTAGGAAATATTAACAGTCCCAGTAAAAGCAGCAATAAACTAAAGGCTGTCTAAACAAGCTCCCCGCATTTCTGTCATATTATTATCATCATCATAATGATCATCATCTACCAAGTGCCCCTGTGAGGTATTATTGTTTCCATTTTATAGATGAGAAAATTGAGGCTCACAGAAGTTAAGAGATTTGCCCAAGATCACACTGCTGGTAATGGTTGAGGGCAGGATTCAAATCCGGGCCCATCACACCTCAAAGCTTATGCCCTGTTAGCATCATTTTGTTGTCCCCAGATATGTGTGATGGTGCGGTAGTGAGGGTGGCTTGGGTTAACCACTTGCCAGCTGCTTGTGTTTTGCTTCAGGAACTGAGAGGAAGTTGGGCATGCTTTAACGGCATTTTAAGAAGTTATCTGAGGGGCAGGCTTCTGGCAAACCGAGTGCTTCAGCCGCAGAGAACAAGGACGCAGCTGCACCTTCTGTGAAACTGAAACGGGGGTCACTGGGATGGGCCCTCCTGGAGTAGGATGAGAGGAGAGATGGGAATGCTGGGACCTGTAGGGGGAAGAATAATGCAGCTGCTAACAGCTGCCCAGATGAAAGCAGTGATGTTGCTAGGAGAATAAATAACATCTGTTCACCTCTGGACAGCTCTTTGTGGTTTACAGAGCTCCTTTGCTTTCGTCATTTCACGACCATCTTGCTCCAACTGAGAGGAGTTTGGGTGAGTATCTCCCTTTTACAAATCACCAAAATAAAGATTCAGAGATGCTGTGTGATTTTCCTCGGGTCACACAGCTTGTTAGCAATATCATTTGCATATGATTTTCATTCAAGTTTCCTAAAACCATCCTTCCCACCCAATTCTGCTTTCATATTTCCGGAAGCAGCCGAACCCAAGGAGGTCTTTCTGAGGATAGGCTGTCAGAACAGCCTCAGCGGTGTCATCTGAATGCAAAGTCCTCAGAGGAAATGAGGAGGCAGATGAGAGATACATGGAGAACTCACCAAAAGACCAGGGCAGCAAATCCACCTCAGGTGGGACCCAGTTTCAAAGGACTAAGGAAGGGAATGGCGGGGTTGAGCCTAGCTAGGAGGTAAAAGGAGAGGCTGCCTGGAGAACAGGGACTCTCTTCTTTATTTGTGAGAACAGCAAATTTTGAAAGACAGACATCATTACCAGAATGTGGGCAAAGCCCAACTATGTAATGGAGATTATATGAAAACAGACGGTTGGTATGTAATATTTTTAAGTACGCAGGAGAGCATCAAAACTGGATACACTCTTAATAGTTATTAAAGCTGACTTTTTTTAAAGGCATTATTGGGAATGAAGAAATTGAATTTCCAGATTTCTTGAGCCAGATGACTGTCTTTGGCATGTTTTGGGAAGAGTAATCCCAGGCCCCTTTGAGTCCCATTCCAGTCTCCAGTTGGAGCGTTGAGGCTGCAGACCAAACAGCCTGGTCTGGCTATTTCCTGCATATCAACCATGCCTTGGGCTCTTGGCTGTGCTTTTGTTTCGATTCCATAAGCTGCAGTGAGTAATATTCATGAATCCTATTCTGAAGATGTTAATTACTCTTTAAGAGTACTATTATTGGATATCACAAACTTTTAATAAAAGTAGGCACATAAGAGTTGCAATCAGTCCCCTAAGCTCCATAACCTGGAAGAGTATGTTTTAAAAGTAATTTGCTTTTTATATTCCATGAGAAGTTTAGCAATTTCAGTATTAAGGAGCATTACTTTATTCATCTTCAAATTTGTTTTCTAAGACATCCCAAAATAAATTTATTACAATTAGTGAATGTAATCATTTAAGGACCAGTAATTCCTAACAGTATTTAGAAAGAGGAAGATAATGATACAGATATTTTTTAAAATTCAGCTTAATTGATGACTTCTACTGAAGGGTCATTTGTACTTAATGCGGGCTTGATGTATTGTGGACTTTGCTAGATAAATGGATGACATTATTCTTTTTTTTTGAGACGGAGTCTCGCTCTGACATTATTCTTTATTTTTAAAGTGTTTATTATTCTCTATTTTTAAAGTGTTTATTTGGGGTTGAGGTGTTACAAACTGTGGGCATCAGGAATGTTGGGAAATGTCAGGGTCAGATTACAGGGGGCATGTGGTAGGGGGCCCTGTCCTGGTTGGAGAGGCCAAAGAGGAAACACAGTGGACCCCAGCCCAAGAGATAACAGATCTGAGAACTTAGGGCTCAATGTGGGAGTTGTAGTCACTGCGCAAATCCACCCTTAAGCCGGCAGGTACTGGCGAGAGGGGGAGCAGGAGACGGGGCAGGAGAATACTTTGTTTGGACGGTGAGCTGGGCAGGGCTCTGTGGCCCCTTGGGCTTCTTTGAAGACTCGGGGCCTGGATGGTGATGGTCTGGACCCAAAGCTATAGTTACATGTGGCCACAAGCTGATATCTATCTGCATGGAGGAAGCCATGGAGTACAATTACATTACGTTTAGGAGCCCACTGGAAGTGTCCTTAAAAATAGATTTAATTACAGGCAAGAATTCAAAATCTGCTCTGTGTTAATCTCATGTGTTACACTTATTGGTTGTATTTAATGGAAATCATAATTATCTTGAGACTTTTTTAATCCAAAGAAAAATTTAGGACAAAATATTTAGCAGGTGTATGTTAATGTGCTGAGGCACAAAAAACATGGAACAGAGTCTGTGTTCCAACCCCAGACCCACTGATGGCCAGCTGTGGACAAGGGGCAGGTCACTCAACCACTGTGAGGCTCATATTCCTCACCTGTATCCTGAGAATTAGGCAAAGGACAAAATCAGTGAAAGTAATCGTAATGAGTTGCAAAAGGCCCTGCATGGGTGAGGTAGTGGTTTTGATAACAAATGACAGACTTGGGTTCAAAATCCTGGCTGTATAACTTACCACGCCTGCAACCTCTCTGAGCCTCAATTTCCTCATCTGTTAAGTGGGAATGATAATCTAACATCTAACTCCTGGAGTTCCTATGATGGTTAAATGAAATAAAGCACATGACATGTTTGGCACATAATATGTGATCTGTAAACATAAGCTAACATAAGCTATGATTATATTTTAAAGAAAATAAAAATAAGAGAAACCACCCATGGCCAGGCTGAGTTCCAGAAGCTTCTGGAAGGCTCTTGACCAAAGTGAATCACAGTGAACTTGATAGGAAGGGCAAAGAGGCTGGAGCCACTCAGAGGAGAGAGGGGAAGATGTTTGATGGGGTAAGCAGGCCAGCTGCCAAGCAGACTCACAGCCTCATCCGTAGATACCTTCAAGCCACAGAAGGCTTGTTCTGGACAGGGGGAGGGAAAGTGAGGTCTGCCACTCAAGAGACACAATAAGGACCAGCCACAGGAGCTGCAGAGGACACAGTCCAGCGCAGTATGAGGAGACACTTTCCAGTAGGACTTTGCAAAGACAGGAGCCTCCTCAGAAGCCAGGAGGTGCCACAGGGGAGAGGGTGTGTGGACACAGCACCAGGCCTCTGTCTGAGGGATGCTTCAGGGCACAAAGGCAGCCACAGGCCTGATCCCCTGAAATGGCCCCAGCGATTTCAATCAGCTAATCCCCTCTTGCAAACTTGCAGTTCTTTTTTGTTTTCCAGGTAGCTTCATAAATTCATAAACTTGTATCCCTTCTGTGACAGCAAATGATATTAGAAAGCTAATTAGCTACAGAGCTAATTTTCATGTCAGAGGGAAATTATAGGTTTCATGGTATAGAACAAAATTATCTTTCTGTCCCTCCTCATCCTCCACCCCCCAATCCATCCCATTTCCTTCTCCCAGAACATGTATACACTCCCCTTTTCTGTCTGGTCACAAATGTCAGCAGAGAGGGGTGGCCGCTCAGGAGTCCCTTTCTCTCTGGTGTCAGGCATATTTGCATTTGCAAACAGCTTTAATTGAGTAGAGTTTTTATCGTTCTTTTTCCTTCTCTTGTTTTTAAATGCAAATGTTAATGTTTGGTTAGCACGGGTTCAGAATTAAGCTCCTGCTACCTGTGGCTGCCTCCTTCCCTGGGTTCTAAATAAGCACAAGTGGAGTGGCACGACCTGCTGAGAGCTTGTAAGTCCTGGAAGGCTGGAGTCCAGCTAATTGCCAAGCATGCTGAGAGGGCTGGGCAGAGTCTTGTCTCACTTACTAGCGCTCATGGAGTCCTGCTTCCCACCGGCACCAAAGGAGGGAAAATTAGTGTGCTGGGGATGGAAAGGGAGGTGAGGGAGAGGATGCTCTTTGGAATTAGGTTCTGGACTCCCTTTTGGCATCAAAACTCAGAAATTGAGAAGGCCTTCAGAAGTCATCAGGTTTGGGCCCTGGAAGTTGGAATCTCTTAGGCCAACCTCTTAATGGTTTGTCATCGGACCTCTGTTTGAATGCTCCTACTGGTGTGTGTGTGTAGGGGGGTCTTTTCTTCATGGGGCAGCCCCATCCACTGAGAGCCAGTTCTATTTTTTAGATAAGGTGCACTTAATTTTGAGCCAAAATTAATTTCCTATTATCTCTAGGCATTAGTTTTAGTTTTCACGTAGAATGTAGTTGATCTCGTTTCCAAATGACCACCTTTCAGATAAATGGAGGCAGCTCTTATGGAACCTCAAATGGCTTTTCTCCTACAAGCCACAAATTCCCAGTTTCTTCACATTGGTTACATGTCTGACCCTTCATCCACCCTGTTTCTCTTCCCATTGTGGACTCAGGCTATCTGTCTTCCATAAAGCAGAGACTTGTAATTGTGGGTGTGATGATCCAACTGATGGGCTGACCGGCACAGGGTGGAATGGGGCTACCCAGGCCCTCCCACTCATTAGAGCTCTTCCCTTTTACCAAGACCAACCAAGATGCTGCAGACTTACTAAGCAGCCACATCACACTGTCCTTCCTTGCTGAGCCTACAGCCAGTTTCCAGTCCCAACCTCTGTCTCATTCAGGTGAATTCATGTGGAACTCAACATAGATAGGGACCATTGAGCTCCTCATTTAGTGACAAAGAAAGTATATTCTTCTAAAGTATCAGACTGAGCTCTAATCCAATGAGAGAATTTTACAGAAGAGGATATGTTTACAAGGTGTCCAGCTTTCTCTTTTGGAAATTAGAGAGCTGAGTGCTCAGAAGTCGTAGCAGGATTAGTATCCCAGAAACCTGGGTGCCTCCTTTGCCTTAGCCTGCAGTACATGATTTTCACAGGGAGAGAAGTCAAATCTGAAATCTGGAGGTGATCCTAAGAACCTCTCACCCTGAAAGGGACCAATCAAAAAAGGAGCAACTGTAAGTGACTACTAGGTAGAAATGTGCAGAGAAGAGATTGCAGTGGCTTTAAGGTAGAAAGCTTGGTAGGCTGTGTGGCTGAGAAAGGATGAGGTAAAGGAGGCATGGCAGGAAAGTAGAGAAGCTATAGCCTACAGTAACATTTCCTATTACCCTCTAGGTTCAGTGATCACCCTACCTCCATCACCATAGCAACACACATCCCATGAGAAGTGGTATTTATAGGAAAGATGGGAGGAGCAATCTGTCACTGTAATATTTGCCTCTAATTCACATGTGTTTTTGTCTTCTAAGTCCTCACCTAATAACCTTGTCTTCTGGACTGTGGACATTTTGCATTATATAAGAGCTCCAGAAAAGCCTCACATGCATTTGACCCTCCCAACATTCTGGCACTAAGGATATTTTTCTTTGACTCATTTATGAGCTCCCTATGTCTAGAATCAAGAGTTAATATGAACATCCACATTACATAAATTCTGCATATCAAATAGTGGAAAGATGAAGAATCCATGCTGTATTTATGTGACATGTGCACACACACACACACACACACACACACACACACCCACATGCTGTAGAAGTACTCTGAATTCCCCCAAGTGACCTTAGCCATAGAGAAGAGATATAGAATGCTGGTGCGTTACAAGCATTGTCAACAAACATAGACAAACACTGGATCTTTACAGAGTAAATCCAGTACAATTTGCACCAATTCTATCTGTGTGCACCTTTTTGTTGTTACCATCTAGATGTTCCTGCTGCTAACATGGATGTCTCCAGGAATATTGACTCTCTTCAGTAATAGAGGGGATGTTTGGCTTTTATCACTATTTCTGAACCCTCACTGTAGATGTCAGACTTAGACCTGACCCTGTTATTCTTGAATGACTCCATTTACAGCTATAAAATTTACACTTCTGGAGGCTGCTGTTTGCTATAGGCAAGAACGTTATGTGCTGAGATGAGTTTTGTGAGTAGTAATGTGAATGGGTCAGATATGGATGGAAAGAAACAAAAAAATTGTGGTTCCTACAAGTGGAGAAGAAAAAAGGTAATATTCACAGGAGTATAAAGTTGCCTTTTTGGGTTTTACCTGTCTCCAAGATTTTGGGAGTATAGTGCTTCACCGAATCCTTACAACAACTTGTATAGTGCAACAACAACCATTGTGCAGTTGAAAAAACTATTTTTGGGGGACATACAATGACTCATTCAATTAGTAATAGACAGATATTAGATTGAACCCAGGACTCTTACCTACTAGTCCTATATTTTTCTGCTTTCCCTTGAGCTGAAGGCCTAGAAGAGAGACTTGATCCAAAAGATCTATGGGTGAGAGGTGGGAGCTCTGGGTTAACTGGGAAAGGAATGTTGGCTCAAATTCTAAAGTAAAGCTGCCCTAAACGGTTGGATGATCTTACAGATTCAACAAGAATTTGCAGAGTGCTTATTGAGAGCAAGTCTCTGAGGACATGTAGATGAGTCAGACACAGCCCGTGACTTTGGAAAGCCCACAGATTGGGGAAATGTAGTAGGCTTACATGAAAAAATAAATCAACACCTAAGGTTAGATATGGGACATACAAAAAAAGTGGCATATGTACACAGGCCATGAACTAGCAGTTCTGAGGCACGTGAGACCAGAAAAGCCAGGACAATCAGGAAGGCTTCCTGGAGGAGGTAGAACCACTGGGTATGGAGGTTGGAAGAGAGAATCCAAAGGTCAGAAGATGTCTGTAAAGATGCTGAGCTCGGCTTGCTCATGTTCTATACAGACTATGCTGAGGAGTCTAATACCCAGAGCAGTGGGGACAAGGGAGAGGTGTGCATAATCAAGATGGAACAATTCTCCTTGAATTTGTTTGATCTCAAAGTCTTTTAAAACATGACTTGCTCCTCTGTGCCCTCTTCATGACTGTATAACCAAGGGATTAAGAGCTAAGTGAAAAAAGGAATAAACTCAGATTTCTTTAAAAAATCATCACAAAATGGCCCCCATAATCATGTCAAGAAAGAGCAAAACATTTGGCAGCCTCGCCTTTTTTTGATGAGCTTTGCCAGGGGCCTCGTCCTGGAAAAGCTGCAGACGAATGCCCTTGTCTTAGGATGCTGCAGTGTGGCGGTATCTGCAATGGGCTACTAGGACTGATTTCATCATTTGTTTCCAATATGCTGGCCAAGGCACCAAATTGAGCCATGCACACAGCAGGATGCATTGTTTCTGGACTGACGGTTCATCGTGACTGGAAATGAGAACAATTGAAATTAAAAAGTATCAATCAAAGGCATTCTCTAAAGAATAAAACCAAGCCTGATACATCCAGAGGCATAGCCAATCAGTTTAAACTAGTAAACAAACTCAGCAAAGTCATAGAACACAACAGTGACATACAAAAATCAGTTATGTTTCTACACACTAACAACAAACTATCCAAAAAGGAAATTAAGAAAACAATTTTATTTACAATAACATCAGAAGAAAAAAAATTTGGGAATAAACTCAACCAAGGAGGTCAAAGATTTGTACACTGAAAACTATAAAACATTGATGAAAGAAATTAAAGACACAAATAAATGGGAAATCATCCTGTCCTCATGGTTTAGAAGACTTAATATTTTTTAAATGTCCACATTATTCAAAGTGATCTACAGATTCAACGCAACCCTTATTAAAATCCCATTCTTTAAACAAAAATAGAAAAAGTAATCCTAACATGCATATTGAACTACAAAATATTCTAAATAGCCAAAGCTATCTTGAGAGAGATAAACAAAGCTGAAGGCATCACACTTCTTGATTTCAAAATATATTACAAAGCTACACTAATTAAAACAGTACAATATTGGTATAAAAACAGACATGTAGAACAATGAGCAGAATAGAGAGCCCAGAAATAAACCCACAGCATACATGGTCAACTGATCTTTGGGTGCCAATAATACACAATGGAGAAAGAATAGTCTCTTTAACTAATGGTGTTGGGAAAATTGGATCTTCACATACATGTAAAAGAATGAAATTGGACCCTTATCTTACACTGTACACAAAAATTAACCTAAAGTAGTTAATTAACAAAAATTTAAACATGAGACCTGAATCTCTAAAACTCCTAGAAGAAAACATAGAGAAAAAACTTTGTAACATTGGTCTAGGCAATGATTTCTTGGATATGACACCAAAAGCACAAACCACATAAGCAAAAATAAATGAGTGAGATTGCATCAAACTAAAAAACTTTTGCACAGCAAAATAAACAATCAACAGAGTGAAAAGGCAACCCACAGAATGGGAAAAAATATTTGCAAATTATATAAGTGATAAAAGGTTAACATCCAAAATATATAAAAAGCTCCTACAACTCAATAGCAAAACAGCCAATCAAAACCACACACACACACACAAACCCCAAATGGCAAAAAGACTTAATAGACATTTCTTGAAGGAAGACATACAAGTGGCCAAGAAGTTTATGAAAAATGCTCAATATCACTATTCATCAGGGAAATGCAAATCAAAATCACAGTGAGATACCATTTCACACCTATCAGGATGTCTATTGTCAAAAAAAAAAAAGGGATAACAAAGGACGCGGAGCATTGGGAGCCCTTGTGCAGTGTTAGTGGGAATATAAAAATGGTGCGTCTGCTATGGAAAACAGTATGAAGTTTCCTTAAAGAATTAAAAATAGAACTACAATATGATCCAGCAATCCCACTTCTGAGTATATATCCAAAAGAACTGAAATCAGGATCTCAAATAAATATTAATGCTGTCATGTTCATTGTAGTGTTATTGCCAATAGCAAAGATATGGAAACAAGTGTTCATTGACAGATGAATAAACGAAATGTGATACCCACATGTGCACGCTGTGTGTGTGTGATTTTATTGGTTGTTTTGCTATTGAGTTGTAGGAGCTTTTTGTATATTTTGGATATTAACCTTTTATCATTTATATGAGAGAGAGAGAGAGAGAGAGGAGGAAGAGAGAGAGAGAGAGGAGTGTTAGTCAGCCTTAAAGAAGAAGAAAATCCTGCCATATACGACAGCATGGATAAACCTGAAGGACATTATGCTAAGTGAAATTAGGTAGTCACAGAAAGACAAACACCATGTGATTCCACTTATATGAGGTTTCTAAAATAGTCAAACTCATAGAAACAGAATATAATGGTGGTTGCCAGGGACTGAGGGGAAAGAGAAAATGGGGAGTTGCTATTCAACAAATATAAAGTTTTACAAGACTGACAAGTTCTGTAGATCTGCTGTACAACATTGTGCCTGTAATTAGCAATACTCTACCATGCACATACAATTTTGTTAAGAGGGTAGATCTCATGTTAAGTGTTCTTATCACAATAAAAACGACCATATTTATGGAGGCCCCTTCTTCTCCCTGGACCTAGTTTTCTCACCTATGAAATGGCCAGTCTGGAGTTGGTGACCTCTTCCTCTAAATGTTAACTTTGAAATAAATCATTCCAAGTTGGCTCTGTGGTGTTTTGAAAGAGCAATGGCTCAAAGACAACATAATTGTGAATTCTTTAGTGAAACTTTTAAAGAGCTTAATATAAATTAAAGCCAACAAAATTTCCTTCCTTCTTTTTAATAATATTTTCCCCCAAATTAAAATAATAGTGCTAGAATCAGAGAGAAACCACCCATAATCTCATGGCCTACAAGCAACCTCTATTAACATTTTGATATTCTTCTACTTGGAACTCTTTTTATATTTGTTTGTTTGCTTTTTGTGTTTTTTTATAGCTAAGTTCATACTGTGTGTACAATTTGAGGTCCTATTCTTACTAAAATTTTAAAAATTAATTCAACCCACAAACATGTATTGATAACCTATTATGCATCAGGCACTACGCTAGGCACTCAGGAAACAAAGATGAGCAAGATGCAGTTCCATTCTAAAGAATCTCATAGTCTGGATGAGAAAATAGATAAGTAATCAAGCAATTCAAATCTAGTGTAAGCATTTTGGGAGGGGAAGCACAAGGTCCTCTGGGAGCAGAAAGGGTTCTCAACAGTTACAAATTCCTAGGTTGAAACAAGCATGAGTTAGCACCCAACCGCTCAGCAAAATGCTACATTTCATAGCCACCCTTGAAGCCAAGGTTGGACAAATAACTTAATTACGGTCAACAGGGTGTGGGTGGATGTAATATGTTTTTTTAATCTCATCTGGATCCTTTCATTATCCCTTTGGCCCTTTACTGTTGACTGGAATGGAAAGTGATGGTAGAAACAGTAGCAATCACCTTAGACCACCTTAGACGGAAGCCACACATTGAGGATAATGGAGCAGCAGGATAGAAGGAATCGGGATTCCTACAGCAGACCTGACTGTTTACACTTGGTTTTCTATATAAGAGACGAGAAGCCATCTACCTTGTTTAAAAGCCACTCTTATATCTGTGTCTTTGTTATAGCAGCTGGAACCTCAATCCTAACTAATACAGATGGCAGGAAGATGCCTGGAGAAGTGGGCAGGGGTCAGAGACAGAGGAACTGATAAGACATCCCCAGGTGTTTGAAACTTATCCTGAAGGTCTTGGTAACCATTGAAGAGTTTTAGATATGAGAGTGACATAATCTGTTTGCATCTTGGGAAAATCACTCTGACTGCTGCATGAAGAACAGATTGAAGCAGTCAAGAATAGAGCAAAGAGATCTGTTACAAGGCTGTTGCTATTTCCCAGATAAGTGAAATTAGTAGAGTAACCTAGGTATTTGATGGTTATTGAAGGTACTGGAGAAGAAGCAAAGGCTTAGGATCACCGGACGTGGCAGTGGGAAATAAGTCAAACATCCATGGTTTTTGCTTGCATTCACTAATAGGAAGCACAAGAGGAAGATTATAATTGACTCCGAGTCTTCCTAGTCAAAGTCAAGGGTTGACCCTGAGAGTAATAAGTTCAGCTTCTGACGTGTTGAGTTTGAATACTGGTGTGACGTTCAAATGGAGGTGTCCTGTAGGAGGTTGGCTTTGTAAACCTGGAACTCTTTTAAGATGTCTGAGCTAAAGATATCAATTTGGGAATCATCAGTGTAGATCATCAGGTAGATACTGAAGTCATGGAAGCAGATGAAGTCATCAGAGAGACAGCTTGAAAACGAGCCTATGGATGGAGCCAATATCTAGATGGAGGAAAGAAGAGGGAACTGTATAAGAGGCAGAGAGCCAGGGAAGTGTGTGTCACCAAGACAAAGGGAAGGTGGTGGTATAGCAGAAGACAGTGGCTAGCATGTTCAATGTTGCAGAGAGGCCAACTAAACTAGGAACACTATGCATGGTGTTCTGTGAGCTCAGCATTTATTCAATACATGTTGGAGTGAATTGCTAATTGGTAAATCACTAAATTGATGCTGTTGTTTTTAATTTAATTATTTGTTCTGTTTTTGCTTTCATTAGAAACAGCACATCTAAATTGCATTTGCTGAGACAGACAAAGTGGGAAACGCTGCTTATGTTACATAAACTCTTGTTTCTTGAAATAAATAATGGACTTAAAGGTTTAAAAAAAACTTTGCTGTTTTGAGTGACTGTGAAGATACTCTTTATTTACCACAGAAAAGTTGACAAATAGAGAGAAGAAGAAAAGAAGGAAATAAAGGTAACACCAGGCAAGGCAGACAGAACATGGTGTCTATTTCCTTTGGTCACGGTCATCTTCTCTAGAAGCCACCTCTATAGAACAGGACTTGTAAGAGGATGACTTCAAGTGTGGAAGTCAATGTGGCATTCTCACAGCAACTGCTCTTTCCCTTTTGTGAGTCAGAAATGCTTCAGATAATCAGGCAAAACCTATAGTCTTTCTACCCAGAAAAATACCAGAATATTTATCCATGCAATTTTACATTCCATTTCTGTGGGACCCTGTGAAGTCTGAGGACTTCCAAACTCAGTGGGAACTGTTTCCATTCAGAGCCTCTCCCTACTTCTCCCTGACTCATAAATGCCCCTAAATGCCATAAATTATCCTCAAGGAGCTGTAGTTGCCTGAGCCTTTCCCTCTATTCATAGAATAGCCACAGAGACTCTGGATTCACCCAGGGTCTCTGGCTTTCACCCACCGTTAACAAAACCAATGGACTCACCAATTTTGCTCTAGGCCAAAGGGGCAGCTTTGAGGAGTTGACTCTGGCCGTTACCAGTGACTCTCTGCAGCTTCTTAGAAGGGAAAGAGCACTAGGCTTGAAGGAGGAAGAGCTGGATTCAAGTTTCATCTCCACTTCTTATTCATGACATGACCTTGAGTAAGCCACTCCACAATTCTGAGCCTCCATTTGCCAAAAAAATTAATAATTCTTGCCATATTTTCCTTATAGAGTATAAATCTAATGAGTTAACAGCTGTGAAAGTGCTTCACAAAGTGAAAAAATGTGACACAAATAAGAGGGTTTATAAATAATAAGTAAAGCAACTAATATGGAGAATTTACTACCTGGTAGCCATTGCACTAAGTGCTTTGTCTTTATCATTTTGTTCCCGCAACAACTCTAAGAGTTAATTATTCATTATTTTACCCAAGAAAAAAAGTGAGGCTCAGAGTGGTTAGGTAACTTGCCCAAGACTACAGAGCCGGTAAGTAGTGACGCTGGGATTCATGAAGGATAAAATATCGGCTGCACTAGGGCAGCTGGGTTTGGGGGACATAAAGATAAAGGGTACAGGGAGGAAGCTCATTCTCGGAGTGCCTATTAGCCTACCAGATACTTCACCAAGTAGCTTCAGAAGAATCCTGAGAAGTTGGTTACATGGGTTACACTGGCAGAGGACATGAAACAGTGACTGGTACATAATATGCCTCCAGTAGATGTTAGGTATTAGAATTACCTTACTGTTGCAATACTCATTGTACAATGAGAAAACCAAGGCTCAGAAAAGTTAAGTGACCTGCTAAAGAATACATAGACAGTAAATAGCAGAGCTGGGCTTGGTATTCAGGTGTCTGAGGCCCCTGAGTTCACATGCTTTTCCCTGCCACACACTGCCTCCTGCACATAAAATCCTAGTATTATTTTTTCCATATCCTCTACCCTTCCACAACATTCCACGGCCTTGAAGTGCCAAGGTTTGTGGCCTCCCAGACCTCTGGCTTTTAGTATTGCCTCCTACCCCTTTGGATTCACTACGCAGAACTGCCGTGTTTGAGAATTGGTACCATCCCAATTAGATATTTATTGGCTAGATTCTGTGTCTGTCAACATGCCAGCTGATAGGCTCACAGCCACAAGCCTCCAGCCCTGGGGACTGTCTGGTTTGAGCAGTGAGTCCTGTTAGTGGCTGGCTGGCCCCACCGCCAAGCCCGGAAGGCTGGAGGGGAGGGTTGGGGGGGATCGCCAGATGACGAAAAGGAGACAGTGAGTCTGCACAGGGCCAAGCGAGGCTTTCTCTCCAGCTCTGGTTTTGTTTATGCATCATTTAGACCCCAATGACTTCCCAAAATAATTTGACATGGCTAATAGCTTAGGTTTGTCTAGTGTTTCAGTTTACAGAGCATGGCAATTTAGTGATCTGATTTGAATCATGAAAACATCTCTAGAGATGGGTGGTATAATTTCCATTTTACAGATGAAGAACACTGAGGTGGTGGTGGCAAAAATTTACTCAAGATTACATGGTGCATAACAGTCGAGGCTGCTAAGACTCACATTCAGGGCTTCAGACTCTAAAGTTGCTGTATTTCTACCATGCCATGTTGCTTTCTAATGAAATATACATTGGAGTTTGGAGCGAATAAAGAGAAGGGGTTTGAAAGAAGTCAGAGGGGCTATGCCAAGGCTGGGGCCAGTATAGGGGCCAGCTGGACTGAGAAATGTGAGTCCTGCCCCTAGGACTCCTGCCTGGGATACTGGATCCTAGTAGATTGTCCATGTGCTACTCCATGGGCCTCTGAAGGCTACTGAGCAGGCCCTTCTTTGCAAATATTCTCTAAGCATATAGCTTGTTAAATGGTCTTGTGGACAGCTTCCTCAATGTCTTATTGGAGTGGGAAACCTCAGGAGCCATCCAGGAATCCCCAAAGGTTGCTCTTACTTTTTGTTCTTCTCTAGCTCAACATGAACTCTGAGCTGCCTTGCCCTCTGCTCCTGCCTGGCCTTGTTGCTGACCATTCTGTTTTACCCAAGCTGCAGCTGGGAAGGGAGCCTTAGAAATAATTAGTTTTAATCCTTTCTCTTTGACAGTTGGGGAAACTGAGGATTAGCGAAATGACAGCATATCTTTCCTATGCCACTCTTCTAAGATGCTGTACTGGTGAATGTTGTTGCCAAAGCCTCAGGGCCATGTTCTAAAACCCTTGGTCCTGCTATTAGTCACACCTTATCCACACCTGTAATGGACTGGCCATATCCCCAGCTCCAGCCAGATCTGCCTTGACTCAAGCAAGTGTGACAACAAAGCTGGAAGCTCTCCCTGAAGACTGAGCCTACTGCAGTCTCCTTGAAGGCAAGGATCCATCCTAGCCATTGTCAAAATACCAGCCTGAAACAGCCAGATGTCTTCGACCTATCTCATCACTGAAATCAGGGAACGAGATCAGCTTTGGTGAATAGAGAATTCAGGATGGGAAATCCCTTCCTTCAATCCTTTCAGATCCCTTAGTATTTGAGTAAGGCACAGGGGTTTTACCATAAGCAATATTCTGAGATTCTTACAGCAATGCATCACAGTCCTTTCCAAGGAGTCTGTGTGGTCTGCTGATATTTCTCCATTTGCTTTTGGATGCGTCACAATAAGCCCCAGCTGAAGTCAAATGCACTTTAGTCCTCTTATCTTAAGTATAAGGGACTGCAGGGAAGAATTAAGAATCACACACTGCACAAAGGCATTGCAAGCTTATTTACACCAGTGCCTGAAAACCAGAAGAAAATTGACTGAAGTAAGATATGAGACTACATCTTGCAAAACATGCTAAAAATGGATTACTGCTGACTATACCCTCTTAATATGTGAAATTGTCCCAAATACTAACAAAATGCTAGAAAAGGAAAAACTGATTATAGTATTAGGATTTTTTTTTTTTTTGAGAAATGCCCCTTGTTCAAACACAACTAGTGATTTAGCTTGCCTAATCAGAAAAAAAAAATTAGTGATCTAAAATTGTTTAAAGTCTACAAATACTTATTTGAGTGTGGCATTTTGTATCCAACCATGTGCTGGGTTCTGAGGACCCAGAAGTCAACAAGAAGACCTAGCATCTATCCTCCAGGAACTCCAGGAGCCAAGTGAATGCTGCATCTTTCACTCAGGGTGGCAATAGAAATAAACAATGTAGAGAGATGGCTCAACGGGGAGTCAGGGAAGATTTTCTAAGAAGCTGTTAGCTGAGCTGGGTTTTGAAGGTTGAAGGGTTTTCATGGTTAGTGCAGGGAAATGGTGGGGCAAAGGTGTTACTAGTTAAGAGACTTCTGTGCAAAGGCACAGGGGCAGGAAACAACTTGGTATATTTAGGACTGAGAATGTGGAGTGGGAAGAAAAAGTAATGACAGGAGACAAAATTGGGGAGGCAGACAGGGGCCACCTGAGGATATGATGGGTATATGCAGCCAGATATCTTAACTCCAACTCTGAAGAAACTAGGGGAATTTTGCCTTTGCAATTGTAAGCTGTTGAAGTGAGGACCTAGCATTCATTTTTATATCCATTTATTATTATTATAATAAATAATAGGATCTCAACATGACAAAGCACTTTTTTTCTATTTAGTTTTAAATTTACATACAGCAAAATTCACATTTTTATGGCATATAGTTCTAAGGGTTTTGACAAATGCATAGAGTCAGGTATCCATCTCTGGAATCATGACACAGGATAGTTTCATCTTCCAAAAAATTCACTCATGCTGCCCCATTGTAGCCAATCCCCACTCCAGCTCTAACACCTACTTTCTATCTCTCTAGTTTGCTTTTTCCAGAATGTCATATAAATGGAGACAAATAGTATGTAGACAGGGCAAGTTTTTATCATAGAAAAAAAAAATGGTCCAATTTGTATCTTTTCAAGTTCAGAGGTTGGAATGTTTTAATAAATTGGGAGGGAAAAGAAAACCAGTGTGATAAGGCCCAACACTGGACTCTTTTGCAGACCTTTAGATCCTCTCTCCAATTGCCTTCATTAGTACCTTATGCTTTATGGACATGTTTGTTAAGTCTGTGGCTATGCTCCATGAAGTCATCCAGCCCACTCTTCTCTAAGTGGTTCTACAGATTATGTTGCAGAGACTTGGACAAACTTCTTGCTGCATTTCACCAGCACTGGCTGAGGGAATTCCCTGATCTGTCTTTAGCCAAAAAGGGGGATAAAGATGATTTGGTTGAACTTGTTGGGACATTTGGGCCAATTATTTGTGCTCCTAGCTTTCTGAGCTATGACCAGAGAAAGGAAGCTCCAAGTTTGAACTCTAGGCATCATAATGATGTCCTACTGTAGCCAAAAGGCTAGTAGCAGATGTAGAATAAGTCTGAGGTCTGTGAATCACGGGGCCAAGGAAGCATATGATTGAGGAATTCTACACGGTGTCAGCCTTCATAGTTCCAAAGGGCGATGGCAAGGATGGGGAAGATATGTTTTATCCAGCGACTGAAGTCTTCAGGGAGGAAGAAAGTGTGTTTGGTGAAAACCTCTTGGCTATGTTTTCTGCCTTCATTATTACTTTTTAATGTTCTGTACAATTTATTAATACATTAAAATGTATGGGAAAAATCAGTGCTGGATGATTTTTGTGTTTTGAAAATATTAGAAATAATATATCCCTCATGGTAAAACTTTCACATTTGAAGGATGAAAGACAGCAGATCAAAGCATCTCATCCTCTTTCTCTCTTTTTATTAGCATTTCTCAGCAATTAATTTTCTTGCATGTTCTTCTAGAAATTTTCCATGTATGTATAAATATATCCATTTTCTGTTATATATAACCAGATTATGTTACATCGTATTGTGACTTCCTTTTTATCACTTTGTATCTTAATGTATGTTTAACATCATTCTGTATCAGAACATGCAGTTCAACTTTGTGTTTTTAAAGAGCTGCATGCTATTCCATAGTATAGATGCACCATAATTTATTCTATCCAGTCCCCTATGGAAGGAGATTAAGATTATTTCCATTTTTTTCTATTACAAATAATGCTGCAATGAGCATCCTTGTACATATGTCTCCATATACTCTTTTCAGTATTCTGCCAAGTATCAGCATGAAGAAAAACAGCTTCTTGAATTCATCTTCTAGCTATGTTCGAATATCCTTGTCTTTTATATTTCTACAATGCTTCTCTCACAGCGTCCAGCAACCATTTGAAACCAATCTTTTCATATGCTCAACCTTTCTTCTTTTGTTTCTCTCTTTATTAACGTCTCATCCCAGTAGGAAGACCCCATGCAGCCACATAGGTTTCTCTTGAAGACTCCATGTTTTTCTTCTTAATTGGCATGGGTCTTTTATTTAAATATAAATATTCACAATTGTCTCATATATTTTTAAATGTATAGACTCTAAAATAGAAGATTCTATTTATCTGATGACTGATCTGAATTTTCCTTTCTGAATAGAGGATCCTGAGTGGCTTTGAACTTGGTTGTGCAGTGGGATTTAGATATAAGGAAGAATAAAAGAGAAATAATTGTCACATTTCTAGCAAGAGTGTTATGGAGCTTCAACTTCCCATAAGCTGGGGGAGGAGGAGAGAGAGGCTGGGAAGTCTGCCACAATATTTGGCATGGCTGGGCTTCCAGATTGCATCTATTTTTGTAGCTGCACAAGTTGGGAGGAGATTAGAAGGATAGTCAAATTTCCTGCTCCAGGTTGTAAATTGATCAAGAGGTGGAAGGAGCACTAGAATGAGAGTCAGAAGGCCTGGTTCCTGGTCCCAGATTTCTCAGATATTAATAATGGAACTTGGGAAGAACTTTTTCCTTCTCCAAACTCACTTTCCCTCAGCTCCAAAAAAAAAGGATGTTGAGTTAATTGGTGCTAATGTCCCCCTCCGTCTCCAATATTTTATTATTTTGAGGTTCTAGGAATGTTTGCCCCATTTTTAAAAACTTTCTGTACTATAAGAATGTTTACCCATGTATCAAAATGATTAGGAGTATCTTTGTTAGTAAATACAGAGTTGAACTGGGAGTCCCATTTTTATCCATGTGTCCTCTGTTTCAAAGCTTTGCCTTCACCAATAAAGATAGGCCTGATGTGACATGCAAACTTACTGCAGAAGACCCTGGGACCATGTAGAAGCCTCCAAATGAAACTGTCCAGATGTCTCAGAAGCAGAGAAGCCTGGCTGGGCCCCAAAGAAGAGCTGGTGAGATGGGAGGGACTCTGCAAGGCTGCATATGAGTGTCTGATTCCACCCCTTTGAGAGGTCCCTCTCAGGACAGACATTCTGGAGATGACCAACACAAGCTTATGTGTACTCCATGCTACTGGGGGGCTTCTCAGCCATATGTGCCTAAGGGCACTTCTGGCATTGTTCCCTCCTAAGCATGTCCATCCAACTCTCTCCGGAGGCCACAGCCATGGTGCTCCTTCTCAGAGGGCCCCATATCCCTAGGCTGCTTTCCGGATCTTTTCTCACTCAAGACATTCCCTGTGTGCTCAGTAATGAAGGTGTTTTCTTCAGGGATTGTTCTCAGAAGATTGTACATCTCTCTAGGATTCTTTGACCTCTTGGGAAATTGCCAGGCTTAGCTTGCATAGTAAAATATTTTTTAATCTATAAGGCAATTCATAAACTATGACTTTTAGCAACACTAAAAATATCATGAAAAATAAAATGATTTCTATTGAAATAATAGATTCTTTTCTAAGAACAAATTGGTATGGAAAAAGAAAGGGCCAAATTAACAAAAAATATCAATAAGACTAATTGCATGTTATTATTATAAACAATGTATTGAGTACCTCTACGATATAAGCTTCATAAGATTAGGAGCCTTGCTTATCTTGTTATCTGCTGTATCTCAGCTTTAGAACAGTCTCTGGGTATTAAGTTGTCTAAATAATGCTCACTATGATCCTGTTTGTGTTACTGTGTTCCCATTTTACAGATAAAGTAACTGAGGCTTATGGTTTAAAGAGATTGTCTTGCCCAAAATCAGAGCTGAGAAGCATATTCCAAAATAGTCTATGTTATTATTACATGTCTTTTGGTGTCCCTAGGTCATCCCAAGCCATTCAAGGTAAAAGATCACATCTTGCTTTTTCAGATATCTATGGTGAATGATGTCATTGATTTGACTAAGCAGTTACCTTTAGTAAGTTTCCACCCTTGCAAAAATTCCACTGGTGAAACCTTTAGATTTTTCTTTGGAAATCAACAACATCCCACATATGACCACTGTAGGGTATGTGAAATTGAAAAAGAAGGAAGTAGAATTTACTATTTCTTCAGAATTATTATTGTTACAATTTCTAAACAGAGATGCTGACTACCTAGGAGAGTTTGAAGATTGCTAACTTCCTTGTGTGAAAATCCTATGAATGTTCAATGTTAGAAATATCTGAAATGAATCTCTGAAGGCTGGTGTATATTTTGGAGAGAGACTTATTAGAAATCTTATTCTCTGCCTTGCTTCTGAAATGCTAATTTGATGCGTGCACTTACTCAGAAGATGACTGATGTGCTCGTCGGCTAATTGATATTTGCATCACCCCCTCACTGCTGCCGCTCGCTGAAAATGCAGGAACAATAATCAAATGTTAAGTTTCTCAAGAACTGTCTTCCAAAGAAAATCAAACCATTTGCCCTTTGTTATCTCAATCATCTCCAGAGCTTCTTGGGAAGAGCCTGTGTTTACCTTTCTTCTCAGAGAGGTGCGTGTGTCTGGAAGAGCACCAGACTTAAGAGTGAGAAGACCTGGGTATGAATCCTGCTCTACTAGTGTGAGGATTCACAAAAAAATCAGTTTACTGCTTATTTTCAGTTTAATGGAACTTCCTGCCTCACAGGGCTGTTGGGATGGTTAAATAAGATAGCATGTGTAAAATAAAATGAAATTGATGCTACAAGGAAACTGCTGAGAACTGGATTACCTCAATATAAAGAGATGGTTTCTGAAGCCAATCATCCTGGGAGTGTATCCCAACACTGACATTTACTGTGTGAACTTGAGGAAGTTCCCTGACCTCTCTGTGCTTCAGTATCCCCATCTGGAATAAGGAGATAATTATAGTACACCTGCCTCATAGAATTGTTGTGATGATTAGGTGAGATGATGCACATAAAGGCGCTAACAGCAGCGCTTGGCCCATAGAGCTCACTTGAAAGGGTTATTATAAACATTGGATTGTTATGAGGAATAAACGAAATGGTTTATAATGAAAATATGCATAGACAGTAAAATACCGTACAATCACTCGATTAAGGTTCAATGAGCTGATGAGGATATAACGATGCTCCAACAAAGCTCCTACCTTCTGGTACTGCTGATGGTAGCTAGAATTGGAGGTGAGAGAGCAGGGAGTCACCTGGGACAGTGAGGGAGTGGATGCAAGAATTCAGCTTCCAGGAGATGGCCACATCGCCTTCCTTCTGCCTACAATAATCTTCAAAGAATGCTTTATTGTTTGCTAAGCACTTTCAAAAACAGTCTTTGTACTAATGCTTACCTTAGCTCTCTAAGATGGCAGGCAGATGAGGATGTTTTTGCAGTTAAGGGCTGGAGGGAGGTTAGAGGTAAAGTGGCATTGATGAGGGCTCTCTGCTTGTAAGTAGTGAAACCTGGGCTCCCTCTTTCTCCTCCTCCCCAAGCTGTGCCTGGTGATCATATGTCCCAGGCCAGATTTTGTCAGTCTTCTGCGGGTACTGTTTTCTCTAGTTCTTTGCAGTACAATAGTGGTTATCAGATCCAGAAGGTCTGCTCACAGAAAGCTGTGTGTATGATAGGAGAAAAAGGGAGCTGGCAGATGGGTGTGTGTGGTGGGGACTAGGGGGTTGGGATCAGTATCTCATTGCATTGTGAGTTGCCCAGGCGGAGGTGATGCTTTATAGAGAGGTCAGGGATCCCTGGACATCACTGGTACTTACCTCTGTAACCCTCTATTTCCTCATCAGTGAAATGGGTTAATAAATATTTTCTTGCCACTCTGGTCTCGAGTAAGGATTCAAGGAGATAAACTATGAAAGGACCTTCATGCTTGAGGTCCCCAAAATGATGGAGTCTTTCTGCCATCTCATCCTTCATGGTGTTCAGGACCCCATAGAAACTTCACTGCTATCCCCACAGTCACAGCTTGGCTCTGTCTGTGGGTTCTGCTGAAGGGAGAGGATGGAAGCACCTGTCTGCTTTCTCTCACCCCCACTAAACCCCCACCTAGGTTTATCTCTGGCCTTTGGTGAAGGAAGAGAAACTGGACTTTCTTGCTTCTTCTTGATCTCTGGTTCCTTGCGGCTCTCTATTCCTGCCCCAACCCATGGAAATCGGCCTGAACTATCATAGAATCGTGCATTTTAGCAAGAAACACGTGTCGAAGTTCATCTGGACCAGCTGCTCTCACATCTACCTTCTACACATTCAGGTTACCTTTTCACCTTTCCAAGAGCTCAGGATGCAAGTGGCTTCTAAAAAAATCTTTAGGGTCAGACACCAGGATGAATAAATCTTTTCTAAATCATCTTGGTTAAAGTTGATGCTTTAACAACTTGAAAGACAGGAAGGTGTATGTAAGTTTTGGTACTGTTATTTTACTGTTATTTTGTGTGTGTGTGTGTGTGTGTGTGTGTGTGTGTGTGTGTTTAACATTGTTGAGGTAAGATGTAAGTGGTTTTCCTCTTTAGGAATTTGGACTTATTGAGATAAGTCTTTGTGCTGAGTTCCACTCACAGCCTTTTCAGGAAGAAACAGTCTGACCCCCACCTCCCTCTGCTGTGGTCCTAACCAGTTCCTTATGCATTGGTGACCTGGCTACTCTGGCCATAGCTGATTGAATCAGAGTGGGCATTTGACCCACAGGCAACCAATCTCTAGGATGCTCAAAGACAAATGAGGTATGATGATGAAGATTTGGACCAATTGGATTTTTTTTTCTCTTGGGGAGTTTAATGCAAAAGTTTAGGGTAGTGATCCCTTGGCATTTGGAGCAAAGAGAAAGACACATGAGGAGAAGCAGAGGCAGAGATAGGAGTTGGCTTAATGGGAAGGCTTAGGCTGAGGCACCCCATTTCCAGTATTGTTAATGTCAGGCCTGCTATGGATCCTGGGTAACTTTTCTATTTCTGAAAAACTCTGTGGCTACAAGGTAGTGCCTCATCTTTCTCGGAGTCTGGTTGGGCAGCTGCTTTCCTTCCATTTCCATGGGACTTGGCCCTGGATGATAATCTTAGTTTCTTCATTTTCATGTGTATCATTTTAATAAACTGCTCATCCCTTGAAGGAAGCTGAGTCTCTGTTGTTTGTACCAACAGTATCAAAAAGTCAACTGCCAATGAGCCCCCTTTCCCTGCTGGAGGGAACAAGGTAACAGAGAAGCTGGGGAGTGCTGCCTTGAGTGTCACTGTCAACTAACGCCTCTTTAGAGTGACCTTCCCTGACCACTGGTTGAAAGCAGCAGCCTGTCCCTGCCCAATCAGTCACAATCACGTCCCCTTTTATTTTCTTCAAAGGTCTTCTCATCAGCTAATATGGATCTTAGTATTAGTTTCCTGTTGCTACTGTAGCAAATTGCCATGAACCTAGTGACTTTAAAAGCAACATAAATTTATCATTTTACATTTCTGGAGGTCAGCAGTCTGAAAGGAATCTCATGGAGCTAAAATCAAGGTGTTAGGGGGGCTAGTTCCATCTGGGGCTCTGTGGGAGAATCCCATGGCTGCCTTTCCCACCTTCTAGGGGTTGCCCACATTCCTTGGTTTGTGGCCCCACATCAGATCACCTTTTCCCCCTCTGCTTCCATCATCACACTGCCTTCTCTGCCTGATCATCCTGTGTGTCCTTTTTTTTTAAACAGGGTCTCACTCTGTTGCCCAGGCTGGAGTGCAGTGGCCCAACTAATTTTTGTATTTTTTGTGCAGACTGAGTTTCTCCATGTTATCCAGGCTGGTCTTGAACTCCTGGGCTCAAGCGATCTGCTTGCCTCAGCCTCCCAAATTGCTGGGATTAACAGGCATGTCCTTCTTATAAGGGCCGTTGGTGATTTTATTTAGGGCCCATCCGGATAACCTTGGATAATCTCCTCATCTCCTGATGCTTAATTCAATCACATCCGCAAAATCCCCTTTGCTGTATAAGGTAACATTCATATATTCTAGGAAGTAAAACATGGACATTTTTGGAGGGTTATTTTTCAGCCCACCAGAATCTTCTTCATATATTTGTTTACATGTTCACATTTTCCCCCACAAAATAGAACTTCCATGGGAGCAAAGGCCTCATCTGTTTTGTTCATTACTGTATTCTCAGAGCATGAGATAGGGCCTACTATATAGTAAATGCTGATAAATGTTTGTTGAATGAATAAGTAAATGAATTAATGGAATGGCCAGAATTTCTAACGTTCCAGAGGCTCCTTTGGTCTAGAACCATATTATCTTTAAACCAGTGTCCTTTTTTTTTTTTTTTTTTTTGAGAAAGAGTCTGACTCTGTTGCCCAGGCTGGAGTGCAGTGGCATGATCTTGGCTCACTGCAACTTCTGCCTCCCAGGTTCAGGCAATTCTCCTGCCTCAGCCTCCCCAGTAGCTGGGATTACAGGCACCTGCCACCACACCCAGATCCTTTTGTATTTTCAGTAGAGACGGGGCTTCACCATGTTGGCCAGGCTGGTCTCAAACTCCTGATCTCAAGTGATCTGCCCACCTCGGCCTCCCAAAGTGTTGGGATTATAAGCATGAGCCGCTGCGCCCAGTCACCAGTGTTCTTTAAGCCCAATGGTTCCGTGAAGTACTGTTTCTGCAAGATGCCTTATAAAACAGAACAAAACAAACTCCTGCGGTCAAATAAATCTGGGAAATATATAAACTTATCTTCTTGTACTTAAAGATGTTCAGTATACAGCATATTAAAGTCTCTGAAACGTCCCACAATAAAGGAACTTTATTGATTGTATAATCCAACAATTCTGAAACTTATTTGACCAGAGTTGTTCTTTTCCTTGTTACAGCCCTTAATAAGATTCCACAAAATTCATGTTCAAGGATCTCATGTCGGGAATGCTGCTGTCCAGCTTGTTGGCATTTTTTTCTCCCTCTTCTTTTTATTCTTCTTCTTCTTCCTGTCCTCTGCCCCATCTTCCTCCTCTTCTTTCTCCATTCTTTCCCCTCCTCTTCTTGTTTCTGTTTTTTATCTCTGAGCTTATTTTAGTCCTTAGCTTTCCTAAGTCTGTTCTTGCAAGTTTCTACCCCCATCCACTTTCCTGTCCTTCCTTATGGGTCCTTATTGGAGAACGCTCTATACCCCTCTGCGCTCTGGCCTATTTGTCAACACTGTTCTAAGTGCCCCCACCACATTTTTGTATTCATCTTTGGTTATGTGGTCCCCACACTTCTATCTTTTGGACTTTTTTTAAAGTCCAAATTCTTCACATAGAAAAGGGAGGCTTATTCTATGACCTTCAATTATTTCACAGCCAAAGAGTAAAAACAAACAAACAAACAAAAACAAAAAAAAAGTCAATCCATTGTAGTTTACTTACAAAATGCCTTTGTTACCTAAGCCCTGGAGGAATTATATTCTATGGTTTTAAACATGCTTTTATCTTCTGGAAAGGATGATCTGGAGGCCTGGACACCCAACCTGGTCTTCTAGCGATGTGGTAGCCTGAGCTGGACTCCATCACCCGAATGGAGTCAGAGAAACTATTCCTTATATGGGAATTCATTCTGTTGAACCTCATGTCCACTGAGGTGTTCGTTCCCCTTAAATTAAGCTGCAGACTTTGAATAAATTTTTAATTCCTGGCATATCTCCAGGATCCAACAAGTATAATTTGGGCCTCATAGTGTGCATGTTCTGGTGTAATCATAATTCTCTTTTATTTTTCATAGTGCTTTCACATTTATTATCTCACCTAGTTCTCTCAACAAGTCTATGAGGCAATGCTATACACATTTCACAGATGAGGGAACAAAGGTCAAGTTCATGTAGCCAGTGAATGAGTGGCATTCAGGACTCAACTTCAGACTTCAGACTCTTCTATAGCTACATTTGTACTAAAATTTCAAAAAGAGCAAATATTTGTAAAGTGCCTTTATGTTTGCAGGGCACTTTTATATACACGATCTTATTGAATCCTTAGAAGTGCTCTACAGTATAGGCAGAGCCAGTATTTTAATCTTCATTTTATAAGTGACAAAAACTGAAAACCTGAGCCTCAGGCCCTAAACTAGGTCTCAGGTCAATGGCAGGGACTGGATTTAAAAACGGAGCTTCGAAATGCATGCGTCAAACACTTCGAAGGACCCCAGAATCCCTCATATCCCAGGGCTCTTAGAGATCTCACTATGGGCCCTCACTATGGGGAAAAAGATCTCACTATTTTTTATTTTTCCACATTAAAAATATGTGGAAAATACAATCTAAGGTTGAAAAATCCAACCAGTAGCTTGGGGTAACCACTGGGTGAAGTATGGCTGAGGTGTTTAAGGTAATAAAATTAGATGGTAGAGACCTTCGTTTTGTTACCTGAGGGCAGCTAGCTTTTGGAGATGGGATACAGTGTATCCGAGATTAGAGTCAGTAAGTGAAGGAGATTTTACCCCTTATCTCTGTTCCCTATTCACTGTCTATCCTCATTGTCAGGAAGTTTTTTTTTATCTGTAAATGAATTCCCTCTTGCTGCAATTTGAGTCCTTCTCCTCTTGTTCTGCCCCAGGGGAGAGGAACCTGGTTTGCCATCAAACCTTTCCTTTCTGTGTATTTATTCTGCCCTGGCTAGAATCTAGTTGCTAGTTGTCTGGGTTTTAGTTTCCTGTATTGCCTGTACACTTGCTCTGAATGATTTTGTAGAGAAAGCCCTTTCCTTTTTGAGAATCACAGTGGTTACTATGAAAGCCATCTTTTGAAAAAAAAAAAAAAGGATTAATTATCACTCAGGTTTAGGTAGGATGAATTCCAGTTAGGGTCAGCATATAGGTCTGAGATGATGCGAAGACACAGAGCAGGGCTGGATGCCTTTTGTAACCCAAAGCTGGATGTGGGGAAGGTCTCAGACCAGGCCTTGTGGATGTGTCTCTGGTGGTGTGGAGTGTGAGCCAGGACCTGGCTGATGGTGCCTGGGTCTCAGCCCGCAGGGGTTCGCCCTCTCTGTGAGGACTGTGTTCCTGAAGGGAAGTCACCCGGCAACTCCTGATTTGGAATTTTCTCTCCTCCCCACATGGAATAATTTATGGCAAGCCCTAAAATAAGCTCCTTAAAATATCCAAACAATGTTGTTGGTGGTTTTTTTTTTTTTTCCTTCCCCCTAAGCATTTTACATCCAGGCCTCCATCAAGCAAATTTCGGATAAAAGGTGATTAGTGTTTTGGCAGGATTTTCATGAGGCTTTCTCTTGTATTCCTGCCAAAAAGCTTGCCAGGCCCAGATTTGATTAAAATGGCAGTGGGCTCTGCTACTTGAATGTAATTAGAACCATTCATTAAAGCTTTTGCTGACAGTTTGGCAACCTGTGCATTTTTCAGAGTATGGCCAGCAGCCCATGGAAACGGCTCAGGGGAGGAGTACCGGCCCACCAGCCCAGGCCGGGCTGAGGAATGGGACATGCTCTATGGCCAGGAGATTTTTTGCGTGGCCAGACTGGCATTCACAGCTAGGGAGAGCTCTTTTAATTGGATTAAGGGGGATGGGAGTGCTGCCTTCTCATCAAAACCAAAGCTTAAGCGGGAGATTTTGTGGTGCCTTTCATAGTGAGTACCGTGTGCTTAAGTTCCAGTGACAAGCACCCTTGAACAAACCCATCACATACACAGAGCTGAGCAAGGTGGTCAGGCATGCCATAGCAATGCCAATGTCCTATTCTTTCTACCTCTGGTCCCTACTATAGGGTCTGATACTGAGTGGATACTCAGTAAATGTTAATGAATAAATAACAGCCAGATGAGAAGCAGAAAAAGAAAATCTTTATTTTGAAATTGGTTTATTAGTTTTCAGAGGTGAGGTCTTCCTGCCCCCAGCCTTGCCCCCTCCAAACCATTCGCCATGGTGATCTTTGTAAAAGGTGAGTCTGGCCATCTTTCTGCCTAAAACATTTCAGTGGCTCCTGTTATCTTCTGGATGAGGTCCACCGCCCTGAGCATGGTCTTGGCTGCCTCTTGAGCTTCAGCTCTCACCGCCTGCCCCTCTACCCCACTCCCACTTCCCCCCCACCCTTTGCTCTGGCCTCTCTGAATTCCAAGCAGTTCTTGGCAAAGTCTAGGAAACTCTCACTTTTGGACAAGCTGCCCCCTGTACCAGAACACTCCCATGCCACTTTATCTTCATCCGGTTCACTTGTGCATCTTTGGAATTATTGGGTTGGTGAAAAGTAATTGTAGTTTTTGCCACTGAAAGCCGCTTCTTCCACGAAGTCTTCTGTGTAATACTCAGAAGTCTTTCAGAATAATTTTTCGGGCCCTTATCGCTGTAACTAACAGTCTGTTGATGTGGTCTGAGTCCATGTGTCTCAATCCCACTGAAATGTTCCCTCCCTGAGGGCAGGGACTACGCCTTATTTACCTCTGAATCCTTGGCGCCTAGCACAGGACTTGAATATGGCCAGTGCTCAATAAGTATTTTTAAATGAGTGAATGGATGTGGCTGAACAGAATGAATATATTAGGTACCCAGTGATTTGATTTGTAGGTCTTACCCTTGTGCAGAGTGACTCCAGTGCCATGGTTTGACCCACAGGTGGTTCATTGATTCAATCCCTTAGCAGGTGGTGAGTGGTGCCTTTAAGACAGCCCATAGAAGGATCAGGAAGGCATGTGCTTAGCTCCAGAAGGGACCTCATGCTGGGGAATCACAACCTGGTGGGATGGTTTTGTTTGCCCTACAAATCCCTGCCCTGTCACTGCCTTGATATTGACTCTAGTTTGTGCTTGACTCAGCTCATGGCATTGCTCACCCTGACTCCAGAAAACAGCTTTGGCTTCAGTCTGCCACTCTGTCCTGGCCTCTTTGAATGCTATTTGTCCATTGTTATTCTGGAACTGAAACCCCAAATTATAGTCACACTATACTATGACTTTTAGTCTCATTTCATAGGTTGCATGATGAACTAATGGAGAGGCTGGAAAACATCATGGAGAAAGTCAGTGACACAGCCATGTCTCGGATGCTGTGTGTGTACTATGTGTACCATAGCAAGAAGCAAAAGGGCGGAGATGACACTTTTAAGGTTTGTCACCCAAAAGGTTTTAAAGAGCAACTCACAATGGAATTGAAGTGAACTACAAGGTGTTTGAAGTCAACTTCCTTTGGCAATAATTTTAATTACCTATTGTTTCCCCTTTTTGCTAACATTATTCCTGGTCTTTTTAATCTATGGATGGAGGTTTCTGGGATAGCCAGCCTTTGACTTTATCTTCTCTTATTTGATATTTAATACTTTATTTTAAAAAAATGGTATTTTCCCAATTCATTGAAGCTGGACACGGGGGAGGACATGTCTTAGATCAAATGTCTTTGGCTTCAAGACAGTGGAGGCACCCAGGTCCATCAGGAGCTGCTCTGGTTCTCGCAGACACGTGGTCTTTGTCACAGAGTTCCTAGTTAAGATCACTGAGTGAGATTTCCAAGGAGGAACAGCTCCAATAGAGCAAAGGTCTTTTGGCCGCTTACTCTGGTTTCTCCAGCGAACACTCTTGCTGATTATCAGATGAAATGGATTGTCTTGTTGATTGAAGGTGGGGAATAAACTGTGAAAACCCTGCTATGCAAAGGAGGTTCTAGCCTTTAACGTACTCCTTTCGGATAGGGCCTGAGATGTCCCTTTGCCTCTTCCCTAATGCTGGCAAGCATCATGAGGTCAATATAATTTGTCTTTCTCTGTATTTTTGCAGTGTTCCAGGAAGTCATGGCAATTGAGAAGGGGTAGGAGGAAGTGAGAATGGTGCTTAAGCATCCAAATCCTGGATCCACTTCTTGCTGGCTGTGTGACCCTGGGGTTTCCTATAGCCTATGTGGCTCAAATCCCTACATGGGGATTTTTAATAGTACCTACCTCCTATAGGTAGGCTTTCCCCTAAAATTTGCAGTGAGTGGGGCAAGAGTCCAAACAGAGGTCCTTTATTTATGGCCTGTACCCTTCTCTTACCCAAGCCCTAACTCTTATACCTTGAAGGGCCTAGCACATAGCTTCAAGCATGCACACATGCACACACACACACACCCCTTTGCCTTCTGTAAGCAGCATCTCCTTGGAAATCCTGTGACCCAGGATATACACGCCAGCAGAGCAATGTATCTTGTGTGAATGATCTCTTTAACAGGCCCTGGAAGTAGATTTAAGAATGTTTAAGCTCTGAAGTCCGTGATATTTGAGGGTCACAATTATTTGGCTTGTTGAATCCTTGGCTTTGTAGGCTCCTAAACCTATAAGAAGGAAGACAGAGCAGGCATAGAGTGGATCTATTAAAGTGTGAGGCCCAGGGCAAGGACTCCGATTTACCCAGCACTGCTCATCATGTCATAATGAGTATCGAGATACTAATGCTTAGAATAATGCCCGGTCTACAGGAAGCATTCAGGAAGCATTAGCTGGTAGCAATATTATTATTTATCTCTTGAGTATCACAGAAACTGTTGGTGGTGGAGGAATGGAGCTCATGATTGATATAGACCTTTACTTCCCAGAGAAGCAGATAGAAGAGGGATTAGAGAAAGGCCGATTGAAAAGATAATTTTCGTCTCACCCATGGCCACAAATATGAGTGTGCAAACCCACTTGAGAGCCCTGGGTCCATGACAAAAAAAAAAAAAAAGAAATGATATGAGAATATAGGACAGAACATCTAGTTGGAGTGCAAATAGCATGGCTCTGGCAAAAAGAAATTCAGAGTGGTAACTGGGTCCTTTCCTAACCTGAGTCTTAAGGGCAGGTCCTGGCTCTGTGGCTATATTCGTTTGTTTTCACATAGCTACAGAGAAACACCTGAGACTTGGTAATTTATAAAGAAAAGAGATTAATTGGGTCATGGTTCTGCAGGCTGTACAGGAAGCATAGCAACTTCTGCTTCTGGGGAGGCCTCAGGAAGCTTCCAATCACAGCAGAAGGTGAAGGGGGAGCAAACAGTCTCATACGGCGGGAGCAGGAGCAAGAGAGTGAGGCAGGGAGGTGCTGCACACTTTTAAACAACCAGATCTTGCTATCATGAGAACAACACCAAGGGGATGGTGCTAAACTGTTCATGAGAAATCCACACCCATGATCCAATCACCTCCTACCAGGCTCTGCCTCCAACATGAGGGATTACAATTTGACGTGAGATTTGGTGGGACACAGATCCAAACCATATCAGTGGTAAACAGCTCTACAACTTTGAGTGAATCAGTTCACCTCTTTGAGCTTCAGTCTCTTCACCTACAAACTGGGGATGAGGATGCCTATTGTACCTACCTCACTGAACAGTTGGGAGGATCAGCTGAGATGATGGAGTCTCATGGCGCCCTCTGAACATGCTGAATTGTTCAGCATGAGACTGCTATTGTCTGCATCATTCTTGAAGGCCTTGGTCCTGATGCACTCATGATCCAGAGGAGCAATAAGAAGAGCCTGTGGGATGTGAATCATCTGGTGGAAGAGGCTGGGGATGCTAGGTCTCTGTTGTGCCTTAGGGTGAGACTGCACATAGGTACAGTTCATGACAGTGGAGGATCAGAGGAGACTCTACAAGCTTGAAAGCTTCTTCCCTGCCAGCAGATCACCTCTCCAGGGCTCCAGGGTAGGAGAGGGGACAAGGGAGGCTTCACATCCAGTCCATGGCTTGGTTCATAAGGATGTTTCTGGACCTTCTAAAAAAGCCACCCAATCCCCAAGTCGGGGAGGACCCTCTAAATCCTCTCACATCTTGAACATGACTTGATTCTCTTTATGCCTGGGTGATCTTGTTGATAGCAGTTGGCTCTGTAGCTCTGCTTTGAAAACCTAGTCCCATTCAATTTTAGGAGGAAGATGTGTGTGTTGGCAGGGCAAGATGACATACACTTCTTCTGAATTTTCAGATGAGCACAACAGTTCTATTGTTATTATGAAGAACAAATCATATATATTCTCTATATATTCTAAATACATACTCATATTTAAGTTATAAATATAAATTATCTAGATATGTATATATTTGTATATATAGATATAGGTATGAATTATCTAGACATTTATCTATCTAAGCTTGGAAAAATGTACACTGGAGAACCACATAATTCATTAAAAAGAGAATTTGAATTTTTTTAACTTTATTTTTATGTTATTTTGCCTTTGTATAGCAATTTTACTTCGGAATTCCATTCTAAAAGGCTAAGGTTACTGACTGCAACATCATTTATGTATATAATAGCAAACACTAGAAATAGTATCAGTATTCAACCATGGACAGTGGTTGAATAAATCATGATATTTTATTAGAATGAAATTCATAGAGTCATTAAGAATGATGTTGTAGAAAACATTAATTGACATGAGAAGTCACTCACAATATATTGTTGAGTGAAAAAAAGATTATAGGTTATGATACCGTTTTTGTTTACTCAATGTATACCCAGAGAGAGAGAGACAAAGTCTGGAATGGATTCAACAAAATGTTATCAGTGATTTATCTTTGGGTGCTAGATTAAAAACTATTTTTTTCTTTTTGTTATATGTATTTTCCAATTTTTCTACAATGGAAAGAAATCACATTTATAATAATTTTAAAAAGTTATAAATCAGAACTGTGCCGCCTGGAGTTTAGCACAAACACGGGGCTCCAACTGGGGCTTTGCCATTGCCAAGGAAAGCGGAGAAACCAACTGTTTGGTTTCACACATGACGCTGGTGAGGCTGCAGCCAAGGGCAGCATTTGTGTATGAGTGTGACCATTGAGACCAATGCCCGGGAACCTGATCGTCACTCACGCCCACGTCCTTTCCATACTGTTCCCAGTCTGGTTAAGATGCTGCTCGAAAGATGCATTTTTTCTCTCAGCAGAGAGAAGTCTGAATCTAATTGGGTCCTTTGCTAGCTACACCATGCATTTGCACCAATATTTATCCCATCTGTTCCGAGAGTCTGCTCCCCATTACTTACCAAAACTGTCAATGGCTCCCCATTATTTACAGATTCTTTGGCCTGGCATGCAGGGGCTTGTGAGGTCTGCTCCCAGCCTACCTTCCCAGCCACCTCTCCTTTCAGCTCCTTTCAGGTAGTTTCTGCTCTAGCCAACTTGGACTGCTTACCTTTTTCTAGTGACTCATTTAGGAGGTTTTCAACCACCGTGATCAGAAACCCAAACTAACTTCTACAGAAAGGAAATGTATTTTTGCATTCTCTCATGTTCTAGGAATTCCAGAGGATAGGTAGGCTACAGGGATGATTGAATCAGCAGCTCAGGGATGTCAGCAAGGACCCCCACTTCTCTGCTCTGCCATTCCTAGTGTTAAATTCAACCTCAGGCCAGAAGCAATTGGCTGCAGCAGTTCCAAGCATCCGGTTCAAGCATGGAGATGCCTTGAAGAGAAAGGCATTGTCTTTCCTGTGGTCTTCTCCTGGGATAAGAAAACTTTTCCAAAAAGCCCTTCGAAAAACCTCTCCCACATGGCTCCTTGGCCAGAATCAGAACACATGGTATTCCCAAACTGCTCACTGATGTAGTGAATGGCATTACCTTTAGTCTAGGGAAGAAACACATCTCTAAACAAATCATTCAAAAGCAAGGCATGAGGCGATGAGTGCCATAGAGAGGCACTCACAGTGAGCTGTGTAAATGTGGGGCATCAGGGAAGTCTTCTTGGAGAAGGGAGCTCTCCAATTATTTTGTATTCACTACAACCACTCTACTTAACTAACCCCCTGCTATGGGACATGTAGGTTGTTTCTAATTGTTCCATATGACAAAACATCCAGGCGGTCAAACTTTAATTTATTTTCAATCATTTGTATGGGATAAAATTCTAGGAGTAGAATTATAGCTAAGACGAAGTGTATGTACATCTTTTTTTTTTTTTTTTTTTTTTTTTTTTTGAGGCGGAGTCTCGCTCTGTAGCCCAGGCTGGAGTGCAGTGGCGCGATCTCAGCTCACTGCAAGCTCCGCCTCCTGGGTTCACACCATTCTCTTGCCTCAGCCTCCCCAACAGCTGGGACTACAGGTGCCCGCCACCACACCCGGCTAATTTTTTGTATTTTTAGTAGAGACGGGGTTTCATCGTGTTAGCCAGGATGGTCTAGATCTCCAGATCTCCTGACCTCGTGATCCACCTGCCTCGGCCTCCCAAAGTGCTGGGATTACAGGCGTGAGCCACCGCACCCAGCAAAGTGTATGTATATTTTAGAAAACACACACACACACACACACCCGCACACACACACACACAGACAGACACATACATATTTATCCCTTTTTAGGTCTCAACTATGTAAAGGCATCGTAGTTTATTCAATTACTGGACAAAAGGATATAGAAAATTATACTGCAGTGAGTAGCCCTGTGCATATCTCTTCTGGTATTTTTGCCACTATGTCTTTGGGATAGATTCCTAGAAGTGGGATAGCTGGGTCAAAGGGTAAATGCACATATGATTTTGATAGATATTGCCAAATTCCCTTTTGTAGTGATTATATTATGTCATTTTATATTCCCACCAGCGATGCATGACAGTGCCTGTTTCACTAATCTTGTCAGTCGTCAAACTTTTGGAATGCTATCTCAGTGTCCTATTCATTTGTGTTTCCCTTATTGTAAGTTATATTGAGCATCTTTTCATATGATCAAGAGCTATTTGCATTTCTTTTTCTATGCCAGTCTGTACATAGCTCTTGCTCATTTTTCTATAGGTTGTTGCTCTTTTTAGTCTCTGTTTTTAGAAGTTCTTTATATATTAGGATTGCCCTGTTGTCTGTGATACAAGTTGTTAATGTTTCTTTTTCTTCAGCTTGTCATTTGCCTTTCACTATTTTTTGGTGTGTCCTGCTATGCAAAATTTAATGATTTTTAATTTTTGTATAGTCAAATCTATCAATCTTTTTCTTATGGCTTTTGGATTTTGAGTCACAGTGTAAAACCTTTCCCCATTCCTAGGTAATGGAAGGACTGACCCATACTTTTAATACCAATATGGTTTATTTTTTCTCTCCTTCCTTCCCTTCTCCCTCCCTTCCCCTCCCCTCCCTTCTCCCTCCCCTCCCCTCCCCTCCCCTCCCCCTCCCCCTCCCCTCCCCCTCCCCCTCCCCTCCCCTCCCCCTCCCCTCCCCTCCCCCTCCCCCTCCCCCCTCCCCCTCCCCTCCCCCTCCCCCTCCCCTCCCCCTCCCCCTCCCCCTCCTCTCCTCTCCTCTCCTCTCCTTCCTTCCTTCCTTCCTTCCTTCCTTTCCTCCCTCCCTCCCTCCCTCTCTCCACATTTAAATCTCTGATCCAATTAGAATTTATCCTAGTGCATGATGTGAGGGATGGTTCAAATTTTATCTTTTTCCATCTGGCTATCCATTTATTCCAAATCATTTTTGCACTACTGATTTGTTTCATCATACATTAAATTTTCTTATGAAACTGGGTTGATTGCTGGAGTTTCTATTCAGTTCTATTGCTTTATTTGTATGCCAATACTACACATTTAATGATAGAACCTTTAAAACATGTTTTAATATCAGCTAGGGCTAGCCCCATTCTCCACTTGTGCTTCTTTTCCAGAGATTTCCTAATTACTTTTGCTTACTTGCTTTTAAAATGAACCACATAATCAACTTGTTAAGCTCCAGAAGAAAGAAAATATTTTTATTAGGATCACAACAAATTTGCAATTTAATTTAGGGAGAATTGACATCTTTCTGAATTTGAGACTATCTAACCAAGAATATTATTTTGTTCATAAAATTTTGTGTGTCTTTGGAGAATGTTTTCACTTTTCTCATAAGGTTTTAGACATTTGTTAGATTTATGTTAGGTGTTGGTGTAAATAGGCCTTATCTTCCATTTTATTTTCTAACTAGTTTATGTTTGTAAACATGAGGTTACTACTTTTCTATAAAACATTTTATTTTTATATAATTCCAGATGTATAGAAGATCCAAAAAATAGTGCAAGGCACTTACATATATGCCTTTACCCAGGTTCTGTCATTGTTTACATTTTGACCCATTTATTTTATATTTCTCTCTCTCTCTCTCTCTCTATATATATATATATACACACACATATATATTTCCCCCAAACCATTTGAAAGTTAGAGATATTGTGTTCTTTTACCCCTAAATACTTTAGTGTGTATTTCCTAAGCACAAGAACATTTCTTTTATAATCACAATATGGTTTTCAAGTTAATAAAATTTAACATCATACTCTACCATTTAATCTGCAACTGATATTTAACTTTAATCAATTGAACCAATAATGTTCCTTATCCTCTTTGCCTCCTCTTCCCCAGCACAGGATCTATTTCAGGATCGTGCAATGCATTCGGTTGTCATGTCTCTTTACTTTCTTTATTCTGGAACAGTTCCTTGGCCTTTTTTGCCTTTCTTGACTTTGACATTTTTGAAGAGTATGGACCAGTTATTTTGTAAAATATGCCTCAGTTTGGATTGAGATGCAGTTTATTCATGTTTAGATTCAGGAAAAGCTATTGATTTCCATATGTTAAATTTTTTTAAAATAAATGCTGTTTATTTGGTAGACATTTTCTTTCTAAAAATGGCATCCAAAACCCCCCATAAAATCAACAAAGGATTTCTTGGTTGTAACAAGGTTGATGCCCCTCAATAGAGTGTAGTCTCCTCATTTTTTGGGCCTGATATTCTGGAAAAAGACTATCGGGGGAATGAACATATTGATTTTTATAATGTGCTACTAAACTACATTATTCTATTATCTGTGGTAGGTTTTTTTTTCTAAATTCCCTTGGGTTTTCTACATATAGAAGCAGACCATCTGCATATAGAGGTTGTCTTACCTCTTCCTTTCCAATTCTCATGTCTCTGTTTGTTGTCAGAAATCTATAGGGGCATTTGGATTTTGGCCTCTAGTTAATGCTTAATTATTTTCTGATGGGCTCTGACTGCTGATTTACTGCTTGAGAAGGACTGAATATTTCCAGGAGAAATTTGCTTTTCCTATAGGGTGTATATAGGCAGGCAGTGGTGGTGGCTGGTAAGATGGTGAACACTGTGCTTCTCCAAATCCCCAAATAAAACAGAATTCAATGGGAGAAGAGTAGGATTATTTGCTACAAAGTACGGAGATGTGTTCTGTAATCATGGAAACATTCAGTGAGGGCGCACTGTGTGCCACAGCTTGTGCTAGGCAATAGATTACCATTTGGGGGAAAATTCATTTAGACTCCATTTCATATCAGAGGTGAATTATTCCAGATGTAGTAAATGGCCAAATATATAAGAATTCAGTCAAACACAAACATATAAGCAAAAAACATAAAGTTTCTGGTGTTTAGGGGAAAGCAAAGAAGGTTACAAATGATTGCAGGAATCACAAAGAACAAAGACTGGCAGATTTTACCACATAAAAATTAAAATTGTTTTTGCATAACCAAAATGGAAAGGCAAACTATCAGATAGGGTAAGAATAAAGAGTTAATATTTATTTGGAAGAAATGCAAATTAGAGCCTTAATGAGGTATAGTATTTTGCTTATTAACACTAATTTGTGTGTGTGTGTGTGTGTGTGTGTGTGAAAGACAGAGAGAGAAAGAGGGAGAAATGTTACTTATAAATGTAAAACTACATGGCTATATTGAAAACCAAAAGGAAAAGTTCAAAGGAGCAAGAATGAGAAAGAACCTTGAGTAGTCAGGAAGGGATGAAGCCATTTGGCCAATGAAAGCTGGTACAAGGGCTGGGGTGTGAAAGCCTGCAGAGAAGCAGGAGTTGAGCTTGCCTCAGGCTTGGTGGGGAGGTACCCACTGTCAGACCACATTGCTACATAGTTCAAACCAGTGGTTCTCAAAGTGTGGGTCCCTGAAGCAGTGGCATCTGCATGGCCCAGAAATTTTTTACAAATGCAAATTATTGGGTCACATCCCAGACCTACCGAATCAGAAACTCTGGGGATGGAGTCCAGCAATCTGTTTTTTAATGAGGTGATTTCATTGCATGCTAGAGTTTGAGAACTGCCAATTTAAACTTAGCTCAGAGAGGAGATTTTAATAATTACTATTCATTTCTTCATGAATTTATTCAACAAGTATTTATTGAGTGCCTATTGTGTGCCAGGCATTGTTCTAGGCTCTAGGGATACAGAGGGGAACAAGACCAATGAAGTCCTCATTTTAGTAGTATATCATAAGATTTTAGCATCTTCTTCCAGTAGTTCCCATGTGTCTTGTATTATTTAATTATTAAATATCTGTCTAATTGGTCAAGGCCCATATCCTGAACATTCTCCTTTTCTTCTCACATGCCACCCCAGGAAATCTTGTTGCCTCTTCCTTCAAAATGCATCCAGAACTTGTCCTCTTCTTATCACCTCCACCGCCCTGACCTTGGCCCAAGCCTCTATTATCCATAATAATTGAGGTAAGTGATGATGGAGGTAGGAGTCAGAGTAGGAGAGGAGGGGAGGGTGGCAGTGGAGATGTGCTTCAACACAGCCACTAGAATGATCTGCTTAGAATCCAAGTCCTATTGTGACACTCCTCTGCTAAATACCTGTGTGACTCTGTATTTCACTCAGAATAAAGCCTGAGTTCTTCAAGTACTCAGAGTAAAGCCCAAATCCTTCCTATCATACAAAGGTCTCCAAGACTGTGTGTGATATTCCTTCGTCCCCACCCCAACATCTACACAGCAGCCACTGGACTCTCCCTGCCTTGATGTTTCTCTAACCCCACAGGGAGGCTCCCACCTGACAGCCTTTGCACTGGCCAATTCCTCTGTCTTTTGAACACTTTTTTCTCAAATATCCATATGGCGAATTCACTGACCTTCAGGCCTTAACTCAGATGCGACCTTCTCAATGGCCTGGACCGTCTTATTTAAAAGTATCATCTCATGCTCATTGCTTGCAGTCCTTATTCCTCTTACCCTGCTCATTGTTGTTCCCACAGCACTGAGATTCAAAGGTGTGACACAATTTACACTTATGCTTTGCCTGGCTCCCTCCCTTAGAAAGAAAACTTCCTGAGGACAGAGATTTGTCTATTTTGTTCTTGGCCGTAACCCCAGTGCTGAGAACATGGTTTGGCATGTAGTAGCCTCTTCATAAACATTTGCTGGATGAATACATTGTTTGATGCTGTGTGCTGCTATTTTATGATATTTTCTGGCAATTTATCTCAGGTTTGCAGGAACTGTTTATTACGTATCAAATTGACAGCTGCAACTGTTTACCTTACCTAAGTTTGGGATTGATTCCCTTAGATTTTTAGAAGGTGATCTTCTTCTCTTTTCCTTTTCTATGGGAATTTCTTTTCATGAGCATCTCTAATTATAGAGTATCTCTAATCTCTATTAAAAACTATAATATCCTGTTTTTTAGAGGGGGCATGCCCTTCTATGGTTTCTCCATTGAGACTAATATTAAATTGTTTATATATGTGTTTTTCTGTGTGTGTTTGTGTGTGTGCATGTGTGTACCCATTCTGAGTCTTCAGAAATCTAAAAAGACAGAAGTATAAAAAGACCAAGCCATGGCTTTGTGTGTCTTCTGAGAAGCGCTGTGGTTTGCTAGATATATCTGAGCTATTCATGTTCCAGCTGCCTCCATCTCACTGGAAGTTCGAGCTATTTCCCACCTCTGGAACAGGTTTCCCTCATTGGCAAAATGTGAACCAGGATGAACTCATCCAAAGAAAGCTGTTTCCACTGCTCCAATACAGCCACAAAACCCAGTTTTTGCTGCTTTGTCTAATAATTTGATAGATTAGGCTAATAATTTTCCTCTTGTTGAACCAATTTTGTGCATTTGATGGGATCACGCCTTACCAGTCTCTGGCACATCAATAGTGTTCCATGAATGTGTGTTGAAGAAGGGGGAAGAAAGAAATGACAATGGAAAGATCATGAGATTTTTGAATAAAAAGAAGCTGGATTAAAATCTAATTTCTCCCAGATAAGCTATGAGATTTAGAGTCTCAATGTCATCTTTCGAAAAGGGAGATACTTATCTAAAATATTGATCGTGACAATTAAATGAGATTGTAAATATGAAAGAGCTTTGCAAACCATAAGATGCCATGAAAACTATTATTATTGTTATTATTATAACCAAAGACATAAAGGCTTACTAAATTTATTGTACTCTATCATCAAGTATTACTAACTGAAAAAAGAACATCAGGTTTTTTCTGCTATTCTTTTTTTTTTTTAAACAGGGTCTTGCTCTGTTGCTCAGGCTGGAGTGCAGTGGTGTGATCACAGCTCACTGCAGCCTCTATCTCCTGGGCCCAAGCAATCCTCATGCCTCAGCCTCCCAAGTAACTGGGACTGCAAGTGCACACCACCACACCTAGCCAACTTCTGAAAAAAAAAATCTGTTGAGACAGAGTCTGTCCCATCTTCCATGTTGCCCAGGCTGATCTCAAACTCCTAGGCTCAAGCGATCCTGAATTGGGTTTCCCAAAGTGCTCAGATTACAGGTGTGAGCCATTGCACCCAGGTTTTTCTGCTATTTAACCTATCGTGTCATTTGAAAATGTCTGGATGCCAAGCAACTCCCTCAATATCCACTGCTGAAATCTAGATAATCAATATTATCAATATGCTTACTAGAATGTTATACTTTCTGATATCTCCTGTGACCCTATCATAAGAAACGAGGGCATCTACATTTTGGCAATTGGTATACCCAACACACAGAAACACTTAGTACTAATTAACCATTGACTTTCTGACATGGCTATTGGCATTTCTTGGTACTTGGGTGAGAAAATAACAATATTATATCGACTGTACCTATCATTCACTGCGTTTTTCTTTTCCACGCAAGCTGGCAGATGTATTTTCATTAAAGGTGGTGGTGGTGACTCTGAGGCACAACCTGTGAAAATATTTTTAAAAGATAAGCAGCTATAGTGGAAATATATTTGAAATGAGCACCAGAAAACCTGGTTTTCCTAATCCCAACTTCACAACTAGTTGAGAGAATCTGAGCCAGTCTCTTAACACATTTACCTTAGTTGCTTCACTTCTAAAAGAAGAGATTTAGAAAATATGTCAGGAGCCTTCCTAGCTCTAAAAGTCTATGATTCTAGGTAATGGAATGAAATCTTAACACTTAGAAAACCCCTAAAGCCACCCAAATAATAGTTAATACAATTTAAAAGACAACACAGTAATATCAATCTAAGGCAGATTAAAGCAAAAAAGAACTCTTACTACATTTAAAAAGTAATTAGTTGGAAAAAGGCAATACATGCAAAAACTAAGACCCAGCTACAACCTGAGAGCTATTAAAACCATTGGCTTTCAATACTATTAAGGGCTGAAAAGAAAACAAAAAAGCTAATTAAATTCTGAGCTTTCTAAAGGTAAAACAAATTCAGCATCACAGTGAACCACATTTTGAACAGCGCATAGACATTAGAATCAATCTAGTGCCAACCCATGTAATGCAGGCAGTAGAGGCTACCGGAGCTATCTATGCCTGCCCTTGGAATCCCACGTGACATTTCAAAAAACACTGGGCACTGGGAGCTAAGTGCATCTGGGAAGCTGAGTGCTGCTTGGCAGAAGTCCCCAGGCTGAGTGCCTTGGGCAGAAATCCCCCAGTTTAGCAGGAGCCCAGAGCTTACACAAACTCCTGCTGGTCACTGGTCAGAGGGGAGGGGTATCAGACACAGTTGACCCCAACACAATGTCTCCTCTCCTGGGTGATCAGAATGGGACATGCTGACCACTCCACATACCTGTTAGGTTTGGAACTCACAGCTGCTCATTTCCTGGCAGTTGATAAAAGCCTGGAGCAAATATGTCTGAGAAGAGCTTAGGCAATGTGTAAGAATGCTTGATCTAAGCCCTTTGACAGCCTGGAGAGATGCTGAGAATGTCTCACACAGCTTGTTAGCATGGAATCTGCAGGCTTTCCATTTTGCATCTAGGTTTACAAAGTGGTTACCTATGAATAAGAAGTAGGAAAACAAAATGAGGCAAGCTGACAAAACAACTTGAGTCAACTCCCTGATTTATCTTGAGGGACTATTCTCTCTTCCACCCCAATGGTACTTCCTACCTCCTAGTTACCTTTTATTTGGATGTAGATTGGACTATGTATTGGGTAGAGACATAAATCTCAAGGATATAGCAATTATTCATTTGTTTAACAAATATTTATTGAGCATCTTCTATGTGCCAGGCAGTAGCCTAGGCCCTGGTGAACTTTATGATACAGGTTTCTGAAACACCCTTTATTATTAAACACCCTCATTAAATTATGCTTGTTCTAGTGTGAATATCTGTAACACACAAACATGCAACACTTCAAATGAATTCACAATGTGTTTGTACTTTGCTGCGAACATGTCCAGTGTAGATTAGAGAAACTTCCTTTGAATATTACAATTTAAAATTTGAATTCAGTATTTGTTGTCCAAACCACATGATTACAACATTGAGAGAAATCGAGATGTTCAAAATCTGTTTCTAACAGATGTTGAAGGGAGATTTGACATAGTAAGTGGGGGAACACGTATGGATATTTGCTTAGAGTGTTCAGAAAAAGCATCCTCAATAAGTGATGCTTAAACTGAGCTTCAAGTAGAAATGGAATTGGCCAAGAAATGGCGTGAAGGAGAGAGCCTTCCAGGGAGAGGGAACAAGAAGCACAAGGGCACAGCTTTCAGAGGAGAGCAACAGAACAAGTGTCACATGAAGCAGAAGAGTGAAGGAGAAAAAGGGGAGATGTGGGTGGAAAGCAGATGATGGAGGCAGCAGAATGATGGGGTAACATCAGATTTTTATTTTTAAAAGACTACGTTAGACTTCTGGTAAAAAGTCTGTTTACTATAGTCTCCAGTGTGTAATCTATTAAAATAATCCAAGGAACGTAAAGCAGAAAAGAAAAAAGCATCTAGAAGAAATATAGCTAGAGCTACAAGTACCAATCAGACTAGGGAGAATATCTGCCAAATTGGTGAATTTGGAATCAATTTGAAGAAGAATGCTGAGAGATGATACATAACCCTCCAGATTTCAGGCATTGTCCAGATTTCTCTAAAAGTAAATGAGATGGGCCTCCAGTTGTGAGTTAGGATTTTCTGTGAGCCAGACCTACCTCCTGTGTGGAAGATCTGCTTATCTGAAATGGGCAAACAATGAAAATTAGAAAAAAGATTATCTCTGAATATATTCAGAAAGAATGACCCAGGACAGACACTGTCAGCATTTCAGATCACTCCTTTGCCCCAGCCATGCAGACCACTCTTGAGCAAATAGCAGCCTCTGGTAGAATGACCCCATTCTCAAGGGAGAGGTAAATTTAAAAGACCCACTATGGTACCTATGCATAGAAATATGAAAAGGAAAAGAATGAAGGAAGTTAAAAAGTGAAAACCAGATGAGGAATTTATATTTGACATGGAATTATTCCAAGCTATGAAGAAAAATTACTGCAGAATAGAGAAGAAAATTCCAGATAAATATTTGTTAAGGGTAGGTGTGGTGGCTCACACTTGTAATCCCAGCACTTTGGGAGAATGAGGTGGAAAGATTGCTTGAGGCCAGAAGTGTGAGACAAGCCTGAGCAACATGCAAGAACTCATCTCTACAAAAAAAAAATATAAAAAAATAGCCAGGCATGGTAGTGTACACCTGTAGCCCCAGCTATTTAGGAGGCTGAAGTGGGAGGATGGCTTAAGCCCAGGAGTTTGAGGTTGCAGTGAGCTATGATTGTGCCAGTGCACTCCAGCCTGGGTGACAGAGAGAGACTCTGTCTCTCTAAAAAATAAAAATAAAAATACTTCTTCCACCCTTTAAGAAGTTAAAAAGAACATGGCACCTTTGAAAAAAAAAAACAGAGAGATAAAAAGACTCAAGGAAGAGATTCTAAGATGGCCAAAGGAGAAAAAGTGAGCTGGCAATGTTTAGGAAAAAAACTGAAAACTACAATAAAACCACTATAGAAAAAGAAGTCACTTTAGAAGCTGCAATAATCAGATTCAAGAGCTCAAGGGGAGGCTTGAGTAAATTAAAGGAGCTGTAAAGATGTTTACAAATTGTTAGAAAGAAAAATGATGGTCATGGAAGATAAAGGCCAACCAACATAAGCATAGCAATGTTGCTGGAAAAGAACAAACACATAAGACATAAATGCATTAATGGATATCATAGAAGAAAACTTTCCTATAATAAAGCAAAAGCTGAACCTGAAGGTTAAGAGAACTGAATCCAGAAAGGAAAAAAAAGACAGAACCAAATAACCCTTAGATATATGTTGAGTTACTAAGCTTCAAGGACAATGCTGTATCTGCAATTTTTATTCCATATAAAGAATTCCATGTAAGAACCTCAAGCTTGTCTCTGATTTCTCCATTGTAACATTTAATCTCAGAAGACAATGAGAAACTGTATGCAAAATTATTATAAGAAGTTTTACCTAATTTACAGATTCAATGCCATCCCCATCAAGCTACCAATGACTTTCTTCACAGAATTGGAAAAAACTACTTTAAAGTTCATATGGAACCAAAAAAGAGCCCGCATGGCCAAGTCAATCCTAAGCCAAAAGAACAAAGCTGGAGGCATCACACTACCTGACTTCAAACTATACTACAAGGCTACAGGAACCAAAACAGCATGGTACTGGTACCAAAACAGAGATATAGATCAATGGAACAGAACAGAGCCGTCAGAAATAATGCCACATATCTACAACTATCTGATCTTTGACAAACCTGACAAAAACAAGAAATGGGGAAAGGATTCCCTATTTAATAAATGGTGCTGGGAAAACTGGCTAGCCATATGTAGAAAGCTGAAACTGGATCCCTTCCTTACACCTTACACAAAAATCAATTCAAGATGGATTAAAGACTTAAATGTTGATGTAAAACCATAAAAACCCTAGAAGAAAACCTAGGCATTACCATTCAGGACATAGGCATGGGCAAGGACTTCATGTCTAAAACACCAAAAGCAATGGCAACAAAAGCCAAAATTGACAAATGGGATCTAATTAAACTAAAGAGCTTCTGCACAGCAAAAGAAACTACCATCAGAGTGAACAGGCAACCTACAAAATGGGAAAAAATTTTCGCAACCTACTCATCTGACAAAGGCTAATATCCAGAATCTACAATGAACTCCAACAAATTTACAAGAAAAAAACAAACAACCCCATCAAAAAGTGGGCAAAGGACATGAACAGACACTTCTCAAAAGAAGACATTTATGCAGCCAAAAAACACATGAAAAAATGCTCACCATCACTGGCCATCAGAGAAATGCAAATCAAAACCACAATGAGATACCATCTCACACCAGTTAGAATGGCAATCATTAAAAAGTCAGGAAACAACAGGTGCTGGAGAGGATGTGGAGAAATAGGAACACTTTTACACTGTTGGTGGGACTGTAAACTAGTTCAACCATTGTGGAAGTCAGTGTGGCGATTCCTCAGGGATCTAGAACTAGAAATTCCATTCGACCCAGCCATCCCATTACTGGGTATATACCCAAAGGACTATAAATCATGCTGCTATAAAGACACATGCACACGTATGTTTATTGCAGCATTATTCACAATAGCAAAGACTTGGAACCAACCCAAATGTCCAACAATGATAGACTGGATTAAGAAAATGTGGCACATATACACCATGGAATACTATGCAGCCATAAAAAATGATGAGTTCATGTCCTTTGCAGGGACATGGATGAAATTGGAAATCATCATTCTCAGTAAACTATCGCAAGAACAAAAAACCAAACACCGCATATTCTCACTCATAGGTGGGAATTGAACAATGAGAACACATGGACACAGGAAGGGGAACATCACACTTTGGGGACTGTTGTGGGGTGGGGGGAGGGGGGAGGGATAGCACTGGGAGATATACCTAATGCTAGATGACGAGTTAGTGGGTGCAGCGCACCAGCATGGCACATGTATACATATATAACTTACCTGCTCATTGCGCACATGTACCATAAAACCTAAAGTATAATAATAATAATAATAATAAAATAAAAAAAAGAAAAAAAAGAAGTTTTACCTAAACATTTTGTATTCATTAAATTATAACTTATGTACAAAGATAAAAGGCAGACATTCTTTAAAAAAAATCCAGGAACTATAGCAGCTATGAGCCCTTCTTAAAAAAAATCTACTTACTGACAAAATCTAACTGATAGTCTCAGGAAAATGACCACAGTCAATGGTATTGATTTTTTCTCGATATGACCCTGTGCTCATTTATTTAATAATAATAGTAGTAATAGTAATAACAACCACCATTTATTTGATACTTTCTAAATGCTAGGCACTTTCTAATTTACTTATTTTCTTAATCAACCCTTATAGCACCCCATTGAGTAGTATTCCTAATCACCCCCATTTTACAGTAGGAGAAACAGTTTTAGAGCTAGTATGCAGCCAACTCACATGATGATTTCTTCATTTTCTGGCCTCCAGTTAGTCTCTTTTATCACTTTAATCTGTGTCTTTTTGCTATGCATTCTGAGATTGCCTCAGGCTTATCCTCCACATTACAGATCTAATTTTCTGCAAAATTAGTGCTGTCCTTTACTGCTTCTGCCAATTATCAAATTATTCTGTAGCATTATCTTTACATACATCCTTTCATTAACTACCTTATTATATATTAACATATTGTCTTACCATCTCGTCTTTCATTTCTTGTTTCATAGAAGCTTTGCTCTTATTTCATCAAGAGTATAAGACAGATGCTCTCCAAAATGTACTTCTATGGCCTGAGAAAAATGTGTATTTTAGGAACAACCTTTTTCTATCTCTGAGTGTTACATTTATCCTCTAAGTTGTAGGAGATATTTTCTAGCCCTTCTGTGGAGTGTGTGTGTGTGTGTGTGTGTGTGTGTGTGTGTGTGTTTATATCTGAATATTTGGTCCTATATTTGCCCAAAATTAAGGCAAGTGAATTCTCCTTAGGTCTTACTTTTATGAACCTAGAATCCTTAAGTCTTCAACTGGAGGGCTGGTTGATTGTAGTTCTCATTCAAGCATGCAGCAGCCTATGGGTAGGAGGGGTCTTGTACAAGGTGAAGTTTATGTTAACAAAACTTGCACCCAAATCTCTGTCTGCCTTAGCCTTCAATCCATGAAGGCAGAGTGTCTGTGACGGACAGCCTTCTTGGATTTCTGTCTTCCACATCAGGGAATTCTGGCCGTATCAGAAAAGAGCAGAGCCATTTAAGAGAGACTCCTGCTCAGAGTGAAACCCTGCTGTCTTGGGTTTTCTGCTGAGTGCAACAGGTTTCTCCTGGGCTGCCAGTACAGCTGATTCCCAAAGATTTTTCTGTGGCATCAAGTGCATTTTCAAAGTGAAGTGGTCCCTGTTCTCTGGTGGCCGTGTCTGGCCTCCAGCCTAGACCCTTCACAAATTGGGACTGTCCTTTGCCTTGGAGACTTTCTTCAATCAGGTGTCCAATTATTCCATTTGAAGATTAGAAATTACTCAAAATTCATAATGTGGCCAGGGTGCAGTAGCTCATGCCTGTAATCCCAGCACTTTGGGAGGCCAAGGTGGGTGGATCACCTGAGGTCAGGAGTTTGAGACCAGCCTGGCCAACATGGTGAAACCCCATCTGTACTAAAAATACAAAAATTAGCTGGGTGTGGTGGTGGGCACCTGTAATCCAGCTACTCAAGACACTGAGGCAGCAGAATTGCTTGAACCCCGGAGGCGGAGGTTGCAGTGAGCAGAGATCGTGCCATTGCACTCCAGCCTGGGTGACAAGAGTGAAACTCCATCCCCCACTCCACAAAAAAAAAAAAAAAAAAAAAATTCATAACATGTGGTTGAGACCCTTCTCTAGTATTGAGAAGTGTTGTTATGTGCCCCATTTAAAAATTGTTCATGTGATAATTTCACTTGTTTTCTTAGGGAAACCTAATGTTTCTATGCATTGCAATATTTTCCCTCCATCCCTTATGCCCATATTTCACCTTTTGACACCTGCTCCTGGTCTCTCAGTTGTGACCTCATCAGATGTTCTTCTTTGGCTCTTTGGATTCAAATCCACATGTGGCTCCTTGTTCAGCCCAGCTTCCTAATGCCAGGATGAGCTGCCCTTGAGGGGAAAGTCCTCAGCCAACCACAGTTCAGTGACCCCTTTAACTGGATATTTCCGTCTTGGCTTCCATTCAGGGTTGGAAAATTTGGACAGATCTCAATAGTTTATTGGGATCTTCATTTTTCTTACATTTTGAATAAAATCTTTATTTGACATAGATCTTAATCCTTTATTGGCTTCAATTATTTCTCCCTTACCTGTTCTCTTTCCTTTTTTTAAATGAAAGTGTTCAACTGAGTTTTCAGATGCTTTGTGACCTAAAAGGGACTGGGATCTGGTAGGAATCAAAGTTAATTTAGAATCTGAAAGCTCATGCCTATATTTCCTTGGCAGAATTGAAAGTGACTAAAAGATTCTGTCAGTGTGATTCAACCCAGCTATTTTGTAAAGCCCCGGGCATGGGTAATGATGGGGGAGGACACCCAGAAATAGCAGCCTCGTCTATCATGGATGCAACTTATCAAAGGCCACAGTCAATGAACAAACCTGCTCTACTTATGTCTACTTCTGCTAGAGTCAAGACATGCCCGCAGATAAGGAGGGAGTTTTCTCAGGATAAGGTCAGAGTGAAACAACCTCCATCAGAGGAAAAGCTGATTCCTAAGAAGGGGGAAAAACAAGCTAATGTTTTATGTAAAAGACAAAACTGGAAGGTATTGGGCCCTATATATAGCTGCTTCTCTGTAAGAATTGCCCCAGAGTTATGCTGGGATTCCAAGAAGAAGTGATTCACCCATTCCGGTAGCCTCAGGGCTCTGGACCAATGGTCAAGGAGGGAATGTGATGAGTGATCAAGCACTCTGTAGCTCCTTGCTTCTCTCTCAGGGCTTTGGCTGCATTCCCAACATAAGCATCTGAATATTTGATAGAGAAAGATGTCTTCTGAACACCAAAGGACTGCTCTGTTCAGCTGACCAGGAGAAACAGCTATTTGGAGTGTAAGGAGGACAGTGATGGGGGAGCTGATCTGAGCTGGGGCAGCTGATGTGACATCAGCTTTGGCAGGGGAGGTGCTGACAGCAGTGGTTGGGACATGGAATTGTGTTGACAGAAGTTGAATCAGCAGACACCAGAGCAGCAGGCAGGAGCTTGCATGAGTTGTCCCAGATACAACACTCCTCTCCCTGTGAACGTCCAACATGCATAATGTCTAGCTAGTACTAGAGTAAAGACGAATCAATGCCACCCACTACCAATGGAGGAAACCAGCAGCTGGCTCTCTAGCTTTGCTGCTTGCAAACTGCCTTTCAGAACCCAGCCATTCATAAGTAGTAGAATTTCTGTGTTCAGGCACAAAAAAAAAAAAAAAGGAACTACCAGCATTTTCATTACAGGTAGTCATTCATTTGGCAACCACCATTTCTTTAAATGTAAGATATTTCTGATTGTAAGATACGCAATTATTTCACCCACACTAGGAAAGAAAAATGCTGCCAAATAAACAATGACATATGAATGATTGAAAGATGGATCCTGATTTCAAATTTGTAAAAATAGGAAAAAATATGCATCTCTGAGCTGGTAAAACACAGTGTGCATCAGGCACTGGGCTAGTCTTTGCACATAGGGCTGCAGACCAGATAGATATCAAGTCTGGCCTCAAGCAACGTATAGTCTGATGGGATGATGGATGTTGACAAAGCAATTACAAGTGTGTTGCAGGGCCTGGAAGAGCATGGGTTCTTCTCCAAGGAAGTGACATGAAAGCTGAGACCTGATGGGGAGCAGGAGTTAGCTAGGTGAGGGTAAAGGTAGAACTTTCTAGGAAGAGGAATTAGAATGTGCAAAGGTTCTGAAATGGGAAAGTGTTAGTGTGAGCAAGGACAAGAGTGACTGGAAGCAGAATCAGGCAGGGCCAAATCCTGTGAAGCCTCTGGCCCATGTTAAAGAATTGGGTTTATCTAAGAGCATGAGAGGCCACAGAGAGGGTTTAAGCAAGGGTGAAACAAGATCAGATCGTGTTTTCAAAAAAATCACTTTACTTGCAGTGTTGACGTGAGAGGGGCATAAGAACAGGTGCATGGAGATCAGCTAGGAGGTTTTTGAGACAATTCAGAGAAGAGAGGATAATGGTTTGTAATAGGGTGCTGGCAGTAAGAATGGAAAGAAATGAGGCTGTAGCATACTTCAAAAGGGCCAACAATTTCTGCGATTTGTTTGTCTGATTTCTCTCTCTTTTTTTTTTTTTTTTTTTTGTGGGAGCATGGAGTGGGAAAGATTCAATTGGTATCCAAAAAAAAAAAAAAATATGGACTAAAGAAAATTCTAGCTGCAGACTGAAGCCAGCTTTTGATTTTCCAGTGTTAATTGTGACTTGTTTGGAAAATGAAATTCCCATAATTTGGATTTTTCTTTAATCAAGATACACTGCTATATTAGGGCAAAAATGAGCCCAGTGTTTCAATAATAAATCATCTCCTTCAAATTTATTTACTTATTTCTCTAGATATTATTGCAGTGATTTTAGATAACTTCATGTTCATAAATGTAAATTGTGAATTTTATATATTAAATTATATTAAATTTTTTTACAAGCATCCTAACAACAAGCAGTCACTTAAGGAAGACTTTAGTAATAAAGTATTTTGAATTTGTCTGGTGGTATTAAGTGCATGTTTACAAAATAAGAGACAATTATGGTGTGCTAGAAGATGCATTGCCCTAAAAATAAGAAGGCTTGGTTGAATCACAGCTCTCTTAATTCACTAACTGTGTGACATTGGACTAGCTATCCAAATACATTTCATCTGTAAAAATGAAGAAAGAGGATCTCTCTAGCTACCTTATAGGAGCACATGAATGTTAAGTAAGATTCACAACAAATATTAATTGACCTCCTATCATGTACTAGGAGGTCAGTACGTGGTCAGTACATGAGGCCAGACAGAAGGAATACAGTGGTACACAAGACAGCCAGAGTAATAATTTTCAAGGAGATTCTCATTGCAGAAAGGGAGATGCATACTACAAATTTCTGTAGACATGTAAAATAGTGTTATCATCAAATAGTAGGGAGTATTGTACTTTAATCTTATTAGAGAATAACTTTCAAAAATATAAAATTACTACTTTCTCTTAAATATGAAATGAACATATGTCAAAGATTTTTTAACTTTTATTTTAAGTTTGGGGATACATGTGCAGGTTTGTTACATGGGTAAACTTGTGTCATGGGAGGTTTGTTGTGCACATTATTTCATCACCCCGGTATTAAGCCTAGTACCCATTAGTTATTTTTCTTGATCCTCTCCCTCCTCCCACCTTCCATCTTCTGATAGGTCCCAGTGTATGTTATTCCCATCTATGTGTCCATGTGCTCTCTTCATTTAGCTCCCACTTATAAGTGAGAACACGTGGTATTTGGTTTTCTATCCCTGCATTAGTTTGCTAAGGATAATGGCCCCCAGCTCCATCTATGTCCCAGCAAAATATATGATATAGTTATTTTTAATGGCTGGATAGTATTTCATGGTGTATATCTACCACATTTTCTTTATCCGGTCTAACATTGATGGGCATTTGGGCTGATTCCATGTCTTGCTATTGTGAATAATGCTACAATGAACATTCACGTGCATGTATCTTTATAACAGAATGATTTATATTCCTTTGGGTATATACGCAGTAATGGGATTGCTGGGTTGAATAGTATTTCTGTCTTTAAGTCTTTGTGGAATCACCGCACTGTCTTCCACAATGGTTGAACTAATTTGCACTTCCACTAACAGTGTATAAGCATTCCGTTTTCTCCACAACCTTACCAGCATCTGCTATTTTTTGACTTTTTAGTAATAGCCATTCTGACTGGCATGCGATGGTATCTTCTTGTGGTTTTGATTTGCATTTCTCTAATGATCAGTGATGTTGAGCTTTATTTCATATGATTGTTGACCGCATATATGTCTTCCTTTGAAAAGTGTCTGTTCATGTCCTTTGCCCACTTATTAATGGAGTTGTTTTTTTTTTTCTTGTACATTTGTTTAAGTTCCTTACAGATGCTGGATATTAGACCTTTGTCAAATGCATAGTTTGCAAAAATTTTCTCCCATTCTGTAGGTTGTCTGTCTACTCTGTTGATAGTTTCTTTTGCTGTGCAGAAGCTCTTTAGTTTAAATAGATTCCATTTGTCAGTTTTTGCTTGCAATTGCTTTTGGCATCATTGTCATGAAATCTTTGCCTGTGCCTATGTTCTAAATGGTATTGCCTAGGTTTTCTTCCAGGGTTTTTATCGTTTTGGGTTTTACATTTAAGTCTTTAATCCATTTTCGGTTAATTTTTGTATATGGTGTAAGGAAGGGGTCGAGTTTCAATATTCTGCATATGGCTAGCCAGTTATTCCAACACCATTTTTTGAATAGGGAATCCTTTCCCCATTGCTTGTTTTTGTCAGGTCTGTCAAAGTTCAGGTAGTTTTAGGTATGCAGTCTTATTTCTGGATTCTCTATTCTGTTCCATTTGTATATGGGTGTGGTTTTGTACCAGTACCATGCTGTTTTGGTTACATGTCAAAGATTTTATTCAACTCATTAATTAATGAGGGAACCACTAAGATGTTAAAACCATTCCAAAGAAATTTTGAGAAGCAGAATATTATATTTATGGGCAATATTAGAATAAGATTGCTAGTTTTAGATATCAAACCTATCAGTGTCCAACAGGGCCATAGACCATAACTCACTGGGATTATCTGTTCTACCAGACAAAAATCGTTTTTATCTCTACAGAAAAAAATCATTTTTATCTCTACAGACAAAAATCTATAAGCTGGTCACTGGCCCTACAGAGTTGTAAAATAACCTAGTTAATAGAAAGTTAGGCCCCAATCAGGATTGAAAGAACACTCTAACTAACCTTATTTGCCTATTTTCAAGTTTCAAATTATTTCTCTCACAATCTCAAGTTCTCTTTGTGTTATTCCTCCAAAAGTTCATGTGAATATTAAAATATTTTGGAATAGGCCGGGCACGTTGGCTAATGCCTGTAATCCCAGCACTTTGCGAGGCTGAGGCGGGTGGATCACGAGGTCAGGAGATCGAGACCATCCTGGCTAACATGGTGAAACCCTGTCTCTGCCAAAAATGCAAAAAAAAATTAGCTGGGCATGGTGGCGAGTGCCTGTAGTCCCGGCTACTTGGAAGGCTGAGGCAGGAGAATGGCATGAACACGGGAGGCAGAGCTTGCAGTGAGCCAAGATAACGCCACTGCACTCCAGCCTGGGCGACAGAGTAAGACTCCATCCCAAAAAAAAAAAAAAAAAAAAATTTGGAATATTAAGATACATTTACAGTAATTTTTATCTTAAAATATCACTAAGATTGTGGTGGACATTCCAGCGAGCAAAAGTGAATAAGCTGGGGGAGAGGATAGTAAATGAAATGGAAAATGGGGACCTGGGAGAAATATAATAAAAACTCAAGTAACCCAAGAATATTCAGAGTTTCCCAAGTTTCAGAGCATCTCAGTAGATTACTACTTTATAATAAGGCCTTCCCAAAGCTCCACTGGAGCCTGCCACTGAAATTACCTGGCACATTTCCAATATTTCAACAAGTAATAATAGTAATATTCCCAGATGTCAGTGAAATTATTCTATTCTTTAAGACTTAAAATAACGTTGGGAGAGTGACATCAATAAGATGGTGGAACAGGAGTTCTCTAGCTTCTCTCCCTGCCCCAGAAATTCAACTAGCAATTACCCACAGGAAAGAATATCATTGTGAAGATCCCATAACTTAGGAGTGAGGCTGAGACACCCCCTTAGACCACAGAATTGAGAAAAGCTGCAACCAAACAGTTAGAGGACTGATTCTGTTTTGACTACACTGCCCCTCCCCCAGACTGACACCATGCCACATGCAGAGAGTTCCCCTGGGCCCATGGTTTCTGCAGTGGGAGGGGTGAATGAGAAGCAGTCATTGGGCTTCCCCATCATTCTAGGACCCTTTGTGGGAGGTTCACTCCTGTCTTGTCCTAAAACATTGAGAATGCTGGCAGGGCTAGACCAGTTGGAGACAAAAAAATGGAGGTGGGGATCACAGCGACCAGCAGAGCAATCTTGATGGTTGCTTTGCATTCCAGCCAATTAAGTGACACACCAGAGAAACTAGCCAACAACATCACACCGCAGGAAATATGGTACAGATTTCCAAAAACTGTACTACACAATCAGAGGAGACAACCTAGAACTCTCTCCAATCAGAAAGAATCACAGAGCCGAGCCAGAAGCCCCTCCTAATGACAGAGTCTAGCCAGTGGTCTCACCAAACCACAGAGCACAGCCAGTAATGCCATTTGACCTTAGAACAAAGGAAGTGATCCAGCCTAACTAGAGAGCCTGATAACAATGTCTATCCATCTGGGGTTGCAACCAGATAGCCCATCCAGAATCCCAGGCTAGAATCCCCAGCCCTAAATAGTAAAAGTCTGTCACCATCAAAGAACACCTGCAAAGGCTAGAAGAGGTGACCGTCTTCTCAAATGCACAAGCAGCAATGTAAGGACATAAGGATTATAAAAAGTCAGAAAAATATAATATCACCAAAAGAAACGAATAATTCTCCAGTAATAGGCCCAGAAGAAAAGAAGATATATAAAATGACTGACAGAAAATTCAGAATAGAATAATGTTGGCTTGAGTCCGTTCCTTCCATCCCTCCTTCCCTCCTTCCCTCCCTTCCTCCCTTCCTTCCTTCCTTCCTTTCTTCCTTCCTTCCTTCCTTCTTTCCTTCTTTTCTTTCTCTGTTACCCAGCCTGAAGTACAGTGGTGTGATCACAGTTCACTGCAGCCTCAAATTCCTAGGTTTAAAGGATCCTCCTTCCTCAGTCTCTCAAGTAGCTGGGACTACAGGCACAAGCCACCACTCCAGCTATTTTTATTTTTGGTAGAGACAGAGTCATGTTATGTTGCCCAGACTGGTCTCAAAATCCTGTCCTCAAGTGACCCTCCCACCTTGGCCTCCCAAAGTCCTGGGATTACAGGTATGAGCCACCACACCTGGCCTGATACTTTGCCCATATTCTATGGGAAGTTCAATTTCCTCTCCTCCTCCTAAGATATCTGTGAATTCTGGATGGCTTATGTTCCAAGGCTACCTCTGGCTCTAACTCCTTCCCTCATTGATGTATTATTCTCAAACACATCTCATCTTCACCTCTTCATTCTACTTATTAGTACCGAGTGTAGTAGAGTTTACTAAAGTAAGACAAGACGAGGGAATGTGTTCACATCCTAGCAATTGATAACAGGATGTTAAAACAAGGCTCTTTCTGTCTCTGTTTTGTTTGAGGTCACAATGGCTGGCTAAGAACAAAGTAATAGTCTCAAATATCTCTACATCCTTAAGTTAACTGTTGGAATAGACTGTGCAGGTCTTAAAAAGAGGTGTTATTTTTTTCAAAACAACAACAACAACAGTTTGCTGATTGTTAGCCCATCACCCACCCTGAAGGCATAAGAAGGTTGAAGCTGGAGGGGCTAAGAGAGAACCTCTTTGGAGAAAATTGGTTATGTAATGTAGCTTTTTTTCTCTTACATTCACAAGGAGAGGGGTTGGGTTTTTTCCCCTACTGAGAGAGGCAGCCTTAAGAGAACCATTCAGGCAATTTGATCTGTGATTCTTGAAGTTCTGTAGCACAGAATTTAATGCCAGGCCCAGGCCTAAAAAAAGAAAAAAAACACACACATAGGCAAGAGCCTGCTTGAAAGAATCTATGGCAATAAATGGAAACTGTGTTGGGAGCAAGCTGCACCTCTATGAGTAGTGGGGTGCTGGGTGCATGAGAGTATCTCAGGGACCAGATCCAGACATGGTCACATGGGAGGGAGTCAGCTTGGAGTCATCTTGGATTCCCTCAAAGAGGATTTCCCAGAAGGGCAATGATAGGAAGATCCTCCATATATACACAGCGGTTGAGGGGAAGCTTCACTCACATCAGGCGGGAAGCAGTCAGAGGCTGCAAAGGAGGATGTCTCAGGGACATCATGAAAGTACCCCTTGGGGACAGAATCAGCACTGGGACTCTGCTCTGCTCAAAGGGCACCGGCACCTGACTGTGTCTGTGCCAGCCAGGGAGCACATTTCCTGTCTCTTCTTCTCTCTGCACTCCCTCTCCACTTTCCCCCATCTTATTTCCAGCCCTAAGGGGGCAAGAGACAGCCCAGTGAGGAGGTAAGAAATAGAAGACCAAGGTGGGGAAACAATAGGAAAGAAGCTGACCCACCATGGGTCTCCAAGATTGAGGCAGGCCAGAGATGGTGGGTGAGGGAGAGAAACAGAGATCTTTAACTTTGAATGCAGTAAAGTTTCAACAGTTGCATTTCAACTGTTCATTTTATTTACTGAGAGGAGAATGTCTTTGTGATTGGAAGCATCGGGACTTTTTGTTATCTGTGAGTTCCTAGAAAGGTTAAGGGACTTGCCTAGACTTGCATCCAGGGACAGAGAAGGAATGGGCCCTCACAGCAGCAAGCGCCTTGATCCTATATGTTTGGGAGGGGGTGAAGGGAGGCTGGGTGTGGTTTCAAACACCACCTTCCCTTCCATCCTCTGGGTGCTGAGGCTTTTGGTTTGGGCGAGGGAGGAGGGGAAAGGAAAGAGAAGATGTCTCTTTATTTAACTGAGTAAGGTTCTAGCCTCCGGGATGGCTCACGGAAAGTCAAACTCATCTTCTACAGTTTTGATAGGGACAGTGGTGGCTTCAACATGACAGGTTGATAAGGGACTTTTGTCCAGGAAGCTCCTTTGGCCATTAGAGGTCCCTTGAAAAGTTTGACAGCAAGTTTCAACTGAACCCCAGCTAGCGGACTTCTCACCATGTTCCTCTGATATGGATGCCTCATTGTCCTATACATGAGGGCAGTCAGGGACCTACACATATGAGGAGACTGGGGAGACTGTCTCTCTTTCTCATTCAGGTTACACAGCCTGAGCAGTGATAAAGAAATGAAATGCTGGCTCTTCTCCTTGCAGGCACCTCCTTTCTTTGTGAATACTTAGAAAAGGAAAACACATAAACTCGAGAGTCTAAGAGCAGGAAGAACCCCCTTAACCTTATGGGAAGGGAATAGCCTGTCTCCACAAATGCAGCACTACCACAAGGCTGATCCTCTCTCAAGCTTCAGGTCTTTTCTTCCTATGGATTTTGGGTATGGGTGGTGGATCAGGCAGATGATTCCGGAATTAGCACTCTCAGTAAGTCTGTGTTGTTGTGGCTGGGCCTGAACATCCAAAGTGGAGCACCAAGTGCCTTTTGCTCTCTCCATTCAGGGTCTTGGCGGCAGTCCTGGGGCAACAGGAAAATCCCCAGTTGACATGCCTGTTACAGGACAGCTGTGGAAAGCCTGCCTTAATAGTCATGTCTATCTCACCCTCTGCCACTGGTACTTATAGCTCTTCATCCATCAAACTATCCAAACAATTTAAAAGTCCATTTATATTTCTTGTCAGTAGCCACTCTTGAGTTAACATGCACCATACATATATTATTTACCAGGTAAGATAGAGCTACTGAGAAATAGGCCCAGGATATAATAAAAAGGAGACATGTTGGAGAGAATCCTCCTCTGGACAGTCCTTTTTATAAAGGTCAGTGGACTATCTTGTACACCCTCCCTTTGCAGGCAGGAACTGATTGTTTTGAGGGCAGCAGTTTTCATGTTTGTGTGTAAGCAACTCAAACAATAATGATTCCTCGGATTAGTTCAAATGTGCCTATTCCTCCTCTGTGACTAATTAAGACTGAATTCCCTGCATACAAGAAGCTGTTTGGCATTTGCTGGTATCTGTGCAGACCTGCTGTGTTTGATTAGCCACTATTAGTTCATAGCTGTTGGACAGACCAACCGACTTCCAGGATTGCCTCAATTATCAAGATACCTTGTCACCTTTCTGGTGAAGTTTTAACATCTTCACATAATCCCAATAGAGAATGTGTGTTTTAAACTTGGTCTTATCTGGAAGACTAGTAAAAACATTGGGCACTTCCTCCTTAGGTGGTTAATGAAGTCCCCGGCAATTACAATAGAACAAATTACTTACAAATGGTTCCTATTTTTGTCACTGCTAAAAATACTTTTTCATTTATATTTTCTTCCAGACTAATGTCCCTTTCCAAGGTGGAGAATTGAAAAAGAAAGGATCTGAATACCAACCTTATTAGACTAACAATGCAACATTTAGGAGGATAAATTAAAAATGCATCTATGAATTATAAATAATGTATAACCTTGCCATATAATATGGTGCATCCATAAAAATGCTGCTCTTTTTTTCTTAGGGGGTAATTTTTTTTTACTTGTGGATTTGTATTAAAGTCCCAAGTCCTGGCAGTGGGATCGATGGGTAGAGCTTTTAATTGGAGCTCTCTGGTGATTATCTAGATTGGCACCTGCTGTCAATCAGCTTCTAAAGAAATTACTGAGCCAATGATTAGGCTGATCCTGGAGATGTTAGGCCCCTTGGGGGCAATGTTAAGGCTCCCAACCACAGGGGAATCCTTAAGAACAGTGGAGCTATAATTTTCCAAGTTGCCAGCTTACCTGGCAACATACATGCTCAACTTTCTGGCTGAATGAACTCAGAAGGATGATATCCCAGCATACATTGGGTCCACATGATTTTATAAGCAAAACAATGCTGCAAGTCCCCTAACAGCTTCCATTAGAGTAAAATGACAATACCCCATGTGTGTGTGTGGAGCCCTTCACAGTTGTACATTATATAATTGAATCCCATTGATAAAATAACAATGTTGTGCTGGTCATTTCTGGAGAAAATATACCAAGTTCACAAAAATTTTCTCCCTTAGTATACATCATACTTTTTTAGAAACACTTTTTATAGAAATTAAAAATAGAAATCTTTTTTAGACTAACATTTTATAATTACTTAATCTTTTTAATTCAGGACCCACTAATTTAATTCAAGTAGGATTGGGCTAAATTTACTTTTTCCTCATCCTTGAGTTGTGGCAAATAATGATAAAAAGTGTTCTATTGGTTAAAAAATTTGCTGCCGTTTTCTTGTAAAGTTAAATGTATACCTAACATGTGACCTAACAATTCCACTCAGGTTTTTCCCCAGGGGAATGGAAATATGTGGAAATACACCCAAAGAAGTGTATGCAAACATTCATAGCAGCTTTATTTTTAATAACTAAAAACTAGAAGTAATCCAAACATCCATCAGTAGGTGAGTGGATAAACAAACTGTGATATAGCCAAACAGTGGAATATTAGTCAGCAGCAAAACAAAATGAACTGCTGATACCTGGGAATGAATCTCAAAAACATAATGCTGAGTGAAAGATGGCCAGACACAACAGATTATATGCTGTATGGTTCTACTTCTGTGACGTTCTAGAACATGCAAAATTAATCCATAGTGACAGAAAGCAGATCGTTGGTTGCCTGGGGATGGAGGTGGGGTTATTGACAGGGCAAGACATTTTGAATACTTTGAGGTGATGGAAATGTTTTATTTGTGGATTGAGGTGATAATTATACAGGTATATACATTTGTCAAAACTCACAATCTGTACACTTAAAATGTAGGCATTTTATACTATGTAAGTTATAACAACAAATTAGATTTTTTTAAAAGTGACATCCTGTTACATATATCTTTATTAATAACAAAATTTCTCTATCTCTTGTATCTCTCTGTGCTTCTCTTGTTTCTGATGTTAATTTGTTTTTTAGCAATACTATTTCCAACATCCAAATGGTATTGGGAATCCCAGCTTGAGTTTGACAGATAACTTATCAAACAAGAAAAAAAAAGATTCAACCTTTCCACTCCAGGTCTAACAGGTCCCCAGATTCTATCTATTCCAACTCCTAAATGTTTATTTTGTCTTTACACTGCTGCCTCGCTCAACCTGCACTGCTTTAATTTAGCGTTCAACTATCTCTTCACTGGTCTTCCCTCCTCTGATTTGGTTTGAACAAGAGGATCCTTCATACTATCTTCCAAGTGCCACAAAACAAAACGGTACCCAGAAGCCTTATGGCTGAGGGAAGGGCAGGGATGTTGGAGAAGAAGCAAGACAGAGGGTGGAATTGAATAGGGGCTTTGAGGAAAGCTTGATGAAGTTCTCCTATGCTTGCTCTGGGATTCTTAGGCCCGAGATATATTTGTGAGTAAACTGGATTGTTCTCAATGCCACTGGTATTTTTGTATCTTCATTTCTTCAGTGTGTTAGTAAAGCCTTTTAGAAAGTATTGGCCCATTTCAAGTATGTTCAAGAGAAACAGGGCCAGATGTGCTGGTGGCCATAGAAATCAAAGGCAGAGAACTTCAAGGAGGACAGGAGACTTGGAAGGGTAGAACCAAAGCTCAAAGATGCAGCGCAGTCAGCTCCTAGCATGCAACCACCCTTCACAATTTTCTCCCAAGTCACTGCTTTTCTGCCTGACCCAAAGAGGATTCTACCCCATGTGTATTAAGGGAGTGATTTTCTTTGTGTTTGTATCCTCACATTTTTCTCTGCCAGAGAGTTGGTGATAGTGAATGGTCACCTGGGAGGATAAAGGTGACGATTTTAGGCCAGCTTAGTTCATTGTAAAAGGTCTCTAAGAGCCTTTCACCTCTCTGAAAGTGCCTTTTATCAAGACTCCAGATAGGATAGCCTCCAGTGAGAGATTTCTGATCGATTACACACTTGTCAGGGGAAGCACAGGCCCAGCTTAGAGATTTCCATCTTAAACTTTCAAGGGAAGCTGCTTGCTAAAGGTTCTGGAGCTGGAGGAGCCACTAAAACTCAAACAAGTAAGCAGAAACCAAGTTTGACTTTTGGCCCTAGGGGTTGGAGAGATGGAGATGAAATCTGACAGGCTCCTGCGTGACAGGGCCTCTGTGGAGCCCAAGAGGGTGACTCACAAATCTGAGTGGCACTTCCTCTCCATGAGTCATCCTGTGAGCAAAGCCTGAACACCCCTGCCCAGCCCCTCAGTGTCAACTCTCCTGGCCTGCTCACCCGGATATTTGCAGGCAGGCCCTGCTACCCTCAACACAGGACACATCCTTGAGGCGTACAGCCTCACTCTCAAAGACAACCAAGGCCTCAGCCCAGCAGATACTTGCTATGGCTAAAAAAGCAGGGGACATTTTATCATAGGGGGACCATGGGGATGAGCTCTGTTCCTAGGTTATCTTGTAGTCCTGGATCTGCTGTTGACAAACTGAGTGAACTTGAACTTCAGTACGTCACTTAGTCTTAGTCTTTGGGGGCCAGAGTTTCCCAAACTATAAAATAAAAAGAGTACATCGTTTTGTGGAAGAGAGGATATGTACACAGCCATGATGTTAGACATTGACAATAATTTGTGGGGAGTGCGGATCAAGGGTAGGTTAATAACACAGAGAGGAAGTGATATTTGAACCGCGTCTTGAAAGAGCAATGAGTTTTCCATTCAGGCAAGAGAGAAGAATATTCCATGCTAGGCAATATATTCCTAAAGCACTGAAGGCAGAAGAGGCAGGGGAGAGATGATGAGGCCAGTATGTGGGAGGAGCAGTGGATTCAAGAACATGGGAGAGGGAGAGAAGCATAGAGGTGTTTTAGATGCAGGATCAGTAGGTGATGTCCACTGTGGGAACGCACTTCCCGCATTCTACAGAGGATGGCCTGCTGCCTCCTGGGTTGGGTGACTGGGCACCTGATGATTTAATTAAATAAAACCCCCAAAGCAGAAGATGGGGGGGAAATGATGAATCAAATTTCTGACCTATTGAAATGGAAGCATCCATGTTCAACCAACTGAGGTGTCCATGAACTGAATAAACCAGTCTCATTCCCAGAGGAGTGCTTGAAGCTAGAAACACAGATCTGATGTTATCAGCTGACATTGCTCTAGATCGTTTTGAAGTTCTTTTTTAATTCAAAGTCAAAGGATTTGTGATTCTAAATTTTGTAAGAGGAAAAATTCAAAAATAAATCTTTTCTTCCTCTCATTCTAATGAGACACTTAGTATGTTACCCACTGCTTCTCTTTGGGTAGTGTTTATGTGTCACCATAGGGTGTTTGCAGGATTTATGCTACCAAATTTTGTTTTATTGAGTTTCTGTTGGCTATTCATAGTGGTATTTTAGTCAACATAGAATGGCCTCAGCCCAGAGAATTAAACATTAGACTGACATTAATGAATCCTTTGAAAAGGCTTTGGAAAAGACTCTTAGCTATTCTCATCAATGATCAGTGGCTCCCCATTTTGTGTAGAATAAAGTTCAAGCTCTTCAGTTTGACATTTGTTTCTGATCATTCGCCATGCCGTGAGCAGCCCTGTGGAGAGGCCCGTGTGGTGAGAAACCGAGGCCTCCAGCCATCAGGCGCATGAGTGGGCATGGATACAGGTCCTGCAGCCTAGTCAAGCCTTAGATGATGCAGCCCTGGCCGACACCTTATCTGCAGCCCCAGGAGAGGCCCAGAGCCAGAAGCACCTAACTAAGCCACTCTTGGATTCCTGACCCTCAGAAACTGTAAGATAAATGTTTGTTGTTTTAAATTTCTAAAAGTTTTTAGGTCATTTGTTAAGGTAAGATCAGGAGAAGGAGAAAATTGCTTTTCTGATAATACTGTATGTGGAAAATGGGCCAGGAAAGGCTGAACATGATTTCAGTATCTTGGAGCTCTCTGCAAGGTGCTGAAAGGAGGGGACGGGGGTCTGGTTCCGACTCTTCTGCCTGTTCACTGAGTGGCCTTGAAAACATCATATCTCCTCTTATTTTCTGTTTGGGCTTCCGTTTCCTTATTTTTAAATGGCGATGGGAGTGTTAGTGCCAGGCTCCAGTCTAAAACCTTTACTTATGTGCAATACTTAATAGTTGGCAAATGTTTTATATATTGTGGTCAGGATTTGGAGACAACAAAAAATAGTTCCCCAAATTTCAAACTAAGGAAAATAAAATTGGCTTTTGGGAGTCAAACTTCCCAAGTCAGTACATATGGCTTAGGACAGAGACACACCAAATTACCTTAAAGCAGTGTTTATGGGGGCTTCTGACAGGGTACAAGCTAAACCAAAAATGTAATTATTTTCTTCTTACCAATGAATGATTGGAAATACCATGAATGCTTATTTTTTAATGCACAAAAAGCTCTTTGGAGACTTTCTGGAACAAAGTAAATACTTAAGAGATGTTACTTATTATTGTTTTTATTTATAGCTAAGGGAAACAGAAAATGAATAAGTTGGTCATTGAAAGATATTATGATCCAATATTTATAAAAAAAGAAGCCAGGGTTTATTAAGAACTCTAACTTGGTGTTCTAATAAGAAGTCTAGCTGCTACACACAATACTGAGCAGCATGGCAAATGTCCAACACTGCACAGAAAACAAAGAGTTGGAATTCCCGAGATGCTTAGGCAGGATGTGTTGTTATCAGTGCATCATCATAGCTGTCATGAATTGGATCTGACTTTCAATTGCTGTTATTCTTTAATTAATTAAAGCACTTTGTAAAATTATATACAGGTCTTATCCTTATAGATACCCTTTGGGGGTAATGGCTGAATTGTTATGATTTGAATACTATGTTGTTCCTCTCTCATTTTGATCACAATATTCTTTATCTGCTGGGAAGTGGAAAGGGGTAGAGTGGGTGATTTTGTGTGATTTTTACTGTATTCAATGAGCCATGGTAAAACTTTTGAAAATTATTGACTTAACGGCCCTGTGGGGCCAGCCTTGACCATTGTGTGATTAAATATATGAACCTAGCTGAAGCAAAAAATGTGCCAATCAGCAGCCTGCCAGCAATGGGAGCCAGTAGGAGTAGGAGAATCATAGGGACTTACACTATTATTGGCCATCTATTGCTCTCCAGGGACAAGAGAGCCTTGGTCAACAGCCCTAATGGGAAGGGTATATTGAATGTGAAGATGCACACAAGGGATTGTGTCCAACAGACTTAGAACATCCCTGTTTTCTTGGCAAATTCATCCTTATTGTTGAAGAATGTATCCTCTCAACACTTGACCACTAAACATTAGATCCTTCTGGCTAACCCCCTGCTGTGGTCTGAATGTTTGTATTCTCTCAAAATTTATATACTAAAATTCAGTCCTCAGTGTGATGGTATTAAGGGGTGGAGCCTTTGGGAGATGATTAAGTCATATAAGTGGAGAGCCCATGAATGGCGTTTGTGCCCTTACAAGAGGCTAAAGAGACCAGAGTTCTCCACTTCCGCCTTGTGAGGACACAGTGAAAACACAGCCAACTAGGAACCACAAAGCAGGTCCTCACAACATTGAATCTGCCAGTGCCCAGTGACTCAGTCTTAGACTTCCCAGCCTCCAGAACTGTGAGAAATAAACTTCTGTTTTTTAGAAACCAGCCAGTCTATGGCATTTTGTTATAGCAGCCTCAGTGGGCTGACATTCCTCCTTGGCCTGATTCCACATTCGTCACATGATATTCTAATTATGACATGACTTTTCATATAGGTCTATATGATGTTGGTCACAGAGGTGTCAAGTATTCTAATCAATCTGTCCAGATAATGAACATGTTGACTTTCTAGGTTAATATCTTTGTCCAAAGTCAACATTGCCGTTCTCCTTGATATAACCCTACCCTTCTAATTGGTCTCCCAGCTTCCACTCTTGCTCCTTCCATTTCAGTGTTGTATTGGCCTCTAAAAAGATTATTTCTCTATGTATGTTTATTAAAACACTATCTCAGTTGACCATCACAGCAAATGCAAAAGGTCTTATTATCTCCATAAATATATGAAGAAGTTGAGAATTATAAATAGTAAATGACTAAAACAATTAATAAGTTGTAGAATTGGGACTCACACACAAGTGAAGTAGGTTGTTATTGTTACTGGTTTGGTGCATTTAATGATCACCTATTACATAGGTTTGTTTGTCCTAAACAAATAGTAACAGCATGTTCATGTACTTAATCTTTATTCTATTATTGCTACAGATGAGAAAATTGAGGCCCAGAGATGTCAGGTGAATTGTTCAAATTTACCCTGCAAGTAACAGAGTTCAAATTTATACACTAGATTTTTTTACCAGTACATTTTTGGAAGATATTATTATTCATATATATATATATATTATTTATTTTATTTATTTATTTTTTTTTTTTTTGAGACAGAGTCTTGCTCTGTCACCCAGACTGGAGTGCGGTGGCATGATCTCGGCTCACTGCAACCTCCACCTCCCAGGGTCCAGCAATTCTCCTGCCTCAGCCTCCCGAGTAGCTGGGATTATAGGCATGCGCCACTACACTTGGCTTTTTTTTTTTTTTTTTTTTTTTTGTAGTAGAGACAGGGTTTCACCATGCTGGCCAGGCTGGTCTCAAACTCCTGACCTTGTGATCTGCCCGCCTTGGCCTCCCAAAGTGCTGGGACTACAGGCATGAGCCACCACCCCCGGCCAATATATTTTTATTTTTAAGGCATACTATAAACATTCCATTTCAATTTGTAAACATGTTGACAATTTTTAAAATTTTAATTTTATGTTTAACTTTTCAAAATCCCAATTTGGTTTCCATCAAAATTTGTGTATGTATATGTGTGTGTGTGTGGATGTTTTCTATTGTCGACATAATAAATTACCACAAACTTAGTGACTTAAAAAATGCAAATTTAATATTTTAGAATTCTTTAGGTCAGAATTTCAACACCAGTCTCATGAGGCTGAAATTAAGGTGTTGTCAGGGCTGCATTTCTTTCTGGAGACAGTAGTGGGAAATCCGTTTATTTGCCTTTTTCAGATCTAGCCATCAATTGCTTCCCTTGGCTTGTGGCCCCTTCTATCTTCAAAGCCAGCAGCAGAAAACAGAGTCCATCTCACACAACCATCTCTTTGGCTTTCTGCAGACAAGAACGGTTCTCTGCTTTTAAGGATGCATGTAATTAGATAAGGCCCACATGAATAATCCAGTATAATCCCCCCATTTCAAGGTCCTTCACCTTAATCATACCTGTCAAGGTCTCTTTTGCCATGTAAGGTACCATATTTCCCAGGTTCTAAAAGTTAGGAAGTGGACATCTTTGAGGGCCACTATTCTGCCTATATACATACACAGAATTATGTATATTATATATGTATATAAAATAATAGATTATATAGTACATAATCTAGATAATCTGATAATCTAGATAATCTGATTATATAGTACATAATCTAGTAACATTAAGTTATGTTACTAGATTATGTACTATATAATCTACATATTTTGTATATATATAATTCATGTTATCTATTTATAGTGTTATAAAAATACTATATAATTTATGCATTTTGAAATTTTTGTTTATGTGTATATACACTGTGTGCTTAGATATATATATGATATGTGAAATACCTAGAAGTCTTTTTCACAGTTGCTTTTTCTGACTCTTATTTCTCCACCCTTTGCTCCACACTCAGTGATATAGGTAGAATTGGCTATTTTCATCTTTTTCACTTTTTCACTTGAGTCTACTTTTATTGAAGTGATTATAGAAGTCAGAGAGGCTAAGTTGTAAGCATTGGCAAACATCCACCTGCCACGCCTTAAAACTACAAAAGCCCTAATTTTACTCATACTCCATGTCAGTCATAGGGTGACTGCGGGGCTCTGCTCTGTGCTCTTCTTACACAGGGACCACAGGGCAGGGAAAATCCAGCTCCATGATCCACAAACACCAAGATAGAAGGAAAGTGGTGGATTGTGTGCTCATTCTTGAAGCCCCACTTCCAGGCCCATTTCATTAACGAAATCACATCACTTGGCATCACCTAAGTTCAACAGCACATTGAATATTTATGGACAGTCCTAGTGACTCCCTTTAAAATGCACAAACATCCTTTAAAAAGTCCATATCCTTTAACATAGAACTACAAGGTTTATCATGAAAAAAAAAAAAAGTCTTTACCCCAGAGGGCTACTGCTCTACCTCAAGTAGCAAACACTTTAAATTGTATAGTGATTTCTTCTGAATTTACCCTCCAGTTTTGAAATAAAAGGTATAGTTCTTTTCCTCCATTTTAGATACCATCTATTAGATTCCTGTTAAGGAAGATTTGACTTACTTCTCTTCCTCACTGCCTCTCCATTCACACCCTTCTTCTCCAGTCTTCCTAACATAATCACATTACAATATTTGGTTAGATCATTATTTAGTGTTTACAATGTCATGATCCTGTAAATTACACTTACAGCTGAGCTATAGAGTGTACTATGGTTTCATTTCCTTTCTTGTACGTTTTTTCTTAGAGTTGGTAAGTGCCTCTTTTTAGAAGTTTGCATAGTTCTCTGTGTATTTATCATTAATTTTTTCAAGTTCTGTGACCAAGCTGTAAAATTCCTATTAAAACATTCAGACGCACTGAATCCTTCATTAGTTCCATTCTGTTTTTCAAAACATCTCTCCTCAGCCCTCAGTCCCCCTGCTCCAAATAGGATGGATCATTCTCTAGGCTTATTTACATCTAGAATTCCTATGCCTTGAAAACTGTGAGTTACCAATCAAGAGAGAAGAAAAGACTAGATGACTTCTGAAGTCCCTGGTCCCTGCTCTGAAATTTGAGGACAAAGATGAAATGTTATGAGAAGCCTACATAGGTTCCAAGAATTGACTCTGGACCAGTGTCCTATGGCCAACACTGCCCATCACTGCAGCCTGATCACTGGATTCTGGGTACTCCTCTGTACAGCTCGGGTTTACATTCCTTACCTTGACTTTTGTCTCTGCTGCTTTTTACATCTTGATCATCCTCTGATCTCCATTGTCCTGAAGCCAATAATAAGAGACAAGAGGAAAGGGCCAGCCTGTTTTGTGGGGGTTCCTAAACTCCTGAACTCCAGCCCTAGAAGCATCCTCATGGTTTTGTTTCCCTTGTGTCCCAACAGAAAGGAAATTATTAGACTACTCAATAAGTAGAAAATCCAAGTCATAGAGAAAAGCAGTGTGAAAGATAATATCTTGTTATGCTCTTATCTAGGAACTGATTGAATTCTTGAAAGCTCTTGAGGTGCCCCTGCTGGCAGCTGTGGCTGAGGGTTCAAAGCAGAGAAACAGAGCATGTGGGGAAATTTTTTTACTGCATGATTTTCTTCTCACACCTGGAGATGGAGTGAAATTTGCAAGGGGAGTGGAATGGGAATATACATATTGCAATGATGATGGTAATGCTTTTATACCTGGTGCACAGATGAGATTTGGTTTGGTTGTAGAAGGATAACGCAGAGAGGACAATCAAAATGATTTTGAGAAACTGATGAAATCCAGACTGCTGCAGTTCTGTTTGTGTGAAGAGTGTGTTAAATAAACCTAAGTGATTTTATGCCTGCTTAGTCTAACACCAAGGAAATGATCTTATTATTTTTTTCCTTTCCTTTTCTGTTATGTGGTAATATAACTGAAGATTGGACTAGAAAGGACATTCCTGGGGCTTTCTCTGAAAATAATGACCCCACCCAGTGACAGGACAAGGATTGATGCTAGGAATTAACCACTTGTAAATGGAAATTAATACTCTAATTAGCAAGATAGGAAAATCCATCTTATTGTAAATAGTGCTACTTATAGATTGTGATATTCCTCCAGGGATTACCAGGTTATTTAAACAGAATAAATCAAGAACTACATTCAGACCCATGAAGAAAGAGCAGCAGAAATATTCATAGCAGGCATATGCTAAAAACTGGCAATATTTTCACCAAGGTTGTAAAACAATGGATAAAGTTAATTTTTAAAAAGATAACATTTGTGATTTTTAACACTTCTTAGATGGAAGTGTTTTCAGATTGGCTCTTGAATATTAACATTGTCACCTAGACAGCTTTCTAGCAAACAGACTCAAGACATTGGATAAAAAGATTAGTCTCACAAAAAAATGAATACTGCATTTCAAATAAAAGCGAGGGTCTCCAAGGATTAAATATAAACATTCGATAAACCTGCAGCTCTGATGAAAATCTATTTAACAGCCTGGCATTTCTACAGCTGTTTAAAATGTGGAACCTGCTTTCACATCCATTAACTCATTTGTTTCTCAAAAGAGAACAGATGAGGAAATGGAGTCCAGAAAGATTAAAACTCACACGGCCTCCCAGGTATTAAGGGGGTGTATTTCATGTCAACCTCCCTTGACCTAGAGTTAAAATGCAGCCATACTTCTCTAGACAGCCTCATGAATGAACATAGAGAGGACATTCCAGCCACAGTAGTGTTGTGACTTCTTTTTGAGTTCAAGAATGAATCCCTGCAAGCCAATTAGAAAAATGGCTCCCATTCCCTTCATGTATGTGAATGTAAGGATAGCAGAATTTCATCCTATTATTCCCATTATAACATTCATGTGTGACAGATTGATTAGGGCTCTGGTAGTGACAGTGCACATCACAATCTGCCTTGAATCAAGACTCTTCATGTAAACATCTTCCCTTCTGGACCATAGGAGCCAAAGACCAGCAACAAGGTCTTCAATATTTTGTCTCCATCCTGTGCCCTTCCCAGTGCCTAGCACAAAGGAGCTGCTTCATTAACATGTGTGGTGATTGAAATAAGCCACAGAACAGACACTTTGCAGCGTGCCAATTGAGTTACATTGTGGACCTGCAGACTGGAAGTAGTCACAGCCGCTTAGAGGGTTAGCGATGTCAGATTGTTCCCTTTTCAATCATATAAGCTGGTTCTTGTTTTTTTGCATAGTTTCATCCCGTTTGGGGGGATGAAGTCAATCATGAGTGACCCCTACTTTCACACAGAGTGAAAATGTGTGTGAAAATCAAGTCATAAACTCATACTCTAAAAGGAGTTGTTTCCAGGTTTCTGTTTTCCAACACTTTAAATCCACTATTAGAAACACCAGGCCCTCTGGCTGGGCTAGGGGAATTCTGCAAACTCCAATAAGTGATTATCCGTGTGGTGTTATGGTCCCTACCCCAGCGATGGACCACACCCCAGCTCACACCCCTACCCAGGCTTTCATGGAGGGCCTGAGAGGTGGCTGGAAAATCAGGGATTGGGGTACAGTGAGAGGTGGCTGGGAAATCAGGGATGGGGGCACAGCGAGAGGTGGCTGGGAAATCGGGGATTGGGGCGCAGTGAGAGGTGGCTGGGAAATCGGGGATGGGGGCACAGTGAGAGGTAGCTGGAGAATCGGGGATGGGGGCGCAGCGAGAGGTGGCTGGGGAATCGGGGATGGGGGCGCAGTGAGAGGTGGCTGGGGAATCGGGGATTGGGGCGCAGTGAGAGGTGGCTGGGGAATCGGGGATGGGGGCGCAGTGAGAGGTGGCTGGAGAATTGGGGATTGGGGCACAGTGCGAGGTGGCTGGAAATCGGGGATTGGTGCACAAGCTACAGGAGCATCCACGGAGAAAACCTGCGCCAAGGGAAAAAACAACATAAAATAATTTCTGTTTTATATAAAATTGGGGGAAAGGGTTAAAATAAATTTATATGCAAGCGTAGACAAAATATAGGAAAGAAATAGACCAAAATTTTAATAATTTATTTTTCTAGGTGGTATTTTATATTTTTTCTATATTTGTATTGCTTTCATGTCCCCATTTTTGAAATATCTATAAGTTCTTTTTAATTTTACTTTTATCTACCTGTAAGACATTAAAAATATTACTGATAAGGCTAAAATCTGACCACCATCCTCAAATCTAGTTATTTTCCCGACTACCCAAAATTAACCACATGTCACGTTGGCATCGTCTCTCTAGACATTTTGGACATAGAGTGGTTCCCCCTTATCCCCACTTATTCTTGGGGTATATGTTCCAAGACCCCCAGTGGATCCCTGAAACAGCGGATAGTACCAAACTCTAAATACACCGTGCTTTTTCCTATATAATAATGGGTGGATAGTCTATGCAAAGTGGGTACGCTGGACAAAGGGATGATTTGTGCCCTGGGTGGGATGGAACCAGAGGGCACACAATTTAAAACTTGTGAATTGTTTATTTCTGGAATTTTTAAGATTTGCAGACCTTGGTTGACCATGGTAACTGAAACCTCAGAAAGCAAAACTGCAGATAAGGAGGGACTACTGTACTTACATATATGTATATATGCCCATGGAACTACACAGTATTGCTTTGTTTCTACATAAATAACATCATACCATTCATATTCTGCAATTTGCTATCCACCTCAGTTACATATAGATATGTCTCAGTAAAAAAAGAAAAAAAAAGCATAATATTTCACCAAACTGAGAGACTTGCAGTCTGGGTTTAGCACTAGAATCATGTGAGGAGCTTTAAAATAAAACCAATGCTCAGGCCCTACCCCTAGTGACCCTGAAACAATTTGTTTGGTTTCCCCTCCCTGACTCTAGGTGACTTTATTTTTTTTCAGTTGTGACAGTTTAATCACTTCCTGCAGTCTTGTACATGTGTGTGTGGTACTCTAGGAAGACACCAAAAAACAAAAAGCAACTTATATTACAATTCCCATCTACACCCCCACCAGAAATATGTGAAAAATACCCATTTGCCTTTATACTTCTCCACTTTATGTATTATTGCTAATTTTTAAATTTTTAAACTTTTTGCTGCCTTAATGGATTAAAACAAACAGTATGTAGTTGGTTTTCATTTTATTGATTACGTAGAAGATCTATATCTTTTCATGTCTTCAGCAAGGGATTAAGAGCACAAACCACCCAGTTTTTTATCCCAGTTCTGCCACTTCCGAGCTATGTGATTTCAGATCAGTTGCTTAATCACCATGCCTCAGTTTCCTCATGTGTAAAATGGGAGACTAATAGTGTCTACTTCATAGGCTTGTTGTGATATTAAATGACTTAATATGGATAAGATTTTAGAACAATGTCTAGTATATAGTAAGCATGCAATAAATGTTAATTATTCTCTTTGGCTATTTGGACTTTTTTTAGCATTACTGATTAATCAGAAAACAAAATTAATTTGTTAAATATTGGCCCATCCAGAGAAAGCTACCCAGGCAGGCCTCGAATCAATCATGGCTAGAAACCTTTGATACCTTGTTCCTGTTCTCGGTAGTTGTCTTAGCCTGTTTGGACTGCTATAATAAAAACATCGTAGTTGTTTACAAGCTTATAAACAACAGAAATTTATTTCCCATAGTTCTGGAGGCCGGGAAGTCCAAGATCAAGGCACTGGAAGATTTAGTGTCTGGTGAGGGCCGTCTATTCATCTCCTTGCAGTGTCCTCACGTGATGAAATGGGCAAGGGAGTTCTCTAGGAGCTGACTTTTATAAGGATATTAATTACATTCACGAGGGCTCCACCCTCATGATCTAATCGCTTCCAGAAGGTCCCACTTCCTAATACCATCACCCTGGACATTAGGACTTTACATATAATTTTCAGAGGGACACAAACATTCAGGCTGTAGCAGTAGTAAAATGGGAATGACAGCTCTGTACCTCTTTGAAGACAAAGGAGGTGAAACATGTCTTTTGGGGGTCCCTAACAGGTCAGAGGTGATGTGTTAACTTCATTGTTTCATATCAGGAAGCAAAGTGTTTTCATTGCTATCACAAGGCAAGACTGCAACGCTTCATCTAGCAGCCTAGAATGTTAAATCTGGAAGGACTTTGGAGATCATCCACCAGACACTATTTTATAGACGAGAACATTGAGTCCCAAAGCATGAAAGTAATTTGGAAAACTTCCCACCATCACCCAGTGACAGAACCAGACTAGAACCTAGTGCCCTTGACGTTCAGGAGACTTTTTTGCTATACTTCTCTATTGTTCATTTAGACTTAGTGCTTGGTGAGAGTCAGGGATGGCAAGAAAACAGATCCCAATATTAATATGTATGTGAGAAATCATGAAAAAAAGTTTTAATTTTACTAAATTAAGGCAAAAGGTAAGAAAAATTAGGATTTGCTGTTTTAGACATGATAACAATACAAAAATATTTTTAAACTGTAACAGGACTGGCTTCTTAGCCTTAGGACAATTTCCTAAGTATTATATAACCTGGAAAATGTTTTCATGCCATAGGATAATTTGTTTAGGTAAAAGGCCCAACAAATCCAACGAATTCCATTAAAGTATGTGAATAAAAACATATACAAGAGACAAATATGGAAAGCATTATGATTTAAATAACCTGCAAATGTTTGGGATCCCAATGTGATTTTTCAAAAAACTCACTCTCACCCAAAGATGACAGAATTTGAAAAATTTTTAACTCTTTAAAAAAAATTTTTTTAGAGTCTAAATTTCTGGAAAAGCAATTAATTTTATAAAAAGTTCACCCTTAACAAAGAATTATATATCCATCTCTGGTTTTGAAGAAAAGCACAGATAAACAAGAAATATGAGGCATATCATTTTGTTCAACATGATTAATTGTGTAAAATACTGGTAAGCTTTTATCCACAATGCTTTTCTGGTAGCATGAAAGTAGGTTAAAAAAAATTGCTGATTATCTTTTCTCTTCTAAAGTAAAGCCTTCAATTAGTGTATGCAAAAGTCATCAAGGGGATTCAGAAGGCTCAGGGTGAAATGTTAACGAGAGAAGCTGACCAGTCTGGATGCTAATATAAGGCAATGAGGTCTCAGGGGTGTCACTGGGAAGCACACCATCCTGAATCCCATATACAGGGGTGGGGAAACAGGGTGGGTTCAAACCCTCCGGATTTCATTCCTGGGACTTGAGATTTCACATCTTCTGTTAGTGACAGCTTACCTGTGCTGGGTTGATTCTCTACTTTTCACTTGCAGGAGAAATCAAGGGGAAATGTCAAGTGACTTATACAAAATAAAGGAGAAATGCAGTGACCTAAAAAGCAGGTTATTATATGAAAATCATACCTAAGATAGACAAAGAGATAGCACTTTACAGCCATTCCCTCATTTCCTTCTGTAGCTGGTATCTAATGTTATGTAACAACTTGCTCCAGAACTCAGTATTTAAAACAACAACAAACATTGATTACCCCAGTGTTTATAGATCAGGAACTCAGGAGAAGCCTAGCTGGGTGGCTTTGGTTCAAGGTCTCTCATGGGGTCACTGTCAAGACATCGGCTGGAGCTGCTGTCATCTGAAGGCTTGCCTTGGGCTGGAAGATCTGCTTTCAAAGTGGCTGATCCACATGGATGACAAATCAGTGCTGGTTGGTGGCAAGAAGCCTCAGTTCCATGATACATGGACTTTTCTTTGGGACTGAGTGTCACAACATGGCACTGGCTTCCCGCAAAGCAAGTGATTCAAGAAGGAACAAGGTGAAATGCAAAGTATTTTATAAGTGACAGTGCCCTGTTCTGAAAAATGAATGAGTTGGACTAGATTAGGGAGGGCAAACAGGTTTCCATATATCCAGTCTGTCATGAAAAAGCTGCATGGAGGTATCCTCAGAAGAATTCTAAGGTTAAATCTCAGATAGAAGCTTACCTTAATAAGTTAGTGATGTTGCTGACATCTAGGAGCAGAGAGTGGTGACATCCGTGGCATTTATTTGCCATCCTTGGACTAGATAATCAATTAGCTTCACTGAAAGATGGAGGCTGACATTCTATAACCCACCTAAGCCTTCTCATCAACAGGAGAATGTTCTGAAACCAAATTTGGATTATCCAGTTTTCTATACCCAGCTCAGCCATAATCAGTGTTGCCTTTACAATTTTTGTAAATAGCCAGCTGGTTACTTAATTAAATTCACCCAGTTGTTTTGAAAACAACCAAGAGTATGACCAAATTCAATCTTTTCTTCAAACTAGTTTTGCATAGCTCTGTGAGGTGCTACATGACGATATATGTTATTTTAAACTCTCCTTATTTTTAATGATATAAACAATGAAAGCCTAAGTAAGAGAAAAGAGCTAACACATTTATTCCCATTCTGCCATCTGTTTAAAGCTGCTGATGTAATTCCAGTTTGAAATTGCATTAGCGTTTGCCTCCTGGACTTCTTCCTTATTTCCTTTTGTATTTCAGGCCTTCTGTACTTAAGAGAAAGCACTGCCTCTAGGATGTTGGTCAATTAATGCGAAGCTACAGTATAGCTCTGGCCATTTTCAGACTGGTCTCCGATTTGGATTTCCTTCATGATGAGCTAGAATGACTGTAACTGGAGTGTTATTTGCTTAAATATATTTGGTATTTAAGGTTTGATTAGTGATGTTTTCAGCAATATCATCAACAATCAGCAGATTTGTTTACACTGCGGAGGATGGCAGAGATTAAGGGTTGTGGTCGTGCATACTCAATCATTGCATACTGGCTTTTTTGACTTTTATCTCTGGATTATGCCTGAGAATTCAATTTTAATTTTGTTTTTTTAAAAAATGCAGCTGCTTTACAGTGATTTGGAGGTTTGTTAAATTGTGTGATATTTTGTGTGTGTTGGGGGGTGTCTTTTAGGAGGCTAGATTTCATTTAAAATTAAATTTTTGTTAGATGGCCAGGGTATGGTTTCTTTGCTTGGATATAAACTGGGGACATGGGTCAAGCCCTCCTTCTCTTCACTTCCAAATATCCCCAGTGGGGACCTGGTGGCAGAGGGGTGCGAACAAGGTGTTTGAAGACCCAAGTTGGGCTGCGGCAGAAAAACCAGAAACGTGGGAAGCTTCCTACAGTTTTCTGAGCCTCAGTTTCCCCACCTGAGATTATACTATCCAATTCTGAAGTCTTTCTCTTCTAAACAAATTCTACTGATACCTGAAACAAACATCTTTACCTTTCCTTGCTCTCACTGTAGTTAGTAGCACTGCTTTGGGGGAGTGACATTGAATTTCATGTCAGAAAATCTCATCAGGATAACAGAAGGTTGGACTTGGAAGGGACCTTAAGAATTCTCCCCCTAAAACTCTTTTTATTTATTTTTGAGACAAGGTCCTTCTCTGTTGCCCAGGCTGGAATGCAGTGGAGCAATTATGGTTCTCTGCACCTCAAACTCCTGGGCTCCAGCAATCCTCCTGCCTCAGCCTCCTGAGTAGCTGGGACTACAGGTGTACACCACCATGCCCAGTTAATTTTTAAAAATTTATTTTGTAGAGACTGGGTCTTGCTATGTTACCCAGGCTGGTCTCAAACTCCTGAGCTCAAGTGATGCTCCTGCCTCAGCTTCCCAAAGTTCTGGGATTACAGGCATGAGCCACTGTGCCTGGCCTCCCCAAAATATTTTTTAGACTCTCAGTTATACTCACCCTCAGAACATAAGGGCATGGCCAGTGGAGAGAAATGTGTCTTACCAGGTACCAAGAACACAGTTTGACTTCAGCAAACTGATCTGGAATATCCCTTGCTAATCAGAACCGTGGCTCTGAACTGTGGCTCAGAACCACTTGTGGATTTTTTTCCTTAATATCAATGTCTGGGTCTTACATCCAACTTGCTAAATCAGAATTTTGGGCAGTGGGGACCAATTACTTGTATATTACAAAGCTCCATGGCTGATTTGGAGTCCAGTGAATCAAAATCTTTTGGTCAAGATGGAGAACTTCAGTTCCGGAAAAGCAGATCACTGGAGGTAGAATGGAGTCGGCAGACAGCGCTGATTAGAAAATCCAGAGACCAGGGTTTGGGCCATGATCTAAGTACTGAAGTCCTGAAGGAGCACAGAGAAAGAGGGAGAACCCATACAGCTCGGGAAAAGCAGGGGAGCCCTCACAGGGCAGGTGACATCTGTGTTAGATCTTAAAGATAAGTAGAAATTTTCCTTTTGGAGAAGAAAGGATGGCTGAGAGGAGGACAACATTGAAATTCATCACAGAGCATGCCACAAAGCAGGAGGTATGAAAGGCAAACGTTTTGAGCAACTACTCATCTCTTCCAGAGACCATATGAGATGCTGGACATGGAGAAGTTCGACTGGAACTTGGAGATGGGGAATATCAGGAGTTTGACCTGTAAAAGTAACCTGCATCAACTCATTAAAAGTCATGACTCCAAAGTAATAATTTTGGAATTGATCCTATAGTCTGTTGTTTGCAACTGCAAAGTCACGGAACACTGGTATATTACAATTAGCCATGAAAAGCTACAAGTAACGTATTACTATTGGCCATGAAGGAGGCAGCAGAGGAGATCCCAACTCTGCTACTCACCAATCATGAGCCACCTACTGTCCCCTGGGAAAATTATTAAAGTGCCTAGTGCCTCATTTTCTTCATCTGTATTGTAGAGATAATTATGGCACCTACCTGACAAGGTTGTTATGAGGCCTAAGCGTTAGTACCTGTGAAGCTGTTGGCATACTACCTGGCAATATAGATATCAGTAGTAGTATTACTATTGCTATTATTGTTGTTGTTGTTATTTCTACAAGAGTTTGAAGAGTCATATACAGACACATTCAAGGAGGTTCAAGCTTACTTATAATTCACACTCTCTTGCATTATTAAGTGGAACAAAACAAAGTAGTGAGTGAACCTTTGTCTAATAAGTTGCACATAGCCCTAGTAACATCTAAGGCAGTAAGTGGAGCCTGCAAATATTCTCTTGTGTGAACCACTGCCACAGGCAATGCCAAACATCTTGAGGAGGGTTGCCAGGTAAAATACAGGATACCCAGTTACATTTGAATTTCAGATAAAACAATAAATAACTTCTTAGTATAATAAGCATGTCCCATTATTGCATGAGACAGATACTAAAAAACTTGTAAACATGGTGGTAGGGATCCATGTGATTCTTTGGTCACACTTCAGGTGCCAGAGTCCCTTCCAGAGAGGATGGATCTCCCTAGTCTTTCTGGAGGAGGATTCCCACAGGTCCAGGGGTAGTAGCTTCATCCCTGAGAAATCTTCAAGGAAGCTGGTGTTGGGCCCTGAAGGCTGAAAAGCATTTTGACAGGTGGAAAAAAGCATACAGTGTTGCATTCTAGGAAATAGCATGCTCCAACGACAGAGGCACGGGAGTGTGCCTGGGAACCTTTGAGGAGACAAGGGTGGGTGGGGCAGTGTGTGTGTGTGTGTGTGTGTGTATGTGTGTGTGTGTGTCTGCAGGGGTTGGATGGGGCTCAAGAGGACACATGGTCAGGGAAGTGTTTGGGGCCAGGAGTTTAAGAGTTTGAGAAATTATATTGAATGAGTTGTAACCTTGTAACTGAATAAGTTACTACCCACTTCCTGAATTAGTCATTTTGCTTCCTTTCTTAATGGGTTTCAGACATGTTTCCCTAAGCATTGCCATTATTTTTCCTTATGATGATTAGTTAGTTAGTTTGTTTGTTTGTTTATTCATTTTACAATTCTTCTATGTTCAGTTAGTGAAGGGTTGTAAGATGGATAGGAACAGCAAGACTCAATGATTATTTAACAAGTAATAAACTGACAGTATAGTCAAACAAGCTTGTCACTGGAAGTCTTAGACTCTGCTATGTGAAGTTAACATGGCAGAGCTCATTTATTTAATTAGAAGCTGTTTTTACTGGAAGACTTCCAGGAGGACAGTGGGTGTATTCTATGGCGTTTCGGGGCTCCTTCGATTTCAGGTCTCACAGATAGAAATTAAATTGAAGAGGACAATTAAAATAAAACCCTGTGAACTGTTACCTTCTTCAGGAGTGTCTGTTGACTGCATCCTCTCCCTTCAGCTGTTTGGGGATGGAGACCTTTATCCTCAGAACTAGGCAGATATAAATTACATTAAATTGTACCAAGCTCTTTTGGTGTTTTTCCCAGATTTAGAAGACACACATCTTGCCATTTCTTGATTAATTACTACATGAAAGTTGCAGATAAGCGAGCTTGGCTCAACATAACGAAGGATGCACATGTGACCTGGAAACACTGTCAGGCTGGGTAAGGAGGAGCTGGGTTCTAGTCTTAGGTGCAGCAATAATTCTTTGTGTGACCCTGGGCAGGTTGTTTCTCTTCCCTGGGCTTCAACGCTTCATTTGTAGAACGAGAAGGGAAACTTTATGGTTGCTTTTAGCTACTCCATTCTGAAATTCTGGGTCACAAGAAGGCTGTCAAAGGGAAGGACCCAGCTAAGGCAGAACATCAAGGAAAGACCTTTAGAATGGCAGAGGCTGAGTGGAGCCTTAAAGGCAGAACAAGCGTCAATGACAGCAGTGAATCCTGTAAATGTCTCTAAACAAATAATCATTATTATAGATGTATGCGAAGACTTACCTAGAAGAAAGAGAGAATGCTAGAAGATTCTTTGAATATTATTATTTTGAGAATCTTAAATGAGTTAATGAATATGAAGTGCTTAGCATAGATCTTCTTTTTCCTAGGAACAGTGAAGTAGGTTATTTAGATCAATCCTCCTGCCGGAAGCAACGGAAAATATACATTTAAAAAAAAATCTTCTTAAAACCATTGAAGAGATGACAAAAGAAATATTAGAAATACCAAATTAAAAATAAAAGGAAAATGAAAACTTAGCAAAGTAAGCAAACACAGAAAGTTTATTGCTCTGAGCACACATGTGCTGATTTCTCAAAATCTGAAATATTTTTTCTGGCAGCCTTGAGAAATGAGGGGAACAGAAATAAAATCAAAGCCTAGGCCCACAGCAGAGAGGCAACTCCCAGGAAACCCTTCCCACAACAAGCTAGAATCCCAGAGACTTCACTCCCAGGATGAGAGAGAACCAGAAATGGTACAGCCCTCATAGAATCACAGTCTGGTTCCAGTCTTCTGGATTTTTTTCTAGTCCCTTACTGCTCAAAGTGTGGCCCACAGATCCCCAACATCAGCATCAGCAGAGAGCTCATCTGCAACGTAAATTCTAGGGCACCACTCCAGACCAATTGTATCAGAATCTGTACTTTAACAAGATCCCTGGTAGAAGCAAACCCAAATCCTTTTGAGAGGAACTCACTTTCATTACGGGCCTCAAATTACTGCTGGTAGTAATCTCTCTAATGCAATTTCTGGCCAATACAAAAGATAACAAAGCACAAAAGAAAATTAGGCAAGAGAGTCAGCAAAAACAACAGACAACAGAAACAGATGTACAGGGTCTCTGGAGATTGGGATTATCAGATGCAGTTTCTCAATTAATAAATTATATTCACAATAGCTATGTGTGAAAGGGAACACAAAAAGTAAAAACTTAAAGTTCTCTTCAGTGAATAGGACTTATTAAAAAATTATAATGGATTTGAAAAAGAAATTCTAGACATGAAGTGTTTAGCACATTGGGGTAGTGAGTTCCCTGTCATTGAAGGTACATGAACAAGGCCAGACAACTGAGTATCAGAATAGTTGAAGAGGGGAGTCTAGCCCTGGCTAACGGTTAGCCTGGTCATCTTCAAGTCTCCTTATGGTACAAATGCTGTACGATATTTTACCTAAGAACAAGACATCCTCCAATTGACCAGGGCCCTCAGATCATGTCTAGCTTGACTTCTCCAGGTATGGGCTTGAGAATCCTGCCCAAGCCTGCTGCATTGCTCACTGCCCCAGGGTAGCTAACAGTTACCATGGCTATGTAAACTTGCAGAGAGATAGGGATCATCCACAGAAGCTACAGATGAAACACAGGGAGCCAATCTGGGGGACATATCACATACCATGGATCCAGGAGAAGTTTTATAACATGTAGTTTAAATTGATCATTTGCAGACATCTGCATGAGTCTGCACAAACTCTCTTCATTTTCAAACATTCTCAAAACTTTATAATATTCCAAAAGAAAAGAAAAAACCATCAACTTTTGACGTGCTGTCTTTCTTGGTTCTGTTTATGTTCTCAACTTGTTCTACTCTATCAAACTCTCCAAATGGGGGGGCCTATGGCCATATTTTCCATCCATGCTCACTCTTCAGAATCCCCTAACCCAAATTTCTTTGCATACAGTCAGTTTATTCAAGTTATACTTGTTCTTAGGTTCATCCTTTCCAACTTTTCTGATCATCTTCTTCCTGGGACTCTCTTTGGAAATGACAGTTACCATTCAAGGGGCATCCTTAAACCACTTTCTATTACATCATTTAATCCTTACATGAATCATGAGTAATTATTTCTGTTATGGCTATTATATGGTAATATTCATTCCTTATAGAAAAAATAGAAAATACCTGTAAACAAAAGCAAATTGAAATCTCTTCTAATTTTAACAAAAAGAGATAACTTTTTGCTAATGTTCGTTAATATTTGGTATGTTTTCTCCAGGCATTTTTTTCTGTGAAATTTTGCAAAACATGAGATTTTATATGCTGAGCACACATTTTAGTCTGCCTTTATTTATTAACAATAGATTATGAACCCTTTTCCATGTTAATAAATATACAACTACAACATAATTCTTAATGTTTGTACAGTATGTTTCTATATGGATATATGACAACTTCCTTACAAATCTTCTATTGTTAAACATTTGAATTAATTCCAACCTTCAGTATTAAAATAGCATCTTATAGCTGTATCTTTGTGTACATCCTTAATTATTTCTCCAAAATAAATTCCTAAATGTGGAAATGAATTCATACTTCTGCTTTTGACAAATTTCTCTTCCAGAAAGTTTGTACTAATTTAGACTCCTAACAGCCATGTGTGAACAGGACTATTTCCCTGCACTCTAACCAACATTTGGGTATTAATGCTTTTATTGTCCTGGCTAATTTCATAAGTAGCATTTTATTATTGTTTTAATTAGCTTTTCTACAGTTATAAGTAAAATAGAATATGTTCTTCTATGTTTATTTACCAATTGATTTTTTTCTTTTGTGATTTAAATTGTTAGTATTCTTCATATAGTAACACTGGTACATAGAAATAAATATTAACCAATATTATTATCATCATCATGATTATCATCATAGGTAGCAGCCCTTGTACATTGTAAACAGAATCCCAAATTTTTCATTTCCTTTTAATTTAATCCAATTATATTTTATCAATTTAGGCCATACAGAGGTTTACATTTTTGATATGAATACATTCATAAACTTTGATTTTTATGGTTTCTGCCTTTGATGACATGCTTGGGAAGACCTTTCCCATACTAACATTATATAAATGTTGTTTAAATGTTCCCCTTAGAGTATTTAAGTGGTTTCATATTTTATATTTAAATTATTAATACATCTGGAATTTAGTTTCATATAAGGGTGGGATAGAGACTAGTGGGCCTTCACAAAAAACCAAATGGTTTTTCTACTCAACATTTTAAGTATTTTTCAAACAGAACAGAACAGGAACATTTTTGAATCAAGACCTGTGAATGGCTACATCTCTGAGTGGAAAGGAATTAATTACCGCATGTCAGAAATCAGCATGGGGCCAGAGCTGTTAAACATACTAATGGCTTGGATGGAAGGAGAGCTGCAAAGCAGGCTGCTAGCTTTTCCCTGTCCAATGGTGATTTAAGAGGGTTACTTACAGCCCAAGATGACAGTGAGGAAAGCCAGACGGCCTTCAGTGTCAGGGAAGGGAGCAGCTTGGTGTCAGCAGACAAAATTGGATCTGGTTGTGATCTGTCTGCAAGGCTCTTCTGGGCCCTCGTTGTGCACACGAGAAAGGCATGAGAATGGCCAACACCTTCCCTTCCTGGCCAGGCCCAGAAGGACCACACCCAGAGCCTTCTCTAGGTAATAGCTCAGCAGCCAACTGTGCTGGGGGTTCCCCTCCAACATGGCCATCTTCTTTGGTTTTCCTCCATGGATTTCTAGCTTATGCTTCTACTCTCCTACGTCTCCCACTCTACTGTTTTCTTCAGAGCACACATTTGATATTAAAACCATTCTTCCCCAGACTTTGTTTCCATGCTGCACGGCTGTCCCATCATTGCATGTCTTTTCCACCTTTAAACTGTTTTTCATAAGGCTATATTTTCTGAACATAGCTCTTGGTTATTCTACCAGTGAGAAACATAATGCTATTACTTGACAACTATAACTTGCTTTTAATAACTTGATTCACTTGTCTTTTAATACAAACCTCTGAGTAATCCTGACAGGTAGTGGGGGAAGATCGTGTGGACAAAGCCAAGATCTGAGAAGTTGTTTGTCTGAGGGACACAGTGACTCAGGAGCAGATCTGAAACTTGACACCAGAGATCTGGCCCAGCTTCAGAGCTCATCCTACCAGCCTCTGTGATCCCTTTCCTACTTAACTTGATGGTTCTTGGAAGTCCTGTGGTTCAACATAACTCTAATAATTTTCTCTGTCAAAGTTCCATGCTAGGTTGTAAGGGTACCAAGATAACAGAGTCATACTCAGTGTCTGAGCGGGTTCACACCAGGAGTGACTTTTGCGTATTTTGTGTATACAAAATCAGAGGTGGGCAGAAGAAACTGCTAACCGTTGTCAGGCTGTTGGTTGGGGAAGGCATCACAGAATACCACATTTTGGCATGTGGGTTGGGGCCTGTCACACTAGATGACTTTGGCATCTTTAAAGGCCATCTGTTCTACCATCCTGCCCATTCCCCATCCACACTACAATTTTCCTTCTCCTACTCTCAGTTCGTGCAATATCACCTCCTGGCCACAGGTCTATAGATTCAGGTCTGGGACCCATGTTATTTCAATGGCATGAGACTCTGGAGTTTTGTTAATTCCATTGGGAAAAAAAAAAAAGATGCTGACTTTCTGCAGGGGTATCTGAAGCTGGTGACCATCTTGTCTTTGAAAAGAGAGAACTCACCTGAGAACAGAGCCCACACAGGAGCAAGTAGAACCGAGAGAGGCAAAGGATAAGACTGAGCCTGTGGGACATTGTCTGGGCTCTGAACACAGCCACCCCTGAAAGCAAATACTTTGAATTTTACAGTCTTGTGAGCCAATAGATTCCTTTTCCTATGCAGGTACATCAATCTGAGTCGGGTTTCTGTCACCTGCAACTCAAAGATCTTTTGACTAACGTAGAGTTCCATTTCAAATCCAAGGCTCTGTGAGTCTTTGGCAGACTGGAGGGCAGACATGGTGTCCAGCTGCCTCCGCCTCTAGCTCCTCTGCCTTTCTGGTCCAGCTGCCCAGCATTCATGAAATGATTGGGCCAAAACTGTGCTGCTTTCAAAGATGTAGATTTTTATTCCTTGGTGATATGAGGCTTCAGACCAGCAGGACTTTAACTCTCCTTGGTTGAGGCAACTATTGAAGCATTTCTGCAGAGTGGTCCAGCTGCTGATATCCTAGGTGAGGGCCACAGATGGTGGCTGCATTAGGCCATTCTTGCATTGCTATAAAAGAATACCAGAGACTGGGTAATTTATAAGGAAAAGTGGTTTATTGGGGCTCATAGCTATGCAGGCTGTACAGGCGGCATGGCACCCGCATCTGCTTCTGGTGAGGGCTTCTGGAAATTCCCAATCATGGCAGAAGGTGAAGGAGGAAAAGGCATATCAGATGGCGAGAGTGGGAGCAAGAGACAGAGGGAAAGGTGCCACAGTCTTTTAAACAACTAGATCTTGCATGAATTCAGAGCGAGAACTCACTCATTATTGAGAGGACAGCACCAAGACATTCATGAAGGATCCACTGTCTTCATGAAAATACCTCTCACCAGGCCCCACCTCCAACAAGGGGGATTACATTTCAACATGAGATTTAGAGGGAACAAACATCCAACTCTATCAATGGCTATCCCATGGGGGTTCTATTGTTTGTCTTAGTAGAACAGCATCCCCTTTCTGTAAAATGATCCCTTCCCTCACTCTAGCCTTGTAGTTTGAGTGGGGCTGTCACAATGTTAGTCACATGTGGCCAAACTGATTGGCCTGGAGTAGGTACCTGGCCAAGAATGAGATGAAGGAGAGATCTCAGATCTTCTCCAACAGTGGAGATCTCTGGGGCCTTTGGTGAGCAGGTACCTTGTACTGTGGAAGAAATAGTGTGAGGAACGAATGAAGTGGCTACAAAGAGAGAATGTGGGATGAGGGCTGTGGATATGGGGAAGGCAAGATCAAGTGGTTTTCTACTGCTGGAGTAGAAAACTCCTTGAGATTTGTCCCTGAGATTCCACTCTATCCCCTACGCACCTCTTAGTGAAATTGGTCTCCTAATAAATCCCTCTGCAAATAACCCAGATAATGTAGCTGAATTAAATACCTGGCATTTGCCATCCAAAGGGTGTTGCACAACTCCTGAATTCTCCAAGGCCATCTTGGCTCCTTTTAACTAACAAGCCACCCACCCATTAAATCAGTGGCTCACAGCCATGCCTCACACTTGAATTACGTAGGGTGCTTTTAAAATACTGTGGTACTCAGGCCCAGCTCCAAGGACTTTTACTTAACTGGTCTAGGGGAGGGCCCAAGCATAGTGCGTGTTTTCTTTGTTTTGTTTAGTTTTTGTTTTTTGTTTTTTATTTTTATTTTTTGAGACAGAGTCTCACTCTGTCGCCTAGGCTTGAGTGCAGTGGTGCAATCTCGGCTCACTGCAACTTCCGCCTCCCAGGTTCAAGCAATTCTCTGCCTCAGCCTCCAGAGTAGCTGAAATTACAGGCGCCCACCACCATGCCCGGCTATTTTTTGTATTTTTACTAGACACATGGTTTCACCATCTTGGCCAGGCTGGTCTTGAACTCCTGACCTCATGATCCACCCGTCTCCACCTCCCAAAGTGCTGGGATTACAGGCGTGAGCCACCACGCCCGGCCTGCATGGGGGGTGTTTTTAAGCTACTCTGTTAATTCAAGACTTGTAAACCACTGCAGAGATGATCCACTCCCCTGACTTGCCTCTAGAATGGGACTTGGGGCACCAAGGTGTGAAGAAAAGACCACTGGGTGATCTTGCTGTCTGAGGGGCTCCGTCCAAGCCCATCTTGGTCATTAATTCTGTGACTATAGGCAAGTCTACTGATCAAGTCTCTGGGTCCCCACCTGTAAAATGGAAAGAATAACTACTATGCTGTCTTCCTCGCAGAGGTCTTTTCGGACAAATGTGAAGAACCTAGAACTTTGGGAATCTGGAACCTGCATCTCCCAGAATAGAAATCACACTTTTCATGCTCCTCACATAGGGGAAGAGGATGCCAAGGCTTCTCCACATCATTCCTTTGGAGTCAGAACTGAAATGTTCAAAGGAGAAAAGGGCAACTCCACCTCAGCAGAGGAACACAGCAGAAAATGGGTTTCTGACTGGCTGTTCCCTAGACATGCTTGTTTTGTCATCCTCGTTCCCTGCCCCACTCACGTGCCCGCCCCACCCTGATCAAAGTTCCTGTAGGAATACCTCAAAGATCCCTTGTCAACAGCCAGCTACCCATCAAGGCTACTTGATGATCAAATCAGCCTTTCTAGGCCTTTTCCAAAAGGATTTTAATCTCTGTCCTTGTTCTTCCCTGGATTTTTTTCCACCACTCTTTGGCTTAATAAATGCCTTTCCAGAAGGCTTCAGCACGGCTGGAAGTATACTTGAACTGCAATTCTAAGTCCTTATTAGCTCTATAGTGATCAGGTGAAGGAATAATTGATCTCAATCAGGAACACCTGGTTTTATAATTGCACAAATGATTATAATTCAATAATAAAAGTCAGTTTAACTTAATTCAGATTGCTTTAACCTCTCACAGACAGTTAAAAAATGAACAAGCAAACAGGAAAGGGAAAAGAAAAGAAAAAAAGAAAAACAAAGCTCTGTCTAAACTACATGACCAAATAGGGCCAGAATGTAATTGATTCATTTTTCCCCTACCATAGGTAACATGAATTCTTCCTTCTGGGCCTGTGTTCATTAAAGTCTTTCTGTGTCGAATGTCCTCTTCTCTCTATACTTCCAAACTATATTCCTTTTTTAAGATCAGGCTCAAATACAACCTCCTTTACCTTCCCTAGAAAGGTTCTGGGATGGTAGGAGTTGGAAAGACATTCACTTCCCCCATGGGGCTTGAGTGAGATCGGGCCCAAGGGGAAGAAAGTGATATCCATTGAGCAGCTATTATGAGTCAGTCAGACATTATTTCTGGCATTTCAATCGGTCTTCACAGAGAAAATGGGAAACTGAGGCTAGGCAAGCTTAAGGATTTGCTCAAAGTTTCATAGCCAGATAATAGCAGAGATAGGACTTGAACCCAGGTCTTCCTGATTTCAGAGCCTGTGCTCTTTGCTCCCCACCATGACAGACAATCAGGGCACCCCAGGCCTTCCCAGGCTTTTGGACTTCATCACGACTTCAGCTACCCTTTTGAGTTTCAGCTGCTGCCACTTGAGTCTGAACCATGAAGAATTTGGCCAAGAGGTTGCCAGTCAGATAAGGCTCTCTCTGTTGGCCTCCACCTCACGGCTATTTGCAGAGGGGGTTGTTAGGAGCTTCAAGAGGTGTGCATAGGGTAGGGGAGGATCTCAAGGATCTACCTCAGAGGTAGCTCTCCCCTGTCTCTCCAACCAAACATTCATTCATGGAGATCAAAGGAGAACATGAAATGCTGGTCTGTGTATCACTTCAACTTTGTGAATCCTAGAGACTGAGCTTCAAGGAGTATGGTCTTGAGATCATAAAGAATGCCTCAGGCTGAGGCTGAGAGATGGAGCAATGCCCCCAAACCAATTGCTGCCTCTGTCTGCTTTCTGGGTGGGAAGGGAGAGAGGAAGACAGTGAGAGACCTCATTGATCCACCCTTCCATTTACTAAACATTCATGGAGTGCCTGGCAGCCCCTGTGCTGGGGATTCTGAGCTAACTGCTGCTACTGCTGCTGCTGCTACTACTACTACTACTACTACTGTTTATTATGAATGATAATAATACTACCTGCCAGTCATTGAGTATCAGATACTCTGATAAGGAGATATGTGCATTAACTCATTTTCCTTTACAGCCTTCTAAAGTAGGTGCTAGCAGTAACCCCTTTTACAGATGGACAAATTGAGATTAAGAGAATTTAAGTAATTTACCCAGAGTTGCAGAATTTGATAGTGGTAGACAGAGTTAAGGTTTTAACTCATGAATATGGCTTTAAAGTCTGTGCTCTTAACTTTTCCTCTGCAGAACATCTCTAGTTTGTCTCAAGGTATGGTCCCTGCTCTCAAGGGCTCATAACCTAGTGGGGGATATGGGTGTGCACATGAATCAAAAAATTCTGTTTGAAAGGGCCAGTGGAGGCATACATGATCAATGATGGCAGAAATAGGGAGAAACATAATTAACATAATTCTACTGAGAGTGGACTTGGAAGATGATCCAACTGGGAAGACTTCCTGTAAGAGGTGATATTTGAGCTCACCCTTGAACATTCTAGGAAAGATGACAAACATACGTAGTCACAGGCCCAGACTGGGAGAAAGTCTGCAATGTTCAGAAGCCCCCAGAAGTCTGGTGCACTTGATGTGTAGAGCACTGGTGTATGTGCCAGGTGAAGTTGAGACGGGCTGGAGAGATGGACAGTATGTTGTCTTGGACAGTATTCTGCAAAAACAAGAATCCTGGAGAATAATGAGTGAGGGATTAAGATAATGGACTATGTTTTATCTATGGCCGGAAAGGAGACTGGGCAGACCAAAGGGGAGGGGCTTATCCAGGGAGAAGTAAGAAAGGCCAGAGGGGAAAGAGTGCAGGTAGAGGGTCTCATTCTTTATCCCTGGACAGCTGGTCTGTCTCCATGTAGATGTCCCCTCCCTGGCCTTTAAAGGCTGAGTTCTCAGACAGACCCTGTGCGACACTCTGATACACTTTGACATGAGCTTATTGGCCAGTTTCTGAATATGATTTCTTTTCCTAGAACACATTGGCCCTCATGGATAGTGTTTCTTTTCAGAAGCTGTCACTATAAGCTGTGAAATCTCCTCCACTCCCCAGCTCTTCACTATCCTCCTTATTAAGAAGTAATTTGGTTCCTCAAAAAACTAAAAATAGAACTACCATATGATATAGCAATCCCACTGCTGGGTATATATCCAAAAGAAAGGAAATCAGTATGTTGAAGAGATATCTGCATGCCCATGTTTATTGCAGCACTATTCACAATAGCCAAGATAACAGAATCAACCTAAGCGTCCATCAATGGATGAATGAATAAATAAATGTGGTTTAAATACACAATGAGATACTATTCAGCCATAAAAAAGTATGAAATCTTGTCATTTGCAGCAATGTGGATGGAACTGGAGAACATTATGTTAAGTGAAAGCAGCCAGGCACAGAAAGACAAATATCCTATGTTCTCACTCATTTGTGGGAGCTAAAAAAGTGGATCTCAAGAAGGTAGAGAGTAGAGTGGTGGTTATCAGAGGCTAGGAAGGGTAGGGGAAGAAGGGGATGAGAAGACGTTTGTTGATGGGTACAAAAATACAGTTAGAAGGAGTAAGTTCTAATTTCGACAGTACAATAGGGAGACCATAGTTAACAATAATTTATAGCATATTTCTAAATAGCTACGAGAATTGGAATATTCCCAACACAAGAAAAGATAAATGTTTGAGGTGATGGATATCCTGATTACCCTGATTTCATCATTAAACATTGTGTACACGTATCAAAATATCAGCTCTACCCCATAAATATGTACAACTATTAAAAATAAAACATATACAGAAAAAGAAGTAACACATTAATTAATAACAATTAATATATTAAGTATAAAGCAGTAATTTATGTCCATATATAATTATTAATTAAATAAAGTTATTTATATTAATTCATTGAAAATGCAGGTAAGGGGCCAGGCATGGTGGCTCACACCTGTAATCCTAGCACTTTGGCAGGCCAAGGCTGGCAGGTCACGAGGTCAGGAAATCGAGACCATCTTGGCCAACATGGTGAAACCCCGTCTCTACTAAAAAAAATACAAAAATTAGCTGGGCCTGGTGGTACATGCCTGTAATTCCAGCTACTCAGGGAGGCAGGAGAATCACTTGAACCAGGGAGTCGGAGGTTGCAGTGGGCTGAGATCGCGCCACTCCATCTAAAAAAGAAAAGAAAGAAAAAGAAAGAAAGAGAGAAAGACAAAGAAAGAAAGAAAGAAAGAAAGAAAGAAAAAGAAAGAAAGAAAGAAAGAAAGAAAGAAAGAAAGAGAAAGAAAGAAAGAGAGAAAGAAAGGAAGAAAGAAGAGAAAGAAAGAAAGAAGAGAAAAAAAGAATAAAAAAAGAAAATGCAGGTAAGGAAGAATTTTTTAAAATTTCCTGGAAATTCCATCTCCCAGGAACAACCATAGCCATTATTTTGGTGTTTGTTCATTCAGAAATTGTCCAACGGTCATGTGAAGAGTGTGTATGGGCATACTTTTCTTTCACAAAAATGCAATAGTATTGCAATTCAGTTTGCAGCCTAACTTTTTCACATGGCAATATATGATGAGCACCTTCCCATGAGATCACATGTAGAATGAATGGTTTCTAAACCTTTGCAAACCTTGAAATCTGCAGCATGGCAGCACATAGGTGATAAAGCATAGGAGATGGCAAGGATCATGGGAAGCAAGCCACAGTATTTGAGCCCTGGTTTTTCCTCCCATAGCTGGGTGACCCCTCTGAACCTTACCATTTTTATCTATCAACTAGGGATGATACCACACCCCTACCCAGCAGACCTCGTAGGTCTGGGGTGAGTATCTATGCAGTGGCAGACATAAAGTGGTAGACTCTTAATGTATTATTCAAACATAAGAGATCTGTAAAGACTCTGTGCCCCAAATTCCCCTCCTTTTGCTACTGAGAACTCTAAGATGACATCCCCAAAATCTGAAGATTCCAGGCTTATCCCTGGGATACCTGCCAGCCAGTCTTCCTGGTTTGTAATAATGAAGTTCTAACATTGGAATGCGGAGGAATTAAATCAGCCTGTCTGACTTGTCTGGCTTGTTTTACCACAATATTTTCCAGTCTTTTGGCTACTATGGGGCCCATGTTCCAAGCAGGCTGGGCATCTTTCACAGCTCCCTCCTCACAGTGGATCTCATCACCCCAAGTCTCTGCCAGCTAACCCTGCCAACTTGCTCTTACCTCTGTTGCCTCTTGGAGTTGGATGCTGTCTTCTCTTGCAACAGACCCCTAGAATGTCCTCAATCCTCTGCCCCACCTTCCTGGACTAAGACGACACCACACTTTGCCAGGAGAGAAGGCGGTGTGGCTTTCCAGGGCTTCTTCAGGGATTCTGATGGTGACTTTCCAGAAAGGCCACCCCAGTGCCCCAGGGCACCCTCTGGTTCTACCCTGCCTCCTGGGGCAGCTGTGTCTTTTTAGCCCAAAGTGGCATATAGACCCTTCGTCGCCAGCAGTGAGGCCCTGAATGGTGGCCACCCTCACTTCCCAGGATCCCATCACAGCTGAAGGAGCTGTGAATTGAATTCCAGACTGTTGCTTTTCTCCCTCCAATCCATTCTTTCGCAATTCCCTCTTCCTGAATCATTCTTCCTCCACCCAACACCCACAACCCCTTCCCCATTCCCCAGACTTCCCTTTCCTCATCCTTCAGAACTGAGCTCAGACTGTGGGGCCTTTCTCATCCTGCAGGGCTACTTTAGGTGCTTATAGCCTCAAAGCATCTGGTACTTCTAATTACCACAGCAAATTCTAATTTTCTATTAACTTGTCTCTAAATTATGAGTTCCTTGAGAAGGGGACTGTGTCTTATTTTCTGTTATTGCCTAGAACTGAACACATAATAGGTGCTTAGTAAATATTTGTGATATTAATGACTGAACAAACTTAGTATGTCTTAGTCTCAGAAGGGTCACTTCAACCCCCTTTTGTGCTTCTGGAGAGTTTTTTTGGTAATCTAGAAATCCATCCATCCTTTCTCCTGCAGCTGAGCTATGAGCAAAAAAATCAAGGTGGGCAGACCTGACACTAACCTGCCCCTACCCATTTGCCCCTGTGGCCTTCCCCAGAGGGAAAGTCTGATCTGTGACTCACAAGGCCTTGGTCACCTTCTCTCTCTGTTGACTTCCTGACCTATCCTCCCAAAAACTGCCCTGCCCTGGGTTTATTTCCAAATGAAAATGAATTTTGTTAATGTCCTAAGAAGTTGCTAATATCCCTACATGTAAATAGAGATTTCTGCCCAGATTCTGTTTGGATATCATCAAAGCTGAGATAGAAGTCACTGAGCTTACCTCATTCATGCATGCATTCTTTGATGCAGTACACATTTTCTGAGTTTCTATAATGCCCCAGGTACTGAGCTAGGTGCCAAGGATCCACATTCCACTGTAGATAGGCTCTCTGCTTTAACAGATCTCACTGTTAAAACCACTTCACCTAAAGCCATTTCTTCTGTTGGTAGATTTCTGTAATGGGCAGTTGAGCTAAAATTCAGCCCATTTGTGTGTTTTTGAACCTGTTTAGATGTGCTGTTCTTTTTGTGCTATCTTTTGGAAGTGGGAGGATTGAAAGATTTATTTTTGTAATGATTCGTCTTAGAACTCTTCTTATATTAATTAAGATATACAATCTTTTAAAAATAAAGTATGCAAATGTGTGGTAGATGCTTCTGACAGCAATAACTTAGGCATATCCTGAGAATGACCTTATGGTCTACGAAGAATATGTGTTCAAAGCTCCAAGCTAAGGAATCTGGGAGTGGCCAACCTGGAGATTCATTTCTTATCTATGAGGAATATCTGAACCTCCGGCCCATTCCATGGAACACAGACCATATAGGGGATTGAGGCCCTTTATTTTGGGTTAAATGAAGTCATCAGGTGGTGGTTGTTACGGGGAGGATGCTCAGTGAAAATGCTGTGTAAGTGGCATGCTTTTTACAAGCAGTAATGGTTCTTTTGTCCAACCTGCCACCATTGGCAGGGGACCGCCCTGTACATAAGTCCCTTTAATAAATCCTATGTCTCATTGGCTGGCTCCATGTCTCTTCTTCAGCCTCTCGAACATGGTGTCATCCCTACTGAAGTTAATAGGGATTCAGCACAACAGCAAATCAGACTGATGTTCGAAGATTGGAGTTTGTGGAACCAATGGGCTTTCAATGCCTTTTCAATCCAGTTGCTGGATTCCACTGGCACGAGGAATTCATTTGTGGTTGAAGGGAGGGGTGGTTTTGGAGGGAGTACGCAAAGATGAGAAATGGTTTCCCCCCCTGCAGACCTAAGAGATGGATCCTGGAGGGAAGGTACAGAATAAAAGTTAACGGACCATGTTCATAAAAAACTGGAAGGCTCTCATCTCATACCTGGAGCTGGGATGAGCCTGCTCACCTCCCTTTCTGTACCAGAGGCCGAGTGTGGTTTTAGCCACACTTTAGGGAGACACATGCCCTTCAGAGGAACTATGAGGAAGGAGAATGTGAGAGAAAGCCTGGGGGAAAGGCTGAAAGTGATGCATTACGGAGCAGAGGTGAGGCAGCCCTGCGGACAAGTTGAAACAGCTGGGAGAAGGGCTGCCAAGGTCCTCCGGTTATCCAGATTGAGGCTGAAGGCCAGCAAGACTTGGGCATTAGTGTCACTGGAACTTTACTTGTGTTCCCAAGATGCTAAGGCCTGAGCATGTTTGGGTTATAAGACACCCCCAAGAATATAAAACAACCCTATGCACATCAAAATGAATCTTATTGGAAATATAAAATTAAGTTTTAAGCTTCCATTGTTAAATTAAGGAAAAGATCATCTTTACAATGTCAAAATGAAAAAAAAAATGAAGCCATGGATGGATTAATAGGCAAATGGATTGTTAAGCGAACTGGTTTTAGGCAACAGATCTTTAGGTGAAGTGATGGAGCTGCTGTTTGCCCTTGATTGCAGTCCTGAGACCACAGCTCCCATTCTGTTGAGGCTCTTGAGTAGGGCTGACTGGTTGCTCCCAAGTGATCTCTGCATTGCCAAGGAGAGGAGGCCCAGCCACTTCTGGCAACACTCTGGGCTGGGGCAGGGCAGCCTCCCCCATGACGGCAGAGAGCAAACAAAGGTAGCCAGGCTAAGTCTGGGGCACAAAGGGCTCTGTTCCCAATATGGCCCCTGGACACTGGCCAACCCTCCTTGTCCACTAGGACTCAGGGCAGAGGCACAGTATTGCAGGCTGGGAGAGAATGTCTCTGCTCCTAGGAACCTTGGCCTGGGGATCATCAAAACCTCAAGCTGTAAATACCCTTAGGAATTATCTAGTCCAACTGCCTCATTTCCCAGAGCAGTTGCTGGGGCCCAGAGAGTGGAAGGAATTTGTTCACTGTCACCGGGAATGCTAGTGACGCAGGCTTCCCCGGCTGGGTTCAGTGTACCACACTGAACCCTGACAAGGGACCCTGGGTTTCCATTCGGTTTATCACGAAAATCAAAATAATTGCATCACTCAGTATTTTCCAGTTACTGGAAAAGTCTAACTTTGTTAAATTCACGAAGCATAAACATTTGCTAATCAAAGTACTTACCCAAATGATACTCAATTAAAGCAATATTAAGGGAAACAAAATGTGTACATGCTACTGACCACCTACGCAGGATTTATATCACATTCCCTTAAATGAGCGTTAAATCAATGGCAGTTCTCACTGGCTGGGACTTGAACAGCAGGGAGTTAGCTGGAGCCTTTAGGAGGATTTGACAGGCAGTGGGAAAGGCGCACCACTGTCAGGAGCCAGGAACTCCAGCTCCTCCCTTGGCTCTGCCACTCCAGGGCCCAATGACCTGAGGCAAGTCCCCAGCCTCTCTGAGCTTCAATATCTTCAGCCTCGAAATGACGCTTGAAATGATGCTCCCTGCCCAGCCTGCCCACCAGGGTTATTGCAAGGACAACATGAGGTGGTCCCTTGAAAATTGTGATGTTTGATGCAAATCAATGTTTTCCAGATGCTCTCAAGCTGGGCCAGTGGCCAACTGCAGAAAGGAGAGTGGCCGAGCAGGGCAGGTCAGAGAAGGCACAGGGTGAGGAAGGAGACTGGAGACCAGGTTCCTGTAGGGAAAGTTGTAATCACTGGAACTGCTGAGCCTGGAGAAGGTGAGATCTTTCCGAAGGGAACGGAAAGTGGAGTCAGTTGGATCTGGGATATCTGGGTCTTCCCAGCCATGTGGCCTTGGGCAAGTCATGTGAGTTCTCTGGGCATGTAAAATGAAGACGAAAATATACATTTTGCAAGGCTATCATAAATATTAGTAGTAATAATAACAGGCAGATACTGAGTGCTTATCATATCTTAGGTACTATTCTAGGTGCTAAGTCTGTACTAACTCATCTAAACCTCACAACAGCACTCTGAATCAGATATCATCCCTATCCCCGTTTTACTGATGAGAAAATGTAGGTAAAAAGACGTTCAATGACTTGCTCAAGGTCACACAGCTACAAATGTTAGAGCCAGACTTGGCACTTAGGCCTCGGGCCCCAGAACCTATATACTTAACCTCTCTGCAGGCCATATTAATGTCCTATGGCTATTGTAACAAATTACAACAAACTTCGTGGCTTAAAACAACACAGATTTATAAGCTTACAATTCTGGAGATTAGAAGTCCTAAATCTAAGGTGCTAGCAGGGCTGCATTCCTTTTGGAGACTCCAGGGAGAATCTGTTTCTTTGTCTTTTCCAGCTTCTAGAGACCACCTGCATTTGTTGATTGATAGCCTCTTCCTCGCATCACCCTGATCCTCTGCTTCTGTGGCCACATTTTCATATCTCCAAATCTGAGTCTTCTGCCTGTCTCCTCTAGGGACCCTTGAGATGACTTTGAGCCCATCCAGATCATCCAAGATAATCTCCCCTTCTCAAGTTTCTTAATCACATCGGCAAGGTCTTTTTTGCCACATAAAGTAATATTTGCACTGGATTCAGGAATCAGGATGTGGGCATCTTTGTGGGGGTGTCACTATTCCACCTACCACACAGGGCCCCTTCAACAAGTGAGATTAGATGAGAAAATGTTGGTGAAGCACTGAGCCCAGAGCTGGAGCATAGTAGGTGTGGATGCTGGTGATAGTGAAGGGGTGAGTAGCTGACAAAGACCAGGTGACTAATTTCACAGCTGCCAGAAATCAGCCTCCAGTGGCACGCAAGGAGCTTTGCCACACGCTGAATCAAATAAGCCCTCTGACTTTGTTTTGCCCCAGAAGCAGACCTCAAGAAGAGGACTCCAGTGCAAATAGTTTATTTAGAAGGCAAGCCCACAAAACAGAAGTGGGAAATCGAGACAGGCAAGGCAAGGAAACCACTGGAGAATGCCATGAAGCTAGTTACCACTGTAGGCAGGTGGAGCTTAATCCCACTGGGGAATTGTGGAAAACAGTGTGGAACTCTGCACCTCAGAGTTATCCTACCTGAGGGGTGACAGGGCTGGGGTATGGATGCACCAATTCCCTTCAGTCTGTTGCAAGTTATTCCAGGGAGGGGAAGAGTGGAGTTGATTTCCCTGCATGCCCATCTGCACACACACGTATAAAGCAGGTTCTGCTATTTACAATAGCAAAGATTTGGAACCAACCCAAATGTCCATCAATGATAGACTGGATAAAGAAAATGTGGCACATATACACCACGGAATACTATGCAGCCATAAAAAAGAATGAGTTCATGTTCTGTGCAGGGACATAAATGAAGTTGGAAATCATTATCCTCAGCAAACTAACACAGGAACAGAAAACCAAACACCGCATGTTCTCACTCATAAGTGGGAGCTGAACAATGAAAACACATGGACATAGGGAGGGGAATATCACACACTGAAGCCTGTCGGGGGTGGGAGGAAAGGGAAGGGAGAGCATTAGGACAAATACCTAGCGCATGCAGGCCTTAAAACCTAGATGATGGGTTGATAGGTGCAGCAAACCACCATGGCACATGTATACCTATGTAACAAACCTGCACATTCAGCACATGTATCCCAGAACTTAAAGTAAAATAAAACAAATAAATAAATGATAGAAAAAAAAAAAAAAAAGTAAAGCAGGCTCTGATGGCCAGAGAATGCCTACCTGCAAATATCCATAGGTGCCGGCAACTGGAAATCTGGCTGCGTGCACTGAAATGGCAAAGATGGGGGTGCTGCGACCAGGTACTGGTAGTGTCTGCCACCCCACCTTGAGCCTATAGTCTTCATTTCCTGTGGACACTAGGCACAGGCCAAGATAATGCAGAAAGATGAGAAAATCAAGGAGTCAGCGTCTGCCCAAAGTGAAGGTAAGAGGATTGCTTGGAATTCACAGCTGGCAACTGAAGCTGATGAAAGACATCACCTTAATGTTGCTCTCCAGGGCTTGCAGCCCTTAGGACAGGTGCTGTCTGCAGGGCGGCCTTGTGGTGACAGTGGTTGTCCTGCTGAATCCCCGAAGCTGTCTCATATTGCCACTTTCCTGGGAGGCTGTCATCTATCTCTGATTTAGACTACCCCGAGGTCTTATGATTAAGCTTTTGAGTAGTTTTGTCATTCTGTATTATTTTCCTTCGTACTTTTTGTTCAGGAAGGTTCCTGGCTGTCTTTGGTGTAGTTTGTATCATATCTTCCAATGAAATAAACACGTCTTTCCGTAACCTGCCATCCATGCATCGTCACCCCTCTTCCCTTCCTCACCCCGGTGCAATCTGGCTTTTCCCCTGCCTCTCTGGGGAAATGGCTCTCCCTAAGGTCACCAACGGATTCCAAATTCCCAAACCTAATGGAATGTCTTAGTCAAGCTCCAGTCAGCTTTTGATGCTGTCAAATGCTGCAATGCTGGCTAGTGTTTCCCCCTCTTCTCCCTCCTTGAGGCTCTGTATTTCCTGGGTTTCCATGCATGACACTTCACTGGTTTGCTGGCTGCTAGACTATTTCTGTCCCCTTCACTGAGTTATCTTCCTTTGGTTGTCACTTAATGTCAGTTCCCTTGGGGTTTCAGCGTTGTCTCTCTTCTCTTCTCCCACTTTGCACTCTCCTGGGGTGATCTCAGCCAAATCCACAGATTCAGTGGCTATGCACCAACAATGCCCAGATCCCCAGCTGTATCCCAAGCCACCCTCCTGACCCCTAGATCCAAATGGTCCTCCCCTCCTCGCAGGTCAGTTCCACAAAAATGTCACATTCAACAGGCCCAAATCTGATCTCATCTTCCTGGGAAAACCAGCTCTTCCTCCCGCATGGCTCATCTGGGTGAATGGTACCCTCCCATCCCCATCGTTGTCAAGCCATATTGGGGCCTCATCCTAAGTCCTGCCTCTCCTTCACCTGTCACATCAAGTCCCTTATCATTCATATATTTGTTATTTCCCCTTAACCAGCTCCCACCTGTCGTCTGCTGCCCAGGTCTCTCATCTGTGGTTCGGGCCTCCACTGGCCAGGGCAAGAGTTTCCCAGTGTGTTCTTCTGTAGCTGGGATCAGCCAGGATCATCTAATCACAATCCTGTCATTTTACAGGGCCAGAAATTTGCCTGCTGAGGGGAAGGTGCAGGCTGGGTACCCAGGCCTCCTGGCCCATGATGAAATGGAGGTTGAAGCCAGACAGGCCTGCGGGAAAAGCCCCCCTCCCCTCTATGCCAACCTGTGTTAGTTTCCAGTTGTTGCTATAACAAATTACCACCAACTGGCCTAACATAACACACATTTATTATCTTACAGCTCTGGAGCTCGGAAGTCCAAAATGGGTCTTAGAGGATTAAAATCAAGCTGCCAGTGGGGCTGGTTCCCTGGTGGCGCTTGAGGAGGAAACATGCTTTCTTGCCTTTTCCAGCTCCTAGAGGCTGCCTACATTCCTTGGCTGGTGGCCCCTCCCACTCCAGTATCACCCCAACCTCTGCTTCCACTGTCGTGTCTGTTTCTCTGACTCTTGCCCTCTTGCCTTGCTCTTGAAAGGATCCTTGGATTACATTGGGCCCACCCAAACAATCCCAGAAAACCTCCTTATCTGAGGATCCTTAACTCAGCCACACCTGCAAAGTCCCTTTTTAAATAAGTTTTGGGGATTAGAATGTGGACATTTTGGGGGGATCATTATTCAGCCTACTCTCCTAGCTGTGCCCCCTAAGAAAGTTGCTTAACCTCTCTGAGGTTCTGGTCTCTCATCTATAGAATGGGAGTAATTTTTTCCACCCACAGAGATAGAGTGAGGAACAAAGAAGAGAATACATCTCATGTCCCAGCGTCTTCCTCCCAGTCCTCATTGGTGCTAACTAGGATTGGATCAGGATCCAGCTATCCTCCCTGCAACTTCCAAGTTTCAGGAATCTTCTCTAGAACTTGAACTGTCATTTGTCATAGGAAAGAGATGCCATGCTAGTCTGAATCTACTGGGACAGCTCTGCATCTGAGGCCTGGGTTCAAGGCAACTTGGCTGCTGACGTGGGGCAGAAGTAGAAGAATAAGAATGGTCTGTCTTATTTTTTTAAGTTGTAAGAACATATTTAATGAAATAATGAATAATGATATTTTGGCTCTAATATTATGAAAATTTAAACTTTGATTATGCATAGCAAATAAATACTTTTATTTATCCATTTTGTAAGAACAATTTTTTTACAGGTAAAAAATATTTTAATTTTTAACTATAACAGAACATTAAAAATTATCAATAAACTTGAAACCTGGGTGAAATGGATAATTTTCTTTTCTTTCTTTCTCTTTTTTTTTTTTTTTTAATGAGAAAGGAGTCTTGCTCTGTTGCCCAGGCTGGAGTGCAGTGGTACAATCTTAGCTCACTGCAACCTCCACCTCCCAGGTTCAAGCAATTCTCCTGCCTCACCTTCCCAAATAGCTGGGGCTATAGGCGTGCACCACTACGTCCAGATAATTTTTGTATTTTTTTTTTTAGTAGAGATGGGGTTTCACTATATGTTGGCCAGGCTGGTCTTCAACTCCCGACCACAAGTAGTCCACCCGCCTTGGCCTCCCAAAGTGCTGGGATTACAGGCATGAACCACCATGCCTGGCCGATGAAATGGATAATTTTCTAAAAGAAAAAAAAAAAAAACAACCAAGGAGAAGTAGAAAGCCTAACTAGATTAATTTTCACAGAACAAATTGAAAAAAATTTGCCAGTGTTCTACTGTTCCAGTGTTGCTGGTATATCAAAATCACATCAAACAAGGTTTTATCTACTTTCCTCGAACCTGGCACTACAATAATTTTAACCTAGCACTGCATTAATTTTTTGATTTTTTAAATTGCACTGCACTAATTTTAACCTAGCACTGCATTAACTTTTTTATTTTTTAATAGAAAACTAAAAATGGGATACATTTATTATGTACAACATTGTAGTGCCCCTCAACGGTTTTCTAACTATCCAGAGAAACCCAGCGGGAGATGGTCTCTCTTTTCCTCCTGCCATGATTATGTCTGGATGACAAGTCTGGCACTCCTGTAGCTGTCTTGTCAGGAGCCTGAGTACAAAGCCAGCCTGAGGATAGCAGAGAGGTGGAAAGAGTGCAGGCTCTTAATGATCCCCATGATTAAGTCAACTAAACTTGATGCCTGCTTTACCCTAGAATTCTGATTTTTAGAGAATAAATTATTAGAGAATAAATCTTCTTTATTGATTAAGGCTATTTCCCAACATTTGCCACCCAAAGCATTCAAACTGATGTGGTAGCTGTGTGACCTTGGATAAGCCTCCTAACCTCTCTGAGTTTTATCATAATCCACCCTTTCACACTCACTATGAGGATTAAGTGGAAAAGTACATACAAAAGTATATTTCAAACAAACTATATAGTGCTGGACAATTTAGGCTATTATTATTTTCGTTTTAAGCTTTGGTCAATGTGCATTGGTTAAATTGAGTCTATTTAAAAAAATTCTTTATATCATGGATTTATTCAAATTTACTTTATTCTAATCTGTTTTTCAATTGACAAAATTTGGATATATTTGTCATGTACAACATGTTTTGCCCCTTGATGGTTTACATCATGGATTTGTTCACATCTCTGCCCTACTTTGACCCAGGAACTTCAGCTGCATGATTGCAGAGCTGTGCTAGCATGAAGACAATGCACAGGTCTTTCCCCCCTCCCTCTGCCTTGCCCAACTTCAAATGGGTCTCCTACAAGGAAGGGGAAGTGGCTGAAGTTTGTGTCATGAGAAAAAATGCCCCAGGAAGGAGAAACAAGGCAGTCTTCCAAGTCTCCCTTGAAAAATAAGAGCCCAGGAATACCTGAGAAGTCTAAATGGCCCAAACCCCACAGGCTGCCCCATGGCTCCCAGGTGCCGAGGCTTGCTCTGCAGTTTCGAGGCATCTGTGCCTCTCAGTCAATACATTCCTCTGGGGGAAAATTGTAGTTCTGAGGATTTCCAAATAGCGCCTGGGCCATCTGTTCCTTCTGAGTATCTCCTCTCCTTCAGCATAAGGAAACTCTAATTGGGGGAACCTTTGCCCTTCTCCTTTTCGCTTTTTCTATGAACATGTGCAGATGAAGACAGACCGCAGCATCTCTGTTCATCTGTAGTCAGATCTCTCGACACGATGCACAGATCAGGCAGGAAGGGCTCAGGGACTTGAAGAGGCACGGGCAGTGATACTAGAGGGAATATACCCTGCTTTGGGATGGTTCTGGCAGGGTGGCTTCAGACTGCTCCTTGAAAGATGGAGAGATTGGGATATAGGGAGACTGAGGCGAGGAAGATCTTGCAGGTAAAGGGACCAGTATGAGGGTGAGGAGGTGAGGCCACTCAGGTAGCCTGTAGTTCAGCATTGATTAACAAATGCTGGTCTGTGGACCAGAATCAACCTGTGATGGCTTTTCTCCGGTTTACAGTAAAAGTGAGAAAAATAAGGACAAAGAGTATGTTTTAAATAAAGATAATTCATTCAACTTAAAGTTTTCTTTTTTATTGTTTTGAACATTAAAATGCCTTTCCTTTTATAAAACAATTGTTATCATCAAGCATAACCGCGGGAGCCATGGGTATTTTCCTAACTGTTCCTCTTCTCTCACCTTCCAGGCGTGTGGGAGGATTACTCTTCCTGGCCCTGTTTAAGTGAGGTCTGGCCAAGTGATTTGTTTTCACCAATGAAAGAAAAGTAAAAAGAACATGTCACTTCCAGGCAGAATGTCTGAAAGTCAGTGGATAGTCTGCCTTGATCCATTGTCCTGCCTCAGAGGTCATGGAAATATATGTGAAGACTCAGTCTCTGTCAACCTGGATTCCCCGGTGACCACAACCCTGCCAACCTCCCTGGGCATGTAGTGGGAGAGAAAAATAAGCTTCCATTGTATGAAGCTAAGAGATCTGGAGGGTTATTTGTTCCTGTAGCACACTCTGACTAATAGAGTAGCTAGCAGCTAGGAGGTTTTTTTTATATCTTTATTTAGCAAAATGAAACGGTGCCAATCTTAGGTTGATATTATTTTTTTTCTTTTGATATTTAATTGCCCCGGAAAGTACAATGCCTTGGACATTCTGACACTGATAACTGGAGTGTGGGGAGGTGTCCAGTTGAACACGGGTAACAGTTCTCAGGACAGGGGCCACAATATGGGACCCCTCAACCCCAATTCAACCAGAGTCACACCTGTTTTATCTGCATAATGAATAAATGAACAAGCATACCGGGCTTCTGCACAAGATTTCGCATCAGGAAAGGGTTTTATAGCTGAAATAGAAAAAGTTAAAAGTTGTGCAGCAAAGACTACGCTAAGCCCTGGGAATGTTGTGAAGAACGAGACAGAAACAGGCTGCATATTGGCTATGACTTTCAGCTTTGCGGGGCATGAAGAGGCTGGAAGGGCAGACAAAAGACAAGTCAACTAATTAATTAAATAACTGAAAGTAGAAACACTCTATGTAGGTAAGATATGGGGACTGAAGTAGAGATTAACAGGAGGCAGCGGGATGGTAAGATCTCTTGTCAGAAGGTAGTATTTTAGTTGCAACCTGGAGGATGGAAGGGCTACCAGGCAAAAAGGTGTGTGACCTGTTCAAGAGGCTGAAGGCCTGCATAGCAGGAGGCAGGGCTGAGAAGGAGAGAAGCAGGAAATAAGTTGGAGGGTCCACAGGAGCCTAATAAGCAGGCCCTCGCAAGCCACAAGGAGGTAAGTGAAAGAGAGCAGCAGTGGTTGACGCTGCCTTGCCCATGTCTACTTAATAAACACTCGGACTTGATGCCTTCAAAGCAGAAATCCTGATGTCCACTCGCTTGCTCTCCCAGTCTGCCTCTCCTCCTACCTTTCCCATCTCATAAATGGCAGTTTCACTTTTCAAGTGACTCAGGCCCCAAACCTTGAGATCTCTTTTACCTCCATGTCTAATCCATCAGGGAATCCTACTGGCTCTGCCTTCCAAATGTACCCTGAATTGGACCACCTTTCACCACCTCAGGGCTATTATCCTTGTCCAAGATGCTAGCATCTCTTATCTGGACTTTTGCAGTAGCCTCTTCACTGGCCATGCTGCTTCCACTCTTTATCCTGAATCCTTTGCTCTACACAACAGTCAAAGAGATCTCTCAAAACACATAGTCAGACCATTGTCTACTCCAAACCTATGACGGCTTTACACCCCACTCACCATAAAACCAAGGTCGGTACCTGGGCCTTCAAGTCCTCCATGGTCTGGCCCTCAGGCAGCTTTCTATCTCATGTTTGTTTCTCCTCCCCTTGCTCACTCAGCTGCAACCCTGTGTACCTTCTTGATGTTTTTGTTTGTTTATTTTTGTTTTGTTTTGTTTTTCGAAACAGGGTCTCACTCTGTCACCCAGGCTGGAATGCAGTGGCACAATCATGGCTCATTGCAGTCTTAACCTCCTGGACTCAAACAATCCTCCAATCTCAGCCTCCTGAGTAGCTGGACTACAGGTGAGTGCCACCACACCCGGCTAATTTTTTGTATTTTTGTAGAGACAGGGTTTTGCCACATTGCCCAGGCTTGTCTTGAACTCCTAGGCTCAAGCAATCTGTCCACCTTGGCCTCCCAAAGTGCTGAGATTACAGGTGTGAGCCACTGTGCCCAGCCCTTCTTCATGTTTTTAAACATGCCAAGTGGCATGGTTTTGTGGTGTGGTCTTTGCATTTGCTGTTTTCTCTCCCTGAACCCACTTTCCTCAGTTATCTGTTTCTTGTGGTTTGCTCTCTTTCATTTGGCTCTTTTATTCATGGTCATGTCATTGGCGTGCAAATCTCTAGACACACCTTTCATCATTTTAATCTCCACACCTGTTTATTTTTCTTCATGACATGAATCGGCACCTGACATATTTTATGCTTATTTTTTCTGGGCCATAGGTTGGCAAACTTGTCTTATAAAGGGCCAGATGGTAAATATTTTAGGCTTTGCAGGCCATACGGTTGCCGTCACAACTACTAACTGTACCATTGTGGTGTAAAAACAGCCATAGACAGTAAGTAAAATAAATGAGCATGGCTGTGTTCCAATAAAACTTTATTTACAAAAGTAGGCGGCAAGATGGATTTGACCTATAGGCCATAATCTGCCAACCCCTAGTTTAAGCATTTGTTGTCCACTTCCTAAAATGCCAGCTCCAGGAGAGTAAGGCTTTTGTCTTTTTTGTTCAGTACTCTCTGGGGCAACTACTAATGTGCCTGGCATGTGGTAGGCAATCCATAAATATTTATTGAATTAATTAATTGATTAAAGAATAAGCTCTTGGGAGACCTCGATTATAAGGGCTTGGCTAAGGAGTTTGGATTTTCTTCTTTAAAGACGTTTGAAAAAAGTCTTCACCAGTTTTAACAATGTTCATGACTGGTGATTGACAGCTCTTATCTGCAGTCTGCAATTCTCAGAATGAAGACATTTTGAGACAAATAACAGCCACTTGCTCGTCTCACTGTTTACTCCTCTCGTAAGAGCACTGTATGATGCACATCGCACATTGAGTTGGATGTGTGATGATGCATCAGACTGCTGCCAACAAAAACACATCGAAATAAAATAATCATCTCTTCAGAGGCCCGGGAATGACACTCCAGACATTCTGTGGAAATCAAGGAGCCTGCTGCAGTTCTGCAGGAGACAGGATCGAGGACCCGTCGTAATGCTGGGTGTGGGGAAGCACACAGGTCAGGGCAGGATTAAATGAGTGGCAAGACTGAAAGAGTTGTAAGGAGACAGGTTAGCTTGGGCTGGCTGGAGGGAGTAGGTGGAGACAGATAAAAGCATGAGTCATTTTCTGGGACTTGGTGAGCCAAGGTGTGGGATTGGCCAAGAGTGGGATGTGCTCCTGAATTCTGAAGAACCCAGTTAGAGAAAGTGTTTTCCTTGAGGAGAGGTAGGTTGGACATGCAAGTCTGGACTGTGGACAGCCTCGAAAGCCAGTTTGGGGCCAGGCGTGGGTGGTGGCTCACGCCTGTAATCTCAGCTCTTTGGGAAGATAAGCCAGGAGGATCACTTGAACCCAGGAGTTCGAGAGTAGCCTAGGCAATGTGGCAAGACCTTGTCTCTACAAAAAATTTAAAAAGTTAGTCAGATGTGGCGGTGTGCACCTTGTAGTCCCAGCTACTCAGGAGGCTGAGGCAGGAGGATCACTTGAGCCCAGGAACTGGAGGCTGTAGAGAGCTATGATTGCACCACTACACTCCAGCCTGGGTGACATAGTGAGACCCTGTTTCCACAATAAATAAATAAACAAAAGGAAAACTTTTAAAAATTTTTACAAAAAAGAAAGCCAGTTTGGAAAACTGGTACCATCTGGGCAATGGGAAAGCACTGAAGGTTTTTAAGGAATCGGTTGTTATGGTGATGGAAGTTTATCTGCAACAAGATTGAGAAATGAAGTGAATGAGCAAATGGATGTGAGTGAATGAGGGAGAGGTGAATCTTAGGTGGAGTCAGCGCTGAGTCCTGAGGGCACTGCAGAGCCAATGAAAGATTTTAAGTAGAGAGTGGCATGATCGTATTTCTCTTTCCAGATGAGATGGGTGGGGTCTTAGAGGGAGTGAAAGAATCCTAAGCCTAAGAAGACCACTTGGACTGCAGTTTCTAATGATGTCCCTTTTGCACATGTAGCCACATTGTGTGGCATCTGGGTCACTAAGGGTCAACAAGTTGATACACTGTTTATTTGCTAAATCTGGCAACCACACTCAGGTGCAATCTTCTGCGTGAAATCTTCCCTGATTTCCCCACCTGGAAGGGACCTTTCCTCCTTGGGGCCCTCACATCTCTTCAAATGCCCCCTTCTAATTACAATGATTACTTTTTATCTTAGCACTGGGCTGCCTGGAATTGAATCACAGCTCTGCCACTCGTTAGCTCTGTGGCCTTGGACAAGTCCCTTAGCCTTCTTGGGCCTCTGTTCCTCATTAGTAAAATGGAGGATAACAATAATACCTTTCTCCTAAGGTCACTGTAAGGATTTAATATATTAAAATATGTGATATATTTAAAACACTGCCTGGAATATAGTGAGCTCTATATAAGCAATGGCTATTATCATCATTATCAATTTTACTGTTACTACTATGTTTCTGTTATGTGTGCCCATATCTTATCTCCTATAATAGATTTGAGCCTTTGAAGGCAAGAACTGTACCTGATTCATTTTTGCGTTTTCCCCAGTGAGTAGTAAAATGCATTCACATAGTATGTGCTCAATAACTATTTGTGAAGTTAATGAATAAATGATCAAATTAATGAATGAATGTAATCTTCGGAATGGGATTTAACTATGGTGCTGTAAATAAAGTATTATTTGTATTCAAGGATACTCTGATTTTTAGAAAGAAAAACAAATGATGTGGGTAATGACAGGACCCTAAGAACTTGAGTCAGAAACGTGGGACAAGGCCGGGCATGATGGCCCGTGCCTGGAATTCCGCCCTTTGGGAGACCGAGATGGACGGATCACTTGAGCCCAGAGTTCGAGACCAGCCTAGAAAACATGGTGAAACTCCGTCTCTACACAAAATACAAGAATTAACCAGGGGTGGTGGCATGTGCCTGTGGTACCAGCTACTTGGGAGGCTGGGGTGGGAGGATCTCTTGAGCCCAGAAGGTGGAGGCTGCAGTGAGCCATGATTGCACCCCTGCACCCAAGCAAGACTCTATCTTAAAAAAGGAAGGAAGGAAGAAAGGAAGGAAGGAAGGAAGGAAGGAAGGAAGGAAGGAAGGAAGGAGGACAGGGCAAATCCTACAGAATGTATTTTCTTTTTCTTTCTTTCTTTTTTTTTTTTTTTTAAGACGGATTCTCATTCTGTTGCTCAGGCTGGAGTGCAGAGGCACAATCTCGGCTCACTGCAACCTCTGCCTCTCAGGTTCAAGCAATTCTCTGCCTTAGCCTTCTGAGTAGCTGGGATTACAGGTGCCCACTACCCTGTCCAGCTAATTTTTTTGTATTTTTAGTAGAGATGGGGTTTCACCATCTTGGTCAGGCTGGTCTTGAACTCCTGACCTCATGATCCACCCTCCTTGGCCTCCCAAAATGTTGGGATTACAGTCGTGAGCCACCGCACCTGGCCAGCATGTGTTTTCAAAACCCAACTCTGTGCCTTCATTTTTCCATTGGCAAAATAAGAAAGTTTGATTAAATTATCTTAAAGGTCCTATATGGTCCTAAAGTTCTATTATTGGGAATCGCTAGATTCTCAAGAGTCTTGTTTTTTGGTGACTACATCATTTGGAATTTCCTAGAAAAATGAGTGGAAGAATTTCTTTAACTGAAAAAATACTTCCAAAGGACTCCCAGTACTAGGATGTAGAGAAAGATCTTATCAAATGTAGTGAGAGCTTGAGTTAGAGGTGGATTCTTTGTTTCCTCATTTTAATTAGTACTAACATATCAAGAAGAAAAATTATTCTATCTACATGAGCCACATGTGCCCCAAAGACACAGGAAGCTTGCAAACAGGGACCAGGCTTGTTCAGAAGTCCCTGGGAAAAAAGACAATGAGAAGCACCAGCAAAATGAATCCAAATTCACTTGGGAGTCACTGACCCTGCAGAATAAGTGGTTTGGCAGACTGAGCTGTGCTGCTGCAAATCTTTTTGGGGCTCAGTGTAAAGGGTGAAGACTCTGACTTTTTTTTTTTTTGAGATGGAGTCTCACTCTGTCACCCAGGCTGGAGTACAGTGGCACGATCTCAGCTCACTGCAGCCTCCGCCTCCCAGGTTCAAGCAATTCTCCTGCCTCAGCCTCCCAAGTGGCTGGGACTACAGGTGTGTGCCACCACGCCCAGCTAATGTTTTGTATTTTAAGTAGAGATGGGGTTTCACCCCGTTAGCCAGGATCATCTTGATCCCCTGACCTTGAGATCCACCTGCCTCGGCCTCCCAAAATGCTGAGATTGCAGGCATGAGCCACCAACCTGGCCGACAGATGCCTTGAGACAATGGCAGAGGGAGATCTAGACCAGATGGCCCTGTCTTCTAGGTCTCACTCAGCATCCTCTCCAACTGCCTGTGTGGCTATCATTTGTGTCATTGGATGTTAAATTCTCCAAAGATTGGGCTTGTCTGAAGACCCACTAGCGTCTAGTAAGTGCAAAACAAATATTTGCTGAATGAATGAATAAATGTTGGTTAAGCCTTAAAGTCTGGTTTTAGGGAATGGTGAGGTGAGAGAGGAGGCGTTGTGGGTCCTTTAATTTCCAGGTTGTGTGGTGGTAACCCATGAACAGTTATTTCCGGGTTAAAAGAAATTATATGTGTAGTTACCAGATAAAGGCAAAGCAACCAGCACATGTTCTTCCTTCTTCTCTCTTGACTCCTTCTCTGTCACCCTGGGCTGAGAGTAGAGTCCTGAGGGCAAGGATCCTAAAGCTCTAACACTGGCACAGTCTGTGGGTTTGCCCATCTCTGAAGGAAGTGCCTGGGATATCGGGTGGCTGGTAGCTCGGGATAACAAAAGCCATGAGGCAGACACGGCTGATTTCTGTTGGGGTTCTGCCTCTCCTACACAAACCCCGCAGCATGTGATCTCCCCCAAAAGAGCCCTGTGCTGGGTTGCTGGGTTCTGGGCAGGGAGAGGGAAGCTAGATTCCTCCTCAACAGATGTCACCATAATTAGATAACTCATTATATCAAGGAATAAGGAAGGGAGATCGACATGGATACAAATGCGAACATATTGATAGCTTTTCTGCATGTGAGTTTGTGCAATCTGGGAAACTGATTTCCTGGACAAGGCTCAAGGGATGAGTCAGCGGTTGGAGCCTGGGGAGATTTTCCACAATGAAATTCTAGTCCCAGGAAAGTATCCTAAGAGCTTTCCACCCTGTAAGATCATTCTCAGGGGTGGCCATGGCTGGAAGCCAGTGTGGGTGTGTGCCTATGTGCGGGAGAAGCCCAGCAGGGAGCCAGAGCCTGGGGGTTGGAGGAGGGCAAGGGACACAGACATGCTGTGAGTAAGGCAGGCTGCATGGGCAGTGGCTGAAGCTGATGCAGCATACCCCATCCACGAGAGCTGCCCCAGCCTGTGGTGACAGCCCTCGGAACTGGCTAACAGCAGGAACAGGCTCCAGCCATCTGAGTTTGAAGCCTCCCTGGGGAGGTCCCCAGGGTCCCCAGGCTGGGATTAAGTGTCTTTCACAAGTGTTCCCATATGACCCTGCTCATTCTGTTGGAGCACCCATTGTTCTATCATGGATGTGCCTCTTTTCCCGTGGCAAAATGTGTGCCATGGACTACATGATCTTTTCCAGTTCGAGCATTCTAAAGATGGAAATGCCTAAAAAACAGGAAAAAAAAAAAAAAAGAAACTGAATTGACATCGAACACATGGCCGCTCCTTGGCTGAGCATTTCGTGTCTATCATTTCCAACAACCTCCTGCGGTGGACCTTGCAGTTTTCAGGGGGCAGTGATGACTTAAACCACTTATGCCTTCTGAGATCCCAGAGCAACCCGGGCTCTTTCCCTGTGGTCTGGTTGGCAATGTGTACTTAGCACTTTTCTCCTACAGGAGACTTAGGGAAGTGGAGGGTGCGAACAGGGAGAGCTGCTCCTGCAAGAGTTCCTAATGCGTGCTCCTCCCATGCCTTCATTCTCCATTCCCGCACCCCAGGCATTTCATCTGGGGCTCTCAGACATCATCCATTCCTTTCTCCCCACCTCCACCCCAGCATCTAACACCCAGTGAATGACCTCTCCTATTTTACAGAGAAAATAGAATCAACAGGAAGGGAACTCCCTCATCTTACTGCCATGGAAGAGGTGCCCCACCTCCTTCCTAAGAACTTCCCTGGTGGCTGGAACCCACCTCACACTTGGAGAGTCGTGGTCTATCCTTGATTGCATTTCTTGAATCTTTCCTCTCCTCTGCCCCTGGCCTAACCTAGCCCCTCTAGACTTTCCTCTGGGCAATTATGATATACCCCACCCTCTCCCCAGTGGTCTTTCTGCCACTACTGTCTTCCTCATTCTGGGCCTTAGATTTTCCACCCATATCTCACACACCTCCTGAACCTACAGAAAGACCTTTCAGCTGCTTGAAGCTGGCACTCATAGATCTTGGTATGAGTCCCGGGGAAAATCCTTTTTTGGTACCCAAAGTCCATAAGCAGGTAACACTATCCCAAAGTACTTGAAGCAGATAGGCTTTAAATATAAAGGCAGAAGTCCTTAGTTGTTTATGTTTAGAAGCCAGTGCTATGTGTGAGACATTAAAGATATGACAGGCTTCTAGCTATACATTCTTAAAGAATTGGTGGTCACTATAGCCCAGAGAGTCCAGGCCTCAATGACAGATGACTGGCAATAAAATGTAGGTCTATGCTCAGCTGGTCACATAAAACAGCCAGTGATCACCGCTCCTGAACAGCCTGAGGCAATGACACCTGGTCCTGCTACTATTGCTCCTGCTGACAGGAAGGCCACCTGGGTTGGGAGAGGATGCAGAGGGCCCCCTTTCCTCAGGGATTAGATATAGTCAGACTGTCTCCTCTTTCCACTGGAGTCATTGGCCCCAAACCTGCTTAAAGGCTGGGAAACACTGACACCCCTTGCCTAGGAGTCCACTTTCTTCCTATTTGGTCTTGGGGAAATGATAGGCAGTGTTAAAACTTTCTGGACTGTGTTTTGTTCAGGCCTTGCGAATCCGTGTAAAAGTCTATTTAGAGGACCTGTTTGTATTTGTAGCTCCAACTCTGGCACCAGAAAGTCAGTCTTTAACAGATGAATGCTGACTCTCCATCCCCTTTCCAGCATTGTCTCCTGCTCATTCTGTATGGCGACTCTCTTTCCCTAGACATGCACCATGCTTCTTTCTTCTGTTTCCCTTTATGGCCAACTCTGACCATCCAGTAAGGACCCTTTCAAACTTCACCTTTCCAGGCAGCTTTCTGGGCTCTGCCTAACATAGTATCTCTCACAGTCCCGTGCTATCCAGTCAGCACGCTCTACTTTCTATTAGAGAGATTGTTGTGCTTGTCTTGTCTCTCAGTCTATTCAGGAATTTTTCCAAGAAACAAATCAGTCTAAGTCATGGAGCACATCCTCTGGGCCCCAGCATGATGCTGACTGCATGTAACTTGCTATGGAAGGAGTATATTGTTTCCTGGCACTTACTAGATACCTTATATTCATTATCTTTCCAAAGTTAATCTTTTCAAAGTCTTGACAGGGACATCATCGCATTTTGCAGATGGTAAAACTGAGGTTCTGAGAGGTAACATGACTTGCCCAGGGTCACTTGGGTAAGTGACCCAAGTCTGTGCTTTTGAACTCTCCTCTCCCTATTCGTGGCAGTTTCCCACTGGTTCTCAGAGTCCTGAGACTGATGCTTATTTGTTGTGGGGCATTGGTGATCTTTTTTGATAGCAATAGAAAGAGAAAGAACTATGGGATCCAGTTCACTGTACATTCGAGATCCATCAAAGGTGGGCTGTGGCTATAGAAATAAGAATGCTGTTTTAAAGTGCAATGTTCAGATGTCCAAGTTTCCTGAGCTATTTAAACCATGTCTAGATTACTGTGTTCTGGGCCTCACTTATATCCAGGTTGCCAAAGGGGTGGAAATAACGCTCTCTAGATGATGGTTAAAGGAACTATGGATATGGGGTAGAGGTGAATATTTCATCTCTAAAGAGATGTCTTGATGCAAAGGAAGATGAAGGATGCTTGCATGGGCCTGGGTTGGGGAGGCAGGATGGGTGGAAGAAGCTCTAGCAAAGCAGCTTTCAATTAGTCAGAGGACCCTTCCTGAGGCATAGAACTTCCCAAAGATGGATGAATGGTGGTGATCTCTTGGGTGTGTCCAAGCAGAGGCGGGATGAGCTTGGGGATTGGAGGAGAAGGTCAGGTTGGCAAAGAGTAAGCTATTACATGTGAAATGTAGCCCGTGGGGTTTTCACTGCAAAAACACAATCTGCCTTCTTATTTTGGACTTTCAATTTATTACTAAGAGAGACAGAACAGCCAGGAACTTTTTGGAATATACAAGAGTCCAAGGTAGCCAGTTGTAAATGACCCAGAAACTAAAGGAGCCTACATTTAGGAAACTTGCCTGCGTTGTACCTCATTCCTATTTTGAGGATTCTTACATCCTGAAACAGAGACTGTCATTTCTGGCTCCAACTTCAGAAATAATAACATCCCCTTAGGGCTTCTAATCCACACTAGAGAAATCATTAGCTCAGATACCTAGCACCATCTGAAAGAGTTGCTCTATCTCACTTGAATCAAACCAAACCAGCAAATATTTACCGAACACCTTGCCTGTGCAAGGCCAACCAAGATGGGTAAGATCTGGTTCCTGCCATTTAGGCACCAACAAGAGAGTGAAGGGGAGAGGACAGGTTGTAAAAAGCTTAATTACAATGTCACCTCTTCTAGCACTTTTCTAAATTGTTGCAATTATTTGTTTAAAATGGCCAGCTGCCCCACCAAGCTGTGAATTCCCAAGGACAGTATAGCTTATTGGGTGAGACACAGCATTTATACTAATAAAACCTGAGCTCAGCTTTCCACCCAGCCATGTGTCAGTTGCAACTTAGGACAAGTTGCTTCACTGCTCTATACTTCAATTTCCTCATCTGAAAATGTAAATAATATTGGTACTGATTATTGTGTGAATTAAAGCAAATAATATACGTAAAGCACTTAGCACTGTGGCCTGGTATATACATGACACAATAAATATTTGCCACTACTAGTAATAGTAATACAGTGGGATTGCTCTATGTAGGAGTTAATTTCTGAAGTAAGTTCACAAGGTAAAAACCATACATAATCAATATGATACCTCAAAATCCCATCTTACATGCTCTCAAAAGGATATACCTCTCTTCTCTCTCTCTCTTTCCCAGTCTCTCTCTCTCTCCCTGTCACATGAATCGGATTGGCCCACTTAAGTTAATAACAGCTAATATTTAATGTGTGCTTATTACATGGAAGGTACTGGTAGAAACCTTTACATGCATTAACCCATTTCATTTAATGCCATATCAATCCCATAGGTAAGTACTAGGATTTTCTCCATGAGAAAACTGAGGCACAGAAAGGTTAAACAACTTGCCCAAATAACACAGGGACTTTAATCCAGGTGGTCAGCCAGCCAGGCTCCAGAATACATATTTGCAACCCCTGGGTCCAACTGTCTCTTCTAAAGTAAATAAGATGTGACTGTCCTCTAATACTAATTTTGGTATGGCCAGGCATTTGTACAAATCCTGGAATACAGTGGATGTTTGCTGAATGTTTGTGGAATGAATGAATTCCTCAGGTTACTCATTGTAAGGACTACTGCCTTTGCACAGAGAACCCATCTGTTCATAAACTCACAGGCAGCGGAGGGGAAATGCGGCTGGGGTGAGGCCAGCAAGGAGCATCCCCACCTCGGGAGCCGCTTTGCTGTTCTCTGTTGATGCTTGGCTGGCTCCTAGTCCATGTCTCCATCCTCATCCTCCTGGAGACAGCTCATTCCCAACTCAAACCATCCTGCAACAAGAAGTCTTCATCCCATGCAGCTGCCATCTTGTGTCATTTTGCAGACGCTGTGTTACTATCTTCTTCTAGGGTGAGGGTGCAAAGGGAGCAGGGAGGCCAGGAGCAGTGGTTCATGCCTGTAATCTCAGCACTTTGGGAGGCCGAGCCAGGTGGATTACCAGAGGTCAGGAGTTCAAGACCAGCCTGGCCAACATGGTGAAACCCCACCTCAACTAAAAATACAAAAATTAGTGAGGCGTGATGGGGGGTGCCTGTAATCCCAGCTACTCGGGAGGCTGAAGTGAGAGAATCACTTGAACCTGGGAGGCAGAGGTTGCAGTGAGCCAAGATCACACCATTGCACTCCAGCCTGGGCAACAAAGTGAGACTCTGTCTCAAAAAAAAAAAAAAAAGGAGCAGGAAAAGGAGCTTACGACATTTAGCAATCTTTAGAGGGACTCTAGTAAAGCGATGTTTCTCCAAGTAGAGTGATAGAGTGATGGGGGGAAGTGCATACATGTATTTTCAGGGGTGAATGAGTTCTCTCCAAGAATTTTTAAGTGATGTGTTTTTCTTTCAATGATTATGTGATTAAATTAATAGTCATATGTTCTAGGGGTTAAGGCTGCCAACTCTTGCATCTGAGATCCTGGATGCAAATCCTGACGTTGCCAAGCAACAAGTTGAATTGAGCCCTTGCAACTGGGCTCCTAAATGATCTGAGAAGTTGAATGCAGCAAACAAGCTTTCCTCTTGACCTTCTCCTTCCATCCCATCTAGGCAACTCAGAATCTGGTTCTAGTTTGTATTTACAGTTAGGTCCTGGCCTTTGGTGCAAGACTTTCTGGTGGGGGTGACTCTTGAGCTGAGAAGGGATCCACCAGACTGGTATGTTACATAACCATTACATTCACTTGTACAGTGCCTTCTGGTAGAAGATGTCTTCTCCCTATGCATTTGGTCCTGACAAAAACTATGTGAGGTAAATAGCGATACAGTTGACCCTTGAACAGTGTGGGGCTTGACGGTGCTGACACCCCACGCAGTCAAAAATCCCCACTTTTGAACCTCCAAAACTTAATTGCTAAGCCCACTGTTGACTGGAAGCCTTACCCATAATATAAATGCTCAATTAACACATATTTTGTGTGTTGTATGTATTATATGCTGATTCTTACAATAAAGTAACATGGAGTAAAAAGACTTCACTAAGGAAATCATAAGGAAGAGAACAGCTATTTACTATTCAGTAAGTGGAAGTGGATCATTATAAAGGTCTTCATCCTCATCATCTTTACATTGCATAGGAGGAGGAGGAAGAGAAAGGATTGATCTTGCTGTCTCAGAGGTAATAGAGGTGGAAGAAAATCTGTTTAAGTTTCCCGCACAGTTCAAATCTGTGTTGTTCAAGAGTCAACTGAATATATATTTATATTTATATACAGTCTGCATTAATCATAATTTCTATATTTGTGAATCTGCCTATTCATTAAGATTAATTTTTAACCCCCAAATCAATACGTGCAGCACTTTTGCTGCGAGCAGAATGGCAAAAAATTGCAGCCACCCAATGTGCACATTCCCAGCTGAGGTCAAACAAGGCGACACTCTGCCTCCTTGTTTCAGCTCTCACACTATAAACAAGTGTCCTTTTGTGGTCTGCTTGGTACCACATTTTTCACATTTTTGTGCTTTTTTGTTCAGTATTTCACTGTTTCAAACGGTTCCCCAGCATAGAGCACTGAAGTAAGCCCAGGGAGGCTGTGATGCTCCTTACAGAGAAAATAGCTGTGGTAGAAACGCTTCGTTCAGGCATGAGTTACAGTGCTGTTGGCCATGAGTTCAGTGTCAATGAATCAATGACACTGAATCAAAGTCAATGAATAAGCTGTCTTTAAACAGGTGAGTTCAATGTCAATGAATCAGCAATAATATTAAATAAGATGTTTTAAACAGAAACACACACAATTATGTTTTATGATTGACAGAATTGTAACCAGAGGCTCACTGGAACCTAACCCTGTTATTTCTCCTTTGAGCAGTGGTTCAGTATCTGCCAGTGCAGTGTTCCCAGAGGCTTTTTAGAACACAACAACTGCAAATAATAACAATACAAGGCAGACTGGATATACATAAAATATATGAAATTTTAAAATCGAGGCTCAGAGAGGAAGGAGAATCTGGCTAAATGGCCTGGCTTTCAAATCTGATGCAGAAGCCAGAGTTGACCCCTGAACTCAGGTCTGTCTGAGTCCCTGCTCCCTCTGCTACCACCACTGCCCACCTCCACCTTACCCCCACCGCTCAGGGGTTCATGGCCAGATGACTTGTACAGACAATGGCCATTTGTGGAGTTTGGGTAAGGAGGACTTACTCCAGATGTCTTTCACCTCTCCTTTGCTAATGCTGCTCTTTGTTTCTTCTCCCACCCTTTTTGTTCATTTGTTTTTGGATTATTCGTAACCACTTTGCCATTGCATTGAAGGTCCTTCAGAACAAGTGAGCTTGCAGACACCTCTTGCTGCAAATCACAAACCGAAGAAGTGTCTAGGGAAAGAACAGGGCAGTCAGCTTGGAAATAAATGCATTCCATTTTTGTTTGTTTGTTTGTTTGTTTGTTTTTGAGACCGGGTCTTGCTCTGTCACCCAGGCTGGAGTACAGTGGCGCCATCTCAGCTCTGCTCACTGCAAACTCCGCCTTCCGGGTTCAAGCAATTCTCCTGCCTCAGCCTCCTAAGTAGCTGGGACTACAGGCACCTGCCACTACACCTGGCTAATTTTTGCATTTTTAGTAGAGACAGGGTTTCACCATGTTGGCCAGGCTGGTCTCGAACTCCTGACTTCAAGTGATCCGCCTGCCTCGGCCTCCCAAAGTGCTGGGATTACAGGCGTGAGCCTCCATGCCCAGCCTGCAGTCGACTTTTACATTCAAGGTCACACATGAGCCAATGAAAATTCCCCTACTTATTCTTACTGAAATTTAAACTCTAGAAAAGGGCAGGTGGGAGGAGAGGAGCTGAAGGAACATTTGCACCTTCCCTGACTCTACCTTGGCAGCCTTCAGCAATCCTGGAGAGTCTCACCCCTTCCCACAGAGGAGCAGGGACTCTAAGCATCTTCAAACAATCAGTGCCATTTTGTGGGAACTTAGATCCAATATATCCCTGTTCACTGGTCCCACAATGCTTAGAATGATGCACTGCCCTGAGGAGTTTGACAGGCGTGGCAGTGGAGAGGCGGGAGGGAGGACGAGAAGAGAGGATTAACAAGTGTCTGTGAGGTGGCATTTACATTTAGAATTTCCTGTCCTTTCAAAGGAATCTCCAGGGTAGCCAAAGAGTCCAGCTTAAAGGTAGCTAGCCAGAAAAAGTGCCCAAACCACGCAGTGAGATCACACCATTGAAGACCCCTCCTTGGCATAGACTCTACGGCTTTCACAAATGTGCTGAGCTCCAGAACCTCAGGCTCTGACACCACCCCCAAAGCTGCAGGTCTCCAGGGCTGCTTGGGCCAAAAGGTGGGTTCTGAGCAGCCCCCTTCCTCCTGGTCCACTTCTAAACTACAGTCTTCCCTGGGCATATCTGATTCGTAAAGCCCAGGGCACATGACTAAGTGACTGAAAACAACAGAAATTTATTGTTTTACATTTCTGAAGACAAGAAGTCCAAAATCAAGGTGTTGGCAGTGCTGCCCTCCCTCTGGAGGCTGTAGGGAACAATCCATTTTTCGCCTCTTCCAGCTCTGGAGCTATAGACATTCTTCGATTTGTGGCCAAATTGCTCCAATCTCTGCTTCTCTGATCATAGCGCCCCATTCTCCTCCCTCTCTGTGCTAAATCTCATTCTGCTTTACATTTATAAGGACATTGACACTGGATTTAGAGCCCACCAGATAATTTGGGATGATCTTCTTCATATCAAGATCCTTCACATCTGCAAAGATCCTTTTTCCAAATAAGGTAATAGTCACAGGTTCTGGGGATTAGGACATGGTACTTTTTTTTTCCTCAGAGGAGAGGAACCATTCAACTCACTGTACCTGGCTATAGATTCAAACCACCAATGAGGCTTTTTATACAAGTACAGATATGGAAGCCTACTCAGACCAATTGAATTGAAATCTTTAGGGCTGTGGCATCTAGACTGCATTTTGTTGTTGTTGTCGTCAACTTTCCAAGTATTGTGCTGCTTAGCCTGGCTTGAGAATCAGTGATTGTACAATCCACCTCTTTATACAGCTGAGACCAGAGGCCTGGACAGGGGCCAAGACCTCCTCAAGTCACACTGTAAGGGCTTGGATCCCCAGCAGGTGTTCCTCAGCCACTTCCAACTCTGTGCAGCCCCCATCCCACCAGGACCCTTCAGGCTTCCAGAGCACCCAGGTGGCCAGCATCTTCCCTGGCTTGCTCTTAGCTGGGATCCTTATGAACTTTCTCAAGATTCAGGACAATGCCTGGCCTCAGATTGGATGGGTCCCCAAACAGGGGCCAAATCAACCTGCTGACTTGCTGTGTGACCTCAAGGAAGTCACTTAACTTCTCTTGTTCTAGTTTGCTCATCTTTAACATGGAGGATTCAGCTCACTGTGCTCTAAGGCAACTTTCATAGCAGAAATGCTATGATTTGGTAATTCTAAGCATCTGAGAATGTTTTCTTTGGCCCTTGGCCATCCCAGGATGTTTGATAAAATCTGATCATTTGGATAAGTCCCAGGAAAGGAACAGATCAGAGCCTGCGTTGGGTGCTGGGAGCCCACCTGATGGGAGAGTGTGTGTACATGTGGTGGGGAATAGGGAGCATGGTAAAGTGTGGAGAAAGAGAACGAGAAAGAATTAAAGATTATTCAACTTGTTCCAAATATAGAAACTGAGCCCCAGAGAAGGAAATGATTCGTTCAAGTTTTACAGCTAGTTAAAGGCAGAACTGGGATTAGAATTAATACATTCCTGGATTCTTTCCCCTACAGTGAGGATGACAAATACATTTCCTTTTCTGCCCTCTGATCAATTAGCAGTGGCTGCCTTGAGCACTGACTTCTGGAAGGTTCCCAGGTCCTTCAAAATTCAGCAAGAAGAATGTTGATTGATTAGCAATGTCTGATATGGCCACAGGAAAGGAGAGTACCCAGATTTTGTCAGCCAGGACTTACCAGGACTTGTGATAAAACAAAATCGCCAGTGGGGAACTTGAGGCTCATTCCTCATAGAGAACCAACAGGTGAAAGAAAAGCAGTAAACTACATAATTCCTTCTGCAGAAAACTCTTTTAAGTGCCTGGCCCAAAATTCAAAGGTGGTAGTCAATGCATGCCTAGGGAACCAGTTCAGTCAAACTTTGCTAAGTAACACTGGGAACAAATAATATTGCAAACTGTGAAAAGGGAAGCAGAACAAGATAACAAGCAAGGTAGAAACACATTGTACAATGTGCACCAGAAGTTTTTGTTGTATTTTTTAATGTTTCTCCAACTGTAATATCACTGCTTAGACTGAGACAGTGAAATTAATTGATTTACTTTCAGGAGCATAGTTGCAAAGTTGTATGTAAAACTATATGAGCATATGGACTTGCTAATTTCTCCCTGCCTAGATTTAATTCTAGTCAACAACAATAACAACAATAGCTATGTCATTTAATCCTCTTGACAACCTTATGAGGTAAATGTTATTATCACAGTTTAACAGATGAGGAAACTGAGGTATAGATGGGCTGAGGGACCTGTCCAAGTTCACACAATTAATAGGTGGCAGAACTGGGATTTGAATCTAACTTGTGATTTCAACACATCCCTCTAATTAAAAGCTGGACCCAACCTGAGGCATGTTTGAGAACTCATGGAAGTTACTAGAAGTGGGGTATAGGCCTCTTCAGAACTGGCCTTGAAATTTCAACTCTTCTTAATACAAAAGCAACATCATGGTCTTTCTCTTGTTTTCATTTACTAGGCTCCAAATCACCAAACTTCTTTGCCTCTCTGGGAAAACTAAATGACCCACCATTTCAGAAGAAGCTCATGGGGTCTGTGCACAGCTTTTCACATCCTCCCTGAAACACCAACACGCCTGGTCCGGGTTAAAGGATATCAGCACTGCCACACACTCTTCTTTTTCCCAAATTAATCAAGAAGTAGGAATTTCTGACAAATGCCATCTGCTGATTTTTCAGAGAGACAAGTTTTGGTGGTGTGACCAGCAGGTGCCTCGGCTTTTTCTAGCATGCAGTACCAAAATAGTCACCATGGCAACCCTGGGAGGGCAGACTTCCAAAGAGATGCATTGTGAGCACAGAAACTCTAGAGCACTTTCAAGCTAAAAGGAAGGAGGCTCAGCGGTGGGTTTCCAACAGTGGCAAGTAGCAGCTTCTCCCGACAGCCCTGGGATGGACCCCAGGCTCCTGCTTACTGGGCACAGCCAGGACCCCCCAACCCTGGGGCCTGTGCTTCTAGGAAGAGGGGGAAAATGGAATTTGTGGAGAGTGGCAGGCAGGTGGAGCAGACAACTCCCAGATTTCTTGCAGGAGCTGAAGTAGCATGGAGGGTGATAAAAGGTGCAGACCTGGCTTGGGAGGCAGGAGAATTGGGTTGAAATACCTGCCCTGTCACTTGCTAACCAATGACCCTGGGCAATTGACTTGGCCTTTCTGACTCTCAGCTTCTCATTTTCGAAATGGGAGTGGTGAGCTTGCACTGCCTCTTCACAGGGAAAATTGTGGATATGATAGGAAGCTTGTGAAGACTGTTGGGAAAGTGCTCGGTGGACAGTGCAAAGCAGAAGAGAACAGGGATTTGGGGATCAGGAAGCTTGGGTTCCGGACCAGGCTCTGCTGCTTTCTAATCTTATGAGCTTGGGCAAGTCATAGAGCTTGTCAGACCTACTCCCTCAGCTTGGAAGAAGGCTCAGAAGCCCTGCCTCACAGAGTGGATGTGCAGGTTATCGGGGCTCTTTCTGTGACCTGGGATTTTACACTCCCCTTCAGTGCAGACACCAAGACAGGATGAACCATACAGAGGATTTTACTAGGGGAAACATCTGTGAGATAAAAATGGGGAGGGAGCTGGTAGAGGCTAGAAGAGAGGAAAGGCTGGGAGAGCCATCACACCTTGATGCAAGTCTAACCCAAGTGCAGGAGGGAGGGAAGCAATGTTGGGTGGAAGCTCCTAGACTGCCTATAGCAAGGCCATCAGAGAGTCCTCAAGCCAAAGTCACCTATCAGAGAAGTTCCCTGTCTCTTGGAGACAGGTCTGCCGTAGTAACCCTGCCACACTCAGTTGCTGATTGTCTGGAAGCAGCCAACAGGAAGAGTGGCCTCTACATAAATATGGGTGCAAGCAGCTGGAGGCCATGATCAACTGAGCTCTGTCTTCGGGAGACATATTCTTATGGCCACCACACCTACCCAATCCTGATGTCTTTTGCTTGGACATCCACATCAGGTACTTGGCCTCAGGCCCACACCTCTACTTCAGAAGCCTTGTACCCCACATCCATGGTCCTCTTACCCAGAACATTATAGGAACTCAGGCTCAATGATGTCTTAGAACACCACCCCTAGGAAAAAAATACATTTTCTACATCTCAATTAGATTATGTAGCAAAGGTGCACAGGCATTGTTCCATTCTGCATTTGAATGTGCTCGTATGTAGGAATGCATGCTTATTTGTCAGTGTGCACACATATGAACAGTATATTTTTATATATAGATGAGCATTTATATCTACGTGTATGCATGTTGTGAATTTACACAACAATACCATTAGCCCATTAGCACTACATTAGCATTTTGCACACAGTAGCTTTGATCTTCACAACTATCTTTGAGGTAGACAAGCAGGTAGTTTTGTAGGTACAATCCTTGTTTCAGCTTAAATGTTTTCCCCAACATGCCACTCAGATAATACAAGGTAGAGCCATGGTTTGAACAGAAATGTCTTCCTTCAAAGTTTCAGCTCTTGTCCTTTCTACCACCCAACCCCATCCCACCTACTCATATGACTATGTGTTGCATGAAAGCACATACATGTGCATATAGAAAAAAGATTCAGATAGGGGAGGGGAATATAGCTGGAGAAGTATAGATTGATTATGGATTGGTGACTGGTGAAAAGTATTTCTGCCAGAAGCCCCCACACTACAAAATGTAATTCTATTAATGTGTGTCATCTAAAAACATATATTGTATCCTAGCTGTAAGAATTTCTATTTAATGGGCTACAAAGACAAATTTTGGAGATCCTAAGCAATTTGAGGCTCTTATTCTTCTACTATAATCAGTGATCCACTTTCTTGGCCTTCCGCCAAAATCCTTGCTCCGATGGCAAGTTTTTCAGCCTACCTGGTGGAAATGTTTTGTCCTGATTGGGAAGTATTAAAGAAAAAATATCTACCCCAGCACCTTAGTTTTCTAAATCACTTGTCTTTGCTTGTTTCCTAGCAGCATGAAATACTAGTCTGGAGAAATAGATTTAGAATTAGTTTCAATTGCCATTTATTGATCACAGGTACTATGCATACAATTTTCATAAATGGTCACATTTGATTTTGATTCTCATCAAAATGATTTCTATTTAGCAATGAAGAACTGAGGGTCTAATGGGTTAGGAGACTTACTTAATGCACTCTGTTAGTAAGGGGACAAAATAGGAACTGGAGCTGGGCTCTGCAGAATTCATGGCCTGGCTCTTTCCACAGTATTCACATTCTCTCCAGGCAGAAGATACGATCTGCCCAAATACTTGCTTTCCAGGCCATCCACTAGTTCTGCTGTATCCTGGGAACCTGCAGGACCAGCCAAGCCCAGGACAAGGCCGCTTGGGGCCAGGGCAGGTAGACTTACCTGGAAGAGCACCAGCCTGGCTATCAGCATATCCACTTTCTTCCCATTTCCTTTTGCAGCCTCCTTCCTTGGTTCACAATGACAGTCCAACTTCTGCCAGTCCTGACTGTCATTCAAGCCTTTTTGCTATTTAAGAATTTTGAGGAAGAAAACCGTCATGTACTCAAAATCCTGGTAATCAGAAGTGTCTGGAGATTTCGAGCTGTTAACATAGAGAGGTGGCAAAAGTATTTTCTAGGACATCCTTATGGGCCCGAATGGCAGCGGGAGTCGACATAGCTGGTGCCTGGGCAGGTTTCCAAAGCACAGCCGAGGTGGAGAGTAGGTGAGGGCTGCAACAAAGGCCCCGACATCTGAAGAGCACTGCACAGTTTGTCAGAGGCTTTCAGCTCCACACTCTCACTTAGTCCTCACAGCAACCTCATGCAGTGACTGCTGTCACTTCTTTTCATGGCTGAGAAGACTGTTGGGAGAGGAAAAATGAATTGCCCACTGGCAGGCAGGTAAGAGGCAGAGCTGAAATTCTCACCTAGTTCTTCTGACTCCAGGCCCAGCATCTCAGGATTGTACCCAAGTGGCTCTCGCACCAGTATCAGGGCCAATGGCAGGGTCAGCAGAAAATAGCAGAGGGGCCTGAAAACAGATGGGAACATCTGGAAAAAATAAGGAAGTTGTTAGTCAGCTCCAGCCGCTATAACAAATACTCTAGGCTGGGTAGATGAAATCACAGAAATTTAGTTCTCATGGTTCTGGAAGGTGGGAAGTGCATGTTGAGTGTGCCAGCATGGTCAGATTCTGGGGAGGGCTCTGGCTTGACATCTCCTTGCTGTGTCTTTACATGGCAGAGAGCAGAGAGAGGAAGCACACTGTCTCCTGTCTCTCTTTATACAGGCGCTAATCCCACCACGACGGTCCTGTCCTCATCACCTCATTACCTCCCAAAGGCCCCATCTCCAAAAACGATTACATTGGGGATTAGGGTTTCAACATAAACTTGGGAGGAATGCAAACATTCACTACATAGCAGAAGTATAGAGCCCTGGAGGCCCAGTTCATTTAGTGTAATAAGCCTGGTGCTATGCTTATTCCCTAAGAAGTTGGACTCCAGTGGGGAGACCGGTGGATAAACAGGCAACTCCAACACAGAGTAACAAGCATTCTGGTGGTGGAGGGACTTGCAGGCTCTGTTGGAAGGCAGGGGAGGGCACCACACCCAGATTCAGTAGTGAGCCTCTTGATTCATTTTCCAAATATACAAAAATGACTTGGGTTTGCAGAAGGAGTGAAAAAAAATAAAAAGTAGTTGCTGTGGGAGGGGAGCTAGATCCAAGAAGGCTTCCCAGAAGAAGTGGGCAGCCTTCTGGAACTGGGGCCCTGAAGGGTGGGTAGGATCCTGATGTGCAGAGACTTGGAGGAGAAGTATTGTAGCCCAAGGAAACAGCATGGTCCCTGCAAAGGCACGAAGGGGGAGATTCCTGAGTGTAATCACCCACCTTCAGGCCCTGTGTAGGCACCATATAGGGTAGAGTAGGTTAGCAGGAGACACAGCTGGAAAAGCAGATGAGGGTCAAGTCGGGCCTTCCAAGGTTTGGACTTTATCTTACAGGCAGTGGGGAGCTGTCGAGAGCATTTTGAGTGGGGCAGTGACACTGCTGGCTCTGCATTTTGGAAAGGTGGTTTTCAGGGCAGTTTGGATGATGCTGGGGAGTAGCTGACAGGCTGAAGATCAGTCCTGAGGAGCAGGTCAGTGACACATGATAAGGGCATTAGCATTCAGTCCGGGGCGTGAGCAGTGAGGCGGTCACCCAGGCTGGCTTGAGGGGCAGCACAAGCACACAAGCCCCAATCATATCCGAGGAGAAGTGCAGATCCACCTGGAGGAGCCAGGTTTGCCTTACATCCAAGAGGCAAGCTCAAGGCTAGTGATGAGCCAGAGGGCAGAGGCAGAGCAGATGAAGGGACTCCATGAGAGCACAGGGCCAGCGTGGGACGCCGGGGCCGGGAGTGTGAGGGCTACTGCTGGAAAGGGCCGCAGGGCCAGAATTGAATGTGGGTGTGCATGAGTGCATGTATGTGTGCTGGGCTGTATGTGTGGATAGTGATGCATGGACATGTCCCAGGCTGGGAGGAGAGGGCACTGGGTTAAAGGGTGACAGACTAGGGGATAATGAGGGCCCCCAAAGGCTTGGAGGGGAGACACACAGGCAGGAGCAGGTCTTAACACCCACATGGGCACTCAACCTTTGGCCATCTCTGTAGCTGTAGAAAGCAGAGCAGTGAGCTTCGCAAAACAGTTTTGTTCCCTTGGTCATGCGTCATACTGGAAGGCAGCGCCTGCAGCAACTCCCAGCTGTCCAGCTCAGGAGTCCCGCCACTGTGCCCCAGGCACCTACTTAGCACGTGATACCAGAGACACAGACATGAAAACCCAGTCTTAAAAAAACAAAAACAAAAACAAAAAAACTTAAACTCCTTTCTGGCACTTTCCACTGATTTTCTAGACGTTTGTCCTCTGTACTCAGGGCTGAGGAAACCAGCTTGCCTGCAGGCTGGTCGTTCCAGGGGGTTCCTTTGAAAACTTCCTGCGGTGTCCAGGAGCCGGCAGCCTGCTGCACGCAGGACGCAATGCCTGCTGAAATCCCAGATGAAAGTAGCGGCATCGCCGAGACAAGCCTAGATCCTTTTCAGCACAGCGATTCCTTCCTTCCTCCCTTCCTCCCACAGGTCGGCTAGAGTTTTCTGCCCAGAGGAACTCTGTGAGAGCGTTTCAGAGCCATCCGGGCCGCTTGCCCCCAATAGGGCGACGCTGGCTGGCTGACCCCCCTCCTGCTGGGGGTACTGTACCCACGGCCCGGGGCTTCTCTATCCCTCTCCTCCCCTCCCGCTGCTGACGCACGCTTCCTATAATAAGCCTCTGTTACTTGGAGCAGGGGCGGCTCCGTAGTAAGCCGAAACCGCTACTATATTTACACCCTTTCCACATTTAGACAAAGGCTATTTTTAACAGAAGGTCTATTTGTGGGGGTTGCCCACGTCACACTGTTCACATGCATCTCACCATCCTCAGTCTGTTCTTCTGATTTCACACTTGTACCGGGCCTCTCTCCTTCTCTCTCTCTCCTCTCCATCATTTTTCTTTCGTTTATTTCTTCCTTTCTCCAATTTCCTTCCTTTCTTTAATCAGATTGAGGTCTTTGGCAGGCTATTTTGCCAAAGTCCTTCAGGGGACAGCGAGGCCCTGTCCTCACGGAGCAGAGTGGGCAGTGCGGCCACGTGCTGGGCTGTGAACTGTTCTTGGCACCTACTGTGGGGACCAGCAGAGACCCCAGTCCCCGGCGGCTCCATATTGGCCTGTTCTGCCTCCAAGTTTATGTGGGCAGGATGCTGGGACCATGACAGCCTGGCCTTTTCTCCTCATGCCAATCTAGTTTTATTGGTGGGAGGGGAGGGTGTGTGTGTGTGTGTGTGTGTTGGGGGAGGGGTGGTGAGCAAGGTCAGAGGAAAATAAGTCAATGGGGTCATCATTCATGCAGAACACTTTTTCAAATTAAATGTTAATTTTATCAGATTTGTCTAAGATGACAGAGTTTTTGTTTGGGTGAAAGGAGGTTTCATATTTCCTAGATACATAATCCACTTATGAAAAGGAGGGGGGATGCATGGAGTTAGCACATGTTAAGTGCCTGCTGTAGTCAAGCCCTATTGGACACCAGGGACATCTGGACCCTGACAACGGAGCGAAGGGGTGGTCCTGCCTGCACCAGGTTTCAGGTGAGGAGATTGAGGCCCACAGAGATCCGGGACTGGCCTAAATTCACTTAGCTGGTAAGTGGCTGTGCTGGAACTTAAATCTATGTGTCTGGCTACCGACTGCATGCTGGCCCCAAATCTCAGATCTCCCCCATTGTTACCTTTTTGGCTCTCTAAAAAATCAGCAATCTTCATTAGCACTGTTTGTGTTATTTTCTTTCCTTCATTCTGCTCCTCTCCTCACCCCCCACCCCAATGAGAAAAGACCTTTCCCACCTCAGAACCCCATCTGCACTTCCTTGGTCTACTTCTTCAGTTGATGAGTCATCTGAAATACAGACATGTCAGAATCTAAAAAGGACACCAGAAAAGGCCTTGCGGGCACTAAAGGGTCCCAGAGAAACCCCATGTTGTCAAATCCCATGTTTTTCCTCCCAACAGTCAATTTGGATTATAGCTTCTGAGTGAAATATTTTTACTGCATTTTTGAGACAGGAGAGCTGAGATTTGAATCCACATCAGACTGCTGGAAACAGAATACAGAGCCCATCGTAGGATGTCCCGCCCTCTGTAGCCTAGTTTCTGAAAGTGTCATTAAACATGTGGGAACCAAATGCCCCCTGAGTCCCCATATTCAAGCCTTTAAAATTGCAGATTCTGGTTCAGACATTTCCTGGAGACTCTGATAAGAGATTATTGTCTTCTTGGTGTCCTAGTGTCAGGGGTCCTGAGCCCAGGAGTCTAGCAGCTGTAACATGAGGCCAAGTCACATTCATCCCTAAAATAGAGATAATAATGTCCCTTACCCACTCACCCACTTCACAATTTGCAGAGATGTTGCAATGAGAGAATGCATGTGAGTGTGCTGCTTTGAAAGCTGGCAAATGCTACAAGACTGCTAGTCACTAGTGCTGATGTTTTCATCCTTAGTGAGGAAGTGAGAGAGGGCTCAGGAAGGCCAGGTGACATGTACAAGGTCACACAGCAAGTAAGTGGTTGAAATAAAGTCACAATAGCCCTGTGTCCCTCAGCAAGGGGCTGAAAAGAAATTACAGAGCCAGTGGGAAGGCTCGGGTCCTGAGCTTTAGCAATGCTAGGCTGAGCTCAGCCCAGAAATGGGGACACTGATTTGGGACGAATCCCATCGCTCTCCCCAGCTGACCCTCCCTGCACCTTGGTCCCAGTGGCTTCTCAGGCTTCTCTGCAGCATGGGTGTTCCTGCCTTGGCCAGAGCCGAAATCCCAGAGCACTGAAAGAGGAGCCAGTGTCATGGGGCTTCTGGTTTCAGGACACACTGGAAAGGTGAGAAAGAAGCTTGTCTTCCCATGGATCTGGGCCAGGCCTGGGTGGCGGGGCCTCCCTGCCAGGAGCTGGGATGTTCCCCAGGTGCCCGGGCATCCCCAGGTCAGGAGGGCAGCCAGCAGTTTTTCAAAGCATTAGCTTGGTCAGAAAATAAATCATTCGGCAGACCAGATGCTTTGTCAGTGCAGGCAAAACCTGACCCAGAATTTGCAGCCTGGGAAGGCCTTGTGCTCACCTGGCTTAGGGGCCAGTTTGGGGAAAAGAGGCCCCTGCTCTTTGTACCTGCTTCTTGGAGGACTTGATGAGAAGACCTACACACCTTGACCTCCATGACTTTGACCTTCACAACTTGGCCACGCCCTTCTCACCACTACTACCCATCAGCCACCAGCCACCACTCCACCTCTCTACCCCCAACCCTCATCAGCTTTTCACCTACTTTCAAGGTTCAGATATTGCTCCCTATGTGAAATCTTGTCTGGCCGCCTTTCTCCCAGTCAGGAATAATTCAGCCCTGCTCTCTTCTCTGTGCCCTTAGTGTTCTCTGTGAGCGTGGTAGCCATCTCAGACCAGTCTGTGCTGGAGTTATCCTGGCACCCAGCCTACAATCAGAGGAAACATGCAGTTCATCCGTGGAATTTGAGTCAGGCTTAGTTTTCACCTCTTCTGAGGGTGGAGCAGGGCCTCTGGGCTGGAGGGATACAGACAGTGTAGAAGATGCTACGGTGTCCCACCAGCTCCCCTTTTAAGGACCAATGCACACCCCCTGCCCCCAGCTGCTAAATGTCACCTGTTTGCCTGCTAAGGACTCAAAGATGCCCCCCTTCTCCAGAGAATGGCTCTCAGAAGACAGAAGCTGCATCTCCACAGGTTACAACTTTCTCCCCATACCTGCTCCCCAATCACTGCCACCACAGGCAATGACTAAGTGACACAGAAATGCAAAAGGGAAGTCCCCTCCCCTCAGGAAGGGACACCTCTGCAATATGCTTTAGGCTCCAGAGAGTTAGTCCACTTCTACCCCCTCTCCAAGGATCAGGCCAAGGCTGGCTTTCCCTGAGATCACAGTTTATGATGACCAGCCTGAATTTCAGTTTTACACTGAAATTCCTGTATTCCATCAGTTTTGGGCAAATGGGGCTGATTGACTAGCTTAGACTGGGTTACCAGATTTAGCAAATAAAAATACAAGGTACCTGGCTGTATTTGCATTTCAAATAAACAAAGGATATGTTTTGAGTATAAGTAGGCCTCATGCAAGACTTGCAACATACTTACAGTAAGAAATTACTCATTGTTCATCTGAAATGCAAATTGACCTGGGCAGCCTGTATTTTATCTGGTAGCCCAGCCCTTGACCATGCCTGTGTTTGTCTCTCTCCCTGCTCCTATCCTGCTTCCTTTCCTCTCTCCCTTGTAGGTTTTTCCTGAAGAGCACTCCCCCAGTAAATCACATGTACCTAAATCCTTGCCTCAGGCTCTGCTTCTAGGAAATCTGATCTAAGACTGTCATTTGTCCCTCTCTACTGTCTAAGGTGGCCAGAGAAGTCCTTTCATTTCCCCTGAACCTTGCAGAACCTTTCTTTTTGTTTAAACTTCACCTGGTCCACCTTGGCTAGAGTGACGGAAATCATGACACCAATTGTCACCAACTGAGTCCCCCACGTCCTCACAACAGCCCTGAGTGGTGGCTACAATTCTTAGACCCATTTTTAGATGAGGAAACTGAGGCAAGAGAGATGCAATAGCTTACCTGGCTGCACAGAAAGTGGCAGAGCCTCAATACAGAACCATGTTTCCTGCCTCTTAGACTCCTGCTTCATAAGTGCCTCCCAGGGAATTCAGGAGAGACACAAGAGCAAGGCTTTAGCTTTGCTGATCTACCCCCTCCTGACCCCTGCAGCATTTGGACTTCAAGTTTTGACCTTGTTTCTTGGCACTGGAAGGATGGGGCAATTCTAGGTAAGCTCTCTGGGTGACCCAGGGGGCTAGCCACTAATTTTACATTCGTGCAGAACTGGCTTCCCAGAAACCACAGGAAAATGGGGGTATCCAGAAATCCATGTGGCCACTGCCCCCTTTGGGAAAACTCTATTTTCATTGATCCATGACAGAGCTAGGTTCGTGGCTTAGGGTCTGAGCCTTGATTTAATCAGGAACATGAGAACTAGATTGACTTCTGGGGACCATCCAGCTATGGCCCAGTGGGATTTGCAGTTTCCATAGACCTGACATTCATGTTTAGTTAAGTACTTAACCTGGTACCTGGCACAAGGTAGAGCTCACCTAACAGTGGCTGTAAGTAGTAGTATTTCTCATAAGCAATAGTAAAAAGAACATCTGATTCCCCAGATAACATGAGAGTGATAAGAATATGTCCTACAGTGCACTCAAATAAACAGACTTCAGCTCGAAGCCATCCAAAGATGGAATGAGTTGCCTCAGAAGGCAGTGAGCTTTCTGTCATTCACAGGGAAGAAAAGGGAAGGAATTTGTTTATCTACCTGCCAGTGGGAGATAATTTCCATCCATTACTTCTTTTAATCAAATGCTGAGATGTTCCAGAAAAGGCTGGATGATAGCTTATGATGGTGTGCCAGCTTCTGAGGGGCTGAACAAGAAAGATGGAGAAGTCCTCCCAGACCTGAGACTCCAAGAGTCTTTGAAAATGCTGACATCCCACATTTATGATAAGACCAGTGGCCACTCTCGTGTCCAGAAATCTGGCAAATTGTTCCAGAATAATGTCACAGGCTCCAGCCCTACACTTTTCAGAACTGTCCACACACTCAGACCAATTAGAGACCTGGCTTGTGCCCCTGAGTTGGGGGGTGGGGGTAGACACTGACCTATGGGCCCTCAAAATCCTCCTGACCCGCAAGTTCCCCAGCATAGGAGACTGCACCAGGCCCTCTTTCTTCTTGCCTGTCACCACACTGTGCCTCCCCTCTTCTTGAGCAGCTTGGCTCAGCCACGGACTGAGTCAGGCATGCTCAGTTGCCAGCCCTACGGCTGCCCGGCTGAGGAACTGGCTTTCTGCTCCCTCTCCCACAGCTATCAAAAGGATACCCCAGAGTCCCCATTACACACACACACACACACACACACACACACACACACGCCCTTATGGAATCTTTGCCCACAATCACAAAATCACAGGGCTGAAAGAGACGGCAAGTACCTAGCAGATTCATTAAGTCCAGGCCTGTCAAGAACTTCCCTACCAGAAGCCTTCATCCACACACCTTCACAGTGGAGAGCTCACCCCCAGCTGGTGTCACCCTTCCCAGCATTGAACTCTTTGGCCATTAGAAGGTGCTTCTCGTATCCAGGTGCCAGGCATCCAGGTATCAGGTGACTTCTTCTGGCTTCCTCTCATTGGTCCTAGTGTTTTCAGGAATAGCACAAGAGTCCAATCTTATTGGAAGGCTGTGTACAAAGAGGTGCAGGAAGACACATGGGAGGAAGTAGTGAGAGATGAAGTCAGAGGTAGTGAGAAACATCAGAGAGAGAATTGGCAGGGATGTGCACAATCTAAAAGGGACCTGTATCCTGCATGCTGACAATTTTTCCATTATGCTTTTTTTTTTTTAAATTCTGTTGCTCTTCAGCTGCGTGGAAGACATGTCCACCCCAAATAACTTACTCTCTGAGAACTGCAGAAAAAACAAGAGTATTGTATTATCTATTGCACTGATGAGAAAAGGGTGATCAGGAAGGGAGAAGACTCAAAACTGTGTCACATGGAAAAGAGTTGAAAGAACTGGGTCTCTAGCCAGAAGAAGGGATTTGGCTGGTAAAGTGGTTGCCTCTGACAGTCCTTCCTGGGGAAAAAGGATTGGACCAATTCTAAACAGAACAAAGAATTGGACTTAGGACCAAAGGGTAAACCACCAGAGTGACCAAAAGCTTTCTACTAGACAGAGCTGTCTAACAGTTGTTAAGATAGTGAGAAGTCCCTGTCACTGAAGGTGTCCAAGCAGTGGGGGTACTTGATATTTTACGTCTGACAGTTCATGAGTTTTCTTTTAATGCATGCATATCACCACCACCACCCCCAACACCCACACACACACACACACACACACACACTGAAGCCTGGCCGTATAAAGGCAGGTGAGGCACAACAGTGTGGGGCGTGCATCTCTCACTTGGCTTAGCTTTGGTCCCCCAGAGATTTTCCCATTGCAGACTTGGTTGTCAGCAAGAAATAAAAGCCTTTCCTCTCTCCTTGGGAGGAGCGGAGCAGATTGTCTGGATCTGCTACGTACTGCCCTGGCTCTGGTCTCAGCACCAAACGCGTTCCTTCTGCTCAGTCTGTTCCCGTTTTGACAATGCAGAGGGGAGAGCTGGAGAAAGTCCCGCAGCCCAGAGTCCTGGCAGTGGAGGGCGGGGCTTTGCTGTTGGACTGGATGGATCATATTTGCATTCAAGAAAGACTAGGTGGAGCCCCTTGCTCCCAACACAGGCAGAAAGGTTGGCTGGGATTGGCGCCCATCCTCAGGCATCTTTCGAAGAGAAAGTGCTACCTGCTGCCGTCCTTTCAGTGTTTTCTCAAGGGCAGAGCCTGAAAAAGGTTTTTGCAGGAGGAAACTTCTCTAAACCTCTCTAGCATCCTGGAGATTAAAATAAGTTATTTTTTTGTCTGCAAAAGAGATGACGTGCTCTGATACCTGAGGGTGGAGTACTGGACCTTTGCGTGATTAAGATCCAGAAAATATGCTTTTTGCCTACAGCATTGTATGTCCCGTGACCAGCCAGTAGTGATCCATTAAACAATGTTACTCAAGGTGGATTCACTAAGCACCCACTCTGTGCTAGGCCATGCTTCCCCGGCACTGGGGAGCAAAGGTGAGAAAGATCCAGGACTTACCCTCAAGAAGCTTATAGTCCAGTGGGAGAGACCATCACAAGCAAAAAAAAAATAAAATCCATGCACTCAGGGCTCCAGGAGAACTTTGCTGTGAGTGCACTAGCTGTCCGGGAGCATCTGGGATGGCGTCTGCAAGGAAGGGATGCTTCGGATGAGTTTTCAAGGATACACAGGATTTTATGAAGTGGCAAAAGCAGGAGTGGGAATGGATCTGTGCATGTAAAGTTCTGGGAAAGATGTGGAAAAGCTTTGTTTATTTAAGGAACTATGAGAACTTTGACATGACCAGAGGAGCTACCATGCAGGCAGGGAAGTGCAAAGGATGAATCTAGAGCAGAGGTTTTAACCAGGGACAATTTTGTACCCCAGGGACACTTGTTTGTGACAAAGAGAGGAGCAGCAGTGTTACTGACATCTATAAGGTACAGGCCAGGAATGCTGCTAAACATCCTACCATACTACAATGTGCACAGCTCCCACAACACCACGATCTGGTCCACAACGTCAATACTGCTGAGACAGAGAAACCCTGAGCATGGTAGGGTGTTTAGGAGTATCCCTGGCCTCTCTGCCCACTACAGAGAAGCAGCAGCCACACCAAGAGAAAATGGAGTTCTGTTAGGGGCACTGTGCTTTCTGAGGGTCACACAGAAAAGGCATCCAGGGCAAGGAAGCCAGGGGAGAGTTGAGCTTTCAGATTCTGCAATCTGGAGTTCTCCATAGCTGTGTTTTAGCTAGCCCTCCCAGCTTTATTTTCTGTACGTATTTGATAAGCCTGCATCCAGTATCTGCCTCCAAATTGTTGACAAAAATATTAAATGCAAAAATTTCAGGGCAAATAATGACTTAGATTCAAATAATGCCATTCAGTTTATGGGGCATTTTGCATCCTTCATCTCATTTATATTCATTTTACAAAACAGAAAAATGAAGCTGGGAGATGTTCTGCAATCTAGGAATTATTTAACTATAACACGTTCAGCTCCCATCTCTTCTCCTAGGCTGGTCCCTGAGTGCTCCAAGGACCCAGGCATCTGGCCATAGGGGATGCTGGGAGTATCCGCCATCCTGGCCTGAAAGAGCTCCCTTTCAGCTTCCTGGATTCATATCTGTGTGAGTGGCTAAGGGCAGGTTCCCTGGTCTCCCTCTGCCCCTAGCTGTGACACTCACACACCCTTCTGACTACAGGGGACTCTCTCCCTCCCTGAGGCTGAATTGGTAAGAGGACCTCTCATGGATAGCAGGCAGGGACAGCTGCTCGGCTCGTGTTCTCTGGCCAAGAAGCATTACTGACCCTGTGATTTGGCCCTTCATCCAAACTGGCAGATGGGTACAGGTGCCTTGCCGTGATGCTGCTTCCCCTCCACCGAGCATGGCTGACCATTAAATCACCCAGCGGAGGACAGCACCAGTCAGCTGAGGGGTGGGCTCTTTCCAAGTGGAACCCCAAAATACTGCTAATCTGAAATGTCACTGTTCTCAGGGACAGCACAAACAAATCACGCCAAGTCACACACTGCAGAAACACTCTCAATAATCAACACTAGGTGTTCTAACAGTTTGTTCAAGCCTGCTCATCTGTGGTTTAAAAGTTTATAACATGACAATCTTTTACCCCAATAGCTTTCTGAGAACGGATTTCCCATATTCCCAAAGCCATCGCCAGCTCCCAGCTTTATCATTCAGGAAAAAGAGTAAGCACCTCCCCTTCATCCTCCTCATCTCTCACCATTATTAAGTACAAGCCCAAGGAGAAGAATCAAGGGCAATGAATCTTCATCAAACAATAAAATCCTGCCTGGTACCAGACCTACCTGTGCCATCCAAGCACTGCCTGCCCTGTCCCTCCATTAAACATCTTACTCTTGCTGCTGGTGGCTCCCGGGGCACTGTCCTTTCCGTGGCTCCTCCTCCCATGAGCATGTCCCAGTGGCTCTCTCCTGCTACTCTGGCTCCATCCCTCTCCAATAACATTGCTCCCTCTCTGGCAGGGTCCAGCCACTTTGTCACAAGCTACATCTATGGAGAGCACCGACCCCCGGCTACAGGGTGAGACAGATAAGAGGATAACAGGGGGCAGGAGCTGACGGAGAAAGAAGGTGGCAAGACAGAGCAGGTGAGAGATAGTGGTGGCTAAGTCTAGGGTGCTGATTATGGAGTAAAGGGAAAAGGAGGCATGAAAGCTGAGCCCGTGTTGAAAAGAATGTCAAAGGGAGCTCAAGCACTGGGCGGGGTGAGGGCAGAAGAGGGGTCCTTTCCAACCCTGGGACCTTTAAACTGTACAGGGGCTACCCTGGCTTGGAGCCATGCCATGCCTCTGATCCTAGGGAGTAAGAATCTCTTTTTGGGGGTGCAGGGCAACAGCACCCATTTCTCCATGAGCCACGTGCTTGCATTTTCCAGTGGGATACTCTCCAGGGTCATCTGGGTCCTCTTGTCTCGTGCTTGTTCATCACCTGAGCATGATTCTTGCCTGCTCAGCAGGGCGGTAGGGGGTCGTGAGCTCACAGCCCAGAAGCTTGACCCCTGTGGGGGCTTGGCATTGGTCCCTGGGACTCTGTGGCAGTGAGGCAGCCACATGGTGTCGAGTGGCTGCTCTGTGTGAGGGGATTTCTAAAAATACATCTGTCCTGCTGCTCATGGGGCTCATAAGTGCCAGGCAGATGGGACAGGCGTGTACAACCTGCTCCCTCCTCACTGTCCCCACCACCTCCCTTCTAGTTCGGGTTGCCGCCTCTTCTCACCCAGACTATTCCACCAGCCACCTGCCTGCTCTCCCTCTCCGCATGGCCCACCAGGAATTATAGTTACTAAAAACACAGGATCCTGTTGGGAGACCACACCTCAGCTAAAGCCTATTCTCTCATTCATTCATTCACTCAGTCATTCATTCAATCCTCAGCATGCACCACATATACATTTAACGTGCCAATGTGGCATGCTTTTTCGAGGCCAGGCTTGTGGCAGATGCTACAGATTGGGTGAGCGAAGCCAGACACAAAAGGACATAGTGTATGAATCCATGTGTGCAATGCTCAGGAATCGGCAGATCTAATCTACAACAATGGAAGTCACAAGGCTGATGACTTCTTGGAGGTGGCGTGTAGCTATTGACTGAGGAATGGCAGGGTGGGCTGTCTGGGGTCTGGCAATGCTCTATATTGTGATCTGAGTGATGGTCTCAAGGGTGTAACAAATTGAAAATGTACTGAGCTGCACACTTGAGGACCGTGCCTTTTACTATAGTATGTTAGAACTCAATAACTTTTTAAATGTATATAAAACATAATTCTGGTTTTGCTTTTTGAAACTATACACATATCTGTGACTCAAGAATCAAGGAGAAAACTGTCAATACTCTAACAGTGCTTGTCTCTGATTGGTAAGATTATGGTAAACTTAATTTCCTTGTTGATACTTTTCTGGATTTCCCAAATATTCTACACGGAATAGATCTTGCTTAAGTAATAAGATTAAATATATTAAATGTTATTTTAAAATTAAGAACCCTCAAGGTGAGACAATCAGCAAGCACGAGGCAGGTGGCTGTCTTCCCAGAGGGGCCAAGCCCGCTCACGAGCTTTTGTCCTCTTAGGCAGCAAGGACACCCGGCTTAGGAGTCGTGTTCCAGGTCTGTGAGATTTCAGTTCAGCTAAATAAAGCTCTTGGCCCACTGTGGGTGGTGAGGTGGGGCTGCTGGTGGAACCCTCGGGGTTTTCCTCTCATTGCTGAGGGGAAGGAGGCTCCAGGGCTTTCAGAGGCTTGCCAGGCCCATTCTTACCCTGGCAGCCATTTAGACTAGCCTGACTCAGAGTCCCGTGCAGTTCTAACTTCTTAGACTTGGGACTGTGAGCCCCAGCCTGCCTGGAGTTCTCTCTTATGGAGGGGGGATAATTTCAGGATCCCCACCACATCCCTTCAGCAGGAAGGACCTGTCAGTGTATGCAGTTTGGGGGCACAGAGAGATAGAGTGAGCTAATGGCACAAGTTTATATATATATATATATATATAATATATATATTATATATATATAATATATATTATATATATATAATATAAAATATATATAAATATATATATATAATATATATAGATTGAACCCTGGAAACTCTAAGAAAGGAAGAAAATGGAACATGGAGGAATCACTCTGGGCCTTGGTTTTCCACCGGGAAATGGGGCTGTTGTGAGATTACCATATGAATAAGCATGTAGAAAATGCTGGAATGGGGGCTGGTTTTGTGTTCTGGTTTTGGAGACGCTTTGGGACATGGAGACCAGCTGCATAGCTGGCTCCCTGGCCTCCTGCTCCAATTCCAGTGCCCCACTTTCTTACTCTCTTACTCTCTTGGCCACCACAGCCCGGACATAGCAGGGGCAGGATAGATTTTTTCATATGTGTGTCCGAAGCCTGATTTCTGCATTGGCAAAGCTATTGTGGTCATGTGATGAGGATCAGCTTGTGATTCACAAATGTATTTTGTATTTCTAGCTTGGATCCTAAAAGCACTTCCCTCTTCCCTCCCACCTCCCTCTCCTCTGCCCACAACATGAAAGCTCCCACTGAGATGTCATGTGAAGGCTTCTCAGGCTGAGCCAAGGGAAGAGCCAGTGGCCAGCTCTGCCCTGTGACACACACAGCCTCCAGGAGTCACATGGTCTCCAGTTGCCACCACCTGCCCTCTGTCCCCCACCTGCTGCCCTCTCCCTGGCAGGCTTCCTGAGCTGATGCTTCCCTCCAGGCTGCAGCGTAGCAGACAGTGAGACTGATGGACAGAGGGTACAGGGCCAACAGGCTTGGACAGTCCTGTTCCCAGCTGACCTTGGGGTGGGAACCCGACCGAGAGGCTCCAGGACGCTACATGGTGTGCCCTGCAGGAGATGAGGAGCCTTACTGACCCGATCCAGAGGTAGACAGAGCTATTGGCAGCTGCTTCCCCGCAACCAGCCCCAGCTCCACGAGCAGGGAGCCTGAACCACAGGTGCTGAAATAAGGCAATGCAGGGAGCCAATGGCAGCATCCAGTGTGCCTCATGGAAAGGCTGGAAGCAGGACATTGCCAGGCCTTGGAGAGAGGGAAGAGGACAAATACAGGAGGAGTCATCTGTGTACATATTCACAAAAAAGAAAAACAAATCAGGGATTCTCAATCAGGAGCTGTTTTGCCACCCAGGGGACATTTGGTAATGTTTGAAGACATTGTTCGTTGTGGAAACTGGGGAAGTGCTGCTGGAATCTAGTAAATAGAGGCTAAGGATGCTGTTGCTGAACAGCCTCTGATGCACAGAACAGCCCCCACCCCCAACAAAGAATAATCCAGCCTCAAATGATAGTGTTGCTGTTGAGAAACCCCGATCTAAAGAGAAAGCAGCTTTGCTAGGGAAGATTTGAGCAGGGCCCCATGAATAAACCCACCAGAGTGAGCTGCAGCTGTGAGTTCCAGGCTTGGAACCTTCTGTGCCTGTTTAGTGCCCTCAAATTTGAGCCCACACCCTTCAGCACAGACACTAAGACTTCCTTCCATGATCTAGCCCTGGCTTACCCTTCAGCCTCATCTCCCACTGAGTTTTGGTCACACCAGACCATCAATATCCCAGATACTTCAAAGTCCTTGCCCTTGAGGAAGGAGATTCCATACCCTGTCTGGAATGCTCTCCTTCCACTTCTGTCTGACAGATACTCACTCCCCGCTCCCTGTTCTGAGTCCAGCTGTGGCATATTTGAGAAGCCTTTTTCATTGCTATCCTGCATCTTCCTTGTTCCTGGGGTAGCCCACAGCCTCTCTTCCATAGAACATCACACAAGACAGATGCTGGGATGGCTGACTTGTGTATCTGTCTCTCCGACCAGACTGTGGGTTCCTTCAACAGGGTGAACATGAGAGATAGAAGCCACCGGTTTCTCCTGATAGTGTGTAGATGGGCAGATCTGGCCTCAATGGCAGAAGATACTTGGGGAACTGGAGAAAGTACAGAGGGAGATGTGAAATCAGTTGGGTCATCAAAAGAAGACGGGTGTACCACAATTTGTTCCTCCACCTGCTGCCCATGAACATTTGGATGGTTTCTAGTTTTTGGCTATTACAAGTAAAGTTGTCATGAACATTTGCATACAAATCTTTGTGTAGACATATGTTTTTATTTTTCTTTGGTTAAATACCTAGTAGTTGAATGGCTGGGTCATACGATCAATTTATGTTTAACATTTTAAGAAACTACCAAACTGTTTTCCAAAGTCATTGTACCATTTTACACTCCCACCAGCAGTGTACAAGAGTTCCAGTTCCTCTATATCTTCACCAGCACTAGGTTTGGTCAGTCTTTTTAATTCTAGCCATTTTAGTGGGTATGTAGTGGTATCTTACTATGATTTTAATTTGTATTTTCCTAGTGACTGAGGATGTTGAGCGTCTTTTCCTGTGCTTATTTGCCATTCATATATTTTCATTGGTAAAACATATATTCAAAGACAGAGTTTTGAAAATTATGAACATGGTCTTTGGAATCCATCAGACCTAGTTTCACTTTCTGGCTTGACCATTTATTGTGCAATTTAGGATAAGTGGCTTATCCTCGCTGAACTTCATCTTCCTCTTGTGTAAAATGAGGATAAAAGAACCCAGTAAGGTTAGAGTGAAGATCAAACACTAAATGCCTTTAAATTACTTAACCCAAGGCCTAGCATATAAAACATAATAAACATTATTAACAATTTTTATAACTTTCTGTCTTGGTCCAATTGGAATCATAACAAGCAAGACCCCTGGCGTACCTCAGAAACTAATCTCTGCAGAAATTAAATGATGTTTTATTTCCAGTACAGTAGATATACATAAATTTTTTTATCCTTAGGTATTGGAAGTATGGAATTTTGTACCAGTCTATTATGTCACAGCAGAAAGAGTCTTTAGAGATATCTAAACTAAGGCCATGCCTTAGCCCAGGTCCTCTAGTAATAAGAGCCTGAGGCAAGAATTACAATGCTGGGACTTTATTTGAGAGATGCAAACCTAGGGTTCTTAGGGTGAGGAAAAATTTAGGAAGGAAGACAGGAAGATTTGGAGGTTATTGTGCAAGTTTCCACTACACACAAAAATTGCCAAAGAGACACAGTAGGTCTCTTGACAGGAGTGCTTGCTCAGCGCCCAGAAATTCCCTGGAAGATTTACAAAGAGAAAGCACACTTCCCAGAAGCCCAAGGAGGGAAAAAGCAGAGGATGCTTGTCTGACAGCTTCCCTCCCATGTTCAAGATGGACTTCATGGAGAGCAATGTCCCCTCCACTTCTGGGGCGTGTTGTCGAGCACCATGGTGGCCTTTCAGGGACACACATCCCTTAGGTGTTCTGGCATTTCACCTAAGCCCAGAAGTCAATGGGCAGCTTCGTGCCGGTGGGAACCAGCCAAGGGAGAAGAAGAAAGTGCACCAGAGTTACATCCTGTCTTAGTCTGGGAACCCCTAGAAGAAGATCCTGAGTCAAAAATTTGAATGCAAGAGGCTTTGCGGAGGAAGAGACTCCAGGAAGCACTGGTAGAGGAAACAGAGAAGACAGGGAAAGCTGACAGCGTGGGGGTGCCAATGTACTGTTGTGGGCGCAACCCTATTGGAGACCTCTGGGAATCAGTAAGAAACCCATTTTAGGATTTTCCCACATCGACTTCTACTGCCCCTCCCCCAAGAGAAAGGAGGGCCAGTCTCTGGGAGTAGGGCTCTTTTGGCATATCAGGTACCACATCTGCCACATCATGGGCCAGGAAATTTTTTCTTAATTGGCCAGGATTTTTTTAGGTTTGTTGGCTGCACGGTTTCTGTTGCAACTAGTCAACTTTGCCCTTGCAGCTCAGCCACAGGCAATACATAAACAAATGAGCAGGGCTGTGTCCCAATACAACGTTAGTCACAAGAACAGGCCGCCAGTTGGCAAGCATAGTTTTCAGATCCCTGTGCTACAAGTATGATGCATCCCATTTTGCATGGAAAAACTGAGGCCTAGTAGAGAAAGGTAACTGATCATGTAGCCAGCCAGAGGCACATCTGCTGACTTTCTGTTCAATATTTTCTCTACTGTGCCTTGCTACCTCTCTACTGAGGCCTTTGTGTGTGTGTTTAAAGAACTGGCAAACAGAATTCTCCCAAAAAGTATGTGTGTAACCCATATTTTTTAAATGGTGGTGGTTTGTTTCCTCTTGGTGGCTAGAGAGGCTCCAGGGCCTAAAGTTTTTCAGGCTCCAAGAATGGCTCCAGGCAGCTGTCTCCCTGAGCATCACTGAGTGGGGCTGCTTTGGAAGCCTCCCCCGTGCCAGCCTCTTCCACCAGCCTCTGCCTCTGCTGCCTTGGCAGAGTGTCTCCAGCAGTGGCCACAAAGCACGGAGTGAAAAAGCAGTTAGAGCATTGGATCCTGTAAAAATCTAAAAATATCCAGGAATGTGTGCACATATGTGGCCCTTCTGTGATCAAAACATCTGGGAAGAAGATCAAATATTCCTGCTTTAATTTGCCTAAAATTCTGCGAGGACTTGGAAAGGGAAATGATGTTGAAAGTCATTGACTTTAAGGGGGTGAGGTGGAGGGAGGGAAGGACGTCACAAGGTTTTGGTTTTTTAAGGCAAAGTAAGTTATGCGTATGCAGAATCCTCCCCTGGGGTGAGTCCTGGACCTTGATTTCTTTGGGATTCTGGGGATTGTTTCTCATAATGGGGGCGGAAAGTTCATTGGCTACAGACTTGAATTCCTGATTTGAATGCATTTGTTTAAAGGAAGATCAAAATGCCGAGACCCTCAATCAAATATTAGGAGCCGTGATAGTGTAACAAATCACTAAATGTCAAATTTGAAGAAGGCCTGGTGTAAGTCAAGCATTTTTCAGATGCGGAAATCAAGACCCAAAGGGAGAGCTTTCCTGGGTATCCCTCCTGACTCTCAGACCACTGGTGCATTGCAAAGAAGAATTGGAGCAAAGTCTCAATTCCGGTTCTGCCACTTCTAAGCCATCTGACCTCATTTGTACATGGATGATCCTGAATAGTTTTGTCTGTAAGAAGCCAGGTTGGAAACTTCTGGATCTCGTGTAGCTGCTTGCTGTGGCCCTATAGCAGGGTGACCAAAGGCAGGAAGATGCCCACTGTCATCATTACTTTTCATGGTTCTGAACCCTAATCAAGTGGCCTAGTCATTTGGGTTGACTGATGTCAGTCTGGAATTCCATTTGGTCCCTGGCTTGAATCTTTGGCCAGAAAGTGGTTAACTGGCCTCTAGAGTACCCTTTCTTCAAGCTACACCCTAACTCTGGGCCAGAGAAGACAAGCCACTTCCTCAAGCTTAGGCTGCAACGAAGGCAACCACCCATGTATCCGCCTGTGCCACTCTTGCCCGTGAACCCGCCTGTGCCACTCTTCAGTCCCACTGGCCTTTGGAGGGCAAATAGTGGCTGCATGGGAGATGAGACGAAATCCCAGACTGGGATTCCCAAAAGAGATTATGCACAAGGAGGAAGATCTAAGTAGCGCTTGGTACTCAGGCACCAGAACTTCTCAACCTGCTTCCATCAGTGAGAACAGTAATCCATGCAGGACCTTGACTTGATCTCCACCAGCGGCGGTGCCTAGTGCACCCTCTGGAGGCCAACCTTTCTGTTCCTCTCCAGTTATTCCAATGGGCTCAAAGACCAGGCCCACCAGGGGCACAGCTGTTACTCTCAAGTGACAAAATCATGAATTACCAGGATAGCCCTAGTAGTGTCTTGGCAACACTGTTTCTTAGTCCTTTCCACTGTTGCCACTTGGTCCCACATGGGATCATCGAGATGGGAGGTCCACACACCCAAGGTCTTTATGAATGTTTCTTTCATGCTGCTGTACACTGTCTACACTTAGCTAAAAAGTCACGTTCTCCCATATTAACCTATTAACCATGTGGCTAACAAGCCAAAGACTACATAATGAATATCCAAGAGCAATGGACTATGATTGTAACCGCAACACCCCAATTTGCCACCAATCTATTAAGTTATCATTGCCTATCCTCTCCTATTTTAATCAGTCCACAGAAACATTAAATATATCTCCTTTGCCACAGAGAGAAAAATCTCAAAGTATGTAAAATCTCTCAACAATTATCCCTTGTTTCTTTTTATTTCACTTGGTCCCAGTTGTAAGAGCTGTAGGAGCCTAGAAGGAAGCTGGGTCTCTTCCTCAGCAGCTGAAGACAGACTGAAGCCATCCTCTGTTGACCTCCCAAGTTGGGTCCATCTAATGCTCACTCTCTCATGTGTCCTGCTTTCCCAAAGTTCCAGAGAGTCAAGAAGACAAACTGCTGTGCCAGGACTCACTTGCAGCATCTGGAAAACAAACTAATCTTCAAGCTGAACGCCAACCACATACACCTGCTTCCAGGAGATAATGAGCTGGGATTAAATAAGATTAAGACTCCTCCATACAGCCCATCTCTGGGGATTAACAGCATCCAAATGGCAGGGATAGGCTTCAATTTATCTCCATTTCTAGGGCTATCTTGTTTTACATATTGGGCTGGTCACATGTTATAAGTATTTTTTTAAAAGCACCCCTGGGTTTTTTTTTCCTTAATTTGGGAAGTAGGGAAATGGAATCAGAGAGATACTTGGCCTGCTCCTAGTCTAGATATCAGGCTAGAGGGAAAAAGTGAAGTCACATCAATATGGAGATATGCTTGTGATTTCCACATTCTGTAAGTATGGGACTGATACCAGGTGCTTCTTAGAGATGGTGTTGACTAACGTGGCCTTACTCCCACATTTGCTCAGGAAAGTCCCAGTCTGTTGTCCTGACTTCCTGTCTGGCTTAGCATTCATCCAGGATATATGTTATTTTTACTCCTAAGGGGGTTACTTCCTCTGCCATGCACACTGTAGGCACCTGTCTGGTGAGCTTGTTTGTATAAAGTATCTGAGCATATTTCCAGATGGAAGTTAGAACAGGTGAGACTATGTGGCTAATTAACATGGAAACCATGAGGAAAATGCTGAGCTTCCCATTCATTGGCTTCACATCTAGACATAAGAGAAGAGGAAAAGATTAAAGTCCAAATGAAGAATTGAGCAAGACTTTTCTGATTCTCTTGATTTTTCTGTACCAAGGATAACACCCACATCCCTGAGTTAAAGAGAGAAGGTCTAATTATGAGGGTGTGTTGGCTGCAGGCTCCAACCTCTGGAGAGGAAAGCTAAAACACCTTTTTAAACATTCTGCTCATAAGCAGGAATTTTCTGACATGGGTGATGAGCACTGCTCTACCGGGGTGCTAAGATAATAGTGGCAAATGGATTTCAACCACTCTCCAATTCCAATTATCTAATACAGATGCTTAGAGCACCATGTTGAGAAAGAATCTAGGTTTGGCAAGAATGAGCGCCCTCATTGATTTGGGATGTTGGCTGTGGTTCCGGAGCAGAAAGCATCTGCACACATCTCAGTAATTTACCATTTCTGTGCTAACAAAAAGGATTTCAGTGGGTGGAACAAAAAACTTTAAAAATTATTCCTTCTACATGGCATACGCTACTGGATGCTTTTTCCTTTTGAGACTGATTATGTCTGTAACTGTAGTTGGCTAACAAGGGCCTGGGGCAATATTCTAGCTTATAAAGCCCCACTCTTCCACCATAATTTTCTAAGCGAGAGGGTAAGGTAGGAGATTTAAGCCTGCTCTACCAGATCTCAGGATAATGCTTTCTTTCCCTTTTATGCTCTTTTCCTTGGGAGTATCCTTCCTTAATTCTGCTCATGGAGATGATAGCTCCTACAATGAGCTAGGATGACTTTTAGTGATGGACTTGCTTAATCTAGGGGCACAAATTTGGACCCTACAGTTTGGATATAGTCTAGCCTATCTCACCAGGGTGAGGAGATTTGGTGCCAAAGCTTTCTCTGTAGTAACATTTTCCCTCTGACTGGCTTTGTTGATCTGTGCCTTGCTCATGGACATAGCAGGACTGGTGCCAGAAAAGGTGGGAAGCTGATGGACTTGTGGATTTGAGATCTCAGCAAAACATCTTGTCATCTCAGCACAACCACCAATAATATATATTTTCCTGCAACTGTGAGGATTAAAGACAATGTATAGAAAGTGCCTAGGACTCAGGCTACTGTTATATAGTTAGCTATTACTATTATCATCACAATAACAACCAATGTCACTCAACGACCAAATCTTTCACCATCTGGTTTGATTTTTGGCCAAAGCAATACATATTGTGGTGACTATAAGGTAATTCTCTTGAGAAAATAGCTGGACAACAGCAGGCAGTGCAAATCTCCTCTAAAGACCCATTAGTAAGAAATTCAATACAAATTCCATCCTATATTCCATTGCTCAAATGAAGTGCTGAACATAATGGGAAGTTTGATGTCAGCTACTCTGCTTCCGAGGGTTTGTACCTTGAGAGATTTTCATAATGTCTTTGTTAGAAAAAATGCTGGAGGCCCAAGGCAAGCTTCCCCAGATCATGCTTGCTCATTGGTGGGCTGGGTGTGAGATGTGCACACACTCCAGATGTGGTGCACCAGGCCACTGGGAAACCTTGGGGCCCTTCAGCAAACTGGCTCCAGGATAACTAGAAGCCAGGTGGAGGGTCTGCATACTGGGTCTTTCCATGAACATGTTTATCATGCCATTGCTATGGGACAGCATGGATGAGACAACTCTTAGGAGGGAACTGGTTTATATTATTTAAAATAACTATAAAGATAGAATTTATAGATTTTGGTTAAGTTATAAGGTTTATATATTGCCTATTCATAGGGAAGAGAAAAGGCTCCACGTGGGAGTATGTGCACTTTTAAGATAGGCCAATAAAGATGCTGAAGGCCCTGCTCTCCAAAGAAAACTGGTGAATAAGAAAGCTGGAAGCGCTGGGCAGGCCCTGGTTGTATAAACAAATGTTGGACCAAAGATGCTAAAGGGCCCCTGCTTTTACAAGGAGAAGAGGAACTAAGAAACAGAAGGCCCAAAGGAACCAATGATGCATCTAGTAGTCAAGGAAGGAGGCTAAGAATGGACAGTGTGAGCCCAAATGTGCACTCTGTGGGTTCAAGGATAATCTATGTGAGCCCGAGTATATACAGTGTCAATGTCTGCTGTCTGAGAGGTCCTAAGTTTGAGAGGTGATATAAAAATGGGAATTGGGGCTGTGCCCAGTGGCTCACGTCTGTAACCCCAGCATTTTGAGAGGCCAAAGCAGGTGGATCACTTGAGGCTAGGAGCTCGAGACCAACCTGGCCAAGGTGGAAAAACCCTGTGTCTACTAAAAATACAAAAATTAGCCTGGCGTGGTAGCACATGCCTATAATCCCAGCTACTCAGGAGGCTGAGGCACAAGAATCACTTGAACACAGGAGGCAGAGGTTGCAGTGAGCCAAGATCTCACCACTGCACTCCAGCCTGGGAAACAGAAAGAAAAAGGATTTGGGGCAGGGGAGCCAGGTATAGTCTAAATTCTGCCTGGGTCCAACCACTTTCTTTCTCATGAGGCACCCAAGGGAAATACAAAGGCTCAAAAGTACCAAAATAAGACGTTATTAGCTGAGGCTTTAACACTAAGATCTATTATAGAATTCCAATAAGCTAGGTTAAAGCACGTTGAGGGCTTCCTTTTCTTAATCAGAACAAGTTGTATGAATAGTTAATGTTCCACTGTATCCAGGAAACCATCCCATCTGGGGCAGAAGTGCCCGGGGCTATTGGTGTCTGTGTGTGTCTTGGCTGTCCCTCTCCCATGATCCTTCCCACTCTGGCTTCACCCAGCATCCAGTCCTCTCATTTGCTAACGAGGGTCCAAGGATGTCTCAGAACCCACAAGACTATAAGGAAGAAACTGAAGGAAGGAAGATTTTAGTGCAGCTGAGGAAGGACTATCTAATGGCCAGATCTCCAGGATGGAAGAGCTGCCTCTGAAGATCATGAGCTCTCTGTCTCTGGCAGGACAACTTTGGGTGGAAATGCTGTAGAAGGTTTACAGCCTCAAAAGAGAATAGACCTATTAGATCCTTTTCCATCTTAAAAAGCTACGATTCTTAGTCATTTCACCACTCCCGACTTCAATTTCCTGATCTTTACAATGACCCCTGAAACCCTTTTCTGCTCTGTGGTAATGACAGACCCTTAATAATGTTGCCACATATTCTGGTGCATCATAGGTGAAGAGGACTAGAATGAATAAAATAATGAGTAAACACATGTATTATTTGTACTGGTGCTTTACTTTAAGGAAAACCACTGGATTAACTGGTGAGGGGAAATTGCAGGAGAGAGTGAAATGGTAGCTCTGTATTGTCAATGTTGGAGATAAGATGCATATATCTTTCATTCTGCCTAATGTTTTATCAGTTCATGCTTTTCCCTTCAGAAATTGTGTGCCTGCATGTAGTATATAATCCAGTTTCCCAACCAGCTTTAGGAGATGCCAAATATTTAATGACACCCCACCTAGAAACAATAAATACATTTGAGTCAGTCTTAGACTCCTGGGGAAAGGGATGCTGAAAATTTGATGAAAGGGATTAATAAATTATAACCAGGCTATTAAGATGTGAATCACTAAAGGCTCCTGACACTCTTTTCCTCTCTCTAATTAGAATTAGGAAACAAATAAACAGACTCACCTCCCGGTACTCAGAATTCTGCCCCCACCTTTCTGAGGCCACTTTGTTGGTCTAGTTCATAGACTTTCATTTAGATATTAAGATGGCCTTTACTGATCAGCAATAAGGTTCTGGAAATCAATTCAGAGGCAGTGCATTGGCTCTCTAGGCCAGATGCTATGACCGTATTGATGAGATGCCATTCACACAGCTGGGGAAGGGGAAAGTCCAATTTGTGAGCCATAGGGTATCTTCCCAATCAAAGTGCTCCTGCTGATGGATTTCAGGGCCTGCTTTAAGCTATCACAGACCCAAGCTTCATGGAAGGAAGCATAGAGATTGTTTCATCCCATCTCTTTATTTGTACGCAGAAACTGAGGCCACAGAAGAGGAAGCAAGTTGCCCAAAGTCATGCAACCTTTCATAACTAAACTCACACAAGAGCCTGGATCTCCTGACCCTTGGACCACTATTATTTCTACACCTATTATGGGGGCCCAAATTCAACAGCTTTGTATTTTACTGTTGAATCATTAGATCAATGCTTTATAATACAGACATCAGAGCCAACTACTGGGAGACAATTCCATCACCTCTTTGTAGGGGAAGCTTGGTGGCTCCTCCCCTTGAATACAAGATATAGATTTCTGTGTCATACTCATTCAGTCTGGGGGCAGAAAATGACTCTCTCATTCATCTTTATATCCCAGAGCCTGGAACAATGTCAGTATTGAGGAGTCTTGGGGCAGAGGGAACAGGGATTATTTAAATGAGTGAATCATGAGAATTTATCTAAGTTCAGAACTTTTTTTTTCAGTGCATAGTGACTCAAAGCAAATAATGGAAAAATGCATTTTCCCCCAAATAATTCCCAAGTTCTGCTTCAACTTGATCTTCAACAAACATTTGTTTGGGTTTACTACATGCTAGGTACCAGATATAAAGAAATAAAACACAGCCCCTATCCTCAGAAGCTCATGATCTAGTAAGAAAGACAGATGTCCCAGTGGTTACAATCCAGGGTGAGGTTAACGCATGATAAAGGTATATCAGAAGAGGGACATGCAGACCAGAGGCAGGGGCACAGGTGACAGCTGAGTTGAATGTTGAAGTCAATTGGGGAAATGATGAGGAAAGGGGTTTTAGGCACAGGGAACAACGTGTACTAAACACTAACATGAGAAGGCTTGAGAAATCTTGCCCAAGGATGTAGGAAGAATGCAACGAACAAATTTTAACATGTTGTACAAATTAAATTTAAAATTGTTTGCTTCTCTGTTTGCTTTTCCAGAAGAGGTCATTGGTGACTAGTGAAAGAAGCACTGGACTTGGATTAGGGATAACTTGAAAAAAATAATGATTCCATTTATAGTTGCTAAGCTTATACTGTATATTCCAGGCTCTTTACTAACAGTCACTGCATGATGGGAGAACTTTTACCTCGCTCCAGTCTGCAGATGGGGAAGCTGATGTTCAGTGAGTACTAGCCTGTACCAGCATAATTGTTTTACTTCTCAGTCTTCTTAGCTGAGACCCAGGGATGTGGCATATTGGATTGCCACCTTAGACACAAGTATAAAGCCACATTATCCCCTCTAATGGCAGGGAGTTTCCTGCTGCCATAAAAGGCAGCAATCCCTCCCTCTTCCCTGAACTACCCTCATGAACTACCTGCCAGAGCACCCAGGAATATCCCAGAATATTCTAAGACATTCATGGGAGAACACTGTCCCACCCACTCCCCTGCTCAGGCACCTCAGGCACCTTTTAGCAAACTTTCCTCATGGGACTGGAAGCGTGCCCCCTCGGGTGTGTGAATGTGTGTGGCGGGGGGCGGGCAGTCTCTTCCATTTTCCCAAGTATGTTCTCCCATCACCCCATCCACTCCTCTCTTCCTCATATACTTCCATATATTCAGAGCCACACCTGCCCCCATAGGTCAACAATTACCCGGTAACCTTAAAGTCCATGCCGGGCGCAGTGGCTCACGCCTGTAATCCCAGCACTTTGGGAGGTTGAGGTGGGCAGATCACCTGAGGTCGGGAGTTCAAGACCAGCCAGAGGCAGGAGAATCGCTTGAACCCGGGAGGTAGAGGTTGCAGTGAGCCGAGATTGTGCCATTGCACTCCAGCCTGGGCAACAAGAGTGAAACTCCATCTCAAAAAAAAAAAAGTCCAGCAACATCACCTTTTCTGAAGTTGCTCCTTTTCTACGTTAAACACAGAATCACTCTCTGTTCTGGGCTTTCCATGCCCTTGGGGGCTTCCCTGACATTTGTCATAGCTCAGTTTACTCTGCATCCCACAAAAGACTGAGACTCATGGAAGGTAAGGATGCTTCCCAATTATCTCGGTGTCCTCAACACCATTTGGGTAAATGGTCAGCCTCCCAGCTGTAAATGTTCTGAATTCCAGAGCAGATTCAAGCCCTGACTCTGCCACTTCCTGGTGCTGGGCACGGCCTATGTTAAAGGCTGATGAAAAATGGGGACCTTGCCTCAACAGGTCTCCATGCAGGCCCATGTGAGGCAAGAGGGTGCACCTTGACCTACTTCTTGCTCAAATAAGCTTCTAGTGGTCCCATGGGCCACCTTCATCTCCACCCATGCACAAGTGAGCAGGTGTTAATGGCATGTGATCAGGTGTTCCTGATCAGCCCACCACCCCTCCTATCTAGATACATCTTCACTGCAATCTGCAGAAAGTGCTTGTCATTTCTAGGGAGTGGATAGCACCCTTCCCTATTTTCCTGCTCATTTATTTTTTTCTCTTTTATTATATTCCTTTGGCCATTTTGATGAGATTTTGTATGCATGAAAATACAGTAAAATGCTTATGTTCAGATTTCTGTCTTGGACTCCATTAAAGTTTTTAAGTAGGTTGATTTCTTTTAAGAAGCACTTCTGACTGAGGAATGCTCCAATACGCTGACTATTTTTTTTTCTTTTTTGAGACAGAGTGGCACTCTGTCACCCAGGCTGGAGTGTAGTGATGCAATCACAGCTCACTGCAGCCTTGACCTCCTGGGCTCAGGTGGTCCTCCCACCTCAGCCTCTCAAGTTGCTGGGACTACAGCATGCAGCATCTCGCCTAGCTCATGTCTTTTTTATAGAGACGGAGTTTTGCCACATTGCCCAGGTTGGTCCAGACCTCCTGGGCTCAAGCAATCCTCCTGCCTTGGTCTCCCAAAGTGTTGGGATTACAGGCGTGAGCCACTGAGCCCGGCCTAATATTCTGACTCTTGATGCTAATCGGCTCGTTCTCTAAGCATTGGGGGTTTTTTTGCTTGTTTGTTTTTTTTATTGAGATGGAGTTTTGCTCTTGCTGCCCAGGCTGGAGTGCAGTGGTGCGATCTCGGCTCACTGCAACCTCCATCTCCCAGGTTCAAATTATTCTCCTGCCTCAGCCTCCTGAGTAGCTAGGATTACAGATGCCTACCACCACACCCAGCTAATTTTTTTGTATTTTTAGTAGAGATGGGGTTTCACCATGTTGGCCAAGCTGGTCACGAACTCCTGACCTCAGGTGATCCACCCGCCTCAGCCTCATAAAGTGCTGGGATTACAGGTGTAAGCCACCACGCCCTGCCTAAGAATTGGGTTTGAATCCCAGCTCCTCCAGTTGCTAGCTGTGTGATCTTGAACCAATTATTTAGCCTCTTTGAGTCAGTTTTCTCATCTGTAAAATGGAAATAATGCCACCTTTTTCACAGAGTGGTTATACACTTAACAAATAACCACAAATTGCTCACAAGAGGTACTCAATTAATCATTTCTCCCCTGTGTTTAGAAGAGGTATAACGTGTTTGCTACATACATCTTTCCTTCTAGATTAACTTTCTAATCCTCTGCAGAGGAAAAAGATGGTCCAAACCCTACATTCCTCAGAAATATATTGAGTAAACTAATAATTCAAAGTGTCTATTGGATTGGAAACTGATTTTTTTAACTTAGTAAGATCAGTTTCACTGAAAAGTTTGGGCAACAAGTTGTGATGTGAACCTGCCACAGCTCACATCCGCCTTCTATTCTCTACACCGGTTTTTCCATATCAAATCTCCAAATTCAAATATTCGCAGTTTCCAAGCAAAAATATAAGGCAGAGCTCACACCTCCCAAGTCTCAGCCACCACCAGGCCCAAGATGATCATTGAGAATGTTAATTGAATGCTGTAATTATAGTGAATGCATAACAGGCATTTTGCACTGATGTTGTACACTGCCAAGAAAATATTTACTTGGCTAACTCAAGTCCACAACCAAGTCTGTTTTTTTTCACAACCGAAATAATGTTTTCATTTGGCACCACTAGATGACACACCAGTGTGAAGCATCCTGGATGTTTCAGACATACTTGAGATGTCTCTTATGCTGTGCCCCCTCATAAGTCATCTGCCTCCTTTCTTCGCAGGACCCATACTTACCCCATGTAGGTTCCTCTGTGTTCCTTATTGGCTTTGGATGCCATCAGCTCTTTATTGAAGATTCATGTGGAGATGAGCAGAAGTGAGCTGGAAGAGTCTGAAACTTTGGGTTAGGTTTCTTGTCTCTGACCCTCTTACATCAAATCCATTATTTCCTTTACACTGGATGCTTATTTTCCTGCAATGTTTGGTCCATGGTGTTCACAGCAAGTCCTTTTAAATTACAGGCTCACTGGCAAATAGCAAATTCTGCTTCCCGAGCCTTGATCAACCATCTCGACTCTAGCCATTGCCCTTGACCAGGAGTTGATCTCAGAAAATGGAAATGGTGGATTTCACCTTTAGCTCCAACTTCCCAGATATTCTCTAGGACGCGTTGGTCCTCCACAGGGACATTCCTATCTATCCAGTGGCCCATCCAGCCTTAGAGTGGGTCATTCTAATCAAAGGCTCCTTTCGGGCTGGAAGCACTCACATTTAGAGAAATCTTCCCTGCTCAAGCCCTGAGGTGGTCCCTATTCCTCTCTCATTTTTCTCCAGATTTCACGGTATGGTTCATAGTTTGTGGTTTGGGGCTGTGGCCTTTTCCTTGTTCTACTAAATAGGAAGAGTTTTCTTTCCCTCTGTTTTATTCATGTTTGTTTTCAGTGTGTTTCTAAGGCGAGACAAGAACTACAAATGCCTTTATGCTGCCATCTTTGGCCAGAAGTTTCAAAAGCCTTTTGAAACCCAAATCCTTTCATTCATGTATTATCCTTCTGTATTGTGTATGCGTCTATAAATTTCTTCAAGGCCTGCTATGAAATAAGGTGAGGGTATCTGTAGATACATTTTTAAAAGTCATGTTCTTCCACTTGCCTCTCTCCACGCTTTGATTTCTGTTTATCTCTTTGGAGGTCTCCTCATCTTTACTTTTCTTTTTTGTCATTTCTTTCATCCGATCTGGAAACCCTTCTATCCTCTAAAAGTGCTCAAAGAGATATTCTCTGGGGACCCCTTCTCCTCCTGTAGCCAGAATACACTTGCCAGATGTGTGTTAGTTCTCTCCCTTGGCAGCCAAATTGTATAGGTTCCTACAGAAGTTCCCTCATTGTCCATGTGTCCTGAATCTCTAAACCAAGCTTGTCCAGTCCACAGCCTACAGGCCACATGCAGCCTAGGATGACTGTTTTTTCTTTTTCTTTTTTTTTTTTTTTGGAGACAGAGTCTCGCTCAGTCGCCCAGGCTGGAGTGCAGTGCCGCGATCTCCGCTCACTGCAAGCTCCGCCTCCCGGGTTTACGCCATTCTCCTGCCTCAGCCTCCCGAGTAGCAGGGACTACAGGCGCCCGCCACTACGCCCGGCTAATTTTTTTTTGTATTTTTAGTAGAGACGGGGTTTCACCGTATTAGCCACGATGGTCTCGATCTCCTGACCTCCTGATCCGCCCGTCTCGGCCTCCCAAAGTGCTGGGATTACAGGCGTCAGCCACCGTGCCCGGCCCCTAGGATGACTTTGAATGCGGCCCAGCACACATTTGTAAACGTTCTTAAAACATTATGAGATTTTTCTGCAATGTATTTGTTTTAAGCTCATCAGCTATCGTTAGTGCTAGTGTATTTTATGTGTGGCCCAAGACAATTCCTCATCCATTGTGGTCCAGGGAAGCCAAAAGATTGAACACCCCTACTCTAAACAAAACAGCAGTGTGGTGTGGCTCTCCCAAAACCCTCTCAACTGCTGCTGTGGAAACTGCTGCTTTCTGGCCTTGATTGAAAGGGCTTCTGGGAGAGCTATTTTAGGCAGCCCATACTGTGTCCCTTGTCTGAAGATCTGCTGTATATTATCGAGATGAGCCCCCAGATAGCTGAAGAGCCCCCTCATTCCTCCCACCACATCCCTGCTGGGGCCGCTGAGCAGTAGAAGCACGGCAGAAGCAACATCCTGCTCACCAGCGTTCCCACCTGCTTCCTGCACCTGTTTTCTTGGGTTCCTGATCCAAGGGGAAAGGAAAGATGATTCAACCTTGCCTGTATGTTTATCCTGCTGGTGGAATGTCATTAAATATGGAAAATCATGCAAGTAGAGTTCCAAAGGAATGGATCACTGGGTTGATGATCTCCTGGACTCATTGTGTTCGTGGCTGAGAAATCTGGTTTCTCAAAAAAAGATACTTTGGGCCAGGCGCGGCGGCTCACGCCTGTAATCCTAGCACTTTGGGAGGCCAAGGTGGGTGGATCATGAGGTCAGGAGATCGAGACCATCCTGGCCAACATAGTGAAACCCCGTCTCTACTAAAATTACAAAAATTAGCTGGGCATGGTGGCACCTGCCTGTAACCCCAGCTACTCAGGAAGCCGAGGCAGGAGAATCACTTGAACCAGGGAGTTGGAGGTTGCAATGAGCCGAGATCTCGCCACTGCACTCCAACCTGGTGACAGAGCAAGACTCCATCTCTAACAAACAAACAAACAAACAAACAGCAACAACAAAAAGATACTTTCAGGACCCTGAGGAATATGAGGGAGAATAGTCATGACCTGTTGCTGATGTAAACAAAACAGGAGGTATAAGAGCATGGGATTTACTGGCAATAGCTTTTACTAAGAAGCTCCTATTCACAAAATCCTTGAGAGGTACATTTTATACCTTATCTCATTCAGTCTTTCCAATAATCTCACAAGCAATTACCCCCATTTTACGCACAAAGATATTAAAGATTCTTGTAGAGTGGAAAAGACCAGAAGAGTATTTGATTACACTGTTTGGTGATTACTTGCTAAAAACAAAAATGTTTTAATATTTTACTTCGAATAGGTCTTCCATGAAGCTGCAAATTGAGAGGTGAGGCTGACCCTGAGCTTCATGTCTGAGCAATTTGAAGTTAGGAAACACTCTCCTGCAGTGCTTTGGAGTATGGGAATAAAACCAGCTTCTCTCCCAGGCCCACAGGTCTTCTTCCTAGGGTGAGCCCTTAGCACAGGCAGGGCAGCTACACAAGTTAAGATACCCAGAGGCATCACCACGGCTCCAGGTCTATCACTGTGTGTGTGAATATGACTGAATAGTACTTCCCAACTATATCAAAGATCACAAGACTTTTGAACTAGAAAGGCTGTTAGAGATTCTAACCCCTGCATTTTAAAGAGATTGCAACTGAGGCCTAAGCTGGTAAAGTGCTTTACTCCATTTATGTTTTTTAACTGTGTAAGGACAAAAAGTCAGTATCATAACAAAATAAGTCTCCTCCTTCATGTTTTCATAACCTTCTCTAATATTAAAAAGGAAAAAGAGAAAATAGTCCGTAAATGCAGCTCCAAGACAGACGCCTGCAGTCTGCAGGGAGGAGGAGGAAGAGAGAGTGTACTGAGGCATGAGGCTGAGAGGAAGGCGAAGAGAGAGCACTGACGAGAGAAAGGGCCAGGGAGAAGAAGAGATGACCTTGGCAGTCCAAAGAGCTCCATATTCCAAGGATGCAAGGAAGACCTCCTTTATTTATTTTGCAAATTAAATTAGAACTGTTTCCTGGTCCCATCCACCAAAGGCAGAGGAGAGCACTATCTTACTGCCATGACTCCCTCCCCTCCCCCAGATTGTACAAAAACCTCAAGGGCTTACACATTTTGAAAATGTTGTTAGGCAGGAAAAGCCCCCTGCAGCTCTCAGCTGGAGTGACCATGACTGTCCCTACTCCTACATGGACACTGAAGTTAGTCCCCCGCCATGCATCCCGTACCCCAACCATTGATCCAGGGACCTCACTGCCCATCCAGTGCCCCCGACACCCATTCAGTGCCCGCTCCATTTAATCAGCATCCCCCACTATGCAGTGCCCCTACCGTCCATCCAGTGGTTCCCACCATCCATCCAGTGACCCCACCATCCATCCAGTGACCCCACCGTCCATCCAGTGACCCCACCATCCATCTAGTGACTTTGCCGTCCATCCAGTGACCCCACCATCCATCCAGTGACCCCACCATCCATCTAGTGACTTCACCATCCATCCAGTGACCCCACCATCCATCTAGTGACTTTGCCATCCATCCAGTGACCCCACCATCCATCCAGTGACACCACCATCCATCCAGTGACTTCACCATCCATCCAGTGACTTCACCATCCATCCAGTGACCCCATCGTCCATCCAGTGACTTCACCGTCCATCCAGTGACCCCACCGTCCATCCAGTGACCCCACCGTCCATCCAGTGACACCACCGTCCATCCAGTGACCCCACCGTCCATCCAGTGACTTCACCGTCCATCCAGTGACCCCACCGTCCATCCAGTGACTTCACCGTCCATCCAGTGACTCCACCGTCCATCCAGTGACCCCACCGTCCATCCAGTGACACCACCGTCCATCCAGTGACACCACCATCCATCCAGTGACTTCACCGTCCATCCAGTGACCCCACCGTCCATCCAGTGACTTCACCGTCCATCCAGTGACCCCACCGTCCATCCAGTGACACCACCGTCCATCCAATGACCCCACCGTCCATCCAGTGACACCACCATCCATCCAGTGACCCCACTGTCCATCCAGTGACTTCACCGTCCATCCAGTGACTCCACCGTCCATCCAGTGACCCCACCGTCCATCCAGTGACTTCACCGTCCATCCAGTGACCCCACCGTCCATCCAGTGACCCCACCATCCACCCAGTGACCCCACCGTCCATCCAGTGACCCCACCGTCCATCCAGTGACCCCACCGTCCATCCAGTGACTTCACCGTCCATCCAGTGACCCCACCGCCCATCCAGTGACTCCACCGTCCATCCAGTGACCCCACCGTCCATCCAGTGACCCCACCGTCCACCCAGTGACCCCACCATCCATCCAGTGACCCCACCACCCACCCAGTGCCCCCCACATTTATCCAGTGCCCCCTCCATCTGTCTAGTATCCCCCACTGTGCAGTGCCCCTACCACCCATCCAGTGTCCCCCAAATCCCTCCAGTGCCCCTTCAATCTACTAGTATACCCCACTATGCAGTGTCCCCACCATCCATCCAGAGTCTCTACCATCTATCCAGTGCCAGCACGATCCATACCATGCATCCCACCAGCTGTCTAGTGCTGCTACTATTTCCTGCAGAAATGTCTTGCTTGCCCAGTGTCTAAAAGCCAAAACTGGCCTTTAAGGAAAGGTCATAACTTTTAGTACCCAGTCTTTTCATGTACTCTCATGCCCTATAGCCCCAAAGATGCAATGCCACAGCTGGTTCAGTCATCTACCCATTGTGAAATCTGCAATCACCTCCTCTTAAATCTACTGGGGGTCAGACTACTTACCTCTTCAACCCCACTAAACTTTAGGATGGCCTGCTTTTCTCCCACAGGTGTGCTTGTGAATCTATCAGAGAAAGCTCAGACCTCAGAAACACAAAGCCCAGCCCAGGTGAAACAGTTTTCTTTATTTACTTCTTTTTTAACAAGGCATTTTTTAGGCACCTGGTAGATGCCAGGCATTATTGATATGCTATTCAATCCTCACCACAATGTTTTGCTGTTCTTAGAAGATCTAAGCCTCAGCCATGTATCCAAGTTCACTTGGCTAGAGCTGAGATTCAAATTCAAATAGAAATCTCCAATGCCTGGGGTTTGAAGCAGCACATTCTGCCTTCACTCTTGCTAAATTTTGTGAACCACAGAATCACAGAGTTGATAAGGTAGGCTCCATCTGGACCAGTTCCCCTGCAGATATAGCATTGTTGATATTTAGTCCCCCCAAATATAGTGGAGAATTGGGCGCTGTCATCATTTGAGGAGCTTCTACAACATCGACTGAAATCTACCTTCCTTCAGTTTCTGCCGCATGTCCTTGCTTAGGGCCACATACAACCAAGCCAATCCCTTCTTCCTCTAATAGCACTTCGAGGTTTGAATGGAAGCCCTCTGTCTTCCTTCTATGTCTTTTGCAGCCTAATCGTCCCTAGTTTCTTCTGCCTTTTTATCATCCATGGCTGGTTTCACTCTCTGCCTTTCAATTCTTGTGTGAAGCTGGGTCATCAGGGAATTTTGAAAGAAGTATCAACTACTGTCAGTGACATCACTGGGCATTTGTGTTGAATAAATCCTCATCCCACTCGTTGATAGACTCTACCAGGTGCTGGAGACATTTGATGATTGCGTGATTTAGAAACATTCTTGAAAAACCCGCCCAGTGAATAATGAGGTGTTTACCTATAATTACTTCAGAACAAAGGTTAAGCATTTTGGAATATTAAAGATATTTTAGAAGATTATTTTGAAAATTTGCAAGAGGGGAAATATGAGAACATCTGTTCTTAAAATCCTTGTAAAATATTCATGTACAAATAACTTAAAAATCCTAAATACTGAATTTCTTTGGAGTCATTTGGGTATGTGAGTTCAGGAAGTCTCAGCTGGGAAGAGAGAGAAATTTTCCTAAGAGTTCTTCCTGAATCTTTTTATTTTACAATTTTCTTTATAATACTACACCTTTCCTCAGGGATTATTGCCATGATATTTAAATAGGGTTTTTTTGTAATAAGGGTTTTTAAAAATAGATTTTTCTTGGCAAGGGAGAGGAGTTCTCTTGGAACTGTTCTAGTCTTTGAGGTAAACATTATGTAAAGGAGTGTTTATGCCATGAACCCAGAGATTCACCTGAAGAACTGTCATGCCCTCTACAGAGCAGTTTCACATTCATGAGTTTCATTCCAGCCTCGAATATAGGCAGGCCCTCGAGAGGCCCCTGGTTCTTGGATGTTTTGCATCCTTTCTAATGCCTGTGTTACTCTCCATTTAAGGAGTCTCACAGTGACTTTTCAGTAAGGTTGAGATAGAATTCTCTCAGATACGAACGGACCCCCAGCCTTCTTTTATATGCAATTCTGGATGGCAGTGTTTGGAAACATAGCCCAGATTCTACTGAAAGATGAATTGCTGACCTAATCTACTTTATAAAATTTATGATGTCCAAATAAGATTGCAAAAATTTAGGGGAAAATTTTCCAATTAAATTTGAATTTCAGATAAACAAGCAATCTTTAGTATGTCCCAAATAATGTATTCAATCTGGCATCCCTATGCCCAAACTCAGTGTCAACTGCCCAATGTTCATTTCACTAATGAGCTTTAGAAAATTCTCCATTATGTGTAATAGAGATTTGGAAAAACTGCATCTATTTTTTAAATCTCTATTAAAGGCATAACAAATCATTTCTTGACAAAAGAAAGAAGTGCCAATTGAGGCATATGGCCAGTCTCATCCAATGTATGTGCCTTGCATGAAATTGGAATCTGGGCTTCCACTCATTTCTTAAGAGCTGATAATTAGGGGAAACCACAAATAAGCTCGAAACAAAAAAAAGATGAAAGAGTAAGGAAATGATCTCAGCACCAAAAGAATGGTAAGGAGGTCAGAGATCTTGTGTTTTAGTCACTGTTGTTTCCCCCCCACATCTAACGCTGTCTCTAATACACAATAAATGCCTGTACAATAATGTATAGATGAACAAATGAATGAATAATATGCTCGAAGCCTCTTTTTTAAGCCACAACTGCAGTATATCTAAGGGCCTTTCAGATCTCATTGTTGCCTTAGGCTCTAAAATAAGAGACTAATTAGGCTTTAAAATGTGTGGCAGTATGAGTGACTGAGTTTTGATACAAAACAAATTTCTCTTTCCTAAATAGGACTCTACTTCTTACCTGAGATAAAATAGGTAAAATAGACTGAAGTTTAAAGGTGAAGCTGTATAACTGTTCCCAGTATAGGCATTTGTGATGAAATAGCTTCAAAAACATTGACCACCACCAACACCCCCACCTGACATACAATTCCCTGTGAAGGAGGGATACTCCATGTGGAAATGTTAAAGTGTACAGCAGGATGCCAGGGACAAGCAAATCTTAATGGAAGGAAGGGAACAAAGTGGAGCGAAGCTGGGATGTGACAGCACAGGATGGTACTATGTTAGACTGGTTCATCTGATCAATGTAAAGAATTGAATTGTATTGTATTTGTTTGGAAATGTATTACCTATTCATCCTTATTCAAAAATAGACAAGAAGTGACATAACCGAAATACATGTGCAAGCATAATTTAAAATATTAAGAAGGGACAACCTATTAGATATTTGTAGTCAACTGATCTGTTGCCTTGAGGTCTTTTTAAGGCTAAAATATACAGCTTCTTCAACTATTCTCCGTACATCGTGGTGTCAATACACCTCTATTCATTGTCAGGACCTGAACACACTTGTGCTTATAAATGACCCACTTATCATGTGAAACAAAAACCTGGCCACAGGACAATGGAAAACTGGAAGATCACCCTCCTTGTTCTAGGCCCCATACCTCTCAATGCCACCTACTTTGTGTGGCAAAAAGGTGACACAGTAGGTGTAACCTTTTTGTTAGGATGGTACAAAAGTAGTCGTGGTTATCATCAGGAACGTTACAGGAAAAAGTAATGGCGAAAACCACAATTACTTTTGCACCAATCTAATAGCAAAAACTCCAGCTGTGTAAAAGGTTTACTTTATGTTATTGTTGCTTATTATTGAATGAGTATAAAAGTTAATGTGACAAGATAACATTTTAAAGTATTATAATGTGTTTATTTCTCTCACTTTTTTGAACATCAAATATATCCTTTTCAGCCAGAGGTTCAGTGTCTTGAGGAGACAAAGGATTTTTAGAGCTGCAGTGCAGAGAGAAAGATATCAGTTCAACCTTTAACTTCCAAATTAGGATCTTAAACCTGTGAAAATCAAGAATTTTATTCTCAAAAACAAAGTTTTCTTGGGAGAAGAAAAGATTTATGGTAGGGTGCTTTTTCATTCTCAAAAACAAAGTTTTCTTGGGAGAAGAAAAGATTTATAGTATGGTGCTTTTTCATAAACTTCTGAGCAGGTAGAATGCAGGATATGAGTAAGAGTAGGAAATAAACACATTTCCTAGACAGGAGGAGAGTGTTGGGAGATGGGGAGAAGAGAACAAGAGAGTTGGGACTTGGCCGTGGTCCTTTCCTCACACATCCATATATCCCAGAGCCAAGTCTACCCCTTCTTCCCCCGTCCTTAGCACAGTGTCTGGGAGTTGGGGGCCCCACATGACATCATGGTTTTAAAGGGTGGGTGCCTGGCTGTGCTTCTTCCGGATGCTCACTGGCCCTTGTGGAGGGGACTTGTCCTGTTGCTCTTTGGGTGTTGATCTCTACCCAAACTGTGTGCACTATCGATGCTCATTGTGTGTGCCGTGGTCTCCAGTTACAAGCTCACCCCTCTCAGAGAGCTCTCCAACCTGACTCGAGGACTCTTACACTCTACTGGCCTTTCCAGCATCCCTGAGTAACCCCAGCAGAGCTCAAGAGAATATCTGGATCTCCTCGGAAGCACATGCAGGTGAGGACTGCTGGAAGGGCTGATGCAATACTATCCTTGCGCTCTGTACCTGAACATGCCACACCTGTTCATCTCCTCTACTGTGGTTGGCCCATGGAGCTCAAGACACCTACAAGGCCATGTTCCCCTAAGATTCCTGATGATCACTGGAGCAAATCTTCACACCCTTAGTTCTGGGGTTACAAACCTGTCTGGGGTTCTCTATCAATCACCCCAGCTTTTAATTAAACAATATTAATTACCTAACTTAAGTATGATATACATTTAAGTATGGCTTAAGTGTACAGTTGGATGGATTTTCACATCCACTTAGACTAGGAAATAGACTATCACTAGAAAGCCCCTCATGCCCCTCCCATTTATTAACACACCCTTCCCAAAGCACCACTACTCTGCCTTCTATTGCTGTAGATTAGTTTTGATTACTTTGAACTTTGTACAACATGTATTGTTTTGTGTCTGGTTTCTTTCACTTAACATTGCATTTATGTTGTTACCTGTAGTTATAGTTCATTCATTTTCATTGTTGAAGAGTATTCTATTGACTAAATGTACCACAATTTCTTTATTTTCCCTACAACTGATGATGGATATTTGAGTTGTTTACAGTTTGTTCGGTTCTTTTTGACTTCTTAATATAAAATGAGAGTTTACAGTTTTTGGCTATTACAAGTAATGCTGCTGTGAACATTCCTGGTGATGTTTTATGAAACCCATATATACACATTTCTGTTAGGGTATCATAAAAGTGAAACCTAAAAGTGAAATTGCTACTCATCACCTATGTGTATGTTCAGCTTTGATAGTTACTGACAAACTACCAAAACAGTTGTATTAGTTTGACCTTCGGAAGTTGCCATTTTTCCCATTGATTGAATATCAGTAATTTTAAATACCAGTAATTTTAAATGGCTTAACTCCCAAATTTACATTCTACCAGCAATGTTTGAGAGTTTCAGTTGTGCCACATCCTCACCAACATGTGATACTCTCAATGTTTTAGACTTAGCCATTCTAGTGAATGTCACGTTGTCTCTTTGTAATTTTAATATCTGTTCTCCTGATAATTGATGAATAATCCTGAGCCCTTTTCATGTTTATTGGCCCTTTGGATATCCTCTCTTCTGAAGTTTTGTTCAAAGTTTTTCACATTTTTTAAACATTGCATTGTCTATCTTTCTCTAATGGTACATGTTTCTTTAATATTCTGAACACAAGTTCATTGTCAAAATAAGTGTTTTACAAATATCTTCTCCCACTTATTGGTTTGCATTTCACTCTCTTAATAGTGTATGTGATGACAGAAGTTTGTTTGTTTTGTTTTGTTTTGTTTTTGAGACAGAGTTTTGCTCTTGTTGTCCAGCCTGGAGGGCAGTGGCATGATCTTGGCTCACCACAACCTCCGCCTCCCGGGTTCAAGCGATTTTCCTGCCTCAGCCTCCTGAGTAGCTGGGATTACAGGCCCCTGCCACCACACCTGGCTAATTTTGTATTTTTTAGTAGTGATGGGGTTTCTCCATGTTGGTCACTCTGGTCTCAAACTCCCAACCTCAGATGACCCACCCGCCTCGGTCTCCCAAATTGCTGGGATTACAGGCGTGAGCCACCATGCCCGGCCTCGACAGAAGTTCTTAGTTTTAATATAGTCCGACGTCCTAATATTCTCCTTTCTGTTCAGTGCTTCTTCCACCCTAAAGTTTAAGAGCTCTCAGTCTACCCCAAAGTCATCACTCTATTCTCGTATGTTGTCCTCTAGAAGCTTTATAATTTTAACTGTCACATTTATAGCTATAATCTGCTTGGAGTTGATTTTGCATAAGGTGTGAAGTAGATGACAAGATTCATATTTTTTCCATATGGATACCCAGTTGACCCGGAATTATTTATTAAAAAGACCAATCTTTTCTCACTATATTGCAATGTCCCCTTTGTCATAAATAAGGTGACCGTACATATATGAGTCCATCTCTGGCCTTTCTATTCTATCCCACTGGGTTGTCTGTCTCTCTCTGTACCAATACGATGCTCTTATAATTACTGTAGCTTTATCTGATGGTGTAAGTCTTCCAATTTTGTTCTTCAAGATTGTCTTAGGAATCTGGGCCCTCTGTGTCTCCATATAATTTTTGGAAGCAGCTTATTAATTTCCCTACACACAGACACAAATCTGCTAAAATTTTGATTAGGCTTATAATAATCTATAAATTAATTTGAGAGAAGTGATAATATGGAGTCTTCTAATCTGTGAATGTGGAATAGGCCTCCATTTGTTTAGTTTCTCTTATGAAGCAGTAAGTGCTTCAATAGGAAAAGCAATGCAGAACGCTAGGCTCATCTCAGTAGATTTGCCTTCTTTCAATGATCTTGACCCTTCAATCAGTAGTTTATTGATGCCTTCAAATAGGTATTTTTTCCCTAGTTTAGGGGTATTTCTTTTTGGAAAGGAATTGATCTGATACAAGTGGAGGTAAGTATAAGATGAAAAGCAGGAGTGGAGTAAGTTAGGACTCCGGTACTCAACAGAGGTGAGTTCAGATCCAAGTTTTGCTATTTGCTATATCTGTGACCTTAGCAGGCCTCAATTTCCTTTAAAAACACCAGATTAAAGGCACAGAGGTGGCCGGGCACAGTGGCTCAAGCCTGTAATCCCAGCACTTTGGGAGGCCGAGGCGGGCGGATCATGAGGTCTGGAGTTTGAGACCAGCCTGGCCAACATAGTGAAACCCTGTCGCTACTAAAAAATACAAAAAATTAGCTGGGCGTGGTGACGGGCAACTGTAATCCAAGCTACTCAGGAGGCTGAGGCAGGAGACTCGCTTGAACCTGGGAGGCGGAGGTTGCAGCGAGCCGAGATCTTGCCATTGCACTCCAGCCCACACAACAGTATGAGACTAAGACTCCGTTTCAAAAAATAAAATAAAAATAGAAAGCACAGAGGTGGCTAGGCACAGTGGCTCATGCCTGTAATCCTAGCACTTTGGGAGGCCAAGGCAGGTGAACTTCTTGAGGCCAGGAGTTCGAGACCAGCAAAACCCTGTCTCTACTAAAAATATAAAAATTAACCAGGTTTGGTGGTGTTCTGTAGTCCCAGCTACTAGGGAAGCTGAGGCATGAGAATCACTTGAACCCAGGAGGCAGAGGTTGCAGTAAGCCGAGATTGCACCACTGCACTCCAGCCTGGGTGACAGAGCAAGACTCTGTTTTTTAAAAAAATTTAAAGAAAAGCACAGAGGTGGAAGATATGGGGTGTATTCAGGAATAGCTGTTTGAGCAAAGAATAATGGAAAAGAAGATGAGAAATGCAAGAAGTCCACATAATAGTGATAATTGGTTGTGTGTTCACTGGGCACCAGGCAGAGTGCCATGAGACACTGGTGTCCTCGCTCCACAGATGAAGAATCTAAGAATTAACGAGTAACATCCCAGGTTTCAGGTAATACCAAAAAGTGGTGCAGGTGGGATTTCAATCCAGGCAGCCTGATTTAGGATATTTGCTTCTAGCCAGAGACTTCAGCAGTGGACTATGAAGTTTAAACGTTATTTTACATTCACCAGAGACCTATCAGATTTCTTTAAGGTTGGAATAATATGTGAATTAGGAAGGTCACACTGGCCATGCTTGAAAGGTGAATCAATATCTCAACATAGTTTTTATATTTAGATTTCTATGTCCTTGTCCAGTATTGTTTGAACAAAATAATACAAACAAAATAATATTTCTGAAACTTCTGCAATAGTAAGTTAAGTATCTAAAGAGACCCAAATGTTATCCATTTTCTTGGTTTTATTTTTCTGTCTTGAATTCTGGGTTCATAATTTTTACCAAAAAAAAAACCCTACTGCTTCTTGAGAAATGGATATGTGTGACATATATCTTCTATATATATTTATGTTCCTTTCTGACCTATTTCCACATGTTTGAGATTGCTAATTAGCTATCTTGTTTTCATGTTTATTATTATTACTTTTTATTATTATTATCACTTTTTAATTGTTAAAAAAATCTCTCAATAACATAATCTTGTCAATACTTCTGTGTCTGCCTTCTGGCATGGGGGATTTTAGGTGCTGCAGTTTTTTTTTTTTTTTTTTTTTTGAGACGGAGTCTTGCTCAGTTGCCCAGGCAGGAGTGCAATGGCGTGATCTCCGCTCACTGCAACTTCTGCCTCCCGGGTTCAAGCCATTCTACCGTCTCAGCCTCCCAAGTAGCTGGGATTACAGGCACCCGCCATTGTACCCGGCTAATTATTGTATTTTTTGTAGAGACAGGATTTCGCCATGTAGGCCAGGTTGGTCTTGAACTCCTGACCTCAGGTGATCTGCCCACCTCGGCCTCCCAAAGTGCTGGGATTACAGGCATGAGCCATCGTGGCTGGCCCAGATATTTTTAATGAATTATTTTAATTTCTCTGGTTGTGAAAATAGTATGCATTTTTAGCTTATTTTATGTGAACATCATCTTTTGGTGATTAATTCTTAATCTATTATTAGCTTTTTCTCTTTCCTTGTTGTTATCCCATTTGTTCTTTTCATTAAAACTTCATTGTTGTCTGCCTTTTGGCAGAGACATTTTAGCTTTGCATATTCTAAGTAGGTAATATTATCTAATGTTATTTCTTACATACTTAAATACTGCATAAATTTATTACCTCTAAGCAATTGGACCAATATTGTTGTCTTCTTTTTTTTTTTTTTTTTTTTTTGATACCTATTGTCTTAGGCTTGATGTTGAAACCCTCTGTTAACTTATAATGATGGCTTCACTATTTGCTACTTAATTTGCTTCCTTCTCAGAGTATTTGCCTGGCTTGGGAATTTAATGGATTAGTTGCCTCTTGGGTCTATTATTAAAGTGATTTTTTTAATCGGTTGATGATGAGGATTTTCAACATGATTTTATGCGCTCTACAATAATGATAACAACAATAATAGCAACAATAATAAATTTGAGTGTTTATTATGGTTCTGGCTCTGTGCTAAACACTCTGCAGACATCACCTCAATTAATCTTCCTAAAATAAATATTATTAGTCCATTTACTACATGACAATACTAAGCCAGACACTAAGTGGCAGAGTGTGATTCAAACCCAGGTCTTTCCAATTCTGAAGCCTGTGTCTGCTATATTTCACATTAGCCTCATGTGACCCGGTGGCTTTTCAATAACACTGAGAATTTGGCTGAGCCCATCCTCTCTGGTCTTTGACTGCATTTTTTGTGACTTTCTCTTTATTCAGTTTTGCCATATAAAACCCAACATTTGCTGGGCATGGTGGCTCATGCCTGTAATCCCAGCACTTTGGGAGGCTGAGGCAGGAGGATCACTTGAGCCCAGGAGTTCAAGACCACCCTGGGCAACATAGTGAGACCCCGTCTCTAAAAAAAAAAAAGAAAAAAGAAAAATAAAAAAAAAAAACCCAACATTTCTTTCAAGCCAATAATATAAAAAAACTAGTAGGAATCTTATGGCAAGAATTAAAATGAAAATTCAGAGTTTCCAGTTATACTTGAGCTATATTTTAAAATCCACACAATGTATTGACTTCCTTGGGTTTAAAATTATTTTGAAATTTCTTAGCGTACATACTTGGCTTGGCTTTGAATGTTTTTCTGTGCTGTTTGGCATGTAGGTGCCTGTAGATTTAGTTAACCATGGAGAGAGTTGCTGTTTGTCATTGTTTTGATGGAAGCTCTTATTCTGCCTTCTGGAAGCAAAGGAGAATGGGACAAGAACTTGATGTAACACGTGTCCCAACCCCTGGTCTTGTGCCACACACACGCCCCCAAATAAAAAAGTGATGTTCTCACAGGACCATCTGGAAATGGTGGCCCTGCTCACCTGGGGTTTCAGTCTCCTGGGAGAGGCCACCCACATCTGCATCCACATGTTGACTGCACCTTTGCTCCTGTGCAGCCTGCTGCTAGCCAGAGCCTGTATTTCTGTAGAGAAAGCCTCTTCCTGGTCTTCTTGGTCAACAGAGAGGCTCCCCCCCATGGCTGAGGACTGGGCTGTTAGTTTGGCTAAATTCCATCCTCTTGGTTTAGGTCAGTTGTCCCACCCTGTCCAGTGGTTTAGCCATGACTTTTTCTTTTGTTTCATCTTTGAAACTCTAAAACACACTTTTTTACCTCTTCACCTAGACTTTATTTACAATCATTAACAGGTCCAAAGATGGAGTTTGGAGTCATAGAAAAATTTTTCCTACAGGTTTGCCCTGAGTAATGAACAGGTTATGGATTCAGTTGTGCTTTAGGAAAAGCATCCAGCTCTCAAAAAATTATCTAGATGACTTGCTGATGCCAAGATACAGAGATTTGGCAGCTCCTCTCTGCCAGTCCACAAAACCAAAAAGAAACAATATTTATTTGCTAAGGCTTAATAGAACCAGCTAACCCAGGAACCACAAGTGTGGATTCATGTAGATCATCATGCCTGGTAACTGGTGCTAGAAGTTTTTCAGGATTGCTTGTGTGTCATTTAGAGAGGTGACATGGTATAGTGGAGCCACCGGAGAGAGTTTTAATTGTATTTAACTATGTCTCCACATCAACATATGTGGGTTTAATTCCTAGATCCTCACCAACTGTCATAAAGTTTTTTTTATAAACCTAAGCTTCCTCTATTATAAAGTGTGGAAAATATGACTTACCTCCTAGGGTTCTTATGCACCAGAGAGCTTACCTCAAGGAAGGTTTACAGTGCCCAGTTTTCTGGAACTGACCCTTCATCACTTTCCATTTTTTAATTTCTTACTCCCTTTTTTATATTGTTAAAACTTCATGTTCTTTCACTTTTCAAATGTACATGATCTTTTATAGTGTGTAGTCTTTTAGGGAGATTTGACTCTCCAATGACTCAGAATCACTGAGCCCACCTCCCTGCACTTTTCTAGTACACTAAGGTGAAATGTAATTAGGCTGGGAGACTTGAATCCACTCCTCTCTTCCTTTGTCTCAGGTTTCCAATCCCTTCTAATTACATTTGCCTGATTCTTTCCAGTTAACATCTCCTTCTCAAAGGAGACATTGGACACAGAATGGAAAGGAGTAGTTTTGTTGTCTCTCTTTTACCTAGAGTTGTGGACCATCTGACCTTTATCCCAATCCCAGCAGCTATGTGGACATCACAGTAGGATTTCCCATGCAGCCTGCTAATCTCCTTCCCCAAGAAAGGTGGCGCATGCCCTAGTCAACCTTAGTCTTGGCTGTTAGGCCACTGGGTTTACAGGAATGGAGGCCTCTAAAGGAACAGGTGCACTCAAACTCTCCACCCATCTACAGCCATCTCCTTGCTTTGCTCCAAGAGAAGTGGATTCCAAGCTGCAAGCTCAGATTCCAGGGCCCTGACTGGGCCATGTGTACCTGTGGGAAAGGCCCTGAGTAATTCACAATCATGCCTATTGGCGTGTGGCTCACCCCCTCTATTTGTTCTCTTTCATGAACTTGGTGATGAGAGCACCAGAGTCTTCTTCATGGGAGGAGATATGATCCTGCAGTTCACTCTCTCTTTCTGATGAGTGTTATTTGGCCTCTACCATGGTCTGAATGTTTCTGTGATCTGAATTCATGTGTTGAAATTCTAACTCCCAAGGCAATGGTATTAGGAAGGGGCCTTTGAAAGGTGATTAAGTCATGGGGGTAGGGTCTTCATGAACGAGATTAGTGTCTTATAAAAGAGGTCCCGGAAAGACCCTCACTCCTTCCACCACATAAAGACACAGTAAGAAGTCACAATCTATGAACCAGGAAACAGGTCATCACTAGACATGAAATCCACTGGCACCTTGTTCCTCTTAGCCTCCAGAACTGTGAGATATAAATTTCTATTGTTGATAAACCACCCAGTTTATAGTATTTGGTTATAGCAGCCTGAACAGGCTAAGACAGCCTCTGACCTCCTAAGGCTGATGCAGACTGGTCATATGACTTGAGTTTGGCCCTCACCATTGAGAGAAGCCCCCTTTAAGCTTTGGGCCTCGGTCACACTCTCAGCCAAGTTTACCAGAGCTTTACTTTACAGTTTGGGCACAAGCTCAGCAAGAATATGCTGCTTTGGTATGCCATAGTCCCTGAGGTATACCTCTTTGGGGACCTCTTAAGATGGAGTAGTGAGCAATATTCAGCCATTTCTGGGTCTTCTGGACATGAGACATGCCAGCACCCCTTCTGGCACTTAGCTGAAGACAGCCTTTGTGGTTTTTTTCTGTTCGTTTTAGCAAATCTCAGATTCAGTAGGGTTGTATCCTCTATGGCATGACCTTCTAAATCTCTGCTGTTGTCTTATTTTTGGCTGCTTCAGAGTTTCTGCTTCCATCTGTGTTCAAAAGCCTTGTAAAATATGTGTTTGTCAAGAAAGACCTCAGGGCCACTATACTAATATTAGAGGCTACTACTATTAGAAGAGTTCAAGCAGAAAGGATCACCATCCACCATTAACCTTTAACCTTCTTGGTTTCTCTTCCCTCTGCGTGTATCTCTCAATACGTGTATGTATCCCTGTGTCTGTCACTCTCTCCCATCCAACAATTCTGCTTGGACCATTTTTACCATCATTGCTTCTGGTCCTCCTAGCTCTTCCAGCTGAAAGGTAATTCTCTTTCCCTGTAATTCATATAAGACACCAGCCTTCTCACAACTCCTTCAACTCAACAAGCTCCTTCCTGCCTCAGGAACCTTGCACATGCTGCTCCTCATCTGGAACCTCTCTGCCCTCTGCCTCCATCTGCAACATCATTTCCCCAGTGCAGCCTGACTCTTCCTCTAGCTTCTCTCTCCTTGCATCCTTCAGGTCTCAGTTTGCATATCATTTCCTTAAAAGGGCTTTTCTGACCAGACCTCCCCTCCCCTATTCCAAGCTATATCCTTCAAGCCCTTCTCAATCATATCACTTCTTTTCCTTCGTACCATCAATCACATTTCTAATTATAAGCATATATATGTCTGTTGGTTTCATATCTTTCTCTCCCACTTAGACTCTAAGCTCCATTAAGGGAGGCGCTTACTTGCCATTGCAACCCCATACCCAGCCCAGGGCATATAAAGCTTGCAATACATATTTAATTGAATGGATAAATTAATGATCAAATGCTGAACATTTTAGGATCATTTTCCCTAGAAAAGAAGAAAAATAATAATAAATTTTAAAATGCAGCACCTGAAGAATTTCAAGGATTTGAAACATGTATATTTACTAACAATTGAGCCCAATTAGCTTGACTGTGTTGTCACATAGGGGAAACTAGCAATAGGGTGCCAACCATCTCAGTTTGGGACTGTCACAGTTTTAGCACTGAAAGTCCTGCATCCCTGGAAACCCACAATCCCAGGCAAACCAGGATGGCTGGTCATCTTATACAACACAGCCCTTGTCTTAACCCCACCTGGGATAAGAGGATAAGAAAACTTTCTGACCTCTGAAGGTGTTCTTGCAGCACCAAGACTGATTAATTTTTGTGGATCTTGTAGCTGTGTAAAAGTCTTGTCTTCCCTTTCCAGGCAAAGGTGTGTTTTGGCTTGAAACCAAACCTAGGGTTGGGCTCTTATTTTTGGAATAACTCAGGAACCATTCACTGCATTTTTTTCTTAGAGTGGCCGTCGCTAAATATGGTACTACTTTTATTATATTGAGACATACAGGATAGAATTTTTCTTTTTCCATATGTTAAGGTATTTTATTTACACAGGGACTTCAAGAATTTTTGGCCACTAATTATCCTGGTGCAACTTTATTTGGGTTTCTCTTTGCAGGTGTTCCTGGGCTGTTTCTGTGATAGTTATTCGGGAAACTTATTGTAAGAAATTTCCTTTGTTTTCTTCCTCTTTTCCTCCTATTTTCCTTTTTGCTTCCTTCAAATTTACCTATAGCTTGGAGAACATCTCTCCTCTGCCAGTCCTCAAGACTGTCTCTTGTTTCAAAGCCCAACTTCTGGAATTTCTTGGCTTTGCTTGTCCTTACCCTCTCATCTGCAAGACTATTTTCTATTGCTTCCTGTTGGCTGGTAACGATTTCCAGTTTGCCAATTATTATTTCTAATGTCCTTTTTATAATTCCTTGAAGCTTATGATTATAAAAAGGGGTTGCGTCAAAATCTCCCTGTTTCTGAATTTCTGAGAAATGCTTTGTGAACCATGTCTTTTCTCTATTTTTCTTGTCTGCTTTAATTTTATTCCATTTTATAATGGTAATTACTAATAATACCACTCAAAGGTGTCTTCTTTCATTTTGTCACACTTTTTTCCCTTTATCAAATTAATGTATTAGCTGGTCTACTATTTTCTTTCTTTAGAGGTTTGCCTGCCTTGTAACCCAGCAGCCCTCATGACCCCTCCCCTGCCTTGAATTTTTATTGAGTTCTATTCTTACAGGGGAAAAACCCCACAAATTTGAATGCAAAGGCTCGCAATTTGTTCTAACCATATCTTTTCACTTTTGCCATTTAGAGTTGGGTATTGAGGCAGAGTCTACAGCAATACTATTCCCTGTGTGGCATCTTCTCTGAATTTTACACAGAGGCATGTAGGAGCATCTTTGTCCTGACCTGAACTCAGAGCAATAAAGTGATATGATGTGTTATAATGTCTGGTCAGGACTTGGGAGAAAAAACATCCCTGGGTAGTTATCTGAAATAGGAGCTGTGTGAGATAAGGTATCCAGCACTTGGCTACCACAAGGACTGTTTCCAGCTCATGAATAATCAAGTCAATATGAAAATCTTAATAATCAAAATAACCTGCAGACACAAACTCAGAGGTTTGGCGATATCTCATGATTTTTCCTTGAAACATGCCAAACACTATTTTTATTGATTTCAAGAAACAGATACACATCCAGGAAGCCTTCAGTAGTGGGAAACTTATTAAAGGGTGCAATAGCAGCTCTGAACCAATACTTGCCTAGCTCTTCCTCTCTCTCACTCTCTCTCCCACCTCCACCCCACCCTCTCTCTCAGAGTTTCTGCTATGTCTTGATCTCTCCCGTTCAACTGCCCTAAGCAAAGTCTGATAGGGCCAGATGATTGGCACCAGGGAGGAGTTTCTCTATTAGTCAGCCTTTAGCTCCAGCTGGTCAAATCAAGACAGCAGAATCTGTCCTACTCAAAGCATAAGGCTTTATATGTCATAAAAAAATGCTAAGAGGCTACTTTTCTTGGCAAAGAGCTGCATAACTGGCACCTTCAAGGCTGTGTAAGGAAAAAAGTCAGAAAATGAACAGCTGATAAAGCAAACAAACTAGAAGTTCAAACTTAGAAAACGGGGGAAAGTGGCTTTCTGAATTTTTCCTGCAATATTTATTGCTGTCATATGCCTCCATGCATTTTGCTTTGATATATGAGGTTGAACTAAAAAATAAATATTTGATCATTTCCCCTTACAAAAATGGCTATTTCACCAGTTTAGTTCAGCTATCTCTGACTTGAAATACTATTGGTTTCCTCTGCCTGCTTTTTGTATCCAATTCCTACCTGTCCTTTCATGCCCAATTCAAACGCTAATCCACAATGATACCTCCCTCGAGTTGCGCAGAAGGAACCATGCTTCCCTCCCAAGTCTCTGCAAATCATCTATTAATTTATTGTGAGCCTAACCACTGTCTCTGTGGTGTTGTACGCATTCTCTTCCAGAACTGATCTCAATATCTAACCATGAACTTCATCTTTGTACCCATCTCTCCACTTCCCCAGCATCTCCTAGCACTACATCTGGCACAGAGGAAGAGCTGGGAGTAGGCGGAATGATGATTAATATGTTACTTTACATGGCAAAAGGGAATTAAAATTTCAGATGCAATTAAGATGGTTAATCAACTGACCTCAAAATAAGCGAGATTAACCCAGTGGGCCTAATCTAATCATATGAGTCCTTAAAAGTGGAAGAAGAGGCGGAAGAGAGGGGCAAAGTGATGCAATGTGGAGAAGGACTCAACCCACCATTACTGGCTTTGAAGATGGAGGAAGGGGCCATGAGCCAAGAAATGCAGGTGACCACTAGAAACTGGAAAAGGGGGGAAAATGGATTCTCCTCTAAAGCCTCCAGAAAGAATACAGCCCTGTCAACACCTTGATCTTAGCCCAGTGAGACCTGTGTCTGACTTCTAACTTACAGAACCATCAGATAATACATTTGTGTTGTTTTAAGCCACCCTGTTTGTGGAAATTGTTACAGCAGCAATGGAAAGCAACACAAAGTTCAATAAATATTTGTTTAATTAATCTGTTGTAGTGATTTTTAACCATTTTATTTCTAAAACAGGTATTATATCAACTCAAATCTCACAGAGAGTCGTATTTAGAAACATTTTGTTTATGGAGATAAGAAGAAATATAAATTTTCTTTCTTTTCATTCATATGTACATTCAAACAATTTTTTTAAAGCTTAAAGAAGAGAAAAGGTCATTCACAACCTCACTGAGATCTAACTACTTTCATTTTTTCTTCTTTTCCATCCCTGATCGTAGGTGCAAATAATTTTACTATTAAAGTCATAGTGGAAATACAGTTGAATATTCTTTAATATTTAATATTGCATGATAAATATTTTCTATAGTTCTATTGTTTTCATAATTGCCATTGTAATCATTGCTTTATATTATTCCATTAAGTTGGGACACCAAAATTTACTTCTGTTCTTATTCCGTGAATCAGTTGAGTTGTTTCAAGCATTTTTCCTTATACTTTAAGAAAACATTAGACCGGGCACCGTGGCTCATACCTGTAATCCCAGCACTTTGGGGACGCATTGCTTGAGGTCAGGAGTTCAAGACCAGCCTGGCCAACATGGTGAAACCCTGTCTCTACTAAAACTACAAAAATGAACCAGGTGTGGAGGCACACACTGGTAATCCCAGCTACTCAGGAGGCTAAGGTATGAGAATCCCTTGAACCCAGGAGGCAGAGGTTGCAATCAGCTGAGATCGCACCACTGCACTCCAGCCTGGGTGACAGAGTGAGACTCCATCTCAAATTAATTTTTTCTTATTTAAACTTTTATTTCTGTTGAATTATCTGCAAAGCAGATTTCCATAATTGGAATAACTAAAAGAAAGAATCAGAGTGGCAGCTCTGGCTCTTGAACCTCCCTAAGATAATTCCAAGAAGACTGGAGAGGAGTTTTCTAGTTTCACAATTATTTTTGTCAGCATTTGGGGTCTAGAATAGTTGCTTATATTGCATTGCATTGCATTGATTATGATTATGAAATGTATACATTTGTTATTTTATTAGGTTTTTTTTAGAAAAATATGCTTATAGCTTTTATTCATTTACCTATTAGAGACTTGATTATTTTCTTATAAATAAATTTTTAAATACTCTTTAAAAAATGTAAATCTCAACTTTCTGTCAAATTTATATACGTTTTGTCATCTAGTTTGCTTTTCAATTTTAGCTACATAGGTTTGCATTTGTAGTTTATTTGCTTGTGTCATTTTTTTTAGGAAAAATAAATCAAATCAAAATATCAAAAACAAAATGAAAATTTATGTTATCTGAGCTCTGTAGTGGATTAGGCAGTTCAGAATAAATCTAAAAGTTTGAAATTGAATATTATATGAATAATCTGTATGGTAGCTTTAAATTTTAGTCTGATAGCGCATTATATAATTTATAACATAAATATAAATTTATTATTTGTTACAGAAACTCTGTAGCTCATTTAATTTTTGTATCTCTTGACAAAGCTATAATTTGAAAACCAGCAAAGTCTATTTTAAAATTAAATTAATTCAGGGAAAACTAACCTCTACTTTTTTCTTAACATGTTTTTCTAATTCCAAAAGTAGTATGTGTTTATTTCACAAAAATTAAAAATAACAGAAAAGAATTTAAACATAAATAAATTTCAACCCTGTCCTCATCATACAGAAATACCTCCTGTTAACACTGAGGTGTATTCTTTCAATCTTTTTGTCAACTGTGTGTGTATAAAAATATTAATTAAATTTTGATTAGGCTATTTTGCATCATATTATTTTTTGTACCTAATATTTTCGATGAGAGTTTTTCCGTTTTATTAAATATGTTTGAACCAGTTGGATAATGAACTCTTAAAGGAAGTCTTCTCGTTCCTTAGCAGAAGAGCGAGTCCATTTTTTTTTTTGCCCTGGATTCTGAGATCAAGTTCATTGAGACTCCCAGGAATAGCCAACCACAGAAAGAGATGCCTGTTGTGGAAAACCAAAGCTTTCCCTACGGCAGCTCTATGTCACACACCCCACCAACTCTGTCCACCTCCCAGAAGTCCATGCACATTGTGTTCTGAGGTGCTACTTATTTTTAGGTAATGTTTTGCTCCTGCTTCTGCAGCTGTTTTAAATCACAAGCCTTGGGCACTACATCCTAAAGAAACTCTGGCAGAGACAAAGGTGAAAAGAAGGAGGGAGAAGGACATGTCCAAACATCTTGGACATGATATTGACAGAAAGGGAACTTATCCCCATAGAATTTCACATTTATTACTGTGCCGTGACAGAAGTAGTAAAGGTTGCAATACCAGACAAGCCTTGGTTGGAGTCCGCATTCTCTCTCTTAATTGCCAGTTGAGTGACCTTGGAGAAGCCACTTAACTGAATTCCAATCTTCTCCATATAACAGTAAATACACCAAGTGATAAGGGTTCAATGACTATGTAAAACTGCCTTTTAAACTATAATAACCATTCCTGTACCTTTAGTAGAGAGGAAGAGGGAGCTTCTGAGGCATCCTTCTTATGCTCCTGTTATTTATTATAGTTTTACCAGTTTACCAACAACAAAATAAACAAGGTAATGCTAGCAGCTATAACAAATTCCCAAACTCCAGTGGTTCAATACAATAAAAGTTTTTTCATTCGGGTGAACATCCAACACAGATATTGACAGTTAGTGGGCCACCTTCTGGGGACCCAAACTCTTTCTATCTTGTGGTTCTGTTCTTGTCTCCTAGGGCTTCAGGGTCCTCTTCATTCTGTCAGCAGACGACGAAAATGAAAGAAGAAAGAAGACACACACTTACTTCTTAACTGCCACAGCTAGAAAGTGACATTCATCAATTCCATTCACATTCCCCTGGAAAGAATCCATTTCATGGCACACCTTACTTCAAAAGAAGCTGGGAAACACAGCTCTAAGTTTGGTGAGCAGCTAGCCAGCCTGCCACAGATACAAATATAATTAATAGAAGAAAACACAGCTAAGTCTTAATGCCGTCTATAGGTTCTTGGAAACTGTGACTTTAAGCAAAATGACATACTGTATGCTGTAGGAATTTAACTCTTGTTTATATCAATTAGCCTATGGTAAAATTGGTTCTATCACACTGTACATCATTTTGCTTAAAGTTGAAGTTTCCAAGAACCTATCAACGACATTAAGTGAGGATTTACTGCATATGCCAAGAATAGATGCTAAGATTGAGCATTACCCACAGTTTGGGCTAAAAGTGAATCCAGTGTTTCTCTTTGTGACCTTTCCAGCATATTCTGGTAGCCTTATTTACAGGGGTCTTCAGAAGAAGACTACATTTGTTGATGCACTTCTTTGTTGATTATTCATTCATTTGTAAAAGAATTTGTCAAGCACATTCTCTGACCAAATAACTTATACCCAAGAAAATTGACAGATTGGAGGCTGAGAGCTCTCCCTTTGCTGTGGGGAGGATGTCGAGACACCTTGCTTCCTCTCTCAGACATGCTGCAAGCGGCTGAGAAGAAAGCCGCTGTACTCACATGCCTCTGCTCCATTCTAACACAGAACACAGATTCTGAAGTCTAGCTGCTGGCTCAGCTCTAGCCTCTGCCTCTGACTAGCTGTGTGGCCTTGGGCAAGTTATCTATCCTCTCTGGGCCTCTGCTTTCTCATCTGTAAGATGAGAATGAATGAGGGCGAGTTTGTAAAGCTCTTTGGCACAGTGACTGGCACAGAGCAAGGGTCCTATGCATTAACTCTACGACCACCATCACTGCCTCCTGCAATCCACCCACACTGCACGCAGATCTCTAGCAACCCCCACTTGAATGTGCAGGTTGGAGAATTGGACGAAGAATTTGTTATTCAAGTAAATAACTTTTCCTGAATCCACTAACTGTGAAATCTGCCAGTGAAGATGTGCGAAGTGTGATTATTTTGATGATGGAAAATTGGAAAGAGAATGCTCTAAATCATGGCTTGCCAATTCATTTCATAGACAAATATAATATTAATAGATATTTATTAAATGATCATTAAGCCCACTCTTGTGAAAAGTGCTAAACTGAATTTTTTACATGTTCGCTTTCACTTAATTCCCACAGTAACCCTGTGAAATGGCCACAGGGTTTTACAGAGGTGAGTAGCGACAACAACCAACATGAGGAACAAAGGGGCTTAAAATTTGCCCAAAGTCACACAGCTGGTCAATAGTCAAGTCAGGATTTGAGTCCAGGGCTGTCCAGCTCCAGGTTTTGCCCTGCTCACTGGGTGCGCTGCCTCCCGGGTTCCTTTAGTGAGGCTCTCTCTTGGGTACAGCAGAAAAGAGTCACAGAGTTCACATAACACTCTATCATTTTCAAATTCCATGCTTATGTTAAATCCTTACAGCACCCTGTGGAATAAGGGAGCCGGGATTGCTGACCACATTTGAGAATGAGGAGAAACTGAGGCACAGGGAGGCCCGTCAGGTGTTTCGTGAGGGAGTGGTCAATAACAGTAACAGCAACATTTACTGAACGCTAAATACATGCCTTGCATAGCAATAAGTACTTTATATACATTTCACATTTAGTGCCCTTAAAATCTCCATGAAACAGGTGGCTTTATTATCTCCATTTTACATATGCAGAGACTGCCACTTATATATTGGAATCCTATGCCAATCAGCTAGCATACAATGAAGGAGACCAAAAAAAAAAAAAAATTCAAACCTAAAGCAACTGAGAAATTTTGTCTCCCATGCATCTTATCTGGGCGGGGCTGGGGGGTGGGGGAAGCATTTATTAATACATATTTCCTGAGCATCTACTTTGTGATCTACATGCAGCAGTGCCCAGGCAGACAATTCTCCTGAGCATGGAGTGACAGCTTACTGAGAAAAAACAGATAATAACAAGGAAACAAATTGGTCAATAACATACTTTCTGATAGAAATAGTACCACAGAGGACATAAAGCAGGCCAAAGGAGCAGAGAATGACAGCAGGTGACTAGTTTAGATAAGGTGGCGATAAATTCAGGTGCCTGCATATTAATAAGCATCCAGGCACACAAACACCTCGGGGAAGGAAGTCCAGGCAAAGGATATAGTAAATGTATTGGCTTTGAAGTGTGACAAAGCTTGACATGTTTGGAGAAGAGTAAGATGCCTAAGGTGGCCATAGATTATAGTTAACAATGAAATGACATTAGAGATGAGAACAAGGAAAATAAGAATCATCAGGGAGTGGTGGCCAATTGTCACTTGCAAACATAGAGGCAAACATCCTAAATTATAAATATTAGCAAATAAAATCCAAGAGTATATTAAAGAATACATTTTTTTTCCAAGGAGAGCTTAGCCCAGAGATGAAAGACATTTCAACATTAGAGAAATTCATCCTACAATTCAGCACAGAGATTAAGGAACATTAATTACCTCAATAAATACAAAAAGCATTCAATAAAGTTCAACATTCAGAATTAATTTCTTAGAATCTCAGAAATTAATTGAGTTAGAAATAGAATGCAAGTTCCTCAACATAAAAAATGGCTGTCTATCAGAAACCCTCAGTAGTTAAATACTTAATGGGGAATTCTTAGAAGCATTCCCACTAAAGATAGGTGCAGGACAGAATTGACTGTTGTCATAGGTACTAGTCATTAGTGTTCTGGGAGATCAAAAGATAAGAAAATTAGAGATAAAAAGATTGGAAAGAAAAAAACAAACTTTTACTCCATGCAGATGATTGCCCACTTAAAAAAAATTCAAGCCAGGCACGGTGGCTCATGCCTGTAATCCCAGCACTTTTGGAGGGCGAGGCTGGTGGATCACGAGGTCAGGAGATCAAGGCCATCCTGGCTAACACGGTGAAACCCCGTCTCTACTAAAAATACAAAAAATTAGCCGGGTGTGGTGGTGGGCACCTGTAGTCCCAGCTACTCAGGAGGCTGAGGCAGGAGAATGGCGTGAACCCGGGAGGCGGAGCTTGTAGTGAGCCGAAATCGCGCCACTGCACTCCAGCCTGGGCGACAGAGCGAGACTCAGTCTCAAAAAAAAAAAAAAAAAAAAAAAAAAATCAAGAGAAACAACTGAAAGCTATTAGAATAAAAAAGTTCAAAAAACTGTGGATAAACACATCAATATAATTCATTCAATAGGCTTCCTATATACCGGTACTAATTAATCTAATAATAATTCTAAGGGATTCCATTTACAACAAAAAATCTAGGAAATAAATATAATTTTTAAAATGTACAAGATCTATTTAAAGATAACTAAAAAATGCACTTAATGATGTGAACCTAAATACATGAAGTAATAAACTATATTCCTGGTTGGGAATTTCAAGACTTAATATTGAAAATATACTGATTTTTCCCACATATATCCATCAATGCAATTTTGATCTAAATTCAATAGCATTTTTAATTCGGATCTTATCCTACCAGATCGTACCAGGTGTCAAAACACATTGTATGCTATAGTAATTAAAATGGTCTATTATTCGTACAGACATTGATAAACTGATCAATGGAACAGAATTAAAAACCTAGAAATCAACTCAAGTATATATGAAAATTAAGTATACAATAAAGATGGTAGTTGAAATTAATGAAGAAACAATAGACTAATTCACAAGTGGAAGTGAACCGATTAGCTATTCATTTGGGAAGAAATTGTATTAGATTCCTAATTCACACCATCCATCCCCAGGAAACAACTTTTAGATGAATTAAAGAGCAAAAACATAAAAATATTAGAAGAAAACATCGGTGAAGAAAACTAGTAAATTTTTTTTTTAACTTAGGATGTCAAGGTCTTCCTAAGCAAGAGACAAAACCCAGGAACTGTAAAATAAATGTTTCCCAGCCAGACGCAGTGGTTCATGCCTGTAATCCCAGCACTTTGGGAGGCCAAGGTGGGAGGATCACTTGAGGTCAGGAGTTCGAGATGAGCTTGGCCAAAAAGGTGAAACCCTGACTCCATTAAAAATACAGAAATCAGCTGGGCATGGTGATGCGCGTCTGTAGTCCCAGCTACTTGGGGGGGCTGAGGCAGGAGAATTGCTTGCACCTGGGAGGCGGAGGTTGCAGTGAGTTGAGATGGTGCCACTGTACTCTAGCCTGGGCAACAGAGCAAGACTCTGTCAAAAAGAAAGAAGAAAGAAAGAGAGAGAGAGAGAAAGAAAGAGAGAAAGAGAGAGAGAGGAGGGAAGAAGGGAGGGAGGGAGAAAGAAGGAAGGAAGGAAAGTAGGGAGGGAGGGAGGGAGGAAGAAAGAGAGAGAGAAAGAGGAAAAGAAAGAAAGAAAGAAACGAAAGAAAGAAAGAAAGAGAGAGAAAGAAAGATTGGTTTCTCAAATTTAACCTCATAAAAATTGTAAAATTCTTTAAGTTAAAATACACCATAAGGCAGGTTTAAAAGTCTGGGAAACAATACTTGCAACATACTTAACTGGTAAATGATTAATATATGGAGCATATAAACAGTTTCTAGGCTGGGCGCAGTGGCTCACGCCTGTAATCGCAGCACTTTGGGAGGCCAAGGCGGGTGGATCACGAGGTCAGGAGTTCAAGACCAGCCTGGCCAAGATGGTGAAACCCCGTCTCTACTAAAAAACTACAAAAATTAGCCAGGCACGGTGGCAGGTGCCCGTAATCCCAGCTATTCGGGAGGCTGAGGTGGGAGAATCGCTGGAACCCAGGCAGCGAAGTTTGCAGTGAGCCGAGATCGCGCCACTGCACTCCAGCCTGGGAGACAGAGAGAGACTCTGTCTCAAAAATAAAAATAAAAAAAAGAGTTTCTAACAGAGGAAAAAGACAAATCCTCAGAAAAATTTGAAAAGGAAATAAACAGGCAATACACAGAAAATATACACACAATAAGCATGCAAAGCTGCATATCACAACTAGTGAGAGAAAAGAGAATTATTTGGCAAAAAGTAAAAAGATAGATGTCAAGTGTTGGTGAAAATGTGAAGAAAGAGACATTCTCCAGGCCCATTCTGTGGGTAAACTCATGAAGTTAACCGATGAAGGTCACTTGAAAATGCCCACCAAATTTTAAAATGCACATATCAATTGACCCGACCCTTCTACTTCTAGGACTTTTTCCAAAAGAAATACTTGTTTGTGTGCCCCACACAACATCTTGTACATGTATACAAGAACTTCATCACAGTATTGTATGTAGTAGTAAAAAAATTAAAATCTTCTAGCTTACTGTCAATAAGGAAGGCAATAGTTAGTTATGGTATATTGACTCCATCCCAGGCACCTCTGATTCATCATTCTTGCAAAAGACTTCAAGATTCTCTCCTATCATTTATGACATTGGTGTGCACACTTCCTCATTATAGATAAGTCAATGATATAAAACAAACAAGGCCTGAGGTGTCTGGGCAGGCTTTCTGAAGGCATGTCTTCCTTACATACTTTGCCTGGCTTACCACCCCTCCACTGACCACCTCCCCACCCCCAACCCTCCTGTAGCCTAGATGGAAAAAGAATTTAACTTGTAATACAACCTCAATACATGGCAGTCTATTCATCATTCCTTAAATAATTACAAGCCTATAGGAATCAATACTTAAGACCCCAAAATAAAATTCAGAATTGCAATATCACTATTTCCAGTATTATTAAAATAACTAGCATACACAATCTTTTGAAGTTATCAAGTACTTCCAATCTAGTATTTAAATGATTTTTACAACATCCCTGTGAGTTGTACAAGACAAATTGTTATCCCATTCCATAAGTAAGGAAACTAAGGTCCAGAAAAGGAATGTGATTGACCCAAATCCCATAGCTAATAATAGGCAAAGCCAAGATTGAGTGTTGGCTTTCTGACTGTGAAACATCTGCTCTTTATACATAAATCCAGCTCATGCCAATATAATTAGTAATATCCCATTTATCCAGATTCTAACTTGGTAAATTTGATGCTCAGGAACATTTACCCTCACCCAGAAATGCCCCTAATGCCCCTGTAGCAGCCCCCAGACCAACTCTCTCAAAGTGTCCCCCTGGAGCCAATTCATTTTTTCAGGAGGCCCTGACTCAAAGTCTTTTGCCTCTAGTCCAGGAAATTGTTCCTAATCAGACTCATGGGTTTCCCTGTCCTTGAAAGATCAGAAATAGAGAATTTGAGTGGGTGGGAGTGGGCGCAGGAGGAACCTTTAAGAAGCAAGCTGTGCTATTCTCACTGTTTTCACTCAGACGTGAATCTTTGTTCTCCGATGCAAATTTTGAGAAGTTGGTGCCAATCTGCTCTGAACAAAAGAATTCTGGTCTGAACAAACAAAATTTGGGATGGGAAGTCTGGCTTTCCTAGTTGCGCTTTTGACCATCTGCCTCTACCCACCACCCACCACACTGGATCTCTCCCAAAGGTAGCGGTGAGCTTTGAGGAAAACTTCCCAGCTTGCTTACCAGTAATGGAAGTCAAAGAGGTCCAAGGGTATCAAATGTCAAGGTTGCTAAAATAACGTCCTTACAATGCTTAGGAGGTTGAACCAGCTGACTCTAAGAGCCTTCCCTCCACACCTCAAAGACCTTAGTTAGGGTCCTATGAAAGAGGGAGGCCTTGCTTTCAATGGACATTTATCAAAGGCCTAATCCTCTACTTCCTCTAAATAAAATTTTCTATTGGCTTTGTGTATATAATATTGTATTAATGGTATTATTTTAAATACATTTTTTATTAAGCAAATAATTGTTGAACAAAAGTGTACTTTTCCTTGTTCTCACCTGTCAGCCACATACCAAAAAAACTGTAAATGGATTAATTTTTTTTCCACAACACTACATTGAATGTTATAAGCATTAGTTCCAATTGACATAGATTTTTAAAGTAATTTTAGTAGCTGCATATTTCATTCCATAGTTATACCTCAGTTTATTTAACAGGCTATTGTTGGATATTGAATTTTTTCATAATTTTATCAAAATTATAAATAATGCCTCTATGAGGATCTTTGTGAATAGGTCTTTATTTTCTATTGAATGATTTAACCCTAAAATTCTAGGGGGAAAAGTATTGGATTGAAGGATATATGAGTATCTTTGTAGTTCTTCCTAGTTTGGGCAAACATTTAAAATGAAAATCAGTCCACCAACCTCAGTATTGGATATTGACTTCAATTTTGCTGCTGTTAATCACAACTATCTATATTTGTGAGGTTTTTTCACAGTTTAATATTTTCTTCCTCTATCCTTTGTTTAGTTATATCTACCTTAAAACAGCTTCGCTTATCTTTCTCACAATCATAAGGACAGGGGCATTTTAAAATGTGTGTGTGCGTGTGTGTGTGTGTGTGTGTGTATCTCATATTTATGTTAGTTGAAAAAAATATGACCTAGCAGCTCATATGGTAAATATGAAATAAAGAAGTCAGCCAACCTGTATATCTGCACTTTCAATAATGGATTTTTCTCTGGAGTCAAAGGAATGGACCTTTGTATCTAAATGCCTCCTTCACTGATTCCATATGCCCATATGCCTGAAGGGAGTCAGCGTGGTTATTAAAAAAAAAAAAATCCAAACCCACCTCAGCCCCATTGAATCAAACTATCGAGGAGGGACATGAGCATCTGTTTGTGTAAATTGGAGTTGGGCTGGATTCTAAGTAAGCATCCTAGGTGATATTTGTCATCAGGGATGTTTGGAAACACCTGGTTGAAACCTTGGGACATTGGGTGAAGATCACAGGGAGTCAGATTTCTAGTTACCTGAGAGAATTCCAAACAGTCAGACCTACCTAATGGTAGGGGAGGCAACTTATTCCTGTCAATGAAGTGTTTGATTGGAGACCAGATTACCACAACCATCTCTCAGGAAGACTCCTTTTGAATTTGGGAGCATTCTCTGACCACGGCACCAAAACTCTACAGAGCATCTCCTATAAGCAGGCAGAACTAGAGGCCTTTAAGTGTCTTTTCCACCCTAGCACTGCTTGATTTCAAATAATAAAAAAAATAGTTCACTAATGTAGCTTCAGTATTTTCCTATTTATCTCTCCAAGAAGACATAATATAATCTTTTGATTTGTAATAGAACTGAAAAGTAAAACTATCTTTGACTCATAATACTCAGGATATTCTAGGTCTTTTAGCCACCTTCCCACCTTCCCCTTTGATGTTCAAATCCCGTTACGACACCCCAGTAAGTGATCCTCCAGCCTCCAGTGAAGACTTGGTGACTTAGTGCTCCCTAACTCCATAACAATCCTTTTGTAGGACCATGAAAATCATCATCTTTACCAACAATGTACACAAAATGCCATCAATTGCCTAGGGGGAGGGAAAACTGAGTCACTGGCATAGCGGAGGCCAGAGTCTTGCCTCTTGATTCCTACGTCCCTTTCTGTGGGTTCAAATGGTTATATCTGTTTGGGGTGTAAAGGAGGTCAAATCTGGGAACCTGTTCTCTAAAGAAGTAACCACCAAAGTGCTGTGTGTTGAGCCCAAACATGTATAGATTTCAACCTCCTTGAAACTCCTCTTACTTCATCATCATTGCACGAAATGTGCAGTGAACTGTGAAGATCTGTGAAACATGGAGGGAGGGAGGTGAAGAGAAGGGAGGGGGGTCACAGCCTGTACCCACCCTCCTCAAAGCACCATCTGCACCAGCAGCAGCAGCATCCCCTGGGATGTTTGAAATGCAGAATCCCAGGCCTCAGACCTACAGAATCAGAGCCTGCATTTTGACAAGGTCCCCGGGTGATCTGCAGGCACAGCACACTAACATTATATGACTCATAGAGATAAAGAACTTTATTTTATATTTTTTTTCTGATTATAAAAGTGGTAAAAACTCATACTAGAAAATTTGGAAAGCATCCCCCCCATCCCCATTCGGATCCTTGAGGGAAGAGGAAGGCGGCTTGTATGGGGGCGTAAGTAATCAAGCTCTTACCCTTGGTGATTACAACACCTCTCCCAGCTCTTTCAGTAATTAAGAGAGCAGTTATGTTAAGTCCAGTATGACTGGCCTGGGGTAAGGTGGGCGGCAGAGTGGAGAGAGGAATGAAAGAATTACTAGTATAACTCCAAAAAATAACATGGAGTACTTACAACTTTGTGGGCAGGTAGTTTGTAAACCACAGTGCAAGTAGGAAAATATTTCTCTTCTTGCCCATGACTTTGATCTGGACTGATGCTAAGCCTTAGGAGAGGGGTGCTGGGAACTATCCAGATCCGTTAACTCAGCGGAGTCAAGTGCTGCTGAGGAAAGGCAAGTGGGGCTCCCAGGATGGTGGAGACACGAAAGGAGGTGGTTAAAGGATGATGGTGCTCTTTGAGAGATGAGGACAAGGAAGATTAGGGTCAGGAAATGGGATCTGCTTCACTTCCCTAGAAGGTAGTGTATGAAAAAAAAGCCAAACTCTGTAAAATATTTGAAGAGATTTATTTTGAGCCAAATGTGAGGACCACGACCCATGACACAGCCTCAAGAGGTCCTGAGAACATGTGCCCAAGGTGATTGGGTTACAGTTTTGTTTTATACATTTTAGGGAGACATAAGATATCAATCAGTTCATGTGAGGTATACTACACATTGGTTCAACCTGGAAAGGCAGGACAACTCAAAGCAGGGGCTTACAGGTCAATGGTAGATTCAAGGATTTTCTGATGGGCATTTGATTGAAAGAATTCAGTTATTATCTCAAGATCTGGAATCAACAGAAAGGAGTGTCTAGGTTAAGATATGGGGTTGTGGAGACCAAGGTTATTATATAGATGAAATCTCAAAGGCAGCCTCCCTTAGAGGCAATAGATGGCACCTTTAACAGGTGCTAGACTCTCAGCTAGTCTCTTCAGGGTCAGAAAAAGACCTGGAAAGGGAAAAGAATCTCTACAGAATGTAAATTTCCCCCACAAGAGACGGTTTTGCAGGTCCCTTTCAAAATATGTCAAATAAATATATTTTGGGGTAAAATAGCTTGATACTTTAAAGGGCCTGCTATCTGTCATGTGATATTATACGAGAGTCAGGTTAGAAGTTGGTGTCTTATTGCTACAAAGAGTCTGTTTTGTTGGTCTTAAGATCTCTGTTTTAATATTAATGCTGGTCAGTTGTGCCTGAACTCCAAAGGGAGGCGAGCATAATAAGGCGTCTGACCCGCTTCCCATCATGGCCTGAACTACTTTTTCAGGTTTCTTTGGAATCCCATTGGCCGAGAGGAGGGCTCCATTGAGTCCACTGTGGGGTTTTTTGTTTGTTTCTTTGTTTACAATAGGAAAAGCAGATGCTGAGCAGACCTTTCAATCATTCCCTTTGGCAGGGGTTGGGGGGACTCCACTGACTAATCTATATCCCCATGGCAGAGGCTGCAGTGAGGAGAAGCCTATAATCAGAAGAGGTTGTCTCCACGCTCCAGCCTCTCCCATTTCCTCCAGTCTCTAGAGCTAAGGAAGTAGCCCAGTTAGCCCAAGCTCAAATTCTTTTTGTTTTGTTTGTTTGGTTGGTTGGTTTTTGAGACAGGGTCTCTGATGCCCAGGCTGGAGTACAGTTGTGCCATCATGCCTCACTGCAGCCTCGACCTCTGGGCTCAAGCAATCTTCCTGCCTTAACCTCCCAAGTAGCTGGGACTACAGGTGCAAGCCACCAGGCTGGCTAATTTTTGTATTTTTTGTAGACAAGTCTCGTCATGTTGCCCAGGCTGGTCTTGAACTCCTGGGCTCAAGCAATTCACTGGCCTTGACCTCCCAAAGTGCTGGGATTATAGGCATGTGCCAACATACCCAGCCCACCAAGCCCAGATTCCATACACAATGTTCATAATTTATTCAATTAATCGTGTAGTATTAAAATTCTCCCACAAAGTTAAAAGTCCCTTGAAAACATTATTTTAAAGATGGTATCATTGCCATGTTTTAATTAAATATTTCCCATTATTGGAGTGTTAGACAATTTCTCTTTTTCACCACATATATGATGCTGTAATAAACATCTTTATCCACATAACCAATGACTTCCTTTTTCATCTAGGCAAACTCTCTTAAAATCGAAGTGAACCATACATATGGAAAAGTGCAAAAATCAAAAGAGCACAGTTTAATGACCTTTCACAAAGTGAATACCTCACAGAACCACCACCCAGATCAAGAAACAGAATATTGCCAGAACCCAAGGCCCTTTTGTGTCTCCATCTAATCACTACACTTCCCCTCAGAGTAATACTATCCTAACTTTAAGCATCATTAGATTAAATTTTCTATAAATTCAAACATACATTATATTTATATGGTTGCTTATTTATCTTATAAAGTATAAATACAAATATAAATTATATTTATATATTTACTAATATATTTCATACTTACATATATTTATGTTTTAGATACATTTTAATGTATTTTATGTCATCTATACATAAATATATATTTGAATTTTATACAAATTCAAGTATAAAATTGTGCAGATTTTTTTTTCAGAGCTAGCTGAGGTTATTTTGGACAAAAAAAAAAACAAAAAACAGCAATTGAATTGTTTTGTAGCTGGAGGCATGGGCAAAGGGGGTGCCCCAGGGAGTGAACTCCCCCGAACGTGGGCTGAGGATGAGGGCTGAGCCTGAGGTGGATCTCCTGTTCCCTGTGCTTCCCTCACAGCGGACTCCCTCCCCTGCTCTGGGTCAGCCAGGAGGGGCAGGCTGGGAGGGGCTGCCGCAGCTGTTCACTTGGACAGGACGTCAGAGGACTCGGACTCCAGCTTCCCATCATGGGTCTCGATCTTCTTCACAACCACGACCCTGGTGGAGCTGGTGCGGCTGAATGAGCTGGAGCCCACGCCAGAGCCAAAGCTGGAGCCCAGGCGGTAGCTGATGCCGGGGCTTGTGAGGCTCCCATAGGCCGAGCTCAGCCCACCTGCATAGCTGCTGGTGGTCTTCGTATGGATACTCAACGGTCTGCATCCCAGACTCCAGCCGGCTCTCCTCGCCCTCCAGCAGCTTCCTGTAGGTGGCGATCTCGATGTCCAGGGTAAGCCTGACGTTCGTCAGCTCCTGGTACTCACGCAGCTGCCTCGTCATGTCCTGCTTGGCCCGCTGCTGGGTGGCCTCCAGCTCGGACAGCTTGGCGTTGGCACCCTTAACAGCCAGCGCCCCACGCTGCTCGGCATCTGTGATGGCGGCCTCCAGGGAAGCCCTCTGGCCTTTGAGGCTCTCGGTCTCAGCCTGGAGCCGGCTGATGTTCCAGTTCATCTCTGAGATCTCAGTCTTTGTGTGCAGTAGGTCATCCCGGTGCTTCCCAGCTAGCGTCTGCAGCTCCTCCTACTTGATCTGGTACATGCTCTCAGCCTCAGCCCGGCTGCAGTTGGCAATCTCCTCGTACTGCACCTTGACCTCAGGGATGATGCTGTCCATGTCCAGAGAGCAGCTGTTGTCCATGGACAGCACTATAGACATGTGGGAGATCTGGGACTGCAGCTCCCGGATCTCCTCTTCATACAGCTGCCTGAGGAAGTTGATCTCGTCAGTCAGCCCTTCCAGGGGGGACTCCAGCTCTACCTTGTTCATGTAAGCTTCATCAACATCCTTCTTGATGAGGACAAATTCATTCTCCATCTCTGTATGCTTATTGATTTCATCCTCATACTTGTTCTTGAAGTCCTCCCCCAGCCCCTACATGTTGCCAAGCTCTGCCTCCAGCTTCAGCTTCTCCTGGCCCAGAGTCTCCAGCTGCCGCCTAAGGTTGTTGATGTAGCTCTCCAACATGTTGTCCATGTTGCTCCGAGCTGTCTTCTGCTGCTGCAGGAGGCTCCACTTGGTCTCCAGCACCTTGTTCTGCTGCTCCAGGAACCGTACCTTGTCGATGAAGGAGGCAAACTTGTTGTTGAGGGTCTTGATCTGCTCCTTCTCCTGGGTGCACACGGCCTGGATGTTGGGGTCCACCTCCAGGTTAAGGGGGCTCAGCAGGCTCTGGTTGACCATGATGGCGGTGATGCCTCCCATGCCACTGGCCCCACCATAGCCTCCACCCAGGCCACCCTGAAAGCTGCTGCTCCCCACTCGGGAGCAGCTCAAGGAGCTGATGCAGACACCAGGCCCACTCACGTAGGTGCAGCTGCTGAAGGCCCAGGGGCCAGAGGTGGACACTTTGAAGGACTTCTGGGTCACTCTGATGGATGTGATGGAGGCAGGAGTCGAGGCAGGCAGGCTGAGCCAGGTGGAGATTCCAGAAGGAGTGGAGATGGGGCTTTTTTTATGAGCTGGGGTCTCACTATGTTACCCAGGCTGGTCTTGAACTCTTGGACTCAAGCAGTCCTCCCACCTTGGCCTTCCAAAGGGCTGGGATTAGAGGTGTGAGCCACCCTGCCTGGCCTAGATTTTACATCTGGTTCCTTTGCTCAACATTGTTTGTAAGGTTCATCCATGATGTTTCTCTTGTAGCAATAATTCATTTTCATTGCTGTATATTATTCCATTGGGTGAATACACACAACTTTTCTTTTGTATTTTGTTCAGTGTTTCTAGTTCTTAGCAGGAGCATTAGGCTGCTACAGGCTACTCAACCATGGCCAGAAGCAGAAGTCCACTTATTTAGTTTTGTTAAATTCTAAGAAGTAGAATTCCTGGGCAAAAAGAATATTTTTTAAGCCATTGATGCACACTGCTCATTGTTTTCCACAAAAGCTGTGACAATTTACACTCAGGAAAAAATCATGAAGTTCTTCTGAGGGATGAGCATCAAGAGTCATCCTAATAATAACAAAAAGTTTTAAATCTTACTAATAGTACTTAATAGTGTCAATATTGTATTAAGGCTGTTTCATATATAAATTATAAGTATTAAAATGCTGGTATCATATTTCACAAAGTTTTTTGTGCCAATTTATTACTTAATTCTCACAAAACTCTGAGGGGTAAATTTTATTGCTGTCTCATTTTAAAGATGAAGGAACTATGGCTCAGAAAAACTGAAGTGTCTTGCCTATGTCACCTGACTAACGGCCAACAGATAGTCTTCCTTACCCATGGCAGGCTAAACCTTGCCTAAATTGCTGAAGAAGCATCCCAGATTCTTCAGGCTAAAATAGGTACCAAGAGAAGGACATGTCGCCCTTTTGTATGGACATGAGCATCCTTCAAAGCCCAGTTCAAATGACAACCCCTTTCCCAAGGGACTCTTCCCTCCCTACCCACCCTATTGGAAGTAACACAACCACAACTTCCTTCTGGAAGCCACACCCCTATACTGGAAAGGGGCCCTTGCCTACAAGATCCTGGAATGTCACTGCTGAGATCATTTAGTCCAGGGATTACAAATAGGGAGCACACACCAGTGAGGCTACCTGCTCCCTTGTCAATGGCAGACATAACAAATCAATCACCATCTAGCCACTGTCTCCCACGCTGAGTCCATCTGAGACCATCTCACCCTCAGCTACCACGCTGGCTTTGTCTCTATTCCTTGTGCATGCCAAGTTCCATCCCACCTTGTGACCCACACATTGGCCGCAGCCAGATCTCCTCATGACTGAGTTTTTCTTGTCCTCTCAGGTCTCAGCTCAAATATCATCTCCTGCTGATCCCCCCAAATCTAAGGTAGCATCACCTTCCCTGATTTGTCTTCTCTTATGATAATTTTTAAATTTAATTTATTTAGCTGTCTGTTTTTATAGTTGTTGTATCCTGAGAACTGAGTCTCTTCTAAGTTGTTCACCTATTCCCCAGTGCCTGAAAGAGTCCCTGGTACTCAGCAGTTGCTCAATTAGTAATTGCTGAATGAGTGAGTTAATCAACATGCAATTTTCTGCTGAGTCCAGGTATGACCTGAAAAGCCTTCCCATCACAGTGTTACAGCCATTCGCTACCAGGAATCAGAAGTAAAATGTGGAATAAAATATTTTTGCCATGCCTAACTTCCTTAATTCCCCCATTTTACAGATGGGAAAACTGAGGCCCAGAATAAGAGACTTGCCTTTCCCAAAACTACAGAATGAGGGAGGGGCAGAGCTAGGACTGACACCAGCTCCTCCCACGCCCCCATCCTTCCTGCTCCTCCCCAGCACAGGGAAACGCCGGAAGAGCTGTCATAATGTCTCAGCCACAAAGCAGAGGATCCTGGCCACGGAGCTCTGGAGCTTGCCTATGAATTACGCACCTAATTACCAGCTGCCTTTTTTTTTCTATTCTGTGGGTAAAAGTCTGATCACATAGAAGATTCTCCCTGTGTTTCCGTGGATACCAAGCAATCTAATTTCAAACTCCCTTGCAAATGGCAAGTGAGTGAACTTAATTTTAATAAAAACAAGGAAAATCATACGTGTGAGCTTAATAAAATCTAATTTGGGCAATTTAGGGCTCAGAAAATAAAGCCTTTATGTAAAAACTAGCAATTAGCTTTATGAAACAATACAGTGAACCTTGGCATAGGGGAGAGTTGGGAGCTGGAAGACTTGAGGATAAGGAAATGTGGCAATAATATAAGAAAGCTAAAGGGGCAGGGAGCCTGGTTCCTGGGGTCAGAGGGTTCAAGTTCAAGTACACAAGCTACCACTTCTTAGCTCTGTGACCTTGAGAGAGTCGCTTTTCCTCTCTAGACCCTATTGTCCAAACCCTAGTGTCTTTGTTTGTAAAATGAAGTTAATAAAACCTCCTTGACCTAGTAGAATGGTTGTACAGACAATAAGAAAACAAATAGGCAAGAGCTTTGTAAAAGTGTCCAGCAATTGTTATCTCATCATTTGTCCCATCTAACATTCTTCCCAGCAAAGAGAGAAAAGAAGGCTAGTGGAGCCTATCACCTGGATCGGGGATGTAGGATGGAGTGGTGTTACTGGAAAGGGGTCCTTATCCAGACCCCAACAGAGGGTTCTTGGACCTCACACAAGAAACAATTTGGGGCAAGTCCAAAAAGTAAAGTGAAAGCAAGTTTAAAAAAGTAAAAGAATAAAGAATGGCTACTCCATAGGCAGAGCAGTGGTGTGGGCTGTTCGACTGATTATACTTACAGTTATTTCTTGATTGTATGCTAAATAAGGGGTGGATTATTCATGAGTTTTCCAGGAAAGGTGTGGGCGATTCCCGGAACTGAGGGTTCCTCCCCTTTTTAGACCATATAGGGTAACTTCCTGACATTGCCGTGGCTTTTGTAAACCGTCATGGCACTGGTGGGAGTGTCTTTTAGCATGCTAATGCATTGTAATTAGTGTATAATGAGGAGTGAGGACGACCAGAGGTCACTTTCAATGCCATCTTGGTTTTGGTGAGTTTTGGCCAGCTTCTTTACCGCAACCTATTTTATCAGCAAGGTCTTGTGACCTGTATCTTCTGCTGACCTTCTATCTCATCTTGTGACTAAGAATGCCTAACCTCCTGGAAACGCAGCCCAGCAGGTCTCGGCCTTATTTTACCCAGCCCCTGTTCAAGATGGAGTCGCTCTTGTTCAAATGCCTCAGACAGTGGGGGTAGAGGGCAGGTATGCAAACTTCCACATTCACCTTGAATTTAGATGTCGCAGACCTATGGCACGCTGCCAGAGGTGACTCCCAGAAGTGGTTTACAGGAGCCAGAAGCAAATTTCCAAGTCAGAGTGAGCCTGGGGGAAGACCTGAGGCTCTTGACATGTAATCGCTGTAGCCCAGCACATCTGCACCACTGACAGGTCCCCTTTACATAGAGATCTCTACAGGCAGGTTGTATTATTCCCATTCTACAGAGGAGGAAAATGAACCACTGAGAGACACAGCAGCTAAACTCAGGTCACCCAACTAGTTGACCCATCCAAGACTCAAGTTAGGTTTCCTGATTCCATCCTCCAGCCCACTTACCAGCACCTCCCATGGTTACAAAAGCAAGTGACTGTGAGAGTGAGAACCTGCTATATCTGTTGTGTCCCTTCTTCCCCAAGGGCATGTGCAGCTTCTATCAGAGTTGCTAGGAGCCACATCCGCAAAGAGCGTGGTCTTCATCACGCATCACTCCAGAAGCAGTGGCTTTTCCACTCCAGGCAGAAAGCAATCTTTTCCTAGTGCCTTCCCAGAAGCAAAGTGGGTAATTAATTGCACTGAATAACACATTAAATGTACTAATAATTGGGTAGTCACAGCAAAATGATTACTTTGAAGAAATATTACCAACTCCCTGTTGTACTTAACATTTCTCCTTATTTATCATTACCATTTTAATCAATAATAGTCACAATACTAATAAATCCGTCTTAATTTTAATTGTTTTCAATTTGATGTACCAGTACTTGAGTATTCTGAGCATACTTCATTATTTATATTAATTTAAGAACACTTAAAGTTAAATTACGTAGTTTGTACTTTCAAGTAGGTAGGTAATTATGACAAAGTTTCTCTAGATTCAGCATTTTCATGCACTGAGCAGTGTGAGGTGTCAGGTGTCTGCCCATTTCTGTTAGGCTCAAGGGTCAGGGATGGAGAGGATAAAGGAAGACTCTCACAGCCTCCACTTGAATTAGCATATTCTGGCCTTTTAAAAGAGGTTTGGGTCTCTGAAAGTATGATTAATAGCTCAATGGCTTTGCCTTTACTTATGTTGTCTAGCCATGAATGCAGCATTCATCCATTCATTCACCAACACCCAGGGCCAAATACTGTGCTAACACCAGAGACAGAAAGATAGAGTGAGAAACTTAGAAAATGTGAGAAAGGCTGGCCGTAGTCAACAGTTGGAAAAGGTAAATAACATGTAACTGAAGAAATCGAGGAGTGCTTCTGGGAGGCAGAGGCGTTTTCCTTGGTCTGGAAGGGTGGGTAACATTTGTCAGGGAAGTGACGGAGTGGACTCCAGCTTTGGCAGAAAGCCAGTTAGGAGGCTCTGGCAGAATGGGGGCTTTTCAAGGTGACACTGGAGCTAATGACAGAGAAAGTTCAGAAGGAAGAACCATGGCCAGTGTAAAATTGACCCTTGGACGTGGCTTAGAGTGGATGATTGGGAGTTAGTGATGCCAGAATGGAGAAAGAGGGAAGCCAGGAGGAGGAAGCCAGGTGGAAGAGGTAAAAAGATGGGTTTCTTAGGAAATCACCAAGTTCCGAGGGCCATAGAGTAGCCAGGAGAGAAATCTAGCAGGTAAAGTGCAGAAGCTGGCTACAGCCCAGAGGAGTAGACAGCACTGGAGAGAGGGTCTGGAAACCCTCTGATAGAGAATCCCATAGGTGAGAAAGGTGACAGTCACAGCTCTTGCCTCTGCGGGCTTCACTTCACAGGTATGTATAAACTGGCCACAGCCTCACAGATTTCAAGCCCCCTTGGAGGGCCCAGCCAAGAAAGTTTCTTCTCCCCTTCTCTGTCCAGCGCCAGCATAAAGGGCGCATCTTTTTGAATCAAATTGTACTGAATAGAAATTGCACAACTGTGTTGTCAATGGCCCTGTTTTGTGAGGACATCCTGCTGCCTAAAGGGGAGGGTGCAGGGGCTAGCATGACTCAGAGAAGTCATGCTGATAATGTGGAGATTAACAGCAATGGATGGGTCTGTGTCTCCACTCTGCATGGCTCGGATATCAAGGTCCTGGCACCAGCAATGATTTGCTAGGGTGTTGCAACTGGTGCTAATGATTTCTAAAAACCTAGAAGTTATAGGGGAGGAATTTAATGGGAAAGAGGCTCCACCTCCTGGTAATACTCAAAACCAACATTTCTTCAGCGCTTTACAGTTTATAAGCTTCTGTCAGCTTTTAAAATCTCATTTAACTCTCTATCTTGATCTGGGTGGTGGTTACCAGCTGCACATGTATGTAAAAAAAAATCATTGAGCTTATAGTTACAATTCATGCACTTCAGTCTATGTTATACTGCCATTTAAATTGTGTAAACAAATACATGGATAAATAAATAACCTCTTATTTAATTCTTCTAACCATCCTATGAAATTAGCAACTTTGTTATCCACAAGTGAAGGAACCTGAAGCTGAATGACTCACCCTGGATCCTGGGCTGATGAGTGAAATGACTAAGCCAGAATGGACTGGCATGGATTCCTCTGGAGCAATTTGAATAACAGGGATTATAACACAACAGGGCTTGGAAGGACCGAAGAGGGAGCAATCACGGTGCCAAAGGGCCCTTTGGAGGTCTTTGGGGATGAGATCTGCCATCTCCACCTTGCCCTCCCTTTCCCTGGGACACAGGTTTGACTTGGGCAGATATCTTTCTAAGTGCACATTTTCTATTGAACCACAACTCAGGGACAGGGAAAGTTCCAGGAGTCTGCATCTCAGGAGTCCTCCACATTGTTCCCCATTGGTCTCTCAAAGTCCCCTTGGAAATTTGCTAAAAATGAATAATACAAAGTAAAACCATCCTGGCGTTGTCAACAGGTTAGACTTTATACCTTCCTGTTCTTTCAAAAAGGAGCCGCTAACAAGCACCAGAATCTACCTGGCCCTTGGACCTCTGAAAGGGAATAGGAAGCCTGTCCTCCTTCCTGCCTGTGGGAAACAGACTCTTAAAACAAACAAACAAAATGAAGACAATAGCATGTGACAAGTAGAAGAATGTGCAAAGTGGGAATCCCAAACAGAATGTAACCAACTCCGCGGGGAGTGTCCAAGGAAGGCTTCACACACAAGGGGTGTGACTCGATTTATGCTTCTAAGCATAAATGAAAGTTTGGTGAGCGGAAAAGAGGAATATGCATTCCAGGCACCAGGAACAGTGTAAGCAAACACCCAGAGGCAGAAGCATATCAGATGAGGTTGGGGAGAAATCATGGGTAGTCAGAAGGGCCCAGGAATCTGGTTCCTTTCTTTACATACAAGAACTCCATTAAGGTTACCCTTGTGCCTCACCCATTAGAGAAGGGCTGGAGTAGAAGTGCCTCTGGTCTCAGTGGACCTTTAAAAAGGTTTGCAATTCAGATGTGGCAGCCTTCTGTTCTTGTCCTTATGTCCATGAACTCCAGAGGACTCAGAAATTCTTAAGTTCAACCACACAAAATGTTAATGATTTAGCTTTCTCTTGGCTAATCCAGTTTGCAGCCTCCCCATATTCCTCTGCTTAGCAAAGCCCATCCTTAGGAATCTGACCTCCTCCAGGTTTCCAGCCCATTCTCAACTTAAAAGGAGGCAGTTTGGATATAGCATTTTCCCTGTGCCAAATAGCATAGTAAATTCATGCTTGACATATTTGTGTGCAACATGCATTTGAAGAATCTTCCAGAAACATGTTCTAGAAACAAGAGACTGCCAATAGCCAGGCCCTGATTTGCCACGCCCTGGAGTGGAGATTTCTAGTAGAGCCATTCATGCAGTTTCTGGTCCTACCTTTGATATTCAGAAACTTTTTTCTTTGGTACCTGAGAAAATTAATCCACTTCATTTCTCTCCAAGTTTCCAGCATCAAGATGGGATTGAATCTCTGTCAGGTATCAGCTTTCAATGTGATGAATGGGCTCTTCGTTTCTGCCTTCATGTCTGGAAGGTCCAGATCCCCAACTGGGATGACTGATCCACCTGGGGAAATGGCATTTGACAGACCCACAGCTTCCTGGGGCCACTGGGGATAAGGTTGCAGACAGGGCTCTGGACAGGAAAAAAAAATTAACATCTTTTTGCTCAATCTAGACGTCATTTGAAACAATACTCTTCAAGCTCTCTACCCTGGGGATTTATTAAGTTATCAGTAAGCAACTGTGAAATAAACCGCACTCATGGCTTTATGTTCTTGCCCTGCCCCACCCCCAACCCAGACTTCTCCCCCACTTAACCTGTTACATTCCAGGTAGAAAAGAGGGAGGACAGGACCTATGGTCTGCAGTTCAGAGTTCAAATCTCCTCTCAACCAAGTTTGTTATTATGTGGTTTCAGGCAAAACTCTCTGAAGAGTCTGTTTTCTCACCTGCCAAATGGATGTGAAAGCACTTCCCCAGGATTGATTGATTTATTCATGTATTATTCCTCTAATTCACTGTATGCTTCTGTGCCAGACCCAGTTCTAGAGGCTGGGAGTGCAGAGATGACTCTCACCTGCCCCCACTCTCTGGAGGTCAAATGAGAGAATGAATGCCCTCATTGCTTTGTAAATCACATGACACCACACATCTTAATTATCAGCCCTACTACAGTGGTCTGACACTCAAAATGCTTGTAATAGGAAATCACAACAATGACTAAGAGTGAATGAAGGCTTTGGCACGAGACCTGGGTCAGTTACTAGCCTTGTGACTAGCATAAAATTCTTAAGCTCTCTAGCCTTGGTTTTTTCATCTTCAAAATGGGAACAATAACAGTTCTTTCATCAGAGGGCGGTTTGAAGAAGTGAATGGAATAATGCACCTGAAATCATTTAGAGAACTGGCTGGCACTTACAAGTGCTCGACAACTGTTAGCTATCATTGTCATACTCATTCTCATTAGGATGATAATGATGTTCATTATTTTAAGAGCAGACAATCGAGCACAGCAGTCCAAAACCACTTTCCTCGCCCCCGGAAGGAGATGAGAGTGAACGAGCTGGAGCATTGACGCGCGCCCCAGGCGCCACGTGGTGACATGGGTTTCTCCTGTTTATCCCTCGAGGCTTCCTTTCAGCGTCTTCTTCCCCAGCAGCTGCTCTGTCAACAGTCCATATGCTGCCTCCGCTACGGAGCAGCTTTCAAGAGGGGGCTGCCAACCCCGTAGGAGAACTTTGAAGACAAGTTCAGGGGCACGCGTGCTGGGGCGGCAGTCACCCCGCCCCCGCGAGCCTTGGGCCCTCCCCTCCCGCCCGGCCTCCCCGCACCCCTTCTGGTGGCGGAAGTGGAAGGGGGCGGGGGGCGCAGACAGCCGGGCCTGGTTCCGGGGAGGGTGTGCGCGTGGCAAGCAGGCCAGCTGGAGGAACAGGAGGGGACAGATGCCATGGGGGCCCGGATTTGTTCCTGCAGGAAGAGTGCAAGGAGCTAATTGTCTAATTACCCAGGAGCGGTTTCTCCGTGGCCCTGCCACGCCGTGTGGAAAGAACTCCAGTTTGTGCATGTCAAACAGTCGGTGGGAGGCTCTGGGGAGGAAAGGGAAGGCGGTCCTGAGCCTGGATTTCTTCCAGGCTTGTACTGCAGAGTCACTTCTAGCTCTGGACCCCGAAGCCTTACAAATACTGCTTTGAAAAATTCAATCATAGGCTCTACATCCCTTCAGCTTAGCTGGCTGTTGGAGAAAATTATATCCGCTGCTTTTCTCTTCCCCCACATCACCCTCAACATAAACACACACACACACACACACACACACACCCCTTATACCCTGCCATTGGTCATTTACACTGAGCAGTCATCTAGTTTCCAATCCATTCTTTAAAATATGAAAGTCCTTGGGTCCTGGCTTGGTTCTTTCCTACGCGGGTTCCCAGCATTTTCCTACTGTCAGGACTTTGCTATGCTGGGCACGCCATCTATGTGCCCTTTTGATGCAGCCCTTTGTAACCAGTGCCTTCTGCATCATCCTTCAGGAGCCAGTTTTGCTCCCTGTAGTCCCAGCTATTTAGGAGGCTGAAGAGGGAGGATCACTTGAGCCCAGGAGTTTAAGGCTGCAGTGAGTTGTGATTGTGCCTCTGCACTCCAGCCTGGGCTACAGAGCGAGGCCCCATCTCTAAATTAAAAGAAAAAAATCCACCTTTCCTTAGGCTTTCATTATATATAATGTGATATGTACATACATATTATGTTTCCTGTCTGTCTTTAATTTCAGACTATTTCGTATGAAAAGAAACGTAATTGACCTCTGTGCAGCACCTTCCTTTGTTCAAGAGACTTCCACTCACACTCTTCCATCTCTACCTCCTAAGTGACAACCTTGTGAAGTGGGCAGTGTCCACTTCACAATGCAATGCGGTGGTAGATAGATAGAGTATTTACAGATCACTCCAACGTGCTGTGTACGTTGGGGTAGCCCTTGAAACATGAGAGTCTAGACCTTATTTAGCACTTGCAGACACATTTCTCAAGTCCTGGCAGTTGACCACTGCTGGGATCACCCTTTCCAGGCTCCTACCACCCCTTCAGAGAATTCTGGCCTCATAATCTCACACCCAATACACGTGAGTGTAACAGTAGGAACTGCATTGGTCGTATGTAAAAAAGATGCAGTTAACCATGTGTTTAACCACATCTATAGGTGCTTATTTTTTCTCATATAACAATTCTAGATTGCCACCTCATAGTTGCCAGACAACCGCTCACTTCTAGCTGCACACTCATATTCCCTAAGGAAAGGGGAAAAAAGGAAGCAACAAGATGGAAGAGGCAGCCACCCTATCAGGAAAGCAACGTCGCCAAAATAACCAGCAGGTTTCCAGTTATATCTCTTTGACCAGAACGTGTCATATGGCTACCCTCAGCTGCAAGGGAATCTGGGAAATGTGGTTGTTTAGTTGGGCATCTTGTCAACCCAAACAATATCAGTGTTCTATAAATAAGAAGAAAAGGGAGAGGGATACAAATGTGTGGTGATCTTAAGGTGTGCCTTCCTCACAAGAGAATAGGCTCTAGGAGGTCATAACTGTTTATGCTCACGATTTGTGTCCCAGAGCCAAGCCCAGTGCCTGGCACACAGTGGGTGCTCCATAATATGTTTGAAACGGGGGAATGAGCCTGAGCAACATGGGGAAACCTCATCTCTACTAAAAATATAAAAATTAGCCAGGCATGGTGGTGCATGCCTGTAGTCTTAGCTACTCAGGAGGCTGTGGCAGGAGGATCACTTAAGCCCTGGAGGTCGAAGCTGCAGTAAGCTGTGATTAAGCCCCTGCACTCCAGCCTTGGTGACAAAGCAAGGCCCTGTCTCAAAAAGAAAATAAAAATAATAAATGGGGGAATGAATCAATGAAATGACTACTAAAGTCATCATTATTAAGGTATTTTAAGCTCTAAATGGGCTTAAATCTCAGGCCCCTAAAACCCTTCCACACATCTGGTATTTGTCAAAGTTCAAAGGCTTCCGACACTCCAGCTTCTTCCCGTGTCCTCTGTGTACTCTGTATGTCACTTGGATAACCCCTAACACCCATTATCAGGTCACAATAAATCAAATCTGCAGCATTTCATTCTGGGTTACCTGGAATATAGCCCTCATATTCATAAATTAATAGCCAATTATGGAGCATGAGATAAATAATCCCCAGCATCAATACATATCATCCATAATTACAAAGACAGGATCAGGTGTATCCATGCATAACACTTGGCTGTAATTCCCATTTTTAATGCAGGTATTTATTGCCACATACATATCATTTTGAGGAAAGGGTAGTTTTATACCTTTTAATAGAAAAGACACCTACATAGATAAGAAATCCCTCTTCATAAAATGCTGTAAATTTGATAAATGAATAAAAGCATAAAATTTAGCCAGAAGTTTTCCCTTTGATGAATGGGTTTTAAAATACTTACAGTGTGTTTTTAAATGACAGAAAAAAATAGGACACCCAAATCAAATCTAGAAACCCTCAAAAAGAGATTACATTTTAGGTGAACTGTTTATAGAAAAAGCTGGCTTTCATTAACTTAAACCTCCAGGAACTGGTTCTGTGGGCTCTGGGAGGAAAGATGGTCCCGGCCATTCCAAAAGAGGTCAGGGTGTTTTGATGACCTCTTCTTTCCATAATGGACAGCAATGTCTCAGCATCAGAGCTGGGGGGTACAGGGTCAGAGCTGGAGGTTCTCTGTGTTCTTAATGGTGCCCAGCAACGGTGTTAACTAATCCATTAACTTAACCCACCAACCGTACTTCATTACAATACATTCAGAATTTCACTGAAAGACACATGGATTCTTCAGGAAATTCTTACTCCTTGAACCTCAGTTTCTTCATCTGTACAAAAAGAATAAAAGTAGCCATTCTGTGTGCCTTTTCAGTATGGTTGTGAGGATCACATAAAGAGAACGTGAAGCAAACTATCATACCCATCATCTCACATTGTTATCCATTTGTGTGTGTGTGTGGCAACAGCAGCGAAAATCTACTCATTTAGCAAGAATCCCATACATGAAAACATGGTGTAGATGGTAACACGCTATACCAGTGAGAGAGGTTTTTAGGATGGGTAATGATTTTCGCAGGAAGTATCTTAATGGGATTGTTTGGGTTGGGGATCGTACATTCCCAGCACTAAACATGGTATATCTGTTGGGTATCAATGGGATGCAGGGTTGTACTCACTAACACTCGAATAAGGAAGGACCATTGTCACGCTAATAGGGGCTGTGTGATGCCCAGGAGTCTAGATGTCTGAGCTCTCCTTCTGCACCTGCCACTCTCTTATCCTGTATGTTTGAGCTGGTTATTTCCATGCTGTGAATCTCAGTCTTCTCATCTGAAAAAAGTGGAGGTGTCGAACTAACAGATCTCTGGGGAGCTGTTCTGGCTCTAACCTAGTAATTCTGATAGTACAGAATCCAGGATCCCAGTGTATGGTGGGATCGGGGACCTGTTCAGATGGACATCCACCCTGAGGCCATCTGAGACCCTTTCTGGCTGCCCCTGCCCTGCTCATCAGTGTCTCTCAGAAGATCTTCTCTAGCCTCTTGGGGGTCCTCCCCGAACAGCTCAGGAACCTCGACAGCCTCTGAGACCAGCCAAGTTAAGGGTCTTAGGACAGGGCTCAAACACCACCTCTGTCTCAAGGTTGGTGCTGTCTACCAAGAGCCTGACTGGGGGACATCAAGGCAACCTTCCCTGACTTCATCAAACAGTTCCAAAAGCCTGCAAACAGGTGCTGGCTTTTTAAGAGAAATAATTTCTGTGGCTCTCCACTCCAGCCACATTAGCCATTCAAGTGTTGAGGGACAATATAAATTCCTGTCATCCTACTTTATGTGACCACTAAGATTTATTCCAAGCGACAGGTCATTAACGTCTCTTCTCTTTATTTTTTTTCTCAGATTCACTGAAAATTCGTATTTCTGCTTTGTTATAGACTGCTAACAGCTATGTTTTTGGTCAGAAAGTCAGCAATAAATCTGAATTTAATAAACTGATGAAAGACCACTATCCCAGATGTGGTCTGAGCCCACATTCCTCCTTTCCTTCCATACAAATGCTTTTGTACTGAGATATCTTCCACATAAAAGCTACGTTCACCATCTTAATAGTCACGTTCCCCCCACCCCCTTAGATGTTTTGCAGTTTCAAGGCTGACTATATAATTATGGATTGTCATAACCTGAAGGCCCCACAACAATCGCAGTGGGTGGGGAAAGACCTGAACTCCAGGCTCAGCCATTCCCCTGCCACACGACCCTGGACACGTGCTGAGCCTCGGTTTCTTTATCCATAGAATGGAAATCATAGTCCTCATCCCATCTGCCTCTCAGGAGACCATGAGGATTAGATTCAAATGAGAGCAGGATGGAAATCATGAAGCTCTATGCAATTGGGGGTCAGGGATTGTGACTGCTTTTTAGTTGTAAATGTTCAGCATGTTAGAGCCAGTATGCATGTTAGAGATTCTTCACTATACAAAAGAACACTGAGGTAGCTGCAAGTGGACCTCTCCCCTCAGGGAACCAGATTCTCCTTTCAGGTGTTTTTTCTATCACACAATAGTCTCCCCCAAATCTCACGTATTTGCTCTTGAAAAAGGGTTTAGAGGAGGGGTTCTCTGAAGTTTCCTGGAAAGCCTCACTCCACTACAGATTGCTTGGATAAGGAGGCTCTAAGAACTTTCTGGCTGGGACCAGAGTCATTATCATGTCTTTGTTTACCTCCAATCAGTTGTGAGCACCTTGAGGGAAATTCTTGCATAAAGTAGGCATTAGGGAATGAGTATTTAAATGAATTCCAAATTAATCCAAGGGGGCTAATGTTCTGGCTAAACTCTAGATAGCATTCTGGGTTATTGGGAGGCACCTATCCTGAGATCTAAGCATCCCTTCCAGAAGGCAGCAAAACTATCTCTTAGAAAATGGAAAGCCTAACCCCTTCCTTTCAGGGACTTTCAGATGCACTCTAAGAACTACAACTACTCCACTCCTCAAAATTGTGGACCAGAATGAGGACTTTTAGGAGATTAGCATTCAGACAAATACATCAAGCCTTCTATAAACTTCTACCTTCAAACTCTCTATAAACTTCTGTCTGGCTTTGTAAATAACAACCATATAAGAATTTTCCCAATAAACACTGGAAGCAGAAATGAATAGACATTTCCGAGGACCTGTTTCTGACTAGTTGAGCAAAGCTTATAAAAGTTATACTGTGTGCTCTGTCAGCTTTTTTACTATTTCATAACGTCATCCATAAACCCAGAATAATTCTTATTTACCAACTCTCTCACTGCATGATTTTGCAGTCTCCAGCCAAAACTTGATGCAAATGGTGAAAAAATTAATCCTATTGAGTAAAATTAGAAAGCTCTAAAATTAGGGTGGTTTAAAAAAAAAGAGAATGGGCTGCCCTGAGTAATAGCAAGTCTCCCATAACTGGAAGTATGTAAGCAGAGACTAGAAGACTATCTGCAAAATGGTCTAAAAGAGGAATTCCTAAAATTGGTGGGAAATTGGCTTAGACAACCTCCAAGTCTTTGCAAATCAGAAGTTCTGGGAATTGAAGATGTTGGTTCCCCCCAAAGCTTTTCTGCAGGCCTAGTATCTGCCAGGCTGTGTGCTGGGAAACGATGAAGTAGACCCAGCTCCTAGTGATGCTAAGTGAAACCCCAGTGTGATGGTTAATACTGAGTGTCAACTTGATTGGCTTGAAGGATGCAAAGTATTAATCTTGGGTGTGTCTGTAAGGGTATTGCCAAAGGAGATTAACATCTGAGTCAGTGGGCTGGGAAAGGCAGACCCACCCTTAATCTGGGTGGGCACCATCTAATCAGCTGCCAGCACAGCTAGAATATAAAGCAGGTAGAAAAACGTGAAAAAGCTAGACTGGCCTGGCCTCCCAGCCTACATCTTTCTCCCGTGCTGGAGGCTTCCTGCCTTCAAACACTGGACTCCAAGTTCTACAGTTTTGGGACTTGGATTGGATCTCTCCTTGCTCCTCAACTTGCACACGGCCTGTTTTGGGACCTTGTGATCACGTGAGTTAATACTTAATAAACTCCCCTTTATATATGTATTTATTTATATATTTTTATATATGTGGGAGTTTAAGTATTAATAGGAATATATATATATATATATCTTATTAGTTCTGTCCCTCTAGAGAACCCTGACTAATACAGCCAGCTTAGTGAGAAGACAGACAAGCCAGTAGCTAACTCCAGTGCAAGGCAGAATGGTGTACATGTTGGAAAGAGATGACCAACAGCCAGCTATGAGTTTGAGGGATAGTTGTGATGAAGAACCACCCAGAACTGGAGGAAGTCCCCACAGCCTGCTTCCTTGAGTTGGAGGGCTCTGGTTATGGGGAAATTGTCTACATATAATAATACTTTTTATTGAGCATTTATTAGGTGCCAGACACTTAGCCCACTTGTCAGTTAATAGGCATAATAGTCCAAGGTAGGTACTACTGTTTTCCCCTATTTTACATATGAAGAAATCAAGGATAGAGCAAGTAATGTGCCCAAGATCACATACCCTAATACGAGGTCAACCCTGATGTGAAGCTAGGCAGTCTACTTCCAGCCATTGCTCCTAATGAGGCTGCTATTCTCAATGCCTCTAGAAGAACAATGAAAGGTTTGGACCAGGCTGTCTGTAATGCCTGGCCTCCCGAAACAACAGGAATGTCCAGTACTACCCCTCCAGGATGGGGCTGAGAGGAAGCAGGATCTCCTGGACGAGGTGAATGCAGCATCCATATTAACTTCATTCTCCCAAGTATAGATTCCTGAGCCTTGAACTCCACGGTATCTCTGAGAAGCCTTCTCACACACAGCTTCAGCTTCCTAAAGCTCCCCATGAATCCAGAACAGAAGAGGAAAGCCTTGTTCTAGGATGCCCACATCCACATAGATTTTTCCGTAAACTCCCTCGACTTTCAGCTGGAATTAGATCTGGTTTCTGAAATCCAGACCATGAAGGGGTGGGGTGAAGTTCTGGGAGGGCCAAGCTGGGAATGCCTGGTACACACAGGGAAGGAGCTTCCATTGACCTGGACAGGCACTGGGACAAAGTAAGAAGACAGGTGAGCTACAAGGCCATCAGGTAGCCCTCAGTCCAGAGTCAATAATGAGACTGCAGCCTCACAGGGTATGGGGGCTTTACAATGTCAATTTAGTGAAGCTGGAGTTGTGTTTCTTAGAATTCCCTTCTCTGGGTCGTGCCAGGTCAGCTTTGGCCGCAAGTACATTTTGCAAGAGATTCAGAACAAGGAAAGGGAGCAGCAGCAGCCACATTCTTGTTATGTTCAGAGGCCAGGGCAGGGCACAAGCCCTCACAGACATTGTCACATATCTTGTGGGTGGTGTGGGCCAGCATTGGGACCTGCGGCCTCCCCCAAGCCCACCAGCTCCTGCAGACGCTCTCGTTTCAGCTCCCCTGATCCCTGGGCCAGTTCAGCATTTTGCTTTTGCTCCATGAGAAAATGCATAACTTCTTTAAATCATCCCCCTCATCAAAGTTGGAGTCTTGGGCGAAGTGAGATACCAGTGTGGATTCCACCCCATTCCCTGAGTTCCAGCTGATCCAGTTTATCCTCAGTTCCCCATTTCCTGTCCATCATTTCTTCCCCATTTCTGTATCTGATGCTGACTTCAGGCCCCAGCACCAGACACGGAAATAATGGCCTTGCATAGACCATTCCCCACAATTATATGAGGTGAAATGTCTATAGCCAACCCCTTACTGTGTCTATCTCACCAAGTGGCTCTGCTTCTCTGACTGAACCCCAAGTGATATGAAGAGGAAAACGAGGCCAAGTCTGGCCGAATGGAGGGAGGGATAGGCTCGATTCCAATTCACAGCAGAAGTAGGTTTGTCTGGTGCAGGACCTGATGAAGCTCTTGAGCTTCTGAATGTGGGCTAATTAGCTGTCTTGTGAAACTACTGATCTCAGAACCTGAAGAAGATCCAACCAGTCAAGGAGCAAATGGCTTCAGTTAATGGAAGGCTGGAATTAGCTGGGGTCACATCAGAATGTTTGTATGACTTAGATACAGCACTATAGCTGCTACAGACACCACACACACACACACAGACACACACACACACACACACACACACACACACAGACATAGCATCTATAGTCTTCCGTAGTCAAGCAGTACTTTCGGTGGCTTTCTTTTACTCCTTTCTCTCTCCTTCCCTTTTCCTTTGAGGTGATGCTTTAAGTTTCAATGACTTCTTAAATCCTAAAAAATAATATCTGTCCAAGTAGAGGACAGCTTGTGCACCTGGAGGAGGCCACTCATGTGTGGTCCTGGGAGGGCCAGCCAGACTCTTCTGGCCTCATAGAACCTGCAGGGGAACAGGAGTAAGGTAACTACTCTTAGTCCCTGATATGACAAGAAGCTGCTCCTTGGACCTGTGGGCAGAAGCTTGCTCCGTCTGCTCAGAAGCAGAGTGACCATGGCCGTTTTGTTCACCACTGTCCCTTAAGACTAGAATTGCCTAGGCCCTGCTGGCACTGGAAAGATCCCAGTGATTTTACCCAACAGTTGACCTGACAAAGTCATGAGCAGGTTAAGGAAAAGAACGTCTGTTCCAGCCAACACTCAATAACCGGAACAAAGGAGACACAGCAGAGTTCAACAAGCAGGGGACCCACTGGAGCAGGATGTCAGAAGACTCTGGTGAGAATATTAAATAGCAATCTAAGAGAAGCTCTCGAGGAGATCCAATTGAAGAATAAAAATCACTTTCTAGACCGGGTGCGGTGGCCTGTAATCCCAATGCTTTGGGAGGCTGAGGAGGCCGGATCACCTGAGGCCAGGAGTTCAAGAGTAGCCTGGCCAATATGGTGAAACCCCGTCTCTACTAAAAATACAAAATTTAGCTGGCGTGGTGGCTCATGCCTGTAGTCCCCAGCTACTGGGGAGGCTGAGGTGGGAGAGTCACTTGAGCCTGGGAGGCAGAGGTTACAGTGAGCCATGCCACTGCACTCCAGCCTGGGCAACAGAGCGAGAGTCTGTCTCAAAAATAAATAAGTAAATAAATAAAATAAAAAGCACTTTTTAGGTACAAACTACAGCATTCTCATTGAAACTTTTAATACCTAAGCTGAAAGAGAAGATAGTCATTTCTGAAAATGGACTTAGTAGCCTTTACAACAGAGCAACAAATGTAAAAAGACAAAAATCGTGAAGGGAGAAGATGCAAAACACTTGAAGGCCTAAGTTGCAAGTAATAAGCATTTCCGAAGAAGAGAAGGAAACAGATGACATAATCACAAAAACTAAACAAATAATAAAGGATTTTTTTTATCTAAAGAAAGATTAATTTCAATATTAGGAGAGATTTTTTAATCCCAGAATGGACTAATTAAAGAGAGAACTAGAAACCTTGACATAGCCTAATTTTTTGAAAAGTCCCAAATTCCAATTTCACCACTGTTTAATCACTGTTTTTTCCCTGACAATCAACAGAAAGAAGAAATTAGTTAAAAAGAAAACAGAAACAGAAACAGAAACAGATGAGCACCCAACTTTCTAATTGGAATACAGCAAGCTAGGATAACACCTACGTGGAAAAATAAAAATATTTGCTGATATGCAAGGATTCTTAGGGTGTGTCATCCCTCTACCCTTGCTGAGGAACATACTTGAGAAAGTACACTAACCAAAAAAACCATTCAAGCAGGAAGATTAAGTAGATTAAGCAAAAATACCGGGAAGCAGCACTGACAAGAATGCTTAGTCACAGCGGGCATTTATTCTGATCTGATAGGTGGGTTCCTGTCAATACAGGCTGTTAAATGTTCTTAATATTGCATATATATAAAATATATATGTAATATATTATATTATATATATGCATGCGTGTATGCATATATGAATAATATGAATGGGAACTTTTATTTAAAGTTTTAAATAAGAGGTTTTAGAATAGGGAAAAGGTAATAGCTGTGATGGTTAATTTTAGGTATAAATGTGATTGGATTAAAGGATGCCTGGATGGCTGGTAGGGTGTTGTTTCTGGGGGTGTCTGTGGGGGTGTTTCAGACATGTGAGTCACTGAAAGGAAGACCTGCCCTGTGGGCCCAGTTGTAACAAGAAGATGGAAGGAGGACTCTCTCTCTCTGTCCCCCACCCCCCTACCCCCACCACCTCCATTCTGGAGCTGGAGCAAACATCTTTCTCCTCTTGCCGTCGGGCATTAGACTCCAGGTTCTTTGGCTTTGGGACTCTGGGACTTGAACGAGTAGCCTCCTCGGTCCCTCATACTGAGAGCATCCCTGGTTCTAAGGCTTCTGGAACTGGACTGAGCCAGGCTATGCGCTTCTCTGGTTCTCCAACTTGTAGATGACCTATTGGGAGACTTCTCTACTTCTGTGATCATGTAAGCCAATTCCCCTAATAAATTCCATTTCATAGATTCTCTTGGTTCTGTATCTCTGGACAACCCTGACTAATACAATAGCCTAAACTAAATGTTTCACACTATTTGAGCAAGAGCTGGAAAAGAAAATTAAGGGAAAGTTTGAGAGTAAAGAAATAAAGCATTTCTAATGATTTCCTTTCATTTTGCTCTTAGTAGAGAGGGATAGGTAAATAAACAATTTATTGGGAGCAAGTTGTTAATTGCTGTCATAATCGGACATAAGAGATAAAATATGTTCAATGATGATTCTTGGGGCTAAAAAAGTAACCACTTGCAGAATTGAAAAGCAGAGAAATACTTCAAAATTAGCAAGAGGAAAAAAGAGGGGTTAAATGACAATTTACTCAAGCTAGCAAATTAACTAATTAAAGGAAAAAGAGGAAGCAATAACAAAGTGAAAACACAGAGAAACATAAAATTACATGTAAGGATATTTACTATCCTAAATGCAGATGGTCTGAATTCCTTTGCTGAAGTACAATATATTGAATTGAAAAACAAAAAATACACTTTAAAAGATAGGAAGTAAGTTAAAATAAAGGGATACCAAGCAAATTCAAACAAAATGAAAGCAAAAGTTGCAATAGTATATCACACAAAATGCATTTAAATTCAAAACATTACAAAGGATAAAGAAAATGAAAAGTCATGAAACTTTCTTCCCCCTAAAAAGTCGCAGCTAAATATAAGGCAAAAACTTATAGAAATACATGGAGAATTTGATTTTTAAAATACAACTCCTGTGGGAGATTTTAATATGCTATTTTCAGAAAGTGATAGACCTAAGAGTAAACAAAACATAAGAAGAAAGGCAAGGACCTATATGACGTAACCACAATTAACAATATACATCCGGCCGGGCGTGGTGTATATCTCAAGGCACTGTAATCCCAGCACTTTGAGAGGCCAAGGAGGGCGGATCACAAGGTCAGGAGTTCGAGACCAGCCTGACCAACATGGTGAAATCCCGTCTCTACTAAAAATACAAAAATTAGCTAGGCGCGGTGGGCGCATTTGTAATCCCAGCTACTCCAGGAGCCTGAGGCAGGAGAATTGCTTGAACCTGGGAGGCAGAGGTTGCAGTGAGCCAAGATCATGCTACCGCACTCCAGCCTGGGTGACAGAGTGAGACTCCATCTCAAAATAATAATAATAATAATATTAATATATAAAATATATAAAAATATATATATAAACAACTCATTAATACATAGAAAATTTGTGGTTCTACAGATATAAAAAAACACATTTGCCTTTTGAGCACTGAAGTATTTATAAAAATAAATCAGAAGTTGGAGTCTGTCTAATGGTCCCTCAAGATTAGGTTTCACATTCTCAACCAGAGAACTACACAAAAAATGCTTCTGAGTGTATTATATCTGGAGGCACATGTTGTTTTTCTGTCCTTCATTGGTGGCATTAATTTTGATCACTGATCAAAGTGTTGTCCAATTTTTCTACTGTGACTACATACAGGACTATTTGTTGTCCAGTTTCTCTACTATGAGTACACACAGTTCTCACTACATTTAATATCCATTGATGATTCTTGCTTGAACCAGTTTTATTATGATTTTTGCAAAACGATTATTTAACTCCAGTACTCTCTCCATATTATTAGTTGATATTAGAAAATGCCTTCATTTTTTCAGAGCTTGTTTGGAGGTTCTAGCAGGGGAGTGCAGCTACTCATATGCCCTTGACTGAAGACCAGTCCTTCTCTATTGGGGATGGTCGTCCTCTTCAACCAAGGATGCAGCTTCTGGAGGGAGGCACATGGAACAGTGAGGGAGAAAGGGGACACGTGCCTAGGCAGCCAGATCAGCCAAACAACACTGGCCATCAATAGGGCAACAGATGTCACAGTCAGGTCACCCTCACATCTGGAAAATGCCTTCTTTTTTTAAAAAAAAAAAAAAAAAGAAGACTTAAAATGAGTAAGTATTTATCTTAAGAAACTAAAAAAAGGGAAAACAAAATAGTAAAAAAGTTTGAGGAATGAATTGATAAAGATAAAAATGAAAAATAATGAATAGAATAGAATAAAAGAGTATAAAGCATAAATAAATTCAAAATCTGGGTTTTTTAAACCACTATATGAGGCATTTTTCTTTTTAAAAAGTATATTCTGTATTTTTCAGTTCAGGGATTTCCATTTGGCTCTTCCTTAAAATAATTTCAACTTCTGTTTTAGATTCAAGGGCTGCATGTACATGTTTGCTACCTGGGTATAATGCATAATGCTGAGGTTTGGGGTATGATTGGTCCTGCCACTCAGGTACTGAGCACAGTACCCAATAGTTGGTTTTTCAACCCTTGTCCCCCTTCCTCCTGTAGTTCTACTGTTGCCATCTTTATGTCCATGAGTAAAAATCTGTATTTTTAAAAGACACCAACATATCAACTGCTCACTGGCTTCATTGAGAAAAATAAAAACAGCAAAAAATACATGCAGGAAGAATGAGAAAGGAGATAAAGACAGAGATATCAAACTGTAAGACAATAGTATATGCAATTGTATGAAAATAAATTTGAAAATCTAAGGGGATGGATAAATTTTTGCCAAATGAAAATGACAAAAGTAGACCCAAGAATAAGTTTTTTAAAAAAAGCCCAACTTGTAAGGACCAAGACTTTAGATAACATTAGAACGGTTGTTAAAATTTCTATTTTAAAAAGGCATCAGAAGCAGATGGTGTAGCTGAGCTCTCTCCAACCTTTAAATAATAGATAACTCTAATGTTATTTAAATTATTCCACTCAATAAAAAAGTTCCCTAGTTCATTTTATAGTGGTAACACAACTTAAATTTTTAAAAATATAATATTTAAAATAGAATTATCAAACACTTTTATAAATATATAAACATTTATAAAAAATTTTAGCAAATCTAATTCACAATCAAATATCTACAAATTTAAGAAGAAAAATATGTGATTAAGCTAGATGCTAAGAAGATATTTAACAAAAAATAATAGTATTTTACACTCTCCCAATTGAAAATAAAGTTCTAAGTAGAAAACAAATAGTAGGAGGCTATTTACCCAAAATCTACACAGTACACCCATCCAAATCAGGAACAATACACGGGTGCCTTCTGTCACCTTTTTGTCCTCCTTCTTTGAAGAAAAAAAATTAAATCATCAGAGTGAATATTGAAAAAAACATTAAATCTATAAATCATATAATTATAACCATTTTAACCCAAGAGACTCTTATAAATAACTTCTGTAATTAATTAGAGAATTTGGTAAAGTGGCTTGATTGAAGATAAATATATGAAAATTAACATACTTTCCATCTGCTAGTAGTAACCAGTTAGAAAAGAAATTGTGGGAAACATCAAATCCTTAGTAACAATAACTACAAATGTATAATATTTTGTCAGAACAGAACTAGATCTATGTGAAGAAAACCATAGAATCCTATTTAAGAACACATCACAAGAATTGAGCAAATAAAAGGATACAATATTCATGGATAGAAAACTTAGGATTGAGGTTGAGATGGAAAGATTACTTGGACCCAGAATTTCGAGGCTGCAGTGAGCTGTGATTGTGCCACTGCACTCCAGCCTGGGCAACAGCAAGATCCAAGAAGAGAAAAGAAAAGAAAAGAAAAGAGAAAAGAAGAGGGGAGCGGAGGGAGCGGAGGGGAGTGGAGGGGAGGGGAGGGGAGGGGAGGGGAGGGGAGGGGAGGGGAGGGGAGGGGTCCTGGCGCGGTGGCTCACGCCTGTAATCCCAGCACTTTGGGAGGCGGGCGGATCACGAGATCAGGAGATCGAGACCATCCTGGCTAACACGGTGAAACCCCATCTCTACTAAAAAGTACAAAAAATTAGCCGGGCGTGGTGGCGGGCGCCTGTAGTCCCAGCTACTCAGGAGGCTTAGACAGGAGAATGGGGTGAACCCGGGAGGCGGAGCTTGCAGTGAACCGATTTCGCACCACTACTGCACTCCAGCCTGAGTGATAGAGCGAGACTCGGTCTCAAAAAAAAAAAAAAAAAGAAAGAAAAGAAAAGAAAAGAAAGGAGGCTTGGAAAATGAAATTTCTCCCTGAGTAAATATATAAATATTATGTCATTTCCATTTTAGAACTGGTTACAAGCTATTTACAGATTTATAGACGGCCAAGCATGGTGGCTCATGACTGTAATCCCAGCACTTTGGGAGGCCAGAATAAGAGGATCGCTTGTTGCCAGGAGTTTAAAACCAGCCTAGGGAACATAGCAAGACCCTGTCACTACAAAAAAAATAAATAAATAAAAAATTAGGCAGGCATGGTAGTGTACACCTGTAGTCTCAGCTACTTGGGAGGCTGAGGCAGGAGGATCGTTTGAGTTTAGGAGTTTGAGGTTACAATGAACCATGATTGCACCACTGCACTCCAGCCTGAGTGACAGAGCTAGACCCCATTTCTTAAAAAAAATTACAGAGAAAACCAAATATTAGAAAATTATGAATAGCAAACTATATGAGAGGTAACATGGCTTATCGGATATTTCTCACAGAAAAATAAAATAGGTCAGTGAAACAGAGTATAGGAATCCAGAAACTGAAACAAGCATCTATGGGAAGTTGGTATATAACTAAGATATTTCAATTCTGTTGGGGATAAGAATCAATTATTTAATAAAATGATGACAGAATTGATTAACCATCTAAAATAAAATATAGTTCAATTGTATTTCAAAACATATAAAAATAAGTTCCATTTATATTAAAGACTTAGTGGTAAAAAATTTAAACAACAAATAGAAAAGCTAGTAAAATAACCATGTAACTTTTAGGGGAGGGGATATCCTGTGAGTCAAGACAGGGTATTCGGATTATATGAAGGGAAATATGGGCATATTTTACCACATAAAAACTAAAAATTTGTGTAAACCTAAAGGAAATGAGAGACTGGGGAAATAATAAAATACATGAGAGATAAAGAGTAAATGTTTATAATAGCCAACGACCTGCTCCTTGGTAATAAAATCATAAAAAAGAGAAAAGTGGCATATGGGTAAGGATATGATATACAATTCGTGGAAGAAGGAATTCAAATGACCAATAAACACAAGAAATGATGCTCAACCTAAAAAATAGTAAAGAAAATGCAAAATAAAGCAATAATAAGACACGAGTTTTTCACTGATAAAATTGGAAAATTTTTAAATAAGAATGCCAGCTGCTGGTGAAGATGTGGGGAAATAGTTACGCTTATACAGTGCTGGTGGGAATGTGAATTACCACAATCCTCTTGGAAAGCCATCTGCCAATATCTGTTCAAATTTAAAATATAGATGTACTTCAACCCAGCAATGCTAATTCTAGAAATATTTTTGATAGACACATAATATAATACAAGGAAGTTTTGTGCAGCATTATTTGTAGTGGGGGAAACTAAAAGTGGGTAAACATTAAAAAGAATGATTTTTGTGTCCATTGACCTGAAGGATTGACCAAGAGGTATTGTTAAGTGACATAGAAAAAATGAATTTGTAGAAAAATATCTTTAATAAGAATCCAGCTTTAGGCCAGGTGCGGTGGCTCACGCCTGTAATCCTAGCACTTTGGGAGGCTGAGGTTGGTGGATCACTTGAGGTCAGTAGTTCGAGACCAGCCTGCCCAACATGGTGAAACCCTGTGTCTACTAAAAATACAAAAAATTAGCCAGGTGTGGTGGTATGCACCTGTAATCCCAGCTACTTGGGAAGCTGAGGAAGGAGAATCGCTTGAACCCAGGAAGTGAAGGTTGCAGTGAGCTGAGATCATGTCACTGCACTGCAGCCTGGGCGACAGACTCCTTCTCAGAAAATAAAAAAATTAATTAATTAATTAATTAATTAATTAAATTTAAAAAAAGAATCCAGCTTTAGAAAAAAGAAACCCAAAAATTCTATATATGAGTAGATCTTTGTATAGGGTTACAGGTGCATAGAGCAATGTATGCAAAGATACACATCAGGTTATTTCTGTTGATCCTTTTGGGAAAGAAGGGTAGTCAGAAGGTGGAATGGAAGAAGAAAGGAGATGGGAGAAGAAAGACAAAAGTCTATAGCAAAATGAAAACTGCCAATGCAATGATGTTGAATATACTTGTATGATGGTATTTGTGTATGCTTATGTTTACGTTTTTTCTCTTTTAATGGATTAAACTTACCAGAGATTTGTCTGTTTTAAAGAAATCTGCTCTTGGATTTTCTGTTTCCTAATTTACAAATTGCTACTTTCAACTTTAACTATTTACTCTCTACCATTGAATTTAATTTAATACTTTTGGCATTACTTTAAGAAGGTATAGTATTGCATTTTACATGTGACTAAATTATTTACTTTTATATCTACAATTATTTAGAATTATAAATTTATTATTGCTCCAAATATAAGTAGCACTAAAAGGAATACCTCTGAGTAGTTATTTCAGAGGAGGAAATATGTGTAAGGCTGTCTTAGTCTATTTGAGCTGCTATAACGAAATATCTTAAGACTGGGTAATTTATAGATAACATAAATGTATTTCTCACAGTTCTAGAGGCTGGAAGTTCAAGATCAAGACACCAGCAGATCTGCTGTCTGGTGAGGGCCTGTTCCTCACAGATGACTTCTTGTTGTGTCTTCACATGGTAGAAGTGGTGGACAAGATTCCCTCAAGCCCTTTCATAAGGACACTAATCCCTTTAATGAGGATGCACCCTTCATGACTTAATCACCTCCCAAAGGCCCCACCTCTAAAGCCATCATTTGTGGGGTTAGATTTCAACACATGACTTTTGGAGGGACACCAACATTCAGACCCTAGCAATAGCATACTTTCCAAGACCTTTTATTTCATGGTTTTTTTATTATTTTATTTTTATTTTTTGATTGCTTCACATATGGATATCTCAACTCAGTTTAATTCTTGGGTCACACTATTTTTATTTTAAGCTCTATATGTATTAGCTCATGGGATCTAGAAAAGCGTCTCTTAAAGTATGTTTGACAGAACACTGGTCTTACATTATGTTTCTGAGAAAAAGAATCTGACAGTCAAAATGTCTGGGGAGTGCTTCGTGTGTTGGGCATAAATTTCTAATATTCAAATATTTAGCACGAACACAAAAAGTCTGAAAACCACTGACCTACGACTTCATATCTGGTAAATCCCCACCTTTAGGGATGCATCATACCTCCACTACCAATCTCTTCCCACCTATAAATTCATCATTTCCAGACTGTAATTAGATTAAGGGTAAGGAGATTCCAGAGAACGCCTAAGGTCTATGCTAAATGCCTTGTTTTGGAAGTTCCATTTCTCAGACCAGGGAGGTTCTTCACTGGGGAGTAATGGATGCCCTGGGGAGGAAATGATGGTATAAATGCCTGGAGTATAACATAATGAAACTAATTTGGCTTATACACTTCAAATTTCAGTTTCAATGTATTAAAAGTTTCAAATATATCTCATAAATAAATATGCCAAACTCCACTAGAAGTCTGATCACTTCTTAAATTGACAGTTGGTCTTTTCTCTGGTATTTCAAAAATCAGGCAACAGGACCCTCCAAGCAAATTTCCCTTTGACAGTCAATGAACCTCACATAGAACAGAAGACCTTTGTTATCTATATTTAATTTTTCACAGAGCAAAGCATATAATCATGCTTTTATCCAGTTTTTTTTTAAATAAAAATTACTCTCTTGATAGCAAGGCTGAAATCCTTTCATAAATTGCTTATTGGTAAAGTCATAATATATCCTAAAAATTAGATGAAATTTTAAAACTTTTCCCTCTAAAAAGTCTTAATTTCAGACCCAGCATTGCTGGATCACCACCAGGACACACTATAAATATATTTTTCCCATTCAGTTCATTGACTTTAAATAATTTTGGCACAGCATCAAAGACATCATCAACTTCAATGATGGTATCCAAGGCTTTGAAAAGCAGCACTTTTCTATTCCAATATATCTCTAACCATATATCATGCATAAATAAATGGCTGTGCTCAATCTCTGTCCTCTGTGGATTTGTTACAACCAAAAGTAAAATGAGCAATGATTGGCTCTTTTGCAAAACTTGAAGCCTGATATCTTCAACTAACACATCAATTTGACACTTGACTATAGAACTAAACAGAAAAAAAATGTTTCCTGGTATTTTATCTCAATTTTATCTCCAAGTAATTTTTGGCAGTATTGCAAATGTGATATTTGATGAGAGTGTCTCCATTGGTGCAACATTTTAAAAAATTATTCTTTATGCTTAAAGGGGCTATTTCATGTAACATTTTCACTTTTATGAAAATGATCCCATACTATGTGTCACAGGAAGAAACAATTTGCACAAAAATTCACTGTTTTTTAATGAGATCAGTAAAATTGCACTTTAATATTATTCAGAGATTCTCAATGCATACTTGCCCTTTATTTTTAAACCACTGATTCTAAGGAAGTTGGACTTCTTACTTTGCAATGTGTATGTACCCATATGTATTAGTTATCTATTGCTGCATAACAACTTCAGTTATAATTATATTGCCCTTATGAGTCCTTTGATCTCTTGTTTGGTGGTCTAAAGGATTTCTATTTATCTTTAAAGTCTCATAGTTAATAGAATATGTTATGAAGTTGACCTTATGGGTAAATTTTTCCATGTACCTAATGGACCCTCTCAATATGTAGATTCTGGTTTTCTTTTATTTCCAGAAAGTTTTATTGAATTACAGTTTTAAATATTCATTCTGTGCCATCATTTTGTTGGCTTCGGGGACTCCAATTATATGTACACTGATTCTTCTTCGCCTGTCTGTCTACCATTTCAAACACTTTCTCTCTGACCATTTTTGCTTCTCACTTTATCTTGTTTTTATTCTCTTGGTTCTGTTCCTACCTTTCTTCAGTTTCCCCATCCAAATTTTGATTTAGTCTATTCTCTCTTGGGTACCTTGTAGTCTTGATTTCTGATATGATTTTGTCTTTAACTTACTTGTCTAAATTTAATAAATGCTCTTTGATTTCTAATTCAGGGGTACCCTTTCATGTCCATGTATCAATGTGTAGTTTCTTTACAGAATGGCTTATTTGTCTGTGTTTTGTTTTGCTTTGTTTTGTTTTAGGTTGAGGAAGGAATTGTCTGTCTTCTGATTTGTTGGTTATCTCTTATATTGCAAGACTATAAAATTTCCCCTTTTCCTTCTTTTCCCTTTCACCACCAAATCTCCAAAAAGCACCCTTCCCTACCTTTTCATATTCTTCTCTTCCCTCAGAAGCAATGTCTTTTGAAGACTGCCACCTCAAATAGCATGAATTTTTAAATTCCTTCCTTAGAGCTGTGCTCTGATCTACTAGGACTCTTTGGTAGTTTCCAACTCAGGGTAGATTTTTTCTTTCTGGCAGTGGTTTTAGATCAATCATATGTCTGCCACCTCTTCTCTTTTCTCTTCTGCATTGCATTTCCCCTACTGTTCTCGTTATTCATGGGGCTACTGAGCAACGCACAAAAGCCAACTTGTTGGAATTTGGTATTTCTTTTTTTTTTTTTTTTTTTTTTTTGCAACCAAGTCTCACTCTGTCACCCAGGCTGGAGTGCAGTGGTGTGATCTCGGCTCACTGCAAGCTCCGCCTCCCGGGTCCATGCCACTCTCCTGTCTAAGCCTCCTGAGCAGCTGGGACTACAGGCGCCCGCCACCATGCCCAGCTAATTTTTTGTATTTTTAGTAGAAACGGGCTTTCACCATGTTAGCGAGGATGGTCTCGATATCCTGACCTCGTGATCCGCCCGCCTCGGCCTCCCAAAGTGCTGGGATTACAGGCGTGAGCCACCGTGCTCAGCCGGAATTTAGTATTTCTTTATCGACTTGTGGATCAATTTAAAATTGGGGCATTCTCTTTCTCCTGGTTCTGCTAAAGTCATGTATTTTGCTTGGTTTTATTTATCCTCTGTCGTCCTGAATTGTTTTGTGAAATTCAGATATTTGTGGCCATCATCTCAGCTAGGCCTAGGGCTAATTCAGAATGCTTTTTTACTATATTTTTGTGTGACCCTCATCAATTGTAGAGATTTGACTATCTTAAGTTCCTGTAGTTTTTACTAAGAATCTATTAGTTGGTGTTTGCCAGATATAAAATTATGTTATCATGTTTAATATGTTTTTTCAAGCTACATACCCTGCAACCTGTAGATTCTAATATTGCCCCCACCTTGTCACCCAAGAGGCAATCTCCACTTTCCTCATTCCTTGTTTCCTGACCACTATTCTAGCTACAGCACAAATCAATGTAATGTATATAATGCGGAATCTGGAAGTGGTAGGATGCAGAATCTGGAAGTGGTAGGGTACAGAAGCCCTGACATGGCCAGGGGAAAACTCAGAGTGGCAGGCCCTAGAGTCAAAGGATTTCCTAAACCTCCATGATTTTAGGAAGGAAAATATGAAACTCTATAGATATGAAAAAATGAATCAGATGAAATTAATGCTCACTCTGCCCACCATCTGAGGTATTAGCCTCAGAACATAACTATTTGCATATTATTATGAGGGAAATAAAATCAGGACTCATTTTAAAATGGAAAGTCATGAGAAAATGATGACATATGTATAAGTCAAAAAATGCCATTTATTACTTTAGATCTCATAATCTATAACTTTAAAGTAGCATGTGTACCCATGAATAACTAGTAGAGTGTCATTTTAGACTTAGGAACAAAGAAGTTGAACAATTTTTTAAAATCCAAACTCTTTGTTGTTGGAGGAACCTCTAGATCCAGTTCAGTCTTGAAAAATTCTCTCCATTTCTAAACCACCTTGTTTTCTACCTCTATACTTTTTCTTAAGATCTTTTATTATGAAATATTTTAATAAATTCTGCAGAGAAGATTAAAGGGGTGTTGCAACCCTGGGACCACAGAGTTAGAGGCTAGGCCTATAAACTATCAGGAAAAGTCTTATTTTATAACTATTTCATACCCATTTCATTTGGTTTATACTTGTTTTCTTTATCTACCATGGAACTGAATACTATGAATAACATTTTTGGCCCCCTTTCAACCAACTCCACGCATTAGCTGGTAGAATGGACAGTTATTCAGGTCAAAAAATCCCAACTGACAAACACTGAGGTTCTTGTTGTTATTGTTTTTGGCTTGGTTTGGATTTGGTTTCACCTCTGACATAGGTCTAAAAGCATAGTTACGGACCTAGACTTTAGGTCCTCAGGTATGTGGCTGGACAAACAAAGCACCCACCCACCAGGACTTTGTTCTAGATTGTTACTCGGCCCCTGGTCTCCTTGTTTGTGTTCCTAACAAATAACTCTTTGTCTTCAATACCTTAGCCAGAGCAACACTGAAACATCCTTCCCACTTGAGCGATGTAATTTACCATCTGATGTAATCTGGTGCAAATTATTACTCACCAGCCCTAAATGAGACAGTTGTACTAATGAAGGGCAGCAGGGAATGATGGGAAGATAAAGGCATTAGAATGAGGTAGGAGGCTGGGACCTAGTCCCCGCTCTGCCACTGGTTCACTGTTTAACCTGGGCAAGTCTCTGTCCTACTCCCTGGGCCTCAGCTTTCCCATCTGAACTAGATGATCTTTGGGGATCCTAGTAGCTCAGGGGAACTCAGGCCTCTTCTAAAAGGGACTTTCATTATAAATTGGCCTCTAAGAGCTTTGTAGGCCTCATGGAGCAGTGCCTGCATAAGCAGGAGAAAGGGGTGATCTCAGAGAAAGGAAAGATGAACGCTCGCCCCACAGCTCAGGCAGGCAACAGAGGATGAGTGAGCACTCAAAGCCATCTTGGCATCTAGTCCTTGCTGTGTCACCCATACCGAGAGGCCACCCAGTCTCTGCTTGGACACCACCACCAGTGGTGACCTCATTCCCTTTCAAATCATCCCCTTTTGTTTTACATGTTTAGATGCAGTAGAGATGAAGAGAAGTGCGTACGTTCAAGAGCTATTCACAGGTTAAAGTGACAAGAGGGAGGTGTCAAGGATGAAGCCTGGTCTTCTTTTTTTTTTCTTCTGTCTGAAATGTTTTCACCTCTAATTCTTTTTTTTTTTTTATTACACTTTAAGTTCTAGGGTACATGTGCACAACGTGCAGGTTTGTTACATAGGTATACATGTGCCATGTCGGTTTGCTGCACCCATCAACTCATCATTTACATTAGATATTTCTCCTAATGCTATCCCTCCCCCAGTCCCCCACCCACAACACGCCCCGATGTGTGATGTTCCCCTCCCTGTGTCCAAGTGTTCTCATTGTTCAGTTCCCACCTATGAGTGAGAACATGCGGTGTTTGGTTTCCTGTCCTTGTGATAGTTTGCTGAGAATGATGGTTTCCAGCTGATGAAGCCTAGTTTTCTGACTCCTCAAAGTATATGGATGGTGATACATTCAATCAGGAATATGCTGGTGGTGGGTAGGGGAAGGTCATGAGTTCAGTCTTGGACAGATAACTTTGAGGAGCCACTGAAACATCCAAGTAAAGGCAAATGGCCAGTTGGATATTCAGATCCAGAGCTCAGAAGAGACAGCAGGCTGGGGACACAAAATTTAAAGTCATTGTTCCAAAAATTGATAGCTGTAATCATTGAGGAAGACTGTGAAATAAAAAGGAAAAAGGGGGCCTCAGATGAAAACTTGAAGAATACCAACATTGAAAGCATAAGTAGATGAGGAACTGCTTGGCAACCAGAGAGGTGGGGAAAGAACCAGGAGAGTGGCACATCAGAAACAGCCCAAGGAGGGTCTCAGGAAAGACGGAGTTGTCAATAGTGTCAGGGGCTGTTGAGGAGTCAAGGAAGATAAGCAGAAGAATGTCTATGGAATGCAATGAGGTGGAGATGATTGGTGACTTATTAAGAATTCTTTTAGTAGAGCAGTGGGGCCAGAAGTTGGAGTGGAAGGGGCTGACGACTGAGTGGGAAGTGAGAAAATGGGGCAGCAGGTGTAGACAGCTCTGTAAAGGCATTTAGCTGTGAAAGGAGAGAGATGGGCAGTACTGGTGTGAATGGAATCCATTGATGCCTTCTTAAATAGGAAGGGGTTTTCCATGGTTATATGTTAATGTGATTATACAGTTAAGACAGAAAAGTTTCATATACAGCAGATAAAGGGCTACTGATAGTTCCTTAGAAGGCATAAGGGAATGGGTCCAAAGAACAGAGGAAGGGATAGCTTCCTAAGTGTTTCAAAATTCTCTGGGGCTGAGTTTCAGCCAGAGCACTTCATACAAGTACATGGCTGGTTTTTTGTGTTTTGTTTGTAACACTGGGTCAATTTTATAGAATTACAATTTTACAGGCCAGGCGTGGGTGGCTCATGCCTGTAATCCCAGCACTTTGGGAGGCCAAGGGGGTGGATCACCTGAGGTCAGGAGTTCGAGACCAGCCTGGCCAACATGGCGAAACCCTGTCTCTACTAAAAAAAATACAAAAATTAGCCGGGCATGGTGGCACATGCTTGTAGTGCCAGCTACTCAGGAGGCTGAGGCAGAAGAATCGCTTGAACCCCAGGGGCAGAGGTTACAGTGAGCCGAGATCGCACCACTGCACTCCAGCCTGGGTAACAGCCTGGGTGACAGACTCTGTCTCAAAAAAAAGAATTTCAATTTTTACCATTTCCTTTACATTTGTATTATCCGCTCCTCCCAATCAAAATTATTCAATTCTATGACAATATAACCAACATCTATAAAAGTTATGATACCTGAAGAAATGTTATATTTTTTCAGAGAAATGAAATTCAGATATTTTAAAGAAAGAAAATCCAGAAAACTGTTTTGGTACACTTCACCAGAATATTCTCCAGCCTCATCTTCTGAGTGGCTGAAGGAAATCCAAATGGAAGATAAGACATCAAGAATTTGTGTTAATCATCAATCAATCAACCTTCTTTGTCCTCAAAGAAGAGCCAATGGGCAGGAAACCAGAGTGCTCTGCTTCTCAGTACTTCCCCACGTGGCCACCCAGCCATCTGACTCCTAACAAAACCCTTGACTGTTGGTTGTTACCCCCTCCCACAGTGCTCACCCCGCCCCCACATTCGCTTACGTAGATTCAGAGCCATTTTCATCACAACACAGAAGAGTGAAAGCTATCTCCATGGGGACCTTCACTCAGAAGAATGACCTCCCTTCATGGTCAAGCACCATGAAGCCACTGAAGCTCTCTCTCTTTCCTACTTGGGTATTATGACCCATTTTTCTACAGCCTGTTTATTTAGAGGTACCCACTCTATTAACATTTGCTGAGACCTTTCGTGAAACACAGAGAAAAAGATCACAGGAACAAGTGGATAATGAAGACAAAGCCCTTCACCAGTAAACCTTAGGCTTATAGACTCTAAGGGGATTCTAAGAGACCATGAGTTAGCGGGGTCACCCAGTTGAGTCTCTCATCCATGGGGTCACCCAGTTGAGTCTCTCATCCATGGGGAGGTCTCCACATCAGCTTCTGTAAACAATGGCACTGCAGCCTCTATTTGAACCCCTGAAGTGACAGGGAGTTCCTAACTTATGAGGCTGACACAGGAGAGGACAGGACACTATATTTGAATTTCTAAAGGATTATCTTTAGGAAGAGGGGCCTGATCCTAAGGGCAGGAATTGGAAGCTAAGGTAGAAGCTCAAAGAAGCAGATTTCAAGTTCACATGAGGGAGAAGACCTTGAGAGACAGGGCCGTCAAACAGATCTCACGGTCTCATCTTCAGTTGTTCTTCCCCCTTCCTTCTGATCCAGAGGACCCTCCTGCCTGGCCTACTTATGATCCACTGTAATTGTTGAAAAAGAATTCCTACTACTGAGCCAAGACAAGTCTAGGAACTTCTACTGGTTTGTCCCTTTTAATGCTCACAGAGACAGTGGCCATCCTATGATTTTCTAAGAAGAAGCCTTCAGAATTTGATAATCGGGTAGTGTCCTACCTGAAATCATCTTAACAAGGCTAAGAAGTCCCAAATCCACCCAGCAGACAAAAGAGAGAAAGAATGTTTACTTAGACAAGAGCTCTCCCAACTGTGATTGTTTAAAAGCAGAGGATAATGTCAAGGCACAGCGCCACCAGTAGGGCTTCTGCCCACCCTAGCCGACCCCAGCAGAGGCACACGGTTTGATTGCAGGAGTTGTATTTTTGTTTACACAAATGGGTTTGGACCTCACCTAAAGTCTTGCAAGTTGCTTTTTAAAGTAATGATTATGAACATCATTAATTTTTATTGTTACGAACATCTTTCCCTTCTGTACATGCAAATCTACCTCATTCACTTTACAAGCTGCCCGGTATTTCATTAAGTGGGTGCACATAATTCATTTAAGTAATCTGCTCTTACTGGACATCTGAGATAGTTTCAAGTCCTTCCAAAACCACAGTGAAAATTCTTATGCACACATTTGTGCACACATCTGTCAGTGTTCTCTAGCAAATGCGAATACCTTTTCCCTCAGTTTTTCACAACAAGCACCTACTGCATACATCTCTGTGCATGTGTATGAGTATTTCTGAGACTATATTTTTGAAGCAGAATTGTAGAGCCAAAGGGGATAAATATTTTAAAAATGTACTGCCAAATTGCCTTCCAAAAGACCTTACCAATTTATGTATCCTCACCAACAAGAAAAAGACGGCTCCTGCTTCCTTCATAACCACCAACACTCTGGTTATTTTTGACATTTTAATTTTTGCCAATTTGTTAAGTGCAAAGTAGACTTTAAAAAAAGAATTGTATTTCCCTGGCCATTGATGAAGTTAAGCATATTTTATATATTTGTTGGCCATTTTTATTTATTCTTCAGTGACTTGCCTGTTCACAACCTCTATTGATTTTTCTTTTGGGTTATTCATCTCTTCATATTGATTTGGAGGAAACTTTTATATCAGTGGTGCTTTATTAATGCTTAATCTGTTTTCTGTGCTACAAAAATTTTCTCATGCTCCATCACTTATCTTTTAACTTTGCTTATCTTTGCTCATTTTTTAATGACTTACTCAAATTTTCTTATTGATTTGTAAAGCCTTTTTCTATCTTAAGGATATCTGTCTTTGTCATAAGTCTTGCAAATATTTTTGTTTTCCCTTTTTTTGTACTTTATTTAGAGGAGATTTTATGTTTATTTAGACACATATACCATTGTATATCATAAGTCCTTAAAAAGGTTTTCCCTACCCTGAGATGAGATACTCACCAATATTTTCTTCATGTTTTCCTAGATATGATTTTTAAATGTGTCTGGAATTTATTTTGTTGCATAGTATGCCATAGGAATCTCACTTTTTTTTCTCCCCAAAATAGTTGGTCAAATTTCCCAATATCTTTCATCAGATTAGTCATTCTTTCCTCTCTGATTTGTAATCCCAACTTACTCATACACTTAATTTTTATTTGGACTTAAAAGAGGTAAAAATGATGTTTATCAACAATCTTGACTTCATTTGCAGGGGAGAGATGAATTGTTATTTGCTTTGGATGGGAAAGGAGAGTGCGGTGTGAGATAAAATCAGGGGAAGGCAGTTAAGATAATCATGGAATTTGTTGTGAAAAAGGAAAGTCTGAGGAAGAAAGGCCAACAGAGAAAACTACTGAGTCATAAAAGGAACGTGTTATTTTAAAAAATGACTTAGGATTCGCCATAGGGAAGGAATATTTGGGGGAGTCTTAAAAAGAAGATGATGCAAACAGAACTGAATTGCTTATACTGGGCTCCCAGCTGAAGGGGAAAGGCCCACAGTCAGTCTATTTTGCCAGATAAGCCTTGAATGGTTGTCACGAAGCCCGGCATAGACTGCATGTTATGTTGGGGGGTTTTAATTAGTTAAAAAATTCAAAGAACTAACATAATTGCTATATTAAATAGCTTTAAAATATATATATGTTCATTATGAAAAATTAAAAAGAAGAGCCAGGCATGGTGGCTTACACCTGTAATCCCAGCACTTTGGGAGGCCAGGGCAGGAGGATCACTTCAGCCCAGGAGTTTGAGACCAGCCTGGAAAACATAGAGATACCCTGTCTCTACAGAAAATAAAAATTAAAAATTAGCCAGGCATGGTGGCACATGCCTACCATCCCAACTACTCAGGAGGCTAAGGAAAAAAGATAAGTTGAGCCTGGGAGGTTAAGGCTGCAGTGAGCCATGACTGCACCACTGCACTCCAGCCTGGGTGACAAAGCGAGACCTTGTTTCCAAAAAAAAGGAGAGAGAGAGGAAAAATAGAGACAAATAGAATCACGCTAACTAACATTTATTGAGCACCCACTATAGTCTAGCACTATATTAGCTGCTTTACACATACTTTGCTTTATAAAAAGAAGATTAAAACCACTGTAATCCCACCGTCTGAGATTAACCACCATTAACACTCTGCTATATTTCCTTCCAGTCTTATTTTCCTGATATGTATTTTATGACAGTAGTTAATAAGTGTTGAGATCTTATTCACATGCCCAGTACTAATAAAATTATTTAAACCTTTTAAAATACTTTTTAACCTTGTAACAATGCCATGAGATAGGCAGTATTATTACCTTAATTTTACAGATAAGGAAATTGAGACTAGAGAAGTTAAGCAATGTGCCCATTCTGTATACCCAGTTTTGTTAATTTTGTCACTTAAGCTTGAATCAGGAATGTTTTCCCACGTCATTAATTATTCCACAGAAAATATCACTTAATGGCTGCATAGTAGTCCATCATATGGGCATGTCATCATTTATTAAAGTATTTCAGTGTTTCTCTTCAATTCTTAGTGATTTTTAATAGAATAAATACTGCTGTGATTAACACCCTTGTACTTAAAACTTTATGCATGTCTGAGCACTCAGATAAAAACAAATTGCCGGGTGCAGTGGCTCACACCTATAATCCCAGCACTTTGGGAGGCCGAGGTGGGCAGATCACCTGAGGTCAAGAGTTCAAGACCAGCATGGCCAACATGGTGAAACCCCATCTGTACTAAAAATACAACAATTAGCTGGGCATGATGGCGGGTGCCTGTAATTCCAGCTACTCGGGAGGCTGAGGTGGGAGAATCACTTGAACCTGGGATGTGGACGTTGTAGTGAGCCGAGATCTGGACATTCCCCTCCAGCCTGGGCTATAGAGCAAGATTCTGTCTCAAAAAAAAAAAAAAAAGAAAGAAAGAAAAATTGACAGTTGATTTACTGAGTCACTTTTTTCAGGATCTTTCCACATGTTGTCGAATTGCCTTCCAAAAATTTCTACCATTTTATAATAGACCAGCAATAAATGAAAGCATCCATTTTATGCCCCAGGCAACACTAGGTATTATTAATTTTAAATCCTAGCCCATTTAAATGGGTAAACAATCTATATCATAATTTTGTTTCACTTTTATTACACAGGAGAAACAGAACAGACTTTGGTTCTTCCAAAAATTTTAATGAAGCCTCTGTCATACTCCTGGCTCTCTTGTGGGGGCTAAGGATACAACAATGAACAAGACAGACCCAACGTGAACCTCTTAGGGCTCACAACTTAACATAAGGGGTACATTAAACACAAAATTAATGAATTCCAATTGTATGTTCTATAATAAGCATTTGTAGTACTTAGTTTTTATTGGCACTTTTTAGGGTAAAGCACCAAGAACTTATTGAATCTCCATGACAATCCTTTTAGTTAAGTAGTATTATTATTTCCCTTTTACAAATGAGGAAACTGAGTCACCAAGAGGTTAAGAAATCTGCCCCAAGTCCTAGAACCAATAAGTAGCAAAGACAAGATTCAAATCCAGACAGAGCAGCTCCAGTGCCCTTAACCACTATACCTTAATGCCTTCCTTCTGCTAGAGGGAAGACATGCAGGCTGCTGTGAGATGCTGAAAAGAGTGAAAGAAGATGTAGAAAAATGAACAAAGCAGATGTTAGCCAACAGTAAGAAGGAATAGAGATGGCAGGAGTTCACTTGGTCAGCAATATTGCTGTGAAGTGCTGAATTGTATCTTTCCTCTTTTTTTCAGAGGAGTAGGTGAGGGTGACACGTGACAAAAATCAGCAGATCGAACACTGGACAATAAATCAACCTGGAACAGTTCAAACAGGAAAGGAGTAGTCTAAATTCTCCTGCTAGGAGGCAGCAGAGGAAAGAAGGGAGAGGCCTCCACCTCCCTAGGCCTCAAGGAATCGAAAGATACATTGTTCAATAGCAGCAGTCAAAACTGAGACGATAAGAAGAAAACGAAAACTTCTACTTTTCCAAGGCTCCTGGCCAAATACCTCCCAGTGTGGTCTGAAGCCCCCACTGGAGGCACCTGTGGTTTTGCAGACCAGCGGGCTCCATTCTGGTGGGCTGCAGCGCCATCTAGCAGGCGTGAGGCTGAACGGCGTCATAACCACTCCGGCAGTCCTAGAGTCCTTGAAAAGACAAGGACCCACGTGGCTAGCACCGTGCTAAGCGTTGAGGTCACTGTGGTGAACAAACAAGTCTCTGCCCTTGAGAAGTTCACGGTCCATCTCTGGAGACAATCACAGGCTCTAGAGCAGAGACCTGTGCAAGTGTTCAGGAAACACGGAGGGGCAAGGCTGACCTTACCTGGAGTTCAGGGAAGGTTACATAAAGAATGTGCTGTCCAAATCAGCTCTTCAAAGATGAGCCATTATTAAAGATGAGTACAGCAGTAGAAGATGGAAGAAACTTCCAGGCAATAAGACCGGAAGCTCAAAGGCCCAGAGGTGTGAAAGACTGTAGAGCATTCAGGGAAGACTGGAATGTCCAAATCACAGCCGAGAGCAACTTGACAATTTAGCCTAGTCATTTTACGAATTACATTACTGAGATTTGAGCAACAAGGGGGCTTTGTGCAGATTCACATCCTAGGCTAGGAGTGTCCACACTGGAACCCATGACTCCTGACTCTCGGTCCCATGCGCTTTCCACTGAACCATGGAAATGCAAGGCCAGCCACCTCCATCCCGCTCCCTGGGAAGGGCCTCATTCATATGGCAGGGACCATTAGTGAGGCTGTGTGCATAGAAGTTAGACCTTGAACTCAAGAAGAAGACATGCCTGCACTCAATAGCTCCACCAGTAGCTATGTAACTTTCATCAAATTACTTATTCTTTCCGAGTGTCTATTTCCTTATCAGTCAAATGGGAAAGATGACAGCCCTTACCTCGTACAGTTGTTGTGAGAGTGGAAAGACTGAATTCACATTAAGGGCTTGGCACAATGCCCAGCACATGCTAAATGCTTGATAATGAGATATTAAAGACCATAATTTTAATATTGTCACTTTTTTATTGTACTACTATGGTTTTTTTTTTTACTCAGAAGTATGATTATTGATTGTTATTTATAATTTTTACTATTTCTTATTAACTGTTGAGGACTGCGGCCTTTCTGGCTGCATAAGAACAAACACAGAAACCCTGGTCCTATTTTCAAAACTTGAAGGGCTGTGCTGGAACGAGAGAGTAGAGGTGGACTGAGGTGCCCCAAGGGCCAAGCTGGGCATGATGGCTGAGAGCTGCAGGATGGAAGATTTCAGTCCAATGTAAAGAAAACCTTGCACACTCATCAAGGGGCCTTGGGAGGAAGGTATTTATTTGTTATTGGAAACGTTCAGTCTAAGACCAGATGACCATTTGTCAAGGCCACCTCCTACCTTGCATAGGCAGGAAGTCACCTAGTCCATGGCACTATCTGATGCTTTAAACATCTAATTGAGCTCCTAAACATCTCACTGGGCTCATATTCTAGGGGAATATGATTTGGTAGGTCATCCGGGAAGATGGCTGTCTGTTTATAAATTTCAATCATAAGCAATGCTCGAAGAAGTCAAGATCCATAACACATAACCTTGTTTTTCAGAGTAATTTGTTAGATTTTAGCTGGAAGCATGAGGAAGAGTCTGAGATGCTCGTGTCAGGCTAGAGACCAGGGAAATGGGCTAAAGGAAGAGAAGGCAGCTCAGCTTATCCTCAAATGCTGCCCAGAAAATGTGCTTTCATTCTGAGAAGACGTGCACAGCTGTCACAACCCTGAGAGCCATTATAGCATAGAGGTACCTACTGTCTTAAAATAATTCAATAACAAAGCACACAAAATGCTCACTATTCAAATGTTTATACAGGGTCTGCTATGTGCAAAGCACTTGGAATATAAAAGTAAATCTAGAGCCGGGCACGGTGGCTCACGCCTGTAATCCCAGCACTTTGGGAGGCTGAAGCAGGCAGATCACCTGAGGTCAGGAGTTCAAGACTAGCCTGGCCAACATGGTGAAATCCTGTCTCTACTAAAAATACAAAAAATTAGCCGGGTGTGGTTGCAGGTGCCTGTAATCCCAGCTACTCTGGAGGCTGAGGCAGGAGAATCGCTTGAACCCAGGAGGCGGAGGTTGCAGTGAGCCGATATCGCGCCACTGCACTCTGGCCTGGGCGACAAGAGTGAAACTCCATCTCAAAAAAAAAAGTAAATCTAAAAAGCAGATAGAGCTAAGAAGGTTATAGTCTAGAAGAGGCAATAAGACCTGAGTAGAAAATAACTGCAATCCAAGGTAGAAAATGCCTAGTGTTGTGAAAGAGGCACATGGGATTGTATGGCTTTCACAAGAGGAAGCACTGGAGGAAGGTTTTGCAGAGGAAATGACATCTAAGCTGGGCCTTTAGTAACACAAAAGACTTGCACCCCAAATGATGGGAGGGAATAACATCTCAGGGGAAAAAGTAGTGTGGGCAAAATTGAAGAGTTCCGAAAGCATGGGCTGAAGACTTGGAAGTACAAGCAGGTGGCGCCCCCTGTGACTGGAGCACAGGGAGTGTGGAGGGGGTGGGGCAGGATGTAAGATCAGAGAAGTAATTAATCATCCAGCAGTTGCACTTCTAGGTATATTACCAAGAGAATTGAAAACATACCTCCACATAAAAGACTGACACACCAATGCTTATAGCAGTTTCGCTCATAATAGCCAAAATGTAGAAACAAACTACTGTCCATCAACTGACAAATGGATAAATGAAATGTGTTATATCTATACAATAAAATATTACTCAGCATTCAGTAATAGGAGGGAGTGAAGTATCAATACATGCTATAATATGGATGAACCTTGGAAATGTTCCAAATGAAAGAAGACAATTACCTAAAATGCATACTGTATGATTCCATTTATATGAAAGGTCCAGAATAGGGAAATCTATACAGACAGAAAGTATCCTAGGGCCAGCAGGGAGACAAGGGGATTAGGTGTTGATGGAAAAGGGTTTCTTTTGGGGATGGTGAAGGTGTTGATGGAAGAAGGTGTTGATGTTAAAGGGGATGATGAAAATGTTCTATAATTGAGCATTGTGATGGTTGTACAATTCTGTGAATATACCAAAAACGATTTAATTGTACATTTTAAATGGGTGAATTGTATGGTATGTGAATTATATCACAATAAAGATATAACCCCAAAAATGGTCCTTCCCCAGAGGCAGCAATGAGAAGCACTGGAATAGACCACAGAGAACACTCAGTCTCACTCCTACGGTGCAGAAGGAAACACTAAGGCCCAAAGAGGGGAAAGATTTGTCCAGGGTCTCACCACAGGTCAACAGCAGAGCTGCAACTAGAACACAGGACTCTGCCTGTGCCCTCAGTGTCCTTCCCACTGCACGGGACTATTCCCAATATTCTTCCATTCCTAGGACCACACCCTTCAAGCAGAATTCATGATCATGGCTGTCAGAGTCTACCTAGAGAAAGAGAAGTGGAAGCAGAATATTTGTGGTTCAGTCTCAGGATTGGAAGAAAGGTCATAACTGAGGCTTATATCCCCTTTTTAATATTTCCATCACATGGTCATCTAGCAACCCTTGAACAATCTTGATGATGGGAAACTTGGTACCTCCAAAACGTCTCTGAACAACTTTGTGGTGCACAGAACTGCATCTCCCTCCAGCTTTCTCCTGATGACAGGAGAGCAAAGGGCCACACTGTAGTCAGACCGTTGTGAGAGGCCTTACAATGAACCGCAGCTGCATTTGCATTGCTTTTTCTCACTTGATTAAGTGCTTCTAAGGCAGAGGCTGTGTTTTTGTGTTTTGTTTTGTTTTGTTTTGAGATGGAGTCTTGCTCTGTCGCCCAGCCTGGAGTGCAGTGGCGCAATCTCAGCTCACTGCAACCTCCACCTCCCGGGTTCAAGCAATTCTTCTGCCTCAGCCTCCCGAGTAGCTGGGACTACAGGCACGTGGCACCATGCCCAGCTAATTTTTGCATTTTTAGTACAGATGGGGTTTCACCATATTGGCCAGGCTGATCTCAAACTCCTAACCTCATGATCCGCCCGCCTCAGCCTCCCAAAGTGCTGGGATTACAGGCATGAGCCACCACGCCCGACCTTTTCTTTTTTTTGAGATTGAGTCTCACTCTGTCACCCAGACTGGAGTACAGTGGCGTGATGATTTTGGCTCACTGCAACCTCCACCTCCCGGGTTCAAGCGATTCTCCTGCCTCAGCCTCCCAAGTAGCTGGGATTACAGGCATGCACCAACATGCCCAGCTAATTTTTGTATTTTTAGTGGAGATGAGATTTCACCATGTTGGCCAGGCTGGTCTCGAACTCTCAACCTCAGGTGATCCACCTGCCTCGGCCTCTCAAAGTGCTGGGATTATAGGTGTGAGCCACTGCGCCCAGCCTGTGTTTGATTTTATATCTCTATCTCCTGAAATATGGCCAGACTCAGAGAAGGAAGTTCTAAACATTTGCTGAAGGAATTAGAATTAGTGAACCAAGGAAAGAAACTATAGGGCTTGATGCTTCTAACCAAGGCCCTCCCCTGGAGAATGTCTCTTTCCTTGGTATCAGTTACATGACCCAATCTTGATGCACTGCCCATTTCTGTGGCTGCTCCACTGCCTTGATTCTGTCTTCTGCCCATAAGCACTGGCATTTCTCAAAGGTTAAACATCAGCTTTTCTGGCCCTTCTCACTGTTAGGGAGTTCCTCTCTCTCCAAGCTCACTCCAGAGGCTCCCCTGCCAGACTCATTGCTCACGTGAACTTGGGTGGCAATTCTGATGCTACTGGACATCCCAATTGAACATCCTCCCATCACTACAGATGTCCAAAACCAACTCATCGTGCCTTTGCCAAGAGCAGCAGCCTTTCTAAGCCTTCATGCCTCTTATTAGAACTAAATATGGCAGGAAATTTTTTATTTTTTATTTTTATTTTTTGAGATGGAGTCTCATACTGTCACCCAGGCTGGAGTGCAGTGGTGCGATCTCGGCTCACTGCAACCTCTGCCTCCTGGGTTCAAGCGATTCTCCTGCCTCAGCCTCCAGAGTAGCTGGGACTACAGGCGCCCGCCACCACACCCAGCTAATTTTTGTTTTTTTTTTTTTTTTCAGTAGAGATGGGGTTTCACCATATTGGCCAGGCTGGTCTCGAACTCCTGACCTTGTGATCTGCCTGCCGTGGCCTCCCAAAGTGCTGGGATGACAGGCATGAGCCACCGCGCCCGCCCAGCCAGGAAAATATTTTTATAAGTATGAAGTACACTTTCATTCTCATATTTTTTTAAACACACAGTCCTTGTCCTACTAAAACAAAATCAGGAGGCTAAGACATTCAGGACTTGCCTCTGTGCAAAGCTGGCACAGCTGAAATATAAATAGGAAGCAAAGAATCAACTTGTGAGTTATTGAAATCCATGGCAAAAACAGTCTTGAAAGCCAGAATTCTGGTTTGGAAGGGCCTGTCTTTTTAACACAGAATAAGGCTCTGAGTTCTTCAAGCATGGTTTAGGGCATGGAAAACAAAGCCTGAGGAATGGGGCTTCAATTCCAGCCATGTGTGTCTTCTCCTTCTTCCTTTAAATGCATCCCTATCACATAGGCTCAGCCCCTTCCCCACCTTCACTCCTTCTCTCCTGCCCTGCTCCAGGCTGAGCCCTCACCACCCAGGCCTGGACTATTGTAACAACTCCTTACCCAGCACCTTTGCTCTGTTTCATGCCTCCCCCATCCATCTTACACAGTCTACCACAGCGATCTTTCTAAAATCCTATCTCACACGCCTCCAATGTCTCCTCTTTGCCTGCTAGAAACAATTCATATCAATTCAATAAATACTTACTGAACAGCTACTAGATGCTAGATGTTGCACTAGACTGGTGTCAGCCAAAAACAACCCCTAGGCTGAATCAGGCCCACCACCTGTTTTTATAAATAAAGTTTTATTGCTAGGCCTGGTGGCTCATGCCTGTAATCCCAGCATTTCAGGAGGCTGAGGTGGGAGGATCACTTGAGCCCAGGAGTTCAAGACCAGCCTGGGCAATATAGTGAGACCTCATCTCTAAAAATAAAAAAATTAGAAAATGAGTCAGGAGGAGCACTTGAGTCCAGGAGGCTGAGGCTGCAATGAGCCGTGATGGCAGCACTGCACTCCTGCCTGGGTGACAGTGTGAGACCCTGCCTCAAAAATAAATAAATACATAAATAATGTTTAATTGGAATCCTGTTACACTTGTTCATTTACATATTTATTTACATATCATTGTCTATGGAGGTTTTCATGCCAAGAGGGCATAAATAGTTGTGACAAAGGCAGTGCAGTCCAAAAGTCTCAAATATTTACTACCAGGCCCTTTGTAGAAAAAGTTTACCAACCCATGTGCTAGAACCCAGGGCTACCATAGTGTGGTTCCCTGCTATCACAGAGCTTCTAGAGCAAGGCCTTCCACCATCTAAGCTTGCCCTTCTGCCCTTTCTCCTGTCACTCTCCATGAGTCCTCTGAGAGTCCAATGGTTCCTAGATTTTTGGAATTTATGAATCAGTAAAAATTTTTTTCCAGTTACACAGGATGTACATAGGGTTGTCAAGTGGGTACATTTCAAAAACCAACTACCATCTAACATCACCATTGTTTTCTAGGGAGAAAGAATCAACATTAAAAAGTTGAAAAATATTATTTATCTAAAAATAAAGAACATTTCCTCAAGTGACATTAGGTTTATGAGATTGATTCTTCTGGCTGTGTTTTTCCATTTTTGCTGTGGAATGATAGCATTCTTCAGTCACCACAGGTCTGCAGTCAGGCACACAGGAATCTTTGATCTAGTCTAGGCTGACTGGTTTACTTTGTACTCCTCAAATTTTCTGTGGATCTTCCCGTGAGATTTGACATCCAGAAAGCTCTTCCTCCTTCTTTCCTGCTCACTGTGCAGAGCCCAGCTCATCAGCAGCAGGAGTGCAGGGTTCCTCCCGCAGCACCCTAAATGCAGGCTGTTCAAAGGCACATCCGGGCTGTCAGCAGCACGGCTGAGTGATTCGACTGTGGGTGTCTCTGTCAGCTGCAGAGCAGGGTGACAGGATGGCCCAGAAGGCTGCCTGGCGTGTGGCCCTTCCTCTGGCACAGGCAGGTGAACCCGCTGACACCGTCACGCTGACAGCTCCGTGGCACAGATTCCACCCGAATACCGGATTCAGTGAGCACCGGCTCCTGCCAAGTCTCTCACATGACCCGGAGGCCACGAGGGCCTGGGCGGCCGCGGCCGCGGCCAGCTCCCAATCAGCTAGACGGTGTCGACAGGCACTGAGCGAGGTCGCCTTACTGGCAGGCAGCCCCAAGATACTGGGTCCTCACTGCTCACATGAAGCTTCTGGAATCCCCTCTTACAGTCCCGAGACCTGTGGGAAATAAATCATGGCTGCACCGCGAAGGTAACCCCAGCAAGGCCTGGCCCCGATTTCTGGCTTTCATTTGGGGACACGCATTTTCCAAAAGCTCCTGCTTACCCAACACCTCCTCCTCCCCTGCTGCGTATTGGGGGAGGGGAATGTGCTTATGGCCACTTGTAAAATTCACCACTGTGGGTGAGAGATGACATTAAACACCATTTTTCTTTTTTATTTTTCACAAGTGGAGCAGGAGCTGCATTTTTCTAACAGCTTTCTATATCAGAAGTTGAGAATTTCATTATCCTTCCGAGCTGGTCTACAGCAAAGTTGTTTCACTTCTCAGTTGTTCCCATTTAACCCATTTGTGAGACATAGGCTGGGGGTGGGGCGCGGGGGGGCGGGGGGGGGCGGAGTTAAATTTCCAAGGGAAAACTAGAAACCCTGAATAAAAACTGGAAGGAAGTTTCAAGATCACCTGGCTCAAACAGCTGATACTTCTGAGGGAAACTGAGTCAAGGAGGGGCAAGAGCTCAAGACTCCACTGGTAGAACTGAAACAAGAAATAAGATCTCCTTGGTTAATCTAAAGCTCTTTCTACTATAGCCTGAAAAGTCCAGCATATCATTTCCTAAAATCCAGAATGAAGGTAATTTTCCATCTAGAAAACGAGGGTGTAGGTACTAGCTTAGCTTAGGATTCAGTGAGGAAGGGGCACTGTGGTGAAGAGGGAAGAGGTGGAATTCAGCAGATAGTTACATGAAATATATGTACCCCTCACAGTAACACTTCCATTAAAGGCTGAAGGAATAGAGCCCCCACATTTTAAGTAATGACACCATAAAATTTGTTCCCTAAACACCATCACATTCAGCCCAGATGGGGAAGCCAAGGCTCAGGGAAGGGACAGGAGCTGAGTGAAGGTCACACACAGTCTGGTGAAGGGTGGGATTAGGGGCTAGGCCTCAGAAGTCTGAGCCAGCTCTCTCCCTGGTGCTGGGTCAGACCATCAGCAATCCCCGTCCTGAGGCTGATGGCCAGCCTTCAACTTGGGACCTCGTCTCAGCTTTCCCCACTGAGAGTCAGCTGTTCTTTCAGGCCATTTTGGTGCCAGGCTGATATTGCATTCCTCTCCTTGGCCCCAGAGCCAGTGACATGCTCACTGCTTGGACTGGTAAGGGGACCCTTCCCACTGCCTGAGCCATTCTTCACAGAATGATTTCTGTGTAGTAACTCAGAGGACAGCTGGTTTGAGGGCTGGCAGGCGAGGCTTTGAGTCAGGCCTGGCTAGTTGGTGAGGATCACCTGCCTTCCAGGAGGGCTTGGATTTTACTGCCGTCTTGCCACGTGCCATAGGAGGACATGCTGAACTCTCCCCATGACTTAAGGGCAGGGCTCAGGCTGCCTGGGGAAGGCAGGGAGAGAACCTAAGAGCAATCCAGGCAGCGTCCCTTTCCTGGGGGTGTCATCAGGGCATGTAGCATGGAGGCGGCAGTGCCAGCTCCTGTCCTCCGGCAAAGGGGAACAGGCAGTCTTGGCCTCGGAACTCCCAGTTCCAGACCCACTTCCAGCAGGCGCTGGCTAGTGAGGCCTGTCTAGAAAAGCAGCAGACCAACTCGGCACCAGGCAAAGTTGTGGGAGATGCTCTTCCCCACAGAAAGAGTCAAAATGTCAGAAAGTAACACCCTGCCATGGCCCAGATCCCCCAGCTTCAGGGGCTGAAGAACCCCAAAGATCTTCTCACCCACACTCCTCATGGCACAGGAGAGAAAATGGAGGCACCGAGAGAGGAAAGCACTTGCCCAAGGTCACACAGCAACTTAGAGCAGGGCTGAAATCCAGTCCTGCTGTCTGATCCAGTTCTTAACCCACAAAATGCTCTCAAAGCATAGAGTGACACACCTCACTCAGAAGCCCAAAGTCCCATGAGGAGAACATCTCTAGGAGCCACCCTGTGCCCCTAGCAGGATGAAAAATAAGAGCAGCTGCCTTTTTTTTTTTTTTTTTTTTGAGACAGAGTCTTGTTCCATCACCCAGGCTGGAGGGCAGTGGCGCAATCTCAGTGCAACCTCCACCTCCCTGGTTCAAGCTATTCTCACGCCTCAGCCTCCCAAGTAGCTGGGATTACAGGCGTGCACCATCACACCCAGCTAATTTTTATTTTATTATTTTTACAATATAAACACGGGTTTTCACCATGTTGGCCAGGTTGGTCTCGAACTCCTGACCTTGAGTGATCTGCCTGGCTTGGCCTCCCAAAGTGCTGGGATTACAGGCATGAGCCCCTGCACCTGGCCAAGGGCAGCTGCCCTTTACAGAGCCACATTACACAAAGCACTTATGCATCACCTTTTTACTTTCAAAAATCCTATAAGGTAGTGCAATTACTATCATCAGCTTACGTGAAAATAAACCCAAAAGCCCTACTGGAGCCTCACTAGCCATTCCTTGTTCTTGTTTTCCCCTGGCTCTGTCAAAACCAACCAAGGGGCTGGCAAAGCTGGCCATTTCTAGAAGATCCTTGGAGCAGGAGGTAAAAGGGCTATAAACAGAATTCCAGGTAACCAAAGTCTAGAGGGCCAGAATATGGACTCTGCAAAACACCATGTCACGTAAGGGGAACGGTCTGCAAATGTCCAACACTCTCCCTACAAGTGGCTCACTCTGTGACCAGCACAGGGCCAGGTGGGTTGATCTGAACTGGAGCCTCCCAGAGAGGCAGGCCCACGGTAACCCTGCCCCTCAATTTCTGTTCCATCTCACTGCTGACTCCTCCTCCTCCTCCTCCTCCTCCTCCTCCTGCCCCTCCACTCTCCTCCTGACAGCCAGTTGCGCATCTATTCAAAGAAGCCACAATCAGAGCCCTCTCCAGTCTTTTTGCCTGCCAACCCAGCAACACCCTGTGAGGTGTGTGCCTCCCTGTCACTCAGCCTCAGCTGATGGACAAATGGGAGTACATCTGGAAGAGGTGGCCCAATAGGGAGGGTCCTGGACTTCAAGTCCCTGGAAAAGCAGCTGAGAAGCTTGAAGGCACTGGGGTCATTCAGCCTGAGAAGAAACTCAGGGGAATGCTGTCAATATCACCACATCCCTGGAGGTTGTTAGGAGCGGAGAGGGCAGATTCACTCTCTGGGGCTCCAGAGGACAGAGGTAGGAGGGGGCAGGGTGGACACGACGGGCAGATTTTAATTCAAAATAAGGAAAGCTCCTTCTTGGGCAGAAGTATCCCAAGACAGCCCAGGATACGTCAGAACAAATGATGAGTACATTATGCTCAGGGCCAGGAAGCTCAGACTGGAGCCCCAACTCCCACCTGTGCCATATTGAGCAAGTTACTCAGTGTTCGTCATCCTACAATGGATAGAGTGATGTGTTTCTCACATATTCACTTGGAACTCCTTATAGCACCTCCAAAGGCAAACCTGAAATTCTGCAAAAGAAAAGAGTGCAAAGACCTTAGCTCCCACTTGTCCCAGTTTCAACCTTACCCATGTACAGAGATCATGATCTCAGCCAGGGTAGTCACAAACAGAGCTTACAAGGGCAGTGGGTACAGAGAAAAGAGTCCTGGTCAGGAGCCAGACTAGCCTTGGTTCAAGTCCCAGCTCTGCCTCTTACCATCTTCATCTTTAGCAAGATACTTTGCCTCTCTGAGCCTCAGTTTTCTTATCTGTAAAATGGATCTGCAAGCCCCTGCCCAACCTCCTCATAGGGTTGTGACGAGGATCAAACAAGGGAGAAGAACAAGCACCTTGGAGGCCATAAGCACTTTTACCTTATCCTTATGGCAAGGATATGCTGAGGATTTCCAACTATAAATATTTTTACCCCAGGAAGAACATGAGTAACACAATTGCATTCCATAACAAAGGTCTATTAAACAAATGTTCACGGGACACTTACTGTGAGCCAAAAACTGTGCCAGATTCTAGAGGTGCAAGCATACATAAGACAAAATTCTGTGTCCTCTGAGACTCACTGGAAAGACAACCAGTAAATTATTCACTAAAGCAGAATGTGGTACACAGAGGTATGTACAAGTTACAGTGAAAGCACAGAGGAGAGTAACTAGGGCTGGAGGAGGCAAGGATGGGGGCATCAAAGGAGGCAGCATTCAAAGAGAGTCTATAAGAATGAAGAGGAACATTTACAAACCTAATAATAGACTGTTGAAATGCATGAGCCAAAATGGACACAATGGAAGGGAGAAATAATACAATAACAGTCAGAAGCTTCAATATCCCACTCTCAGTAATGGATAGAACAACCAGACAGAAAACAGGTAAGGAACTAAAGGGCTTGAACAACCCAAGAAAACAACTAGATCTAACAGACATACGCAGACCACTCCACTCAACAACAGAATACACATTCTTTGTATGCACACGAGACATTCTCCAGGATAGACCATATGTTAGGCCACAAATTAAGTCACAATAGCCAACAGAGATGGAATCAACCAGAGTGTCCATCAATGGATAGATGGATAAACAAAATGTGGTATTTACATACAATGGAATGTTATTAAGCTTTAAAAAAAGAAGGAAGTTCTGACATGCAACAGCATGGATGAACTTCTAAGACTTGCTAAGTGAAAAAGTCACAGAAAGATAAATACTGTAAGATTCCACTTATACAAGTAACTTAAGGTAGTCGAATTCATAGAGACAGAAAGTAGAATGGTAGTTGCCATGGGGTCGGGAGGGATGGAGGACTGGGGGGTTATTGCTTAGTGGGTACGGAGCCGTAGTTTTGAAAGATAAGTTCTGTGGATGGATAGTGATGAAGCTTGCACAACGATGTGAATGTACTTAATGCCACTGAACTGAACACTCAAAAATGATTCAAATGTTAAATTTGATGTTATGTTAATTTTACCACAATTTTTTAAAATAAATACTTTTTTAAAGAAAAGAATGAGGAGAGAGTGTTCCAAGCAGTCCAGACTGGGAAGAAAATCTAGACAAGAGAAACAGCTTATGCAAAAGCACAGAGATACAAAAGTGACTGGTGTTCTCTGGAAACAACAAGGGCATCCCCATTGTGTAAGACACACAGGGTGGCCACAGTGGGCTGGAAAAGTTCCCTGAATACCCTGCTAGGAAGTTTGGATGCCACTCTGTGGGCTCTGGGGGAATGGCATGGTCACAGCTATGGCTTAGAACAATCAAACTAGGAGGAGAATGGGGAGGGTGGGTGGCACGAGGAGACACACAGAGCATGATACCACCCCTAGACAGATGTGAAGAGGGAAACCGCCTTCCAGACGGCCCAGCCAACCAGCCCTGTGGCCACCATCCCAGTGCTGCGGTGAGTGACTCAAGCTACTTGCCTCAAGGGGCTATCCACTGAAAGCAAGAGGGATTCCCCTGGAAACTTTGATTCTGCTGAGAGAGAGAAAGACTGAAACCAAAAGCAGGTGCGTTGGTGGGGCCTTGGGCGTGAAGTGCCTTTCTGCCGTGTCATTCTCCCCACACGGGGCCATCTGTTTGGGTGAACCCCAAAGCCGATGGGGCCTTGTCTCCCCTGCAGGCCCACCCTGTGGTTTTCACCAACTGCAGGGCGGCAAGGTGGCTGCTCAAATGTGCATCCAGGCAGGAGGAGGGGGTGAGGGCCTCTGGATCAAGTAAATGTGGGAAATCCCAGCTCTGTGACTTAGAAACAGGTGACCTTGGGCACTCTCGGGTCCCTATGTGGGCCTCAGTTTGCCTTTCTTAATGTGAGGAGCATACGAATAGAGTTATAGGCTTAACTCCTAACAAGGAGTTAGACCTATACTCCTGTTGCTTTGCCCCTCCTGTAAAGGAAGGAGCTAGACCTATGACTCTGTTGGTACACCCCTCCTCTGTAAAATGGAGGAGTTAGACCTGTAACTCTATTAGTATGCCCCTGACATTAAGAAAGGCAAGAGGTTATAGACATTACTACACTCATTTAAGTAATTAGACAAGCAAGCATATACACACAGACACATACAGAGACACAAACAGACACACAAACACACACACAGAGACCACAGAGAGTCCAGAGGACAGGTGATATGGTTTGGATCTGTGTCACCACCCAAATCTCATGTCAAATTATAATCCCCAGTGTTGGAGGTGGGGCCTGGTAGGAGGTGATTGGATCATGGAGGTGGATCCTACATGAATGGTTATTTAGCACCATGCCCATGGTGCTGTTCTCGTGATAGAGTTCTCTCAAGATCTGGTTGTTTGAAAGTGTGTAGCACCTCCCTCCTCTCTCTCTCAGTCCTGCTCCTGCCATGTAAGATGCTTACTCCCACTTTGCCTTCCTCCATAAGTAAAAGCTCCCTGAGGCCCCCCAGAAGCAGATGATGCCATGCTTCCTGTACAGCCTACAGAACCATGAGCCCATTAAACTTTTTTCTTATAAATTACCCAGTCTCAGGTATTTCTTTTTTTGTTTGTTTGTTTCGTTTTATTTGTTTGTTTTTTGAGACAGAGTCTGGCTCTGTCTCCCAAGCTGGAGTGCAGTGGTGCAATCTCGGCTCACTGCAAGCTCCGCCTCCCAGGTTCACACCATTCTCCCGCCTCAGCCTCCCAAGTAGCTGGGACTACAGGCACCCCCCCACCACGCCCAGCTAATTTTTTGTATTTTTAGTAGAGACGGGGTTTCACCGTATCAGCCAGGATGGTCTCGATCTCCTGACTTTGTGATCTGCCTGCCTCGGCCTCCCAAAGTGCTGTGATTACAGGCATGAGCCACCATGCCTGGCAGGTATTTCTTTATAGCAGTACGAGAACAAACTAATACAACAGGCAAAGCATTCTCTTTTTTAAAATTGTTATTTTAGGTTTGGGGTATATGTGCGAGTTTGGTATATAGATAAATTGCGTGTCACGGGGGTTTGTGCACAGATTATTTCATCACCCAGGTAATAAGCATAGTTTTCTGATCCTCATCCTCCTCCCACCCTCCACTCTCCATCGCCTTGACTCTTAATAGTGGTCTACATTTCTTCTCACTTTGGCAACCTTAAGTAAGTATCTCCTCTGTGGGCTCCATTCTCTCTCTCCCTCTTTCCAGCTCCCTTGGTTCTTAACCCTTCTGCCTGCTTTCCGGGGTCCAAGTTTTCTTCCTCTTAGGAGTAGAGGGAGCACTCCAAGGGGCTTTGCAAACTGTGGATGGAAGGAGGAAAATGAAGACAAATCCTTCCCCATCTAACCTCAGGGTAAAAAAAAAAAATCTACCAAATAAACACACATCTTTGAGTAAAATTAGCTGCCTCTTAGCTAAAACTGGTGTGCTATTCTACTCAAAGCACCACTTGGTTTTTCCAAAGGAAGTGAGCCAAGTACAAAAATATGTATCCTCAAAGAAGAATTTGTTGAAAATTAGATTGTCAAAAGTCAATTTGCCAGAAATGTCAATTTGCCAAACGATTCACTGCATCACTGAGAATGTTTTTAACTTGATGTTGTAGTTTCACCACCATGAAAGCAAAATCACTCATGTCCTAGGTAGGCAGGCTAGCCACAAGATAATGCAGCCCTGCCATCATCACCCATTGCATTAAAGAACTGCCCTGGGGGTTGTCTTTATTACAGACAATATCTATAATCCAGGTTTGGGATTGACAAACTTTTTTTTGGTGTGGGGGATGGAGTCTTGCTCTGTTGCCCAGGCTGGAGTACAGTGGCATGATCTCGGCTCACTGCAACCTCTGCCTCCCGGGTTCAAGTGATTCTTCTGCCTCAGCCTCCCAAGTAGTTGAGATTACAGGCGTCCGCAACCAAGCCCATGCTAATTTTTGTATTTTTAGCAGCGACTGGGTTCCACCATGTTGGTCAGGCTGGTCTTGAACTCCTGACCTCGTGATCCGCCCAGCTCAGCCTCCCGAAGTGCTGGGATGACAGGTGTGAGCCACCGTGCCCGGCCGACAAACTTTTTTTTATAAAGGATCAGACAGTAAATGTCTTAAGTTTTTCAGATCATACTGCCTCTGCCACAACTGCTCAACTCTCAACTCTGGCACTGTAGCAGGAAAGCAGTCCTATACCGTATGAGCATGAATGAACATGGCTGAGTTCCAGTAAAACTTTACTTACAAAAACAGACAGTGTCTGCCATTTGGTTCACAGGCCATAGTTTATCGACCCCTGATTTAGACTAACACATTTGCCAATACTAATTTGAGAAGAAATAGAAGACCCGATTAGTGTTATACCTGAGAAAGAACTTGAATTAATAGTTTTAAATTTTTCCCACAGAGAAATTATAGGCCCCAGATGGTTTTTACAGGTGGATCCTTCAAACTTTCATAAAACAGATAATTCTAGTTACATATAAATTCTTCCATGCAAGAAGTAAAAATGAAATTCTTTAACTTGTTTTGTAAAGCTAATATAGTGTAGATAACACAACCAGCCAAGGATGATATGAGGGGAAAATATACAAACCCCCCATCTCAAAAACATACACAAACACAAGAATTTAAAAATAGATACATAGAAAAAAAAAACCAGCCAGAAAATGGACATAGTTAAGCAGTGTATAGAAAGAAATACACCATGATTAAGGCAAAGAGACAGGATGATCCTCTATCTTTTCTTTTCTGTAAAAAATGGGATGCTTTAACACTAGGAATCTATTGATGTAACTAAGAAATTAAAGGGAGAAAATTATATAGTCAATCAATAGATGCAGAAAAAGAAACTTAATGAAGTCAGTCATGAATGGATATTGGTAAATAGTTTTTGCAATATATTTGGCAAACTGGTAATAGCAGATAACCTTCTTAACCAGATAAGAAGATATGTACCAAAAAACCTACCACAAGTATCATATTTAAAAATGCAAACTTTATGATATCTTTAAAAATCAAGAATAAGAAAATAACCCTGAATTCAACTCCTATTCAATATTGTACTAGAAATAGAAATAAGAAGTTTAGGGATAGAAAGTGAAAAACAAAACTCATTATTTCTAAACAATGTTATCTTCAAAGAAAATCCAAGAGAATATATACAGCATTTAGAACTAGTAAGAGTAATATCATATCATATCATTGTAGTAATATTATACAACAAAATAGTATATAGCAGGAAAAATGAATGAACTATATCTGTATTATTAATATGGTTAATATTAATGTAGTTAAATCTCAGGGTTAGGTAGAAAAAAAGCAAATTGAAAAAGGATACAAGCAGCATAATACTGCTTATGACATTTCTTTAAGACACAATACAATACCATATATTTGTGTTTACTCTTGTAAAAACTCAGAAATAATTGGGACAGAGAAGTTGCTTTCTAATGTGAGAATTACTTCTGGAAAGAGAGAGAGGGGAATGGAGATGCATTTCGGCTTCACCTTTATCTGTAGTTTTACTTTCTTTCCAAAAGGATCTAAGGCAACTGTTAACCTTTCTTTGATCTGGTGGTGGGTATATTTGTCCATATGACATTTTTCTTCTTAATTTTCTGTAAGCTTGAAATCTTTCCTAATTAAAACCACTTTTAATAGAAAAGAAAAGGAGCCATGATGAAAACTGTCAGGTCTTTGAGTAGGTTCTGGCTGCTCCTATGAGTACAGGAAAACACACGGAGGTCATCCTGCCCACACTAGGGCGACACAAGCCTCTAGACCCTGAATTCTTGAGATCACTGTGGCTTCCTGCTCTGCCACCCCACTCAGAGCTACCCTACTCTGCAGGTGCCTTGGAAGGATAAGGTTCTCTTGGGGCAGTGGACACTGTTAGAAATGAAGGCAGCCCATTCCATAGACCCCTTTCCATGGGCAGGGGTCACTGTTAGAAATGAAGGCAGCTCACTCCATAGACCCCTTTCCATGGGCAGGGGTCACTGTTAGAAATGAAGGCAGTCCATTCCATAGACCCCTTCCATGGGCAGGGGTCACTCTTAGAAACGAAGACAGTCCATTCCACAGACCCTTTCCATGGGCAGGGATCACTGTTAGAAATGAAGGCAGTCCATTCCATAGACCCCTTCCATGGACAGGGGTCACTGTTAGAAATGAAGGCAGTCCATTCCATAGACCCCTTCCATGGGCAGGGATCACTGTTAGAAATGAAGGCAGTCCATTCCATAGACCCCTTCCATGGGCAGGGGTCACTCTTAGAAACGAAGACAGTCCATTCCACAGACCCTTTCCATGGGCAGGGATCACTGTTAGAAATGAAGGCAGTCCATTCCATAGACCCCTTCCATGGGCAGGGGTCACTCTTAGAAACGAAGACAGTCCATTCCACAGACCCTTTCCATGGGCAGGGATCACTGTTAGAAATGAAGGCAGTCCATTCCATAGACCCCTTCTGTGGGCAGGGGTCACTCTTAGAAATGAAGGCAATCCACTCCATAGACCCTTTCCATGGGCAGGGGTCACTATTAGAAATGAAGTCAGTTCATTCCATGCATGACCCCATCCTATGAACGTGATCTTCCATTTCCCATCTGGTATCATCTGAAGCTCAGTTTAAAATTATCTTCCATAAAACTGTCATAAGAAATTTAAGACAAACAGATTTGTTTATCCTTGGGCTGAACTGCAGGCACACCTAATAAAGGTGGGTATTGTCCTCTTAATCCCTTCATTTGAAGGCCAAGAAGAGTCATATCTTTAGGAGAAATTATGTTCCCCTCTGACTTCTACTATGGCTCAAGCCTTCAAACCTTCAACTACCTTGAATACTATGAATTTGAGGCTGAGGCAGTGAAAGTACACAATGAGCTCAGCACTCGTTTTTGTAGCCCAAAGTAAGAATATGCTCAAAGAATCATGGGAACATGCCAGAAAGTCACAGGAGCCAGCATAAAGGGGTTTCCAAGTGATCATCAAAACCCATGGAATAAATCAGGTTCCATGAGACTCTAGTCACATAAATTAATAAATGAAAACATAAATAGGTGGAAGAGAGAGAAAGTCCTCCTTTGTAATAGAATGATGACTACTGAATGTCAAAAGAATGAAAAAAACAAATACCACAGAATTGGAATATGAAGGAAAACAGCTGTGAAAGCGTGGAAGGCAGAGAGTAATGGGACCCAGTGTGCATGCTGATTGAAGAACAAATATATATCCCTGCTCACAGAAAAAGAGCCTACTTTCCCAACTCCGCCTCTTCTTCCCACCTCCTGAAAAGCCCATTTTCTTATTGACTCCTCTGAGATTCAAAAGGCTCTTTTCTCTTAATGGTGTTTTCACTTGCCCCCAAATACCCAAAGAGTAGTACCACTGTACCCCAATGTAAACAAAAAAATCGATGGCTGGACCTCCCCTTTAGGGAAAGGAAGCAACATGGAAATGTGGGCTTCATATTTACCTAGACCAAGAAATGGAAACGGGCTTCGTGACTTTCTTGATGTGTGACCTTGAAAAGCCCACTTTCTTTATGCTCTGATTATCTCATCTGTACAACTCGGATTAAAATTATTTCTCTACTTCACTGAATGGCAATCCAATTATTCACCATGTGAGAAGGTGCCTGTAAGCCACAATGCCAGCAGACACTGAAGGTGTTATAGAATTCACAGAGATTCTTAAGAAAGGGCTGGGGAGAGACAGTGTGGTCCACCTGCCTGCAGGCCAAGGTCAAAATCATTATTCTTGACATTTGAATAATACACTGAACCCTTTTGAAAAATAAAAGTCAGACAGCAAGCACTGACTTAAATTAACTTTTATTATAATGCTTCTTCTATATGAAGAAATGTAGAGCTAGGTTTTGACTTCTTACGCTGTGAGAACATCTTTTAAAGAAGAATGTGAATAATGGCGTCTAGGAACCTCCGGATTGAGGGCCTGAGAAAAACAGTGGAAGTGGAAGAGCAGCCTCTTGAAAGGGAATGTCCAGCCACTTCCTCTTTTTCCTCTTTTCCACAGAAAATTTAACTAGCTGTGTTCAGATCAACATGATGTAAAAAAAAAAAAAAAAAAAAAGTTTCCATCCTGGCTTACACGGTGAAACCCCGTCTCTACTAAAAATATTTTAAAAATTAGCCGGGCGTGGTGGCGGGCGCCTGTACTCCCAGCTACTCAGGAGGCTGAGGCAGGGGAATGGCGTGAACCCGGGAGGCGGAGCTTGCAGTGAGCAGAGATCACGCCACTGCACTCCAGCCTGGGCGACGGAGCCAGACTACGTCTCAAAAAAAAAAAAAAAAAAGTTTTTGATTTTTGAAAAAAATCAGCTGTGTGCTTGCTTCTTCAAAAAGGAGACTATACCAGGGCAGAAGATATTCCTATAAATACTTATGATTGACATCTGTAAATATTTATAGTATTAACTTTTTGTGGACACACAGTAGGGTGGGGCGGGGGTACTGGCCTCCAGGGGAAGGGTAGATGTTTTGGTTGTTTCTATCCTGTAAGGACTGTCTGATGGCTACAAGTGTTAACGAAAAGCCAAACTGTATTGATCACATTTAAAAGCTCTCTCTCCAGAGTGGGCTATGCCACACTGCAGTATATTTATACAAGGGAATACTCTATAGCTATTAAAATGAACAAAACATAGCTACATGGTACAACAGGGGTGAATCTCACAAACAAAGCAAAAAATGCAAGTCACAAAGAAGACATACAGTGTGATTTCATTCATATAAAATTCACAAACAGCTAAGTCCACTCTATCATACTGCGATGCATACATACATCATAAAATCAAAAAGAAAAGCAAGAAAATGATTCTCACAAAAGGGAGGCTGGTGATGACCTGGGGAGGGGACACTGGGAGGTTAGGGGTGCTTGCAAAGCTCCCTTTCCTGGCCTGAGTGGTGGTTGCACAGGGGTTTCCTTAATTATAATGTAATTTGTGTAATTACAATGCATTAAGATGTATTTTTTAAAAACATTTTCTCTTTGTATAGATCACATTACTCAAAAAAACAAGGAGGAAAGCTGAAGCAAATATGACAATATTAACTAATCTCAATACCTGAATTAATATCTGAATTAATTCAATGAATGAATGAATTGAGTATCTCAAATTCTCCTGGGTCTATATCATTAATTATTATACTGCTATATGAAAAAAGCCAGGCCAAAAAAAAGATTACATACATTATATATGGAATTTGATATTCCATTTGTATAAATTTCCAGAAAATGCAAACTAACCTAGAGTGGGAGAAAGCAGACCAGTGGGTGCCCGGGGGCAGGGGCTTTCAAAGGAGCCCAGGGAAACTGTTGGGGATGATAGATACGTTGATTATAATGATGGTTTTGCAGTGTATACTTTCATTAAAATGTATCAAGTTATACTCTTTAAATATGTACAGTTTATTGTATGTCAGCTATACATCAACAAAGCAGTTAAAAAAAAAACTCCCCTGTGCCTTTTCATATGTTTCTCATAGTCTTCAATATGCATATACCGCTTTGGAAATGAGGAAGATACTTTTAAATGGTCAGAGAAACCTAAGTACCTTGAAGCTGTCTACCAGAGTTGTATGTATGCTTGTGGTCAGTCATGGGTTTCAATTATGTCAATGTATTTCTGTTCTGCTTTTGATAGAAAAAAGACCTCCACGCTCTTCCCTTCTGTCTTTTCTCCTCTCTCCCCTCTTTCTTTTCCCCTCTTCTCTATGTCCCTCTCTCTCTCCCTCCCTTCCTTCTTCCCGGTCTCCCTTCCCCTTCTCTCTCCTTCTCCCCTTCTCCTCACTCTATTTCCTTTCTCTCTCTCCCTCTCTCTCCTCCCACCCTTTCTTATCAGTCTATTTCCTTTCTCTGCCTTTCTCTCTCTCTTTTTCTTTCTCTATCGCTCTTCTTCCCCCTCCTCTCTCCCTCTCCCTCTCTCCTTTTCTCTTTGGTTCTCACTCTTGCTCTTTATCAGAAAACACTTTTCTTCAACTGAGCAGGCAGCTTTGGGAGACATGACAGCACTCATAATAATGACAAACGATCATTTCTGTCATTTAATAGCATTTTATAGTTCACAACATGATTTCTCATATCTGTCTTCTGATTCTCACAACAATCCTTGGGTATAGTAACAGGAAAATAAAAAGCAACTGTAACCGCTTCTGCCTTCTAAGAAGGGTGGTAAATTTCACAACAGTGGGAAAGTAAATTTCTTTACTGCCCCTTCCACTTTCAGAGACTGTTAGTGAAGACAGCAGATGAAGGACAGAGACGTTTCTTCTGCTCCAGTTCCCCACCCTTCAGCAATGGCATGGCCTCTTAGTTTTAATTAAAAAATGCATCCCTGGCTATGCAAAGATACATCCGGAGCTGAATTGAGGGTTGCGGCAAACACTGCTGTTGGCCTATCCAAAATTTATTCTTTAGGGCCCTGACTTTTTGGTGAGCAGAAATGTGTCCCCACTGAAAAATTAGGCTTCTTATCCTCCCTTCCAGATAAGAACGGTCATGTGACTACCTTCAGGCTAATGGAATGAAGAAACTATTGTGTAGGATTGGAAATGCTCCCTAAAAAAGTGGCTGACTCTGTTGATAGGTCTCTTGTTGACCTTCCTTCTTCCTCTACCTGAAATATGGATGTAATAACTGGTGCTGTGGCAGCCACTCTGCAGGCATGAGGTGGCCTTGATTGAGGACAGTGAGCTTGTGCTAAGTACACCAAAACAGAAACACAAGAGGAGATAAGGACATTAATGAGATGGTAGCATTACCACATCAGCCCTGGAATGCTTCTGTGGTTTGGATGTGTCCCCTCACCTCAAATTCAGGCGTTGCCAATGTAATATATTTAGTGTGGCTTTTTAGAGGTGGTCAGGTTATGAGGGCTTCTTCTTTGTTACTGGAATTAAGGTCATTTTAAAAAAGCCTTCACACAGCAGGATTTGGCTAGCTTGCTCTTCACCTCTTCTGCCATGTGAGCATGCAGCGTCCTGCCCTTATAGTGGATGCAGTCTTACCAGACAATGAAACCGAACCTCCTAGTGCCTTGATATTGGACTTCAACACCTCCAGAACTATGAGGAATACATTTCCATTGTTTATACATTACCAGCCTGTGGTACTCTATCATAGCAGCCCAAAATGGACAAGCCAAATGCCTACTTCAAGACTTCTTTTACCTGAGAGAAAAACCTTAGACCTAATTTAAGGCATATTTTATAGGTCTCTGTTGGGCCAAAATATAGTTTCTAAATGATAGAGAATTGATGAGCTTAGTGATTCTGTGTTTTAAAGTGAAGAATGAGGAACTTCCGGGATGAACGCTGCAGAAAGGTTCTCTAAAAAGAAGAAGCAACAAGCAACACAGTGATGCAAACTTCTCTTTCCTCAAGTCTTCTATAATGGCAGCTACATGTGTGTAGATGCCTTGTGTGCTTATGAGGGGAAATCAGGGAAAAGGGGTTGCATTTCCTCAACAATGTGGTATGAGACCGGAACAGCACATGTGAGAAAGCAAATTGATCCATCCATGAAATTAATTCAAAATAAACAGGATCTCAGAGGTAGAGAGGACAAGGAAACATTACCATCTATACCACCCCCCCACCCTGTTTCCTACCCAGAAAGTCTAGAGAAGCTTGTCTCACTACACTGGGGTGGCTTTTGAACCAATACCATTTGCATCCCACAGGACAGGTGCTGAAGTTAGCATTGGGATAAGAGGAAGTCAGCTCATTTTATAATGAGGACCAGAAAGGTGAAGGGACAGCTGGATTGAAAGTCAGCTCTTCCAGCTTCTGCACAGCAAAAGAAACTATCATCAGAGTGAACAGGCAACCTACAGAATGGGAGAAAATTTTTACAATCTACTCATCTGACAAAGGGCTAATATCCAGAATCTACAAAGAACTCAAACAAATTTACAAGAAAAAAACAAACAACCCCATCAAAAAGTGGGCAAAGGAGATGAACAGACACTTCTCAAAAGAAGACATTTATGCAGCCAACAGACACATGAAAAAATGCTCATTATCACTGGCCATCGGAGAAATGCAAATCAAAACCACAATGAGATACCATCTCATACCATTTAGAATGGTGATCATTAAAAAGTCAGGAAACAACAGGTGCTGGAAAGGATGTGGAGAAATAGGAACACTTTTACACTGTTGGTGGGAGTGTAAATTAGTTCAACCATTGTGGAAGACAGTGTGGCGATTCCCCCAGCCATCCCATTACTGGGTATATACCCAAAGGATTATAAATCATGCTGCTATAAAGACACATGCACACGTATGTTTATTGCAGCACTATTCACAATAGCAAAGACTTGGAACCAACCCAAATGTCCATCAATGATAGACTGGATTAAGAAAATATGGCACATATACACCATGGAATACTATGCAGCCATAAAAAAGGATGAGTTCATATCCTTTGTAGGGACATGAATGAAGCTGGAAACCATCATTCTCAGCAAACTATCACAAGGACAAAAAACCAAACACCGCATGTTCTCACTCATAGGTGGGAATTGAACAATGAGAACACATGGACACAGAAAGGGGAACATCACACACTGGGGCCTGTCGTGGGGTGAAGGGACGGGGGAGAGATAGCATTAGGAGATATACCTAATGTAAATGACGAGTTAATGGATGCAGCACACCAACATGGCACATGTATACATATGTAACAAACCTGCACACTGTGCACATGTACCCTAGAACTTAAAATACAATAAAAAATAAATAAATAAAAATAAAAAAAAAAGAAAGTCAGCTCTTCCAATGTCAAGGTTTGTCTGTTTTTTATAATGCCTTAGTTACACCTGGACTCAAGAGGAAGAAGGAGAGAGGAAAGAGAACAGCCACCTAAGCAACCAGGTAGGCCATGTGGGTCCTGGTGGCCAGTGACAACAGCTATCACTGCCAATTCCCTTGTCACAAGCATGTTTATGTGTACACGTTGCCTCCCTCTCATGGAGGTGTGTATATGAAAGCCAGGTACGTATAGGTATTTTAAGCGCTTCTTATTATGGTAGCAAGAGCATGAAGTGTAAAAATCTAGGCTTGAATCCCAGTTCTGCCTTTACTATGTGCGTGACCTTGGGCAAATTCCTTCCCCTCTCTGGGCCTCAATTTTGTCATTACTGTCGGAAGGAATTGGTCCAATTAAGTTCTAAGGTCCAATCCTGCTCTAACCTTCCAGAAGCTTATATAAAATATATCATCAAAGTAAGATAAAATCTATTAAGCACTGAGGCCTGGCGTAGTGGCTCACACCTATAATCCTAGCTATTCAGGAAGCTGAGACATGAGAATTGCTTGAACCGGGGAGGTGGAGGTTGCAGTGAACCGAGATTGCACCACTGTGCTCCAGCCTGGGCAACAGAGGGAGACTCTGTCTCAAAAAAAAAAAAAAAAAAAAAAAAAAAAAACTATTGAGCACTGAGAATAAACTCAGCTTTTTATAAATAGATGTGGCATAACAATGAGAAGCCATTATTTCACAAATTGCAGTTCTTAGGGGAACAGTACAGATCTATAACTAGATGAGCCACGAATGCACAGTTGCTTATTCCTATACTATCCTTAATCACTCCATTACTATTTTGATAAATATTACAGCACATTTCTAGATCTTCACACCTAGGTACCTCAGTACCTGCTTTAAACCTTGAAAATAATTTCCTTTAAATAAAAATTAAATAGACATAATAAGAATTTAAAATATGTTCTGGTACTGGCTCAATAGCACAAGAGCATGTGACATGAAGCTATTATAATAACATCAGCATGGCCATGGGAGGATTTTATTAGACATATCAGATACTTTATTAAACACCCAGAGCCTTCTCATCATAAACGCAGCCAAGTAGCCCCAGAGTGATGGGGAGGAAGCCCCTCGTGAGCTCTAATCTCTTTATTCTGGTATTTAATAAGTATGAATAAGCAGGGATGGATGGTATCATTTACAAGTCGTCATGAACCCAGGAAAAGGGTGATTTCAAAGGTTCCTTTGGGGTCGTTGAGGCCTTGTCTATAAAATGTGCCTGGATTATCTGGGTTTCTCTTCATCCACAGTACCTTGTCTTCCTCTTCATCCGCAGTACCTCATCTTCAGCTGCACTAGACTCCCAAGAACTAGATAAAGGGAGACTCTGGAGTGTGGAACCCTCACCTGCAAGTACGTCACTGAGTTAGCCACAAAAGCATTCTCCAATTGTTCGATCTTGTTCCCTAGCAGCCTACATTATTGTACCTGAATAGGGAATAGGGAAAGTCTTCCTGTTCCCTGCAACTGGAAAGCAGTTTAAATACATTACACATGTACATAGAGCTCTTCCTTGACATTTACAGAGTGGCCCAAAGAAGGCAGGGATTCCCCAAGAGCTGTGAGCTGCCCCATCACAAAAGGTCTTCTAGCAAAGTCAAAGGCTGAATAGAGGATTTCATAATCAAATTGGGAGTGGGAAGGGAAGGCTGGCCTACGGGACTTCAGTTTCCTTTTCAGTCCTAAAAGTTGAAGATTCTATGACTGATGTAGGACCAAATGCTACTCAATTGTTGATAATATTTGTTATTCAAGGCTTATGTGCCAGGAAACTGTGCTGAATACTTCAATTCTTTCATTTAACCCTCAAATGAAATAAAAGTCAGCCCCGCATCCCTTCTATATGGTTCTATATCTGATTATCCACAGACCAGGGAACTGAGGTTCACAGGCAGCTGAGCCACGAGATCACATGGCTCATTAAGTGCCAGGCAGGGTCTAAGGCCCCCCGAGAGCCTGTGCTTTCTACCTTTCAGGGGTGCTTCACCCACACAGGGGCAGAGTTACACAACTGGATCATAAAGGGAGCTTGCCAGAGCTCCAGCCTGAAATTGTTCCCCTACCTCTGGCCACTGTTTGTCAAGGATCTGTACAGGAAAACAGGAGATCCAGGGGTGACAGAGGTGGGAAAATCAAGAGTTTGTGGGCTGCAGGGAGAAGACTCAAAGGTCAAATCCTTTTAGCTACTGTACTGTGAACATGAGAAAGATGCTCAGGAGTAGGTTTATCCCCAAAAGGGACATTCCAGGGAAGGGAAATTCTAACCAAAAGTATTCCTTTTTCCTTTGAGTCACAGGCTTAGTTCCTCTGGGGGACCTTGGCCAGGCAGGATGTTTGAGGCTAGAGCCAGCCCTTGTTCCCCCTCTTCACTGTGCAAATCCCTCCTGGCAGAAAGCCACCCTCTCTCAAGGCTGGGCTGCTGTTTTTAGAGCCCCTCCTACAATCCATTCATGGCCTGAGCCCACCTGAGGAGCCTGAGGTTCTCTGGCTATTCACAGATGCTGAGATTAGAGTCAGTAGAAGGTGGAAGATAAATTTAAGAGGCCTGGCTTTCTCTCTCTCTCAAAAGGCAGCCCCCAGCAGTGTTTGTTCTCAAAGCAGCCCTGGGAAGAAGGATGGTCACTTTCCTTTCTTCCAAAGATAATTGAAGAGAAGTAAGATAGTACCTGTGCTTGAAAGCAAAATGACCACAATTAATCTCTAAGCACAGGGCCTAGCCATTAAATTCTTTGGAGAAACAACTTTAGGAGTTTAACGACAATCAAGAGCATAAAATTGAATTAAGAGAAATAGTAATTAAATCAGGAAAGAAGTTTTTGCAAAGGGGATGGTAAAGGAAATTAAAACCAGTAATGTTGAAAAATGTGGTGGGCAGAGCTGGGGGAGGGGGCGCTTGGTGGAGAAGAGCAAAGAGCCAAGCACAAAGCAAACCAGGTTGGGAGATGCAGAATGTATGGCACTCAGAAAAGGAATTTGGAAATTGTTCTCCTTGAAAGACCAGGTGTCTGGCACTTCCAATTTGTGTCTAAATATGCCCAAATCCTAATGGGGACAAGCTTTCTTTTATGAAAATAGAAGCATCCACTTGGATAAAGTATTTTTTTTTTAAAGCTGTAGACTTAAGTAGGGTGACCAACAGTCCTGATTTGTCCAGGACTATCTCGGTTTTAGTACTCAAAGTCCCATGTCCCAGGAAACCCCTCAGCCTGGAGAAAACCCCTCAATCCAGGGCAAACCAGAATGGTCACCTTAACTGGGAGGCAGAGAGCCCTGGCTCCCCTCTCTGCCATACAGTCAGTAGCTATAGAACTTTGTGTGAGTCACTCCAACTCTGTGGGCAACAGTTTTCTCACCTGTAAAAGAAGTTGTCATGAATTCCTCAAAAGAGTACAGAAGTTGCTATATGTCAAGATATCTAGAACAATGTGAATGTTGGAAAAGCTTTCAGTAAAAGTTTGATAAAGGTGAATTGAAGTTAAGAATATTGATAAAGAAAATATTAGCAAACACAATCCAGTAGCACATTAAAAATAATACATCATGACTTTTTTGGAGGTCCCCAAGACCACCACATATTCAATGATTTTCTAGAATGACTCAGGTTTCAATCTATAATCGTCCTCACAGTTAAGGATCATTACAGGGAAATGACATGTATTAGTCTGTTTTCATGCTGCTGATAATGACACACCTGAGACTGGGAAGAAAAAGAAGTTTAATGAACTTACAGTTCTGAATGGCTAGGGAGGCCTCACAATCATGGCGGAAGGCAAGGAGGAATAAGTCACGTCTTACATGGGTGGCTGCAGGCAAAGAGAGCTTGTTCAGGGAAACTCCTGTTTTTAAAACCATCAGATTTCATGAGACTCATTCACTATCATGAGAACAGCGCAGGAAAGACCTGCCCCCATAATTCAATCACCTCCCACTGGGTTCCTCCCATGACACACAGGAATTGTGGGAGTTACAATTCAAGATAAAATTTGGGTGGGGACACAGCCAAACCGTATCAGGACACAACAGAATCACCAGAGGAAAAAGACATGGGTGGAATGAAGAAATCCATGCACAGTCTTCCTATATTCTCTCCCTTCTGTAAGGGACACTGCAAGCAAGTTCCTTTCTCCAGCAACAATCAATGCAATAATGTTTCTGCCAGGAAGCCTGTTAGAGACTCAGCACCCAAGGTTTTTTTGTTGGTGGCTAGCCACATGGGCCTCTTCTGCCTGGCAACTACCAAAATTCCAGACTCTCAGAGGAATTCCCTTCCTCAGAAGGAAAGCTGGTGTACTGGATAAACCAGATTGTCAATCAGCCCAATCAGCCTTATCAGTTAGGGAATGATTCAAATGCCAAGTTTTCAGACACCAGCCAAGGGCCAACCTTGCAAACAGACCATTCTAGAAATAGCAGGGTCTGGCTGGCTATCATAACTCTTTTCAGCACAATGACCAAGTGGAGTTCATTCCGGGAATGAAAGAATACACATAAGTGATCACTAGAATCTGGCTCCCTAAGCTGCTATGTATAACAGCAAATCCCAGCTGGCTGTGCCTTCACTGGTCCAAGTTCTATACATGGTGATGTGAATGCCATCAGCTCTGCTAAGCAAACTGGTCACTACCAGATTCCCTGCTAAAAATTTACCATCAGCCAAGGTCCTCTTGGTGTCTCACATCAGAACACTGGATTTTTCTCAGTTCACCTGGAGATGAACAACTCGAGATGACTACATCCAGACCAATCTAAACAGAAACAACGCTTGCCTCATGCATAAAGGGGCCAACTTTTTATTTACAATGGAGGATATATCCTTCTAGTGAGCCAAAATGCTTGTGTTTCAAATGTGGGGTACCACATTTCTCAAGAGTAAGATATCTGGAAAGCATAATCAGTCACCAGAAAATTGTTTTAAGCCAGGCACGGTGGTTCACACCTATAATCCCAGAACTTTGGAAGGCCAAGGCAGGGGGATCACTTGAGGCCAGGAATTTGAGATCCTACCTCTACAAAAAACAAAAAAAGTTAGCCAGGCATGGTGTTCACACCTGTAGCCCCACCTACTCAGGAGGCTGAGGCAGGAGGATTGCTTGAGCTCAGGTAGCATGTCTTCTGATATAGCTTGGATATCTATATAGTGTCCCTGCCCAAATCTCATATTGAAATGCAATCCCCAATGTTGGAGGTGGAACCTGGTGAGAGGTGGTTAGAGCATGGGTGTGGTTTCTCGTATTGCTATAAAGAAATACCTAAGACTGGCTAATTTGTAAAAAAAAAAAAAAGTTTACCTCACTCACAGTTCCACAGGCTGTACAGGAAGCATGGCTGGAGAGGCCTCAGGAAACTTAGAATCACGGCAGAAGGCAAAGGGGAAGCAGGTACTTCTTACATGGCCTGAGCAGAAGGAAGAGAGAGGCAGGGAGGTGCCATACACTTTTAAAGAACCAGATCTCACAATAATTTACTACCACAAGAACACCAAAGGGGAAATCTGCCCCCAGGATCTAATCACCTCCCACCAGGCCCCACTTCCAACACTGGGGGTTACAATTTGACATGAGATTTGGGCAGGGACACAGACCCAAACCATATCACACAGTCTCAGGTATTTCTTTATAGCAGTGCGAGAACAGCCTAATACATCCTCTATAAAAAGAGGCACTGCTATGCAAAAAAGAACGGAATGAAGGGCTCTGTGGTCTCTCAAGGCCTTCCAGCTCTACAGCTATGACTGTGCATCCCAGCAGGTGCTAGTACACACACAAAAAGGTGTACTTCCCCAGACACAGTGCAGACAACGCAAAACAAATAGTACCATGGTTACAACTTCAAAGAAGAGAAAGGGGGACAAATTTAACACACCTGTTTGGGTGATGGGCCTAGAATAAAGTATATGCCCAGTGACCCTGGCCCAACATTGTGATTTCTGCTTTGGGCTCCTGCTTTAGGGAGTGGAGACTCCCAGTTGAGTGTTCTCAAAATCTGCTATGTAGCAGCTGCCGATTCCTTCCAGGTGCCCCTGATGCATGTTAAACTTTGGGAACCACTCATCTAAGCAGCAAGTTGCTCTATATTCTACAACCCAGACCAATTTAGATAGATCCCTAGAAGAATGAGCATGTTTTCTTACTGGCAACTGTATTATTGAGTAGAACAGGAAAGACAATAGAGCACGCAACTACATGATTCATTATCTACGATGCGTGTGACCAGAGTCAATGGGAAGAAAAATGAGTATGCAAGTTTGCAGGACTAATTTAATCTTCATATATGTAATTCAAATTCTTCCCCTCATGTCTTCATTTGCTTTCTGAGGCATAAACTTCTAGACCTTTCCTTAAAATGGAGCAATCCAGACTTTGTATGACTACACCTTTGATTCTGATCTGGTGCATTTGCATGTTTTATCTTATTTTAATGCCTTCAGCATGGGAAAGAGACCCAGTTGCCAGAGTGACCAGGAATAGCATTTCAACAGTTTAGCCCTTACTCAAACCTTAACCCTACTTGGTCAATTTCACTGTGTTCCGGGCTCACCTAACATTTGTGGTCACAAAAATGCAAAACACTGCAGTTCTGCTAGCTGCTTCTTCCTGTTTTGTCTCTATAAAGTCTCATGAACTTGACTTTCTCCTAAAGTTGCTTAACATAGTTGATTTTATTTTTACTAGCTAGCCTTGCTGTCTTCACTCCTTCCCCTTTGATTAACAATGCCCACTATTCAAAGCCTACCACTTAGTTTACCTACTTCCAGAGCCTACCCTCTAGAGAGGTCAACAGGCTTATGCACAGGCTCAAAATTGGGTTCATAGTGCAGTACTGGGAAGAAGCCCTGGTCTGGAAACAGGAAAGACTGGTTCTGGCCTCTGTTCTGCTACAAACCTGCTGCACAATCTCAGGCAAGTCCCTTCCCCTCTCTGGGCCTGTCTCCTCTGTCATACAATGGAGAAAACCCAGTGAACTCGCAGCCCTTCCAGCTAGGACATCTCAGGATTCTCTGCTTTTCCTCTGTTGGACAAGCGATCATACAGTATGGATTTCCTGGGGACAGTGCCAGTTTTGCAATCCCTGGCACCACAGCCCATGCACCATGAGCATACTAGTTCTTAAACTGTGGTCCTGACTTTGATTTCACCAATGGCAGGGGGGTTTGAGAGGGCTCCCTACTGGTTTTTCCATAATCACATAGCCATTTCTAATTTGTAGCCCCAGATAGGAATAGGATCCTAGTATACAAATGCCCAGTCCATTTAAGCTAATGACCTTGCCAGGTCATTTCTAAAACCCCAATAAAAGGGCATGGCACACAGTGCTCAGTAAATGTCTGCTGATGCCTAAACACTATGCTTTCTCTATAACTGCAGGAGCTCCATAGAATGAACAAAGCTCAGAAGGACTGAAATACAAAAACCAATTCCTTCTGCAGAATCTAAAACCTCAAACTAAAGCTATTTAAGGCTTGAATTACATCAAACAATAGTGGGGCACATTCTTGGGACTGTTATTTTTAAAGGCACTACCTTTCAAGCTCTATTGTTGTGACACCCTTCCCTCACCCCAAATACTTAAGAATCCCATCTACGTAACTCTAGTAGGTCAGTCAAAGATCTGCAGTGAAATCCCAGGTCTTCTGCTTATCAGCTGAGTGGCTTAAGCTTCAGTTTCCTCCTGTGTAAAATGGGGCAAAGAGCAACTCCTCATTAGATTGCTGATTAAATAAAAAAACCGTATCTCTAAAATTGTTGCAAATAAGCACTTGTTAACTGTTAGTCAAGGAGTTAAGGATGATCTACCCCAAAATATGCCGATTTGATATACTGATTATTTAAGGAACTGTAAGCACTTAAACAACTGTAGTTGTGGAAAGGGTTATCTGACCTGTACTTTCCTACATGTAGCAAACCATAAAAGATCCTTTGAGGAGGATGCCTTCCCCATACCAAGGTGAGAAAATATCAGGCCCTGAGCATTGCTGCTGCAATGAACCTGTACAAATAAACTTATTGAAGAAACCCTTATCTTCCACTATCTCTACAACCCTCCACCCCATATATCTCCTGGTGACTTCCCTAGAATTTACTGCCCCCCTCTCAAATCCCTTTGCCCTGTCATTTCTTCACAAATTTATTGTTCTTTGTCTAAAACCTGTAAGAGTTTTCTCCCTTGGCTATTTCCTAGGGTCTTTACTCTCTTGTGAGGGTCCCCATGTACAATGTAAAAATTAATACAATGTGCATGCTTTCCTCCTGTTAATTTGTCTTGTATCAATTTGATTCCAGACCCAGCTGAAGATCCCACTGAAGAACTAAGATGGTAGAGGTGATCTTTAGCTTCCCCTACATTAGCTAGTTAACGCAGCATTCTTACAGGTTTCTCTCGTCAAATCTCTTATCTATTGGGAATTATCACACCTATACTCATTTATGCATAGGAAAAGTGAGATCCAGAGAAGTGAGTTGCCCAAGATCACACAATTGCTTATGTTTTAGGGCCAGCAGTTGAACCCACATCAGGAACACTTCCAATCACAGAAGATGGAGTAAAGTAGATATGCTAAGTTTAGAAGGTGCACCCAAAGAATCAAACAAACTTGGTTCTGGCCCTCCTCTGGCATTTGAAAAGAACAATGGCTCCGGAGCTACCAAGGGTCATCTTTATGAGAATCAAGAGCATGGCTCTCTGCACATAGGAGCTCCACATGCTTGACAGTATTTTCTGTTGAATGAATCCAGCTTTGTAGGCATTTTCATCTATTTTAACTTGATGCCAACATTTGCATGATTTCAGAACATCTTTTTCAATTCTTTCTGTGGGGACACTGGCACCTGGAAGAAAACACTGATGAGGACAGGTGTGAAAACAGAAGCTACAACGTATTTAGCTTCTCCCAGGCACAGATGCTATCCTCATCCACTGTCTCCCTGCAACATGTCTAAGGTAATATTAGGGCCCAGAGACCCTACTCTTTCTAATCCCTACTAGTTTCAGGGACTCACTGGGCCTTTTCTCTAACATATTTTTTCCCCAATGACTTAACAGGCTCGACCCAAACTGCAGTTATAATGTAACTCATTTTTCCAGTTTTCGTTAATGACTTAGAGCTTCTACTCAGCATATGCTAGCGTATGCATCCTTCAGAAATGGTTAGAATTATAGTCCATGCTCAAGGGAGACTGAGGATCTGTTGGGCCAAGGTAGAGATTTAATTAGTTAGGCTTTCAGACTTACTATAGATCCGTATCCCCTAAAGCTCAGGAAACAACACTCTAGGAATATCTATTAAAGAGAATACCTTAAAGAGAAAGGAATACAAAATGTAGTATAGACACATAATATTATTGTTCAGTCTTTAGAAAGGAAATTCTAACATACACTACAGCTTGGATCAATCTTGAGGACATTATGCTAAGTGAAACAAGCCAGTCACAAAAACACAAATACTACGTGATCCCACTTATATGAGGTCCATATGGACTGGGGCAGGAAGAAGGAGTTATTGTTTAATTCGTGGAGTTTCAGTTTGGTGACGGCTGCACACTATGAATGTACTTAATATCACTGAATTATATACTTAAAACTGGTTCAGATGGTAAATTCTATGATGTGTATTTTACAATTAAACAAACAAACAAAAAGGAACAGATTGGACACCATGATTCTCAGCTATGTATGAGCATTGTATCATCAGAGCCCAAAGCAGCTACATAATAGATGTTGTACATCTTTATGCCCAACCCCCCATTTTCCTTCTCTTCCTTCTGCTGAATGAAGCATCTCCCTGTTCTGCCACTGAAACCAGCATCTTATAAATCACTAGCTCAGAAAATTCAGTGACTTTCAGCTAGTAGTCCACTAGAGACCATGATGGGTGCAGCAAAGAGAATGCACCCCTCACAACCAAACAGCTCCCTCATGTGACTGCAGCATCTCCCCCACAGGAAAAGGCCCCTCTCGACAGAGGGACAGATTTCTTTTCCAAATTAAAGGCATAATTTTTAGCTATAATTGGTACCATCAAACTTGGTATCAGGGAAAAAATCCAGTATGGGTACTATCATCTTTAATTTCTTCCGAATGAAATTGAGACATTTTTCCCTGCATTTCAAAAATGAAGACACCTGTTTCATGTAATAAGCAACTCACAGGATCCAAGAAAACCAGTTTCCCATCAATTTTTTCCCAATAAAATACCATTTGTTAGAATTTACAAGAGCTCACTTACCAATATATTTCCCTAGGAAATCTTTTTTAAAGATACATATTCTCATCATTTAAATCTGACACTTTGAATCTAAAAGTACTTTACAGCTAGGATTTTAAAGAACACTTAAGAAACTGCTTAACTGTTCAGACTTTTTCTCAAAAATAGGCTTAGTGTATGAAAAAGATGTTTTTAAAATTATCTGCTTTTTCTTAACTATTAGTAATATACCTCTTTATCATATTGTGACTCTGTTGGACAACTAGGACACTTCCCAGGGAATGCCCTCTCTTGTCAGAAATTCTGGCTTGGAGTTCTGGCTGGAGTATGCTACCTTTGAGCAATGCTCAGTATTTCCTAGGGTGTACCAGAAACTGAATATTTATACCCAGTATGGCAACATAAGCTAAGTGAAACTTAAGTTTTATTTCTGGTTAGAATTATATCAACTCAGTGTAGAAATGCTAGTATCTCACTCTGATTAGATAAGTCTTACCAAATTTTGAGAAATCCAATTTATCAAATGAATTATCTCAAAATGGGTTTAACAATAAGAGGTAGATGAATGGAAATCCCTGGTCTACACTCATAAAATTAAGAACTGAGAAAGAAGAGGCAAAATATAATCTATGGCCCTATTAAAGACAAAGAACAGAGTGCGCCAACATTTCATCCAAGATTTCTGGTTTCTTGTTTGATTGTTCTCCTAAGTACTAGCTTCCTTTGGACACAGATCTGTCTGATGGAGTCAGAGACACACTCCTTGATAACCACAGAACACCCAAAAGGACAATCACCAGGACAGAAATACCTAAAAGAAAACAAGCCAAAGGCAATTACAGAATCTTGGACTTGAATAACCACATGGTCATGTGAGGAACTGTCAATCCAACAAAAAACTCAATATTCACCAGACATATTTTCTACATATTTACTTACAAATCTAAAGGCAGAAAGACTAAGGGCCCTAGCAGTGAGGCATCAACGATCAGACTCAGTATAAGTGAATTTAAAAGTTTATTAGCCATAGAAAAAAACTGATTCCTCAAAATCAATTATTGATAAATCCCCTGTAAAACAGCAAGCTTACAGAAAATTTCTCTCATGAACAGACAGTCACTATACTTTTGGTCCAAGAAATGTTGGGTTTTTTCCTCCTTCTTCAGATGACAGATGGATGTAACTGAATCTACGAACGAGTGTACTTGCCCCAAATGTGCAACATAAATACAGAAGCGATGAACAGAAGACTCATAACCAATACTGGAACAGGGCCACTAGAAATAAGAAGAGAAAGCATGCTTACTTTTAGTAATAATATATTATTAGATCTGCAATACTAAAGATTGCCTAGGGGAAAAGTAGAGGTAAGGTGGGCAGCACTCAAGTTTCATCCAGAAACATTATTTGTATCATTTTAAAATATTCCTAAAATTATTGTTGTAGATACTTTTGAGGGTGTGATGACGGCACTGCAATTGTGTTTAAAAAGGACAAGTCCTTAACTTTTAGTAAAACATACCAAAATATATACAAATGAAATGATCTGATGTCTTGGAGACATTAATCTAATTTCATGTATTTGTTGTCTCCTCAAATAAAAAAAGAAAACTCTTTCAATGAACCAATTACCAAACTTTTTTTTTTCAAATTAAGATTTATTTAAAGACAACCTTCTGAATAAGACCTAGTATTTGCTAGCACACCAACGTGACTATAGTAAAAAATAATTTAATTGTATATTGTAAAATAACTAACAGTATAATTGGATTGTTTATAACACAAAGGATAAATGCTTAAGGTAATGGGGTACCCCATGCACCCTGATGTGATTATTACACATTGTATGCCTGTATCAAAATATCTCACATAACCCATAAATATATACACCTGTATACCCATAAAAATTAAAAATTAAAAGACAACCTTCTTGAGAAGGGTTTAAAATGAGTCCCCTGAAGAGCAAGGGGCTTCAAAGGTTCTCTCTGAGGCTGGGTACAGTGTCTCATGCCTATAATCCCAGCACTTTGAGAGGCTGAGGCCAAGAGTTAGAAACCAGCCTGGGCAACACAGTGAGATTCTGCTTGTACAAAAAATTAGCCAGGCATGGTAGTGCGCACTTGTAGTCCCAACTACTCAGGACTAATTAATCCAAATTTATCCAATTTTGTCTCCTAGAGTAAAGATCACTTGAGCCCAGGAATTCAAGACTACAATGAGCTATGATCATGCCACTGCACTCCAGCCTGGGTGACAGAGCAAAATCCTGTCGCTAAAGGAGAAAAAAAAAAAAATTCTCTCCGAAATACTCAAACTACCTCCACCAAAGACCAAAAGGTTGGTAGTCAGGATACCCCCACCTCACATATCCCCAACCCCAAGAATTACTTCCTAGATATATTCTTACATTATCATATAAGTCTCCAATATAAGAGAAAACAAGAATTCCAGGGAAGGCTTTGTAAACTAAATTTGTGATCCAAGTCAAGGTGCTGGTCAAATTAATTAAAACTAATCCAAATTAATTCAATTTTGTCTTTTTTTTTTTTTTTTTTAACCAGATGGACAATATGCAAAGAGCATAGGACTTAATCAGAATATCCAGTTCCACCTCTTGTTGTGTGTCTTTGAGCATGTCACTTTGCCTCTCTGAACCTGAGGTCCTCATCTACAAAATGGTAACATCTCTCACTTCACTGGATTGCTGGGCAGATCAAACTAGACAACAGACATTGAAAGTTCTTTGCAAAGTACAAAGTGCTATGTAAATGAGAGTTGCTGTTATTATTTCGAATCCTCATCCACCAAGTTTAGTCAGGAAACAGTTGTAGGCAGTGGTGTTCTGGAACCTAACAGAAATCTGTGGGATCAGATCTGCCACACAGTACCAGAAACCCTGAGCAAGGCATGGGGACAGGGGTCCCTGGACACCCATTTCCCATCACCTAATGAGCACTCCAAGGCCTAAGAACTTGGAAAGTGGTATTACATGTTCACCCTCCTGAATCTACTCACCACCCACCAAAGGCAAAGAGGCCAAGGAACTCCTGGTAACATAGCCTAATGGGAAAACCTCCATCAGGTTGTAATAATATCAGCTTATGCCTTCAGGAGAACTTTGAAAAATCACCCAATTCCTATTCAAATGATTACTCCTATTTCTCAGTACGGGGCAAGAACACCAAATGAAGAGCAATTTCATCTAATTAAGCAGTTTTCCCTCCAGTTCTCTCTGTTCTCATTTATTTTGACATAGCTCCATGAAGAACTTCCTTTCCTTTCTCTCACTCCATGAAGAGATGTCATTCCTGGCCCTACACTGCCTAATCGGTTGATAAACAGGCAAACCAAACCCAGTCCGCCTGGCACAAATAAGGCTGTTGTGTACAGTAAATCTCATCAAGGCAAACGCTACTGGTGACAGAGACAGAGCGCTGCCACTGCTGCTCTGCTGCCACTGGACAGAAACACAAGGACTGTTCCTAAGACTTACACTTTGAGCCCAGGTGAATCTTCTGTGTAGAATCGCCACATCCCCCCGGTGCCTGCCGAGGTTGTGCGGCCTGCACTCCTTGTCCCACAGCTGGCATTTTTCCTGAAAGAGAGGAAAATGTTACAAATGGCCTTTTCTGGAAATTCTTAGAATAGCATTATAACATATGCTACCATTAGTACACTGTTAAGGAACCAAAAAAAAAAAAAAAAAAAAACTTTCTTTGCTAGAATCCACCCAAATTCCTGCTTTTACTCCTTTGATCATGATAACCACAATGAACTAAGTGCCTACCTGATGCCAATGCATACAATAACCCTGAAAAGCAGTCACGATTTTTCTATTTTATAAATGAGGCAAATTGGTCTCAGAAAAGGTTAAGCAAAATACCTAAGACCCTGCAGCCAACAGGTGGCTGAGCTGGGACGTGAACCTAGCTCTGACCCTGGAGCCCATCTGCATGCCCAAAACATCCAGCTGTCTCATGTGGACAAAGCATTTCACTTTCTCCTCATGTGCATTTTTCATGAAGCCAAATAATAAATCCCTGTTTTAAAATGCCCTGAATCCATACAAGCTGATCTTAAAATGGCTACTTTAAAAGATGTATTTTAAAATTAGTATATTTACTGCAAAGAGACAAAAACTTTAAGCTTTAATTATATCCAGGTCCCAAGATAGAGTATACACTTTATAAAAAATTACTTTGTTATGTGTTGTCACTAGTTTTTTTTTTTTTTTTTTTTTGAGACAGAGTTTCACTCTGTTGCCCAGGCTGGAGTGCAGTAGTACAATTTCTGCTCACTGCAACCTCCACCTCCTGGGTTCAAGCGATTCTTCTGCCTCAGCCTCCTGCTTAGCTGGGATTACAGGTGTGCGCCACCATGCCCGGCTAATTTTTGTATTTTTAATAGAGACGGGGTTTCACCATACTGGCCAGGCTGGTCTTGAACTCCTGACCTCATGATCTGCCTGCTTTGGCCTCCCAAAGTGCTGGGATTACAGGTGCAAGCCACTGCACCTGGCCGTGTTTTCACTATTTTAATATAGTGATCACAGATCTTGCACAGAGAGGTAGAATGTAAAAAAATGCAGGGAACACCCAACCAAAACGTGTCTCTCACAAGGGGATCAAGGCTTGTAAGATACACTGTGTAATACACGCAGCCCTGGCAGACAGAAGCAACCTAGCAGCACTTAGGACTCTGCTGACCAGGAATAGGCCCAAGGAATCCCTTCTCTCCTCTTTGGGAGAAGCCCTCAGTCACCGGGGAACCCCACCCAGCAACTACCCTTCCATGCAGTACTTCCCCAACCCCAGCTGCTCATCGTGCCCCACGTTGGAGTGGTACAATATGGGGGTAAGGGGCAAGTGGTGAGAAGTCACAAGCAATTTTCTTCAGCCCATGTATCACCAACTCAGAAGTCCTAGTGGGGAGGAGAGGGGAAGCCTGTCTCATTGCTGCCTGCACCATTCAGCATCAAATCCCAGTACACCCTCCCTCAAAATCTCATTCCAGTATCTGTGGGCTGATGATTCTGGATTTTTGAAAAAGGGAAGGGCATATAGGGAAAAGAAGAGAAGTGAAAACCCTATCCCTACCATCTCTTCTTGCTTTCCTCCCCATTCTGGTCCTCATGCCCACTTTACCCAACCACGGTCTTTACTCCACACTCTGAACGCAGGAAGCACTGTCTACAGCACAGGGAGCCTGCCCTGCTACATGATGGAGTGGGAGAGTGCAGTCCTGGTTCTAACAGGAAGAGCTGTGTTCATGCCAGAACTCTGAAAGCAATCAGTGCCAAACCACGATTTGGGTCTATTGTACTACAAGGATTATACTTCAGACACATTAATTATGGGCTACGTGGTAGCTTGGGAACTTAAAACTTCATTGTGTGACCATTTCTATGGGAAAACTGATTGTAAATGGCAAAACATAACTGTACAGGGATTTACAGAAAGATTCACGCCCTTAGAAAAGGTTTCACACACACAGATATATGTCACTTCATCTGTGGGGTATGCAGCTCAAATCTTCCTCCTTGTTCACTGAAAAGGATTTTAAGCTAGAAGATAAACCCAGTGTGAACATATTATAGTCATGGACTGAGCCAGGACTTGGACGCATGCACTTCCTACTATTCCCACAATATCCCACCTCCAGTTCCTGACTTCAAAGTTTCCTGGAATTACAGGAGCCCCAGAGGAGTCAGGCTGGCTTCTCTTAAGATTTCTTATTTCTGCTGGCGCATGGAACATAGCAGAGCCCCTAGAAATACTAAAGTGTACTCAAAATGCCTCCCATTCCCTAGGGGTAGCTAGGTAAAGGTTAATAAAACACACTGAATCTCTCAAATTTGTATTTGGGGGCTATTTTACCCTTTCTTTCTGGCCACTGTATAACTGCCTCTCCCTTCTATACCTCAACACAATGGTTTTCATAACTAACCAGTTACACACTTGGTTCTAACATGGTGCTTCTGTCTGCTCCTCAAAGCCAACCTCATTGACCTCAGAATCTTCATACTTACCCACTCCTTTTGCCTAGGAGGCCTATTCGTCCCCAAACCATTGTGTGATTTGCTCTCTTGCTTCTTTCAGGTATCTACTCAGGTATTACCTACTGTGAACACCCTATCTAAAACAACTACCTACCTTCGCCCTATCCCCACCACTCTCTATCCCCCACCCAGCTTTATTTATCTTCATAGCCCTTATTGCCTGAAATTACATTGTCTTATTTTCCTTGCTTTTGATCTCCCACACTGGAATATAAGGTTCATGAGCACAAACCTTGCCTATCTTGTTCACAGACCCATCTTCGGAGATGAAACAGCATTGGGCATGTAGTAGACCTCAATACCTTGATGTCTATACATTGGTGGCTATTCCGCCATCTTAATATCCCTGATTCCCATTAATCCTGCTAGAATACTATGTGGCACTTCACACCTTTACAGTTTATAAAGCATTATTGCTCCTCACAGTAAGTTCCTTTTATATTGTATTTAGGAGAGCAAGAACACCAACTCCGGCCTGAGCTTAAATTTAATAACATTTCTCCTCCAAGGTAGTATCTATTACTTCATCAAGCATGGAGAATGCAACTCTACAGAAAACATAATCCAAAGCACTATTATGAATCATTAACTTCCAATGTTTTCTCAAAGACTTATAAAGCAAAGATATTCTTAAATAACCAATACTTATTACATTATACTCACGAAATGATACTTAATCACTAGCAAAATGCTAGAAGGAAACACTGTCAGGTCTCTCAATACATACAACCATGGTCTTTCTAGTTACACTTGCTCTATCACACTGAATCCTAAAAGATGACACCAACACCCACTACTTTAAAAACTGCATCTGTCTGTCTTCAAATGTTTAAGTTCTCCATTTCACTTGTGCATCAGTTATTTCATTTTTACTATTAAATAAATTATTTCATTATCATATGTACATTTGATAAATATGTGCTTTTTCTTTTATTTCTTTACAAATTCTCAGACGGCCAAACTTCCCTGCCACAGTATTACCAAGTCTCATTAAGCAGAACCATTCCCAAGGAACCCCACCCACAGGACATGTTTTCCATTCCTGCACGAAAAATCTCTAAAACCCAGGGTGGGAAGGGGACAGCACTCGAAGCCCATATAAGTTAAACCACAGCCTGATACACTCCTCATGAACATCCCAATGACAGGGAACTCAAAATCATTCAGGATAATTTTACGTTTCTGCCAGTTCTATTAGAATGTCTTTGTTCTGATGTGAAATATTTCATGTAAGTTCAAATAATCAGTTTTAGATTTACCTATTGCAGCCAGCAAATGTCACATCCCTCTTCACATCCTTCAGAAGTTTCCATGCATGTGTTCAAGATTTTTTCCTCCCTAGATAAAACCCCACTAGTTCTTCAAAAATCCCAAAACAACGTGGTTGCTTGATTCCTTCCTTCAGTCATTATTTATTGTGTCATGCCTTATGGTGGGTACCGGGGATAGAAATGACTTGAGCAGGTTCTCTGTTAAAGTCTAATGAAGGAGATAAATATGGAAACATCACTGGTCTTATGATGATATGAACAAAATGCTATGGGAGCAAAAGGGAAAACTAGTAGCTACTGCTGCTTACAGTCAGAGAAGGCCTCAAGAGGAAATAATCCCTGAGCTTAGTCTTGGAAAGTAAGTAGAAATTTGCCTTGAGATGAGGGAGAAAGTTTGTGAACTCAGAAAACAGTAATGAGTTCACGAGTGCTGGATCATAGGACAGCAAAGAAAGATTAGGCTGAAGGCCGGGCGCGGCGGCTCACGCCTGTAATTCCAGCACTTTGGGAGGCAGAGACGGGAGGATCACAAGGTCAGCAGATGGAGACCATCCTGGCTAACACGGTGAAACCCCGTCTCTACTAAAAATACAAAAAATTAGCTGGGTGTGGTGGCATGTGCCTGTAGTCCCAGCTACTCAGGAGGCTGAGGCAGGAGAATCGCTTGAACTCTGGAGGCGGAGGTTGCAGTGAGCCGTGATCGTGCCACTGCACTCCAGCCTGGGCGACAGAGTGAGACTCCGTCTCAAAAAAAAAAAAAAGGAAAAAGAAAGGTTAGGCTGAAATGACCACTAAGAGCTTTGGTATCCCCCTGGCTTTTTTTTTTTTTTTTTTTATTAGTTCAGCAACAAGAAAGTAACAGAAACTATGCAGAAGAGTAACAGCAGAGTGAACGATGGATGGGAAAGCAAACAGCCTGAAGAGAAGGGTTAAGTAGCAAATGCAGGGCAGTAGGAAGGGAAAAGGAAAGAGCTTATGAGAAGGCTTTCAAGTAGAGTTTAAAGTCTGGCATATGACTAGAGAGAGAGAGAGCATAAGAAAAATCCAAGATGACGCTGACGTTTCTGGCTCTGAGTAAATGAGTGTACAACAGTGCCATATGGAAGTAAGGAGATATAATTGAGAGTGAGAGCGCTGAGCTGAAAAGAGACTAAGTTTTGTGTAGGACGAGTTATCTGTAGGACAGATTGCTTATGGGGCTTCCAGATGGAAATGTGAGTGCAAACCTCAGGTCCAGAGACACCAGTTTAATGACATCGGTTTTCTCAAAGTTATCTCTGACTCTATTCCAGTTTAACTTTCCTTTTTTAAGAGTGGTGCCCTAAACTGAGCAACGAGAAAAAAAATGTCGCCTTCCTCCCAAAAGGCCTTTAACTACTCCCACGGCCACGTCACTAGAAGCTCATTTTGTCCTTGTCAATCTTTATATGCTAGGGTCTCCACCCCAGAACCGGCGAGTTCCTGGACCCTATCTCCGAGTCTGGAAGCGAACCAACTGCAGGGTTCCTTACCTCTGCCGGACAGTGGATCCCGCCGCCCGGGCGGCCACTGCTTTGCTGGGAGAGCGCCCTGAGGATCCCACGTTAGTGCCACTGGGGGTCGGACCAGGCTGTAGAGGGAGACAAGCAGACAGACGAGTGAGCGCGGCAGGCCTGCCCCAGAACCCCGGCCTAGACACCCACACCCGAGGCTGGGGGAAGCAAGGGAGCTACAGAGGAAAAGCACGGCGCAAAGCAGGAGGAGTCAGAGCTCCTGGGAGAGGCGGGGATCATGGAAGGGCCGCCATACCATGCTGGAGATGAGGGTGGCAAGGAGCTGACGCGGACGGATAGAAAGTTGCAGAGACGCCGAATGACCGGCAGCTGGCGAGACTGGCTCAGGCCCCGCCCCCGGACTTGCAGGCAAGGCCCTCTCTGACTCCAGGGACGTCTGGGTCGTCTCACGATATGCCTGTAGATAGTCTGCTACAGACAACTTAGTTACCTGCTGTATGGGAAGTAGAGACCTCCGGCCTCCTTCCTTTGGATCACAACGTCCTTCAGAGCGTCCAATCCCTACCGAAGGAAAAATATAACCGGGGTCAGACAAGCTATTTTCTCAGGCAGTTACTAGACCCTCACAGATCTGCGCTGATGTGGCCTAACTGACGCACGTACGGCAGGGCGGGGTCGGTCCGCAGTGGGCAGCTAGGCGCTACGGGGGCGGAGCTTGCGTAGAAGACCCCTCAGGGTGCGGGGTGCAGTTGCGGCTCCAGGGCCATGGCGGAGGAGCAGGGCCGAGAACTGGACCCGGTTTCCAAGCCGTCGGTGCTGTTCCTGCACCCAGACCTGGGTGTGGGCGGTGCTGAGCGGTTGGTGTTGGACGCGGCTTTGGCGCTGCAGGCGCGCGGGTGTAGCGTGAAGATCTGGACAGCGCACTACGACCCGGGCCACTGTTTCGCCGAGAGCCGCGAGCTACCGGTGCACTGTGCCGGGGACTGGCTGCCGCGAGGCCTGGGCTGGGGCGGCCGCGGCGCCGCCGTCTGCGCCTACGTGCGCATGGTCTTCCTGGCGCTCTACGTGCTGTTCCTCGCAGACGAGGAGTTCGACGTGGTCGTGTGCGACCAGGTGAGGCGGCCGCGGGGCAGGCTGCGCGAGTGCGGACCTCCCCGGGGGCGGCCGCGGGCATGACTCCTGAGAGAAGACCTTCGCTGTCTGCGGTTCGGAAAGATCGGAACTGACCTGGAGAAGTCAGGGCTGTGAGCGAGCCTGTGGTTCTCTAACTTTAGTGTGGGCCCATTTAAAGTTGCAGATTGCTAGGGTTCCATCCTCCAGGAAGTTTTCATCCAGGAGCCCTGAGTTGGGGCCCAGAAATCTGCATTTTAATTGGGTCATAGGGTGATTCGGATGCAGATAGTCTTTGGGGCTCTCTCTGAGAAACGCTGGTATTCGAAGTCAGCTTCAGTCGCCTTTTACTAATGAGTAACTCGCGTGTTGTCTTCCCTCTTACCTGTTATTTTTGTTGACTCTCCTTTCAGGCCATTTGCATCCCACTGTCCTTGTGTTCGGAGCCAGGCCACACCGTCCTCAGCAGTGTCATGCGTTAAAAACGCCAAGCTGAATATATCATGCCCCTATTAAAACTTGTACATGGCTCCCCATTGGTTTTTGGAGAAAAGTTCAAGCTTTTTACCTTGGTAAATAATGTCCACCTAGATCTGCCCTATAGCTATTCTTGACACTTTCTTTCATGCATTTTTCCCATTCTAAAAAAGATGACTTTAAAAAGTAACATTTACTCGACTAAAAATTCAGTAGTATAGAAGGATGTAACCTAAAAGCCCCGTCCTATTCTACTCCCAGAAGATAGCCACCGTTAAGTTTCTGTTGTATTTTTTCAGAAGTTGTGGTGACACCAGCCTGTGTCTTTTCATAGGTATATTTATATCTTCTTATTGGTACATAATTGATATTATGACATACCTACTATTAGGCATCTTCTTTTTCAGCAAAAATTTATTTATTTATTTATTTTGAGACGGAGTCTCGCTGTGTCTCCCATGCTGGAGTGCAGTGATGCGATCTCGGCTCACTGCAACCTCCGCCTCCGGAGTAGCTGGGATTACAGGCGCGCGCCCCACGCCCGGCTAATTTTTTCTATTTTTAGTAGAGATGGGGTTTCACCATGTTGGCGAAGCTGGTCTCGAACTCCTGACCTGGTAATCCGCCCACTTCGGCCTCCCAAAGTGCTGGAATTACAGGCATGAGCCACCGCGCCCAGCCGGGACATTCTTATGTATCAGTATTAGAGATTCACTTCATTTTTAATAGTGGCCAGAAAATCCACTTTTGTTTAAGTGTGTCATAATTAAACATTCTCCTTAGAGGACACTAATATTGTGACTAGTTTTTTGTGAATAGATCAGTGTTGTAATGAACATCCTTTTACTTCTTTTTTTTTTTTTTATATTTTTGTACTTCTGCAAATATGTCCTTTGAGGAAATTCCTAAAGTTGGTGGGTCTAAGAGTTGTTCATTTTAAATATCAATAGCTACTGCCAAGTTTGTCTACCAAGGAGGCTGTTACTTTACTCCTCCACAATGTATGATAGAGTCTCTTAACTCCATGCTTTTGTCCGCCTTGGATATTAACCATTTTAATCTTTGCCAAACTGATAGGTGCAGATGGCATCACATTTGTATTTGTGTTTCTTTAATTATGACTCCTGAGTTACTTTTGATCATCCTTGCTTGCATGGAAGCTTTCTTTTTAAGTAACGTGGACATTTACCAAACATCCTGCATATGTCAGTAGGCATGAGGCAGCTGAGACTATAGTGGGTAGAGGAAAAATTATTGGCTTGGAAATAGGCATCTTGGATTCAAGTTCTGTATCTACTGCTTTAATTAAGTGGCTTTGAATAAATTGCACATTATCCCTAAAGTTACTTTCTTCAGGTGTTAAGTTAGCTGAGACTAAAATGTCTTGTAAAGATTACCCAACAAGAAAGTCTGTAGTAATGCCAGCATGTAGTTCATGCTAAATTATGACTAGCTTTAATATTTATTGAGCCCATACTGTGTGCTAAACTCCATGTGTTTTGCATATGTCAGTGCATTTAATAATCACAAACAGTATATGGGTTTTTTTAACTATAATTGTCACCATGTTACAGAAGAGGAAACTAAGGCCCAGAGTGGGATAAATTACTTGATCATGGCCACACAGTTAGTAGAGCTGAGATTCAAACCCTGGCAGTCTTGAATCTAGAGCTTGTGCTCTAAACTACTATAGTTCATTCATTCAGTTCCTTAGAAGGAGAAAGATCCTAGAGCGGCACTGTTCAATATGGTGGCCACTAGCCACATGTGGCTGTTGAGCACTTGAAATGTGGCTAGTCTAAACTGAGATGTGCTACGGTTAAAATACAAACCGATTTTGAAGATGTAATGTGAAATATATGTATATATAAAGTATCTCATTAATACTGTTTAGTATTGATTACATTTTGAAATGATAATGTTTTGGGTAAATAATATGTTAAAATTAATTTCACCCTTAAAAACATTTTTAATATTACTAGATTTCTATTAGACAGCACTATTCAAGAGGAAACCACTGGACTTGAAGCTTTAAATGTTTAGCACACATCTAGCAAACGTCTCTAGCCTTCTGTACACGAGGCATATGGTACTGGGTGAGAGTCTTGGGGAATAAAACAGAATCAGACATTGCCCATGAGGAGCCCACAGACTAGCCAGACAGGGTGGGTGTCTGTGTTTTTGGTTTGGTTGAAGTTGAGTTGACCACTTTATCCGCTGTTGATTTTTGCTTTGGCTAGGTGTCTGCCTGTATCCCAGTGTTCAGGCTGGCTAGACGGCGGAAGAAGATCCTATTTTACTGTCACTTCCCAGATCTGCTTCTCACCAAGAGAGATTCTTTTCTTAAACGGCTATACAGGGCCCCAATTGACTGGATAGAGGAATACACCACAGGCATGGCAGACTGCATCTTAGTCAACAGCCAGTTCACAGCTGCTGTTTTTAAGGAAACATTCAAGTCCCTGTCTCACATAGACCCTGATGTCCTCTATCCATCTCTAAATGTCACCAGCTTTGACTCAGTTGTTCCTGAAAAGCTTGATGACCTAGTCCCCAAGGGGAAAAAATTCCTGCTGCTCTCTATCAACAGATACGAAAGGAAGAAAAATCTGACTTTGGCACTGGAAGCCCTAGTACAGCTGCGTGGAAGATTGACATCCCAAGATTGGGAGAAGGTTCATCTGATCATGGCAGGTGGTTATGACGAGAGAGTCCTGGAGAATGTGGAACATTATCAGGAATTGAAGAAAATGGTCCAACAGTCCGACCTTGGCCAGTATGTGACCTTCTTGAGGTCTTTCTCAGACAAACAGAAAATCTCCCTCCTCCACAGCTGCACGTGTGTGCTTTACACACCAAGCAATGAGCACTTCGGCATTGTCCCTCTGGAAGCCATGTACATGCAGTGCCCAGTCATTGCTGTTAATTCGGGTGGACCCTTGGAGTCCATTGACCATAGTGTCACAGGGTTTCTGTGTGAGCCTGACCCGGTGCACTTCTCAGAAGCGATAGAAAAGTTCATCCGTGAACCTTCCTTAAAAGTCACCATGGGCCTGGCTGGAAGAGCCAGAGTGAAGGAAAAATTTTCCCCTGAAGCATTTACAGAACAGCTCTACCGATATGTTACCAAACAGCTGGTATAATCAGATTCTTTTTAAGATCTTTATGCTATGTTCATTAATGTCATTTTTATGGATTGTAGACCCAGTTTTGAAACCAAAAAAGAAACCTAGAATCTAATGCAGAAGAGATCTTTTAAAAAATAAACTTGAGTCTTGAATGTGAGTCACTTTCCTATGTACCACACCTCCCTGTCCACTTTTCAGAAAAACCATGTCTTTTATGCTGTAATCATTCCAAATTTTGCCAGTGTTAAGTTACAAATGTGGTATAATTCCATGTTCAGCAGAGTATTTTAATTATATTTTCTCGGGATTATTGCTCTTCTGTCTATACATTTTGAATGATACTGTGCCTTAATTGGTTTTGATAGTTTAAGTGTGTATCATTATCAAAGTTGATTAATTTGGCTTTATAATATAATGAGAACAGGGCTATTGTAGTTCCCAGATTCAATCCACCAAAGTGTTCACTGTCATCTGTTAGGGAATTTTTGTTTGTCATGTCTTTGCCTGGATCCATAGCGAGAGTGCTCTGTATTTTTTTAAGATAATTTGTATTTTTGCACACTGAGATATAATAAAAGGTGTTTATCATAAAAAAGAAACAGTATTAGATTTTGGTCTCCATAATCTATTTTGATATTGTTACGAACATGGATATGACAACCAAACTGGAAATCAGAACACTAGGGTAAAGTGGATATTGAAATGAAGCAAGAATATTGTCACACATGTGTTGTGCATCTTGTTTAGGGTATATTTGTTAATGTCATCTAGGTCATTAGTTTTGTTAATATTTGTGTTGTCTTGACCAAGCTCCTACTAAGTATAGGACACAAATGTTTTTTTATCTTCCAAGGCCTGGCTCAAATGCCACTGTTGCAAAGCTTTCTTTGACCCTCTGGCCACCTCCCAAGCCAGAAGTGATCTTGCCCCTCCATATACTCTAGCCTTTTCATGACACTGACTTATAGTTCACTGTTTACCTGTTGATCTAACAGCAAATCATAAACAGTAGTTTTCAACATACTTCTAAGGCTAAAGTCATTTCCGAAAGTAGCAAAGCTTACTAGCCAAAGGCTCCACATTTATCAACTCTTAAGAGCTAGACTTGAGAGCCTCACAGCCTATATGATTTTGAGTAAATTGATCTCTATACCTCACCTTCTTCATCTGCAAAGTGAGATAATTGTACTATTCTACTTTCCTCATAGTGCGGTTATAACAGATTATGATAATATTACAAAGTACTTAATACTTGGCATGTAGTATATATATTAGCTGTTAGTATTTTGCAATTTGGGGATATTGAAAATTAGAAGTTGCATGTTAGTTCATGCTACACTACCATATTGTTCTTTTGGGGCTCTTCATTGGGTGAAATTCCATTTTACAGTTTATCATGTGCATCTGTATCACAGGAGTATTTTGGCAAAATGATTCTGTACCAAAAAGGAGTACTATAAAATGAGGGTGCCAAATATATTGAGTCTTTTATGGGATTAAAAGTTCTGTTGCATTCCATTTTCTTTGGCATCGTGAAAGCTTACCAGGTAGTACAGAAGGTATGATTTGGTTCATGTGTTTCTGAGAAATGCAGCCTTTCCAGGAAGCCTGGTGGCTCTTACCATGGAGTTTAGCACAGATAGACTTGGCCACACTGTGACCTATAACATGGTGCTTCCCTTACTAAGCAGCACTAAACATTTGCATATTTGACCATTTTTATGCAGATCCTTCCAAATTGACTACATGGGTTCATGGACCCTGATTTTAGCTTCACTTCATTGTCCTAAGCCCGAGTGAGTGACAATAAGATTTCACAGGTCTGGGAGGGATAGAGTCCTGCCTGCTATGAGCTTCCAGCTTCTGACCATTAGTTCCTGGTTCCTGGACCTTACAATGGAACTTTGCACTTAAGAAGTGTTCACAGCTTCCAAAACTAAGCTGAAGTTAGGGAAAGTAGAAGCATGAAACATTGAAGGTGAATTGTTGGGGCCTTATCCATAGTAACTCTGGTAATTACTTTGTGCAGGGCATGAAAGGAGATACATACATAGCAGATGCTTAATCCTCAGCAATTCACTGAGATGTAGGTGTTCTTCCCTTTTAGATGAATGTAGTTAAGCAACTTGCCTGTGTCCCACGGCCTTGAAGCATGGACAGAATCTCAAGGCCCTCTGATTCCAAAGTCCGACCACTTTACTATTCTTCAGTCTACCCTCACCCTAACCAAATTCTTTGTGTAATGTTTTTTCGGTACAACTCCCTCTGCAGCACTGCAGTTGTAGTTGTACAGGTCTTTGGGTTTAGACAGACTTTGCTATTTACTGTCCATTTGCCTCTTCCCATCAGTCTTCTGAGGTGAGTATGATTATCCCCCATCTTACACAGAAGCTCAGAGAGGTGAAAGACTTGCCTGAAGACACACAATTGAAAAGTAACTGAGCCAGCATTCGGCCCTTAGTTACCTGAGCCATCCGGGACTTTGCACATACCAGAATTTCTCAGTCTCCTCCCCATTGATATACATAAATATCATTTGTCCTTCATACGTACACACACACACACACACATAAAAACACAATGGGCCAATGGAAGAGGGAGTATCATGTCCATAAAGAGCCCCTCAGCTAAGGGGGGGGCAGTATTGCAGTTATTTGATCCAATGACAAATGTCTACTGAACCCCTATTTGGACAGCCTTTAGAGCTTTTGCAGAGCTCGTTAGAGATTGTCTCATTTGCTTTTCATGGCATCCTTCCAGGTAATTATTATAGGCATTTTTAGAGATTGAAAGTCTGAGACTTACAGCTAGGAACCAGTGGAGCTACAATTCAAACCCAGGTATGTCCAACTTGAGGTTAACAGTTCTTTCAATTGTACTATAGTTGCCTCTTCAGCAAATGCTTCATGACCAGCCTGACCAACATGGAGAAACCCCGTCTCTACTACAAATACAAAAAAATTAGTGGGATGTGGTGGTGCATGCCTGTAATCCCAGCTACTTGGGACGCTGAGGCAGGAGAATGGCTTGAACCTGGGAGGCGGAGGTTGCGGTGAGCTGAGATTGCGCCATTGCACTCTAGCCTGGGCAACAAGAGCAAAACTCCGTCTCAAAAAAAAGAGTAAAAATGAAGCACCGGAGCACTTCCCTGCCCCGCTCTGCTCACTCCATCTTTAATCATAACAATCAGCCCTTCTCTGTCCACCTTTGCCAGGGTCACTAATTGTCCTGTGATCTCCTTCCTTCGCATTTCCACCTCCCAGAATCAAAGCCAGTCAAATCTGACTGGAACCCCAGAGGCTACCTAACCTAATTTGGTATTGCACAGATGGGAAAACAAGCCCAGAAAGAGGAAGGACCTGTCTGAATTCACACAGAGGGACAGTTGTAGCCCTCCTCTACTTCTACTTTTATCAAAAAAACCCTTATATTCTATCACTTCCTTTGAACCCCTTACCCCATTCCTAACCTTAACCCTCTCGAACTCTGTCCCCAATAGCCTGAGAAGGTGCCACCATCCAGACGCCAATGCTCTCATGCCTGCCAGCTGAGGGGAGGGGAGTCTTCCCAATGACCCACTTTCTAAACTGTCCTTGATAGAGCATCAACTCTTGGGAGGTAGAAGAAGGGAGAATTTTACCATCCTGACCCCTGAGCCAAGGGGCTGCTGGAGCCAGCAGCTCTGTTTATGCCAAGAGGACTGGGGTTTTGGTGTTGGTATCACAGTGAGAGTGACTGGGCCAGAAATTTTTTGTTTATGGTTTCTGATATTTCCTAAGTTAGATTTTTTCCTCAGAAAAGAGAAATTTGAGCAATAAACTATAAAATAATCCTGTTGGTCATTTATGTCTACTAAGTTTACAACATAGTAGACGTTTGTGTTTCCAACTAATGCCCTGTTTGAGATATATAATTTGTTCTTTATAATCCTTATTATTATATATTGAGATTACTCCAGCTTTTTTCTACTATAAGCAGTCCAGAGGAAAAACAACTGACTTTAAATTCTAAAAGCAAATATTTAAAGTTTTAAAAGGCAAATTTGAAAAGCAAAAATGAAGAAAACTCTAAAGAAAAAAAGACAAAAACATTGTAAAACTGCTTAGGGTACACCAAAAAGAAAAAGCAATTATCAAAAAAAAATCACTGATGATGTTTATTTTCAAACCAAATTATCATGTTAACCAGCTTGCTTTCAGCCAAATTATATGCTTCCTTTGCGTTATAGAACCTGGAAACCTAACTTAACACTTCAATTCAATAGAGTAATACACTATCATATGTTAGGTTATATGGGCAAATATTTAAAATTTTTAACCCAACCCTAGCTTAGGCAGAAAGGGAAGATTTTTAGGAAGCTACTGGGTATAGATTGTGTAATTCAAGGAAAGTTACACAATTGAATCAAGAGAAGTACAGGGATGTAGCTAGGCTAGATGTTCAAATGAAACCAGGAATTCAAATGCCACCAGAACACCCTTTCTTTATATGATACTTCATTGTCTTTCATTATAAACTAACTTCTCTTTTGTAGCAGGAAACATGCTACCAGTGAAGCCAAGCCCTCCACCTTAATACTTCTACCACCAAAGAGGAACCGGCTCTCTTTTGCAGAGTTTGAAAAAATAACAGAGAAGGATTAAGATGGACCTTTCCTGGTTCAGGTGCCCTTAAATTAGTGAAGCAAGGTTCAGAGGCAAGGTACTATGGGTTGCCAGATTCAGGTCAGCAATCTAATCTTGAACCCATCAGTTGTGGCCAAGATCTAGGATCATACAGCAGCAGGAATCATATAGCTGGGAGAAGGGAACAGAGGATATATTGAGGAATAAATTAGAAGCTGTTCCCAGAAGAAAGTGAGTTGGGCAGATAAAGTAAGAGATCCCTTAAAAACTTACACCTAGTTGGTGGTTTGAGTCATCAGAGAAAGGCAAAAGCCAACTAGAATAGTTCCTAAATGCAGTTTTAATCTTGTTTGCAATTATTTTGAAGGGGTGAGACCATCTGGATGAGCCCTAGTCATCCAAGAGAAAATATATTATTATTTAATAGAAACTTGGTCAGCTGAGGCAGCTTAGGGACATAAGCCTGGGAAAAAGAGACCTAGGGGAAGGCTTCAAAATGGCTGACTAGAGGCATTTGAATAGAGCATCCAAGAGAACGCTAGAATTCAACAGAGAAGTGACAGGAAACAGTTGAGGCATAGAAGGAGAGGGAAATGAGGCAACTGGCTCAGCCAGGATTGGCTAGGTGCCCAGAGAGGCTAGTGTGGGGAAAGGGAGAGATCCCCAGTGGTCCACATTCCCACCACAGATTTGCAACCCTAGCCATGGGACAGCCCCTGGATCTTCATGGGCTCAGAGACCTAACATAGGGAGCTGCCTAGAGACCACACAACAGCATTGCTCAAGGGGGAGAACTCATGCTGGGTCCCATGCACTCCCTGAGTTGTAAGCAGCTACAGCATGGCACCATTTTGCAAGCCCAGCCCACACCAGACTGCATCCTACCCTGGGGCACAATGGTCCCTGCATCTCCACATGCCTGGAGCCCCACTGATATACCCCCATGTACACCCAGAGGTCTACAGGAGCACAATACCAAATGGACCCAGCAGAACACCAGGGTTCCCAGCATTCTAACACACATAGTGTCCTACACCCTGGAGAATGAGTGGTGCAATGGACCAGGGAAGCTACCCCTGGGACAAAGGGAATCAAAAATGCATGTTCCCTAGGGCCTCATAATTGCCTACCTGGGAGAGCTACCACAAGCAGCAACTCAACTGCCCCCAGCAGAGGAGCTGCTGTGCACATGCCCTGAGGACAGGCTCTGCCACTGTCCACTGCAGCCACTGCTGCTGCCACTGGGAAACCAAAGCATATGCCACTGGCAGTGACTCCACCTGCCAACAGCAGGGCCACTGCTACATAGTTGCATGTGTCCTAAGGACAGGCTGCCCCAACCATTGCTGCTGCTGTGGCAGCCACCAGAACCTTCCACTAGGGGTCCGGGGAGCACCCTGCCCTGCCCAACACAGCCAGCACCTGAGGACACCACCAGGAGGCCTGAAGACAGGCCTGCCTGGCCTGGTACAACCCCCACCTGCCATGCTCAAGCACACTACCTGGGAGTATGGGGATTGCCCTGCCTCATTCACCACCACTGGCATCTGTGCAGTCCTCCCAGGGGCCTATGTATGGGTCTACCCAGCCTTCCCCTACTACCGCAGCGGCTCCCCCACCCCCACATGCACCACCTCCCAAGCCTGTTGCAGCCACCACTAACACCAACATATGCTGTTTCAGAGTCCAAGTGTTGTGCCACCACTGCTACTGCCATTGCTTATGCCACATACATTATCCAGGGGATGATAGACTTAGCCACACACCCAGCCTACCACTGTCACTGCCAGCACTATAGCAAGGGACTCCTGGAGGTCCAAGAATCGGCATGTTGGACCCCCTAATGCTGGTGTTCACATACATCTTCTGGAGGCCCACGGAAAGACACACTTGGCTCGCAACTGGAGCATAAGGACTGATGACCTGGCATCCCCATCCTCAGTAAAACCTCACCACAGCCTCCACTAACAACTACAGCCTAAGTCACTGAGGAAATCACAGACACCACCAATGCTTTTTACACTAGAAGAAATCATATGGAGACTACATTACTGCATGCACCCTGAAGCAAAGCTAAAGTGCTCTACCCAACACCATAGATACATCTTTAGGAAAGAGTCTCTCCCTATCAAAACCAATCCAAAAAAATGGAAGAAGTGACTGTTAAAACAGATGCACAGATGTCAAAGTAAGGACACAAGAAACAAGAAAAAGCAAGGAAGTATAACACCTCCAAAAAAACCCAATAATTTTCCAGTAATAGATTCCAATGAAAAACAAATTTATAAAATGCTGAAAAAATAATTCAAAATAATAATATGAATGAACTTCAGTGAGACACAAGAGAACACATTAACAATTACTTAATTGTATTGAGATTAACAATACAATGAAATTTTAAAAATTCAGGATATGAATAAGAAATTCACCAGAGATATAGATATCTTAAAAAAGGAACCAAACAGAAATCCAGGAACTAAAGAATTTAAGGAATGAAATTTAAAAGAATACACTTGAGAGCTTCAACAGTAGACTAGATCAAGCAGAAGAAAGAATTTCAGAACTTGAAGACAGGTCTTTTGAAACAAGTCAGAAAAAAAAAAGAGAGAGAGAAAGAAAGGGGAAGGGGAAGGGGAGAGAGAAAAGCAACAGAAAAGGAGAAGTATAAAAAAAGAAGAAAAAAGTGAGCAAATATCTGAACTGTGGGTGTTCCAGAAGTTGAAGAGAAGACCAAAGTTATAGAAAACCTATTTAATGAAATAAAAGTTGAAAACTTCCCAAGTGTACCAAGTGTACATCCAGATACAGGATACAGGAAGCTCAGAGATCCTCAAAGAGATGTAACTCCACAAGTTTTCTCCACAGCACATTCTAGTCAAGCTGTCAAAAGTCAATGACAAAGAGAGAATTCTAAAAACAGCCAGAAAAAAGTCACACATAAAGGAACCCCCATCAGACAGCCAATTTTTCAACAGAAATCCTACAGGCCAGGAAAAAATGGGATGATACATTCAAAGGGCTGAAAGAAAGAAAAGAAAACTGGCAGCCAAGACTACTCTACCAAGCGAAGCTATCCTTCATAAATGAAGGAGAAACAAAGTCTTTCCCAGACAAGCAAAAACTAGACCAGCCCAACAAGAAGTGCCTAAGGGATTTCTATACCTGGAAGCAAAAGGATGACATCTACTATCATGAAAACACACAAAACTATCAAACTCACTGGTAAAGCAAACAAACGAGGAAGAGAAGGGACTCAAATGTTATCACTACAGAAAATCACCAAACTGCAATGATAAACAAGAAAGAAAGAAAGGAACAAAAATTATATAGAACAACAAGAAAACAGTTAACAAAATGACAGGAGTAAGTCCTCACATATCAATAACACTCTTGAATGTAAACAGATAAAATTTTTCACTTAAGAGTGGAAAAAACTGACGGAACGGGTTTTTGTTTTAATGACCCAACTATATGCTCCCTATAAGAAATTCACTTCACCTGTAAAAGACATACAGACTAAAAGTAAAGGGATGGAAAAAGATATTCCATTCTAATGGAAAGTACAACAGGCAGAAGTAGCTGCATTTGTATCATATAAAATAGATTTCAAGTCAAAAACAGGGTGATATATCCAGGTAGTTGTGGTGATGCTGGCCAAATAGTGCTCGGCAGGTGAGAATGTAAATCCAGGTTCAAGTGAAGTAATAACAGCTTGAGTGTTTTTTCTTGGCTCACTGCAAGCTCCGCCTCCTGGGTTCATGCCATTCTCCTGCCTCAGCCTCCCCAGTAGCTGGGACTACAGGCGCCCACCGCCACACCTGGCTAATTTTTTTTGTTGTTGTTGTATTTTTAGTAGAGACGGGGTTTCACTGTGTTAGCCAGGATGGTTGTGATCTCCTGACCTCATGATCCGCCTGCCTCGGCCTCCCAAAGTGCTGAGATTACAGGCGTGAGCCACCGCACCCGGCCAAGAGCTTGAATGTTTTCATGTGCAAATGTTGCACACTTGTAAAAAAAAACTTTGGAAATGGAAAATATATATTAGTGCACATTGACATGCATTTTGAGGCAAAGACATATTGTTTGGTTCCACGATTTGTCCTTAAAGTGAAAGAACATTTAAAGTTTAGAATTACCTAGCTGTAGCAATGCTGTTCTATTAACAGATAACTAGAACTTACATTCACATTTAATTTATGTTAACTATGTAAAACCTAGTAGTGAGCATAATAATCAGTCAGTAAATGTTTGGATTCCTCTTACCCCCCAATAAGTTTATTTTTAACATATTCCTGCTTGCCTTTCTGACCCTGTTGAATCAGCCTGTGGACTAGAGTGTTAATGAAATGTTATTGCCAAAAAGATTATGAGAAAATTGGTATATCATGTAGATATCATACAAAGTCTTCTTGTAACATAAAAAATGTAGTTTTATTATTGTTTGTGCCTCAACTATTTAAGTGAATATTAAAGGGCTTAGGAAAAAAAAGTCAAAACAGGAAACAGAGACAAAGAGTGTATTATGTAATGATAAAAGGATCAATTAAGCAAGAGGATACAGCAATTCTAAATGTACATGCACTCAACACTGGAGCACCCAGGTACATTCAGCAAATTCATTCGATCTAAAGGGAGAGATAGATGCCAATGAAATAATAGTGAGGGACTTAAACACCTCATTCTCAACGTTAGACAGATCATATAAATGGAAAATTAACAAAGAAATAATGTATTTAAACTGTGCTTTAGACAAAATGGACCTAACACTCATTTGCAGAACATTTTCTCCAGCAGCTGCACAATACACATTGTTCTCATCAGCACACACAACATTTTCCAGGATATATAATATATTAGGCAAAACAAGTCTCAACAAATTTCTACAAATTGAAATTATATCAAGTTCTTCTCAGACCACAATGGAATAAAACTAGAAATCAATTACAAGAGGTACTTTGAAAACTGTACAAATACATGGAAATTAAACAACATGCTTCTGAACACCCACTGGGTCAATGAAAAACTTAAGAAGGAAATTTTTTAAAATTCTTGAAACAAATGAAAATGAAAACACAACATACCAAACCCTATGGGATACAGCAAAAGTAGTACTAAGAGGGAAGTTTATAGCAATAAATACCTACATCAAAAAAGTAGAAAGATTTCAGATAAACGATATGATAATGCACCTCAAAAAACTAGAAAAACAAGAACAAACCAAACCCAAAATTAGTAGAATAAATAATAAATATCAGAACAAAATTAAGTGAAATAGAGACCAAAAATACAATACAAAGGATTAATGAAAAGTTGGGTGTTTTTGAAAAGATAAAATTGATAAGCCACTAGCTAGACTAACCAAGAAAAAAAAAAAAGAAGAGCCAAATAGACAAAATCAGAAATGAAAAGGAGACATTACAACTGATAACACAGAAATAAAAAAGAACATTAGAGACTATTATGAACAGCTATACACTGACAAACTGGAAAACCTAGAGGAAATGGATAAATTCCTAGACACGTAAACCTATCAAGATTGAATCAGGAAGAAAGAAAAACCCTGAACAGACCAAGTAACAAGATTGAATCAGTAATAAAAAGTCTTCCAACAAAGAAAAGCCCAGGACCAAGTGGCTTCACTGTTGGATTCTACCAAACATAAAAAAGAACTAACATCAATTCCCCTGAAGCTATTCCAAAAAACTGAAGCGGAGGTAATTCTCCCTAACTCATTCTATGAGGCCAGTGTTATGCTGATACTGAAACTGGACAAGGACACAACAAACGAAGAAAACTACAGGCCAATATCCCTCATGAAATAGACACATAATAGTTTGTACATTTACAAAATACTAGTAAACCATATTCAGAAGCACTTCAAAAAGATAATCCACCATGATCAAGTGGAATTTATCCCGGGGATACAAGAATGGTTCAATATACGCAAATCAGTAAACATCATATATCACATAAACCAGCGGTCCCAACCTTTTTGGCACCAGGGACTGGTTTTGTGAAAGACGTTTTTTGTATGGATCGTTTGTGGGGGGCGGGGGTAGTTTCAGGATGAAACTGTTCCACCTCAGATCAGCAGGCATTAGATTCTCATAAGGAGCGCACAACCTAGATCCCACACATGCACAGTTCACAATGGGGTTCTGACTCCTGTGAGAATCTAATGCTGCCTCTGATCTGACAGGAGATGGAGCTCAGGTGGTAATGCTCACTCACTGACTCATCTCCTGCTGTTCCAGGAGGGTACCAGTCTGTGGCCCAGGGTCTGGGGACCCCTGACATAAACAGAATGAAGGACAAAAGCCATAAGGTCATCTCAATAGTTACGGAAAAAGTGTTTAGTAAAATTCATCACCCCTCATGAAAAAAAAAAAAACTAGGTGCAGAAGGAACATACCTCAACATAATAAAGCCCATATATGACAAACTCAGAGCTGATATCATCATACCAAATGAGGAAAAGCTAAAAGCCTTTCCTCTAAGAACTGGATCAAGACAATGATGCTCATTTTCACCGCTTCTATTCAACATAGTAGTGGAAGTCCTAATGAGAGCAATCTAGGCAAGAGAAAGAAATAAAAGACATCCAGATTGGAAAAGAGGTAGTCAAATTATCCCTCTTTTTTTTTAATTAAAAAAAAAATTTGTAGAGATGGGGTCTCCCAATGTTGCCCAGGCTGGTCTCGAACTCCTGGACCCAAGCAGTCCCCCCTCCTCAGCCTCCCAAAGTGCTGAGATTACAAATGTGAGCCACTGTGCCTGGCCTGTTTTTCTTTGCAGATGATGTGATCTTATATGTAGAAAAACCTAGACTCCACCAAAAAAAAAAAAACCCCTCAGATCTGATAAACAAAATCAGTAAATTTGCAGGATGTAAAACCAACATACAAAATCAGTAGTTTTTCTACACACCCATAGTGAACTAGCAGAAAAAGAAATCAAGAATCCAATCCCATTTACAGTAGCTACCAAAAATATATAAAATACCTAAGAATAAATGTATCCAGCAAAACACTGATGAAATAAATTGAAGAGGACACAAACAAATGGAAAGATGTTCCATGCTCATAGATTGGAAGAATTAATATTGCTAAAATGACCACACTACCCAAGGCAATCAACACATGTAATGCAGTTCCTTACAGTGCAATCCCCAATGCAATACATTACAGGGCTATAGTAACCAAAACAGCTGAGTATTGGTATTAAAAACAGACACATAGATTAGTGGAACAGAATAGAGAACCAAGAAATAAATCCACATACTTACAGCCAACTGATTTTTGACAAAGGCACGAAGAACATACATTGGGGAAAGGACGCCCTCTTCAATAAATGGTGCTGTGAAAACTCGATATTCCTATTCAGTAGGATGAAACTAGACTCCTGTGTCTCACCATATACAAAATCCACTGAAAATTGATTAAAGACTTAAATCTAAAACTTGAGACTGTGAAACTACTGGAAGAAAAGAGGGGAAACACTTGAGGACATTGGTCTAGGCAAAGATTTTATAGCTAAGATATCAAAAGAGTAGGCAACAACAACAACAAAAAACAGACAAATGGGACTATATTAAACTAAAAAGCTTCTGCACAGCAACAAAAACAACAGAATGAGGAGACAACCTGTTAAAATAGGGGAACATATTTGGAAACTACTCATCTGACAAGGGACTAATATCCAGAATATAAAAGGAACTCAAACAACTCAACAGTAAAAAAAAAAAAAAAAAAAATCCGACATTTCCCAAAAGACATACAAATAGCCAACAGGTATATAAAAATATGCTCAATATCACTAATCATAGCTCATTAGTGATGTTGAGCACTTCAACATCTTACCTCAGTTAGAATGACTGTTACTAAAAAGACAAAAAGAAAAAAAAATAGGCCAGGCATGGTGGCTCACACCTGTAATCCCAGCACTTTGGGAGGCTGAGGCAGGTGAATCACAAGGTCAGGAGTTCAAGACCAGCCTGGCCAACATGGCGAAACCCCATCTCTACCAAAAATACAAAAATTATCCAGGCATGGTGGCAGGCACCTGCAATCCCAGCTACTCAGTAGGCCAAAGCAGGAGAATCTATTGAACCAGGGAGGCGGAGATTGCAGTGAGCCAAGATCCTGCCATTGCACTCCAGCCGGGGCAACAAGAGCAAGACTCCGTCTCAAAAAAAAACCAAACAGAAAAAGAAAGAAAAAAAAGTAGATGCCAGCGAGGATGCAGAGTAAGGGAACTCATACACTGTTGGTGGGAATATAAATTAGTACAAGTATTATGGAAAACAGTATGGAGATTTTTTTAAATAATAATAAAAATAAAAATAGAGATACCATACAATCCAGCAATTCCACTACTGGCTATTTATCCAAAGGAAAGGAAATCTGGGCCAGGCTCAGTGGCTCATGCCTGTAATCCCAGCACTTTGGGAGGCTGAGGCAGGTGGATCACCTGAGGTCAGGAGTTCAAGACCAGCCTGACCAACATGGTGAAACCCCGTCTCAACTAAAAATAAAAAAATTAGCTGGGCTTGATGGCATGCACCTGTAGTCCCAGCTACTCCGGAGGCTGAGACAGGAGAATCACTTGAACCCAGGAGGTGGAGGTTGCAGTGAGCCAAGATGGCTCAACTGCACTCCAGCCTGGGCAACAGATCAAGACTTTGTTCCCAAACAAATAAATAAATCGATAAAGGAAAGGAACTCAGTATATCAAAGGAATACATGCACCCCCTTGTTTATTGCAGAACTATCCATAATAGCAAAGATATGAAGTCTTTGAAACATGTCCATTAACAGATGAATGAAGAAAATGTGGTGTATGTATTCAAAATGGCATACTATTCAGCCATAAAAAAGCATGAAGTCCTGTCATTTGCAGCAACATGGATGGAACTGGAAGTCATTATGTTAGGTGAAATAAGCCAGGCATAGACAGACAAATACGTTCTCACTTATATGTGGGCACTAAAAAAATTGATCTCAGCTGGGTGGGCTGGCTCACACCTGTAATCACAGCACTTTGGGTGGTCAAGGTGGGTGGATCACCTGAGGTCACGAGTTTGAGACAAGCCTGTCCAACATGGTGAAACCCCGTCTCTACTAAAAATACAAAAAAAATTAGCCAGGCATGGTGGCGGGTGCCTGTAATCCCAGCTACTCAGGAGGCTGAGGCAAGAGAATCGCTTGAACCCGGGAGGCGGAGGTTGCAGTGAGCTGAGATCCTGCCATTGCACTCCAGCCTGGGCAACAGAGCGAGACTCAGTCTCAAAAAAAAAAAAAAAGAAAAGAAAAGAAAATTGATCTCATGGAGATAGAGTAGAAAAGTAGTTACCAGAGGCTGGGAGGGGGTCGGAGGGATGAAGAGAGGTTGGTTAATGGATACAAATATACAGTTAGATTGAAGAAATAAGTTCTAATGTTCAATAGCAGAGTAGGGTGATTATAGTTAACAACAATGTATTGTATATTTCAAAATAGCTATAAGAGAACCTGAAATGTTCCCAACACCAAGAAATGGTAAATACTCAAGATGGTAAATACCCCAAATACCCTGACTTGATCATTACACATTGTATGCATGCAACAAAATGTCATGTTACACTGTCAAAATGTACAAATATTGTGTGTCAATAAATTTATTTTTAAACTTACCCTCAAGAGGTCCTTGCAGGCAAATCATGCCTTCTCACATACCTTCCACTCGTTGCTTCCACTTCCACAATAAATCTTACTCATATATATTTAGGACCTACCCTGTGTATAGCACTGAAGATAAAGAAATGAAATTAGCAGTTTAATACTCTTTGACTTACATAATTCTGCATTGTTCAATATTAATATCCTCAGACCTGACTTTCTCTTTGTTCACGTTAAATAATCATATTTTACCCATATTTTAATTTTGAATATTTTCTGGTTTGTCTAATAAATAAAGAAATCTTAGATTTAGTGTTTTTTCTTGTGTCTCATAGTATTGGCTTTTAATATTTTATTAAAGATTACTGAGGTTGCTCTTATTACACCTGTGTGTGTATATACACACACACACATATATATACTCACACATACATATACACATGCATACATACAGACCTGTATATATGTACACACACATATATATATACACACCTGTATATGTGTACACTGTATGTGTATCTATACACACAAGTGTAATACATATATACATAATATATATGTGTATATGTGTATATATCCTTTCTACCATCCTTTTTTTTTTCTTAAAAAGGACACTTGCTTTCCCTTCCGATTTTCTTCATTCTTCTGCTATTCATTGATGTATTTCATTATCCCATTATTTCAATATAAATAATTTCTTTCAAATATTTTAATTTTTTAATTTCAAGTTTGATAATATATTTGCTGCAGTTGTTTGGACTTACTGCAGTACAATCAACTGGTCTCACTGGTTTCTACCTTAGATTCATTGTTCCCTTTCTATGGAAGACATCTTTGAATAACATTTTTTCAGAGAGAATATATGCATGTGTATAATTCCCATTGTCTTGCATATAAATAGCTTGATTATATATAAAATTCTTGAGTCACATGTTTTTCTTTCAAAACTTTGTAAATGTTTACCTTCTAGAGCTGCTTTTCCTATAGTATGTTCCAGGGAAAATAAGCTGTAAAAATGCTTCACAAAAAGGGCTCCCTGGTCATATAACTATAGGAAAAGTTCCATTCCTATAGGAAAGGTACATTTTCTATCGGAAATGTACCAGGGAAAGTAGCATAGTATAGGCCATGAGCTCTCCTGAGGTAATGAAAATGGATTAATTTTATTTCCAGTGTATCCAAGCTACTTGACCACAGTAATACTGAGAGAAATCAAATGACCAGCAATACAGTAACAGGTAACATCTTTTCAGCATGTACTATGCACTAGACACTGTTCTAGCACTTGTCTGTGTACATTATCTGATTTAATCCTCACAATAGTTCTAGATGGGTGGTAGAATTTTTCAATCTGTTTTAACAAATGAGGAAACAGAGGCACAAAGAACTTAAGAAAATGAGCTAGAAAATGCTGAAGCTAAATTGAAACCCAAGTAGTTAGCTCCTGAACTAACTAACTATTCATATCCTTAAGAGTTGGCAGGGAAGGGCAATAAAGGCAACTTCTATATCTTTCCTAAGCCTGAAAAACACAGCGAAACATCTAATTGTACCAGAAAAGAAAGAGAACTTTCCACCAACCAGAAGTACACTCTGCTAGACTGTCCTAGAATTTGCTGCTGAATTATGGCACAGGCACTTTGGGGGGTAATCTGATGATCGTCCATGCAAGTGCTCAACCTCTGCTGTTGGCCAACATCCAGGACCCATCATTGAATACTCATCACCTCATCAATTCATCCTCCTCAACTGACGGGCAAAACAACATCCAAATATTCATTGCACATCTGTGCCGGGCAGATTATACATTAGCAATTCAAATCTGGCCGGTGCGCTGGCCATTCCTGCAAATGTGTCTGTTTGGGTGAGATGCCTTGTTGTCTGGGATGGATAATAAGGCAACTCAGTCTAATCTTGAAGAACAATCAGCCCATCTTGCGAAGGTGACTGGCTGTGTGTGTTCTTGCCCTGGCAGCATTGGAACAATGGCCCCATAATGCACTCGACTCAGCTGGCAATGAAGTCCCATCCTGATTAGTAGCCGTGGCTGGTGTCAATCACCACAGGATGCATCATTGTCCCCTGGTCCCCAACACAGTTTATTTACAGGAAAACAAAGGCTTTGGGGGGCCATGGCTGCTTCCCAGAGATTGCAAAATAGATTGAGCTGTCAAGCACACAAAGTAGATGAAGATTAATGAGTTGTGCGGACAATAAATATGAAGAGATGACCATGAATATGCTAATGGGCATTATCCATATACACTGTAATTGCTACCAAAATTAAAAGGTGGCACGAAGAAGATGGGTCACAGGGTGACAGGGAGATAATCTTGGATGCTTGAGACACTCACTCAAGATAAGGCTCTCTACAGGTTTCCTTTTTCCCCATTAAACCATCCTGAGGCATCATTCTTCACAAGCTATCTGAATAAGCTCCTTTTAAAGAGGGATATAAGGGGCAGGGTGAGGGTGGGAAGCTGGAAAAGTTACTTTAAGGAAAGGTGTAATTAGAATAAGAAAGGCTTATCAAAGGCAAGAAGTGATCAGCTGTCAGTCTCCCACTTTATCCCCAGGGGCAGAATTGATGAGAGATGTCACTTCAAACTTCAGATTCCCCACGATAGAGCCACAGGGATTATTGAAAATGGTATTTAGAATACCTTTCAGGGCGCAGTGGGTGATTTTTCAAAGTATTCTAATATTCTGATTTAAAAACAATAATAATAATAATAGAGAAAGTTGAAGAACTTAATGTTTCAAGGCAAATGAAATCTTGCGATCATGAATGATTTGATCTTGGAAAAGCTATGCTCGCTCTGTAGTACTGTGGCATGGCCGTGGCATGGCTGAGTCTCACCCTGCCTTGCAGTCAGTCCTCACAGTCCCCCATGTGGCAGGATGGTGGTCTCTGTCTCCATCCAACACCTTTCTTCCTTTCCACACGTATGTCTGTGGATGGGGCTTAAATTATCCTAATAACACACCTAAGTAACGCTATGAGAGGCCGTGAATAACAGAAAGAGAAAGAAAGGTTTTCTTGTTTCATGGGTTCTCTGTTCTGAACAATCTGCTTCCCCAGAGGTCTATGAGATGCTTCCCCGGGTGGTAAGAACACACCTTTTCTCCTTCAGGATAGAGAACAAACATGTTCCTTGGCCTAACCCAGGTGAAGGACTAACAGGATGAAACCACAGTTTCAGGATGAAGAGCTAAGGGTGAAAAAGAGGAACAGAAGTCAGGAAAAGGAAGGGGTTCCAGTCTGAGGCTGGACTGAAAATCTGCCTAACAGAGAAAAAAGGAAAGTTTGCATAAATGTTTGAAACAAGCTTACTGAAATGGGTGAGAGAAAAAGGTACTGAACTAAGTATAACTTTAGAAATGAATGAGGCCTGGCCAAGAGAAAGGCCAAGGGAACGGCACATAAGCACTGTAGTCTAGTGACAAAGTCGTTTCCCATGGGGGTATGGGCTAACAATTCTGAAACCAGCACTTACGTATACTGGAATTAAACAATGAAGTACATAGGTAGCAGATGGTAGAAGCCAGGTTTCTCACAGTTGGAGCGAGAGGTTACAGGTAAGCAAGGGGAAAAGGCTACACTGATCGATGTAGTAATAGAGCAGAGTTGAAGACATCAGCAAGCACTCATGTGAAACTTAATATAGATCCAGATGGCTACACAAAGAAATATTTATGGATATATGGATATGCACCGGTTAGTGTACACACATATATTTCCTTGCTCTGTCAGCTGAGAGGGCCTAGAAGCAATGACACTCCAGGGGCAATGACACCCTAGTAGCAACACCCATGCCTAGCACCTAGATCTTGGTTTCTTTTGTTTGCTTGTTTGTGTGTGTGTGTTTTGAAATGGAGTTTTGCTCTTGTTGCCCAGGCTGGAGTGCAATGGCGGGATCTCGGCTCACTGCATCCTGTGCCTCCCGGGTTCAAGTGAGACTCCTGCCTCAGCCTCCTCAGTAGCTGGGATCACAGGCGCCCACCACCATGCCCAGCTAATTTTTTGTATTTTTAGTAGAGACAGGATTTCACCTTGTTGTCCAGGCTGGTCTCAAACTCCTGACCTCAGGTGATCCGCCTGCCTTGGCCTCCCAAAGCCAAGAACACCAAAATAAAGTAGTACTAGAATGTAATCCAAAGTGCAAAATAAATATCCATGGCATCACGCTGATATAAATAAACAAGTGAATAAATAAGCAGGAGAGAATAGATCTTTCACTTATTTATTCACTCATTTATTTATATTGGTTTGGAATAAATCTCCCTTGCAGAATTCCAAATAGCTTATGTAGGTACCCCACTCTCAAGGATGTAGAGCGTAATTCCCTACTCTAATTTTAGGATGTGTATAGTTCTTCCTTCCAAAGAATACAGTGTGAAAAGGGGGAAAAAGAGTAACTTCACAGCCAAGAAACCTGACAACTGCTACCTCAACTAAGTGACTGAGGTGAATGTCTTATGTCATGTTGATAGGATGTGCCCTTGATCTGATGTAGCGAGAATGGCACTTCACCTCCGTGGTCTTCTTCCTCAAAACCCACAACCCCAATCTAATCATGAGGAAAACATTAGACACGTGCCAGTAGAGGGGCATGCTACAAAATACCTGACCAGTCCTCCTCAAAACCAAAAATAAAGCCTGAGAAATTGTCACAGCCAAGAGGAGGCTAAGGAGAACTGACAACTACATGTAATTTGGTATTCTGTATAGGATCCTGGAACAGAAAAATGACATTAGATAAAATGGGTAAAAACTAAGGAAATCTGAATAATGTTTGGACTTTAGTTAGTATTAATGTATCAGTAATGGCTTATGAACTGTAGTAAGGTGCAGCGACCACTGCACCTTACTAACATAAGATGTTAAGAATATGGGAAATTGGCTATGGAATATATGAGAACCCTTTAAACTACTCTGCACTTCTTCTGTATGTCTAAAACTATTCTGAAATCAAAAGTCCAGTTCAAAAACAAAAAAGTTTGCAGCATCTTTTGTGCTCAGTAGAAAGCTTTCAATAAGACTAGTCATTTTAGTAATGGATTGTGTCTGCATGCCCTTCCAGAAGTTGTGCATATAACAGCCAGGGTGCTTAGTTTGCAAGCAACAAACTAATTTTTCCTGATTTACACAAGAAAGGAATTTATTGTAGGATATTGGATAGCACACAGAGTATATGAGAGAGCCTAAAACCAGCCTTGGAGGCCATACAGCTGGGATGATGTTGGAAAGTCGGCTCAGAACCGGCCCTGTGGAGACTCCGCTGTTGCTGTTGTGGACCTGCAGCTCATAGTTTACAATGCCAGCCCTCTGCTGTTCCATTCAGATGCAGCCACCAGATCTGCCACCTCAGGAAACTGTTGTGGCTGCTCTGGCTGCCAACGCCCTTGCTAGAATGGATCCTGCAGGGTCCCTCCTTCTCCACTTCATTCGCTTGTGATTCAGCTCAGGAGCGATGAGTCTGATTGGCTGAGCCCAGGCCACGGCTCTGCTTGATGCAAGGGAGATTGGGATGTGTCTGGCATTTTCAGCTTCTACAGTGGGAGGAAAAGCCATGACTGGGCTGAGTTTTTCTCCAAGTTGTGAGAAGTTGGCATTTCCTTTCACTTACAGCCTACAACCAACCACAGGTAAAGCCAAGTGGGGAACTGAGTGACCTTAATTAAGGGGGAAAATGCCACCATTGAAGAAAAGTAAGTAGCTAGGACATGAAGATCTAGATGGCTAGCTTCACTCTGCTGAGCCCAGCGTAGATGTGACTAGTTTTTTTTGTTTTGTTTTGTTTTTTTAAGAAAAAAACACTTTGAACAGGCTTGCAGGGGGATTATTCTGGAGATAGCGCTGCTTTTGTTTTCTTTAAGCTCATGCCATCACTTCTGGGGAATGCTGTGAAGACAACCATCATCATTCAGAAGCCACCTACATATAGCTGCGGTCCATGCCTGCTTGGGTGTCACTGTTGCTCCCTCCACTGGCTGCTGTGGACGGCAGAAGGTGCAAGGGAAGAGGGGCAGGGTTCCAGCTTTGTAATTAGACAACTCACACTCTGAGTCCCTGCTCTGCACTCTCTAGCAGGCGACATTGGGCAAGGTATGTTTTGGAAGCTTAGTCATTCACACCCTTCATCTGTGCTCACACACTAGCTCTCCTGGTGCACTTACCACTCTGAACTGGAAGCATCTGTTAATGCATCAGCGAGCCCACTGGACTGTGCCCTGCTCATCCATCTCTGGACCCCTGGTGTTCAGCCCAGGCCTGGCACACAATAAGCACTCAGAGATGTTTGAATAAATAAATGTACATATAAGGGTGGCAAGAGAGCTGTGTGCCTTATAGAATGCCCTCAGTCAGTAAGAATTGCTTATTGAAAATTTTGTGAACTTGAAGTCAAAGAAATGTGGATTCAAGCTCTTCTTAGCAGCTTGATCCTTGGAGCAAATAAGAACTCTTCTGAGTCTCAGTTTTTCTTTTGTAAAAGGAGGGCCAATTATGAGGCAGACAGTGGTAAGTGGCCACCCGAAGGAAATTCCCAAATCCCTTCTCTCTTCTCACCACTACAGAGGCTAAAAAGCTCAACACTCAGTTTCCCAGTCTCCCTTGTGGCTAGCAGTGACCAAGTAACACATGTTAGGCCAATGAGTTGAGAGGGGAAAGATTAAAGAGAGATAAGCACAGAGTGGTCCCAGAAAATCCAGTTAATTTAGGAAGTTTATTTTGCCAAGGTTGAGGATGTGCACCTGTGACACAGCCTCAGGAAGTCCTGACAACATGTGCCCAAGGTGTTCAGGGCACAGCTTGGTTGTATACATTTTAGGGAGACATGAGACGTCAATCAATATGTGTTAGAAGTACATTGGTTCAGTATGGAAAGGCGGGACAACTCAAAGCAAAGGCAGGAAGACTCGAAGGGGAAAGGGGGCTTCCAGGTCACAGATAGGTGAGAGATAAATGGTTGAATTCTTTTGAGTTTCTGATTCACTTTTCCAAAGGAGGTAATCAGATGTGCATTTATCTCAGTGAGCAGAGGAATAACTTTGAAAAGAATGGGAGGCAGGTTTGCCCTAAGCAGTTCCCAGCTTGAATTTTCCCTTTAGCTTAGTGATTCTGGGGGCCCGAGATATTTTCCTTTCACAACACGAAAAGAAAGTTTCTCACAACTATAGCCTCTACTCTGCCTCCTGCCTTTGAATGCAGATGTGGGGCTCAGTTGCCATACTGCAGACGCTCAGGAATAAGCCCAGTGGAGAAGAAGAGAGCAGAAGGCTGGAGGCCTTGATGCCGCCACTGGGCAGCTGAAATAAGGCCAGCATCCTCCTCCTCCATCATGTTAAGTAAAGGATAGATGTCTTGTGATTCAGGCCACTGTTAGTTGGGTTTTGTTACTTGCAGCCTTAAGCATCATAACCAATCAACTTTTCTCATAGGGTTGCTGTTAGGACTAATTAGACTCATCCATGCACCTGGCATGCAGTGAGCACTCGATAAATGGGAATTTACTGTTATTAGTATGGACCACAGCCCCACCCACAGGGAGCTCTGTGTGGTTAAGAAGGCAGAGAGAAAAGAAAGGTGTAAGGAGGAAGAGCAGAAGGAAGAGGGAGTCAGAAGGGACTTATGAAGAGGTGGGGAAGAGCAGAATGGAAGGGGAATGAAAGGAGGTAGAGGGGATTAAGGGAAGTAGGTGGAGAAAAGAAAGGGAAGGAGGAAGGAAGACAGGAAGGGGGACCCCAATAACAACTGAAGCAGAATGGTAAAAAAAAAAAAAAAATCATGGTAAAACAAGAACTCAAAGAGTCCAAAGTTGACTTAAAGGAAATAAAGAATAATAACATTTCTTGTATACCCAGAGCCCTAAAACGAGATATGGTCCCACTATATTCTGCAGAGTTTCTGTGAGTATTTAACAAGATAATTCATGTGAAAGGCCCCTGCACATAGTGGACACTTAATATTTTCCAAATCAAATGATATCAATTCAAAATTGGCAGCTGCAGAAGGGGCTGAAGAACCTAATTTCTTGCACCCCATTTCATCCTACCTGAGTGAACATCAGTTGGTCCATGAGAAGAGAGCCTAAGCTCCTCCCAGGTACAGTTAGAAAGGGGAGATGAAAGGGTCCAGCTTTTTCAAGACATAGTATTTGATGTTATTTAACAGGAAGGTAGACGGCAAGCTTGGCAGAGCCTGGTGATTTTCTTTTAAAAAGGACTCTGCAATGCAAGCAAATGCTATATGGTGAACAGACATGCCATTGGCAACACTGATCAAAGGTCAGTTTTATTCCAGGTAAGTAAAACAACAACAATAAAATCAGAGTAGATTAAAATAGGTATAAAACCCATTTTGGGGACATTAGAATATAGATGATATTAGATGATTTTATAGAATTATGTTTAACTTTCTTAGTAATAATAGCAGATGGTAATAAAGGAATATGTTCTGACTCTTAGGCAATCGTCTTACTCTACTTGGGCTGTGATAACAAAATACCATAGACTGAGTGGCTTAAACAACATATATTTATTTCTCACAGTTCTAGGAACTGGAGGTCCCAGGTCAGGGTGCCAGCATAGTTGAACTTGAGTGAGGGCCCTCTTCCTGAAAGCTGTAGTCTCAGCTTGCAGACAGCTTTGCCTTTTTACTGTGTCCTCACACAACAGAGAGAGAAAGAGCACAAAAGCTCTCTGGTATCTCTTCTTATAAGGGCACTAATCCCATTGTAAGGGCTCCACCCTTGTGACCTCATCTAAACCTAATTACCCCCAAGTGCCCCATCTCCAAATATCACATTTGGGGTTAGGTCTTCAACGTGTGAATTTGAGGGGGACACAATTCAGTTCATAGCAGAGATTTCCGTTGAAACATATAGGGATGAAGAATCATGATGTCTGAAAATTACTTTCAAATTATTTTGAAAATAAAAAGAGAAATAGAGATATAAGGTAGATATGGAAAAATGTGAAAGTAGATAATAGACTTATGGAAACTGGTTAGCTTGATTTACTCACTTTTGTGTTTCTCCTCATCCACTCACTGCTTCCCTCCCAGATCCATTCTTTCGTCTGCCTGGCCGATGGTGGATACTTAATATGTCTGTTGAATTAATATTAAAAATAAAGTTCTCCTTACCTGCTAATATCGGCATGACTAAGTAGAGACACGGTTTTAAGCCATTTGCAAAAAAATACCCACAATGAATTACTTAAGTAAACATGATTTGCTTAAAGACACAGTTTAACCTTGCTTTTTTCCTCCCAGAGTTAAGTATCAGATGAAAGGGTGCTTGCTCTCTGTCCCCAGATGCCCCAGGCTGTCCCTCCAGACTCCAGAAGGCCAAGCTCCCTTTTTCTTTCCCTGTGTGCCTTCTGCCCTCACTCAGAGTCCCTACCGCCTCAAAACCTTGGGAGCAAACCACATGGGCAAAAGCAATTTAATGGAAGACAGTACAAATGTTGTACACTTTGAACAATTATTTAAAAGAACTGGCAAGATAAAACATTTAATTGCAAGTAACTTGTAAAAATAAAAGTAGTAAAAACATTACCCAAGAGGCAGAGCAATGGACTGTAGCTCATTGTTTGAGAATGAATTAGACCTTTATAAAACTCTGAACATTTCCAGATTCTTTAATTGTTATAATGCACCTTTTATTACTTTTCTCTTATTCCTATTGCTTTAGGTCCTTTCAGATTTTTTTCTATGATAATGGTAATAGACATTACTACTGACTGAGTGCCTACTGTGTGCCAGGCACAGTTTAGCCCTCACAGGACTATGAGGTGGGTATCCCCATTTTACAGACGAAGAAATTGAGGCTGAAAGAGAAAAAGTCACTTGCTCATGACCACATCACTAGAAAGGATAGAACTGGACTCAGACCTCCACATCTGCTCACCTCAAAAGCTCAAACTCTATGCTACTTCCGGTAAGTGTGTTCCTCTACAAAAACAGCTTCTGTCACACAGTCCCCTATTGTTGGTTCATTATATTGCTTCCAGCTTGTATTTGTTTTTCATTGTTGCTGTAACAAATTAGCAACAATTAACATAATTAAGTTTAGTGGCTTAAAACAACATGCATTCTCTTACAGTTCTGGGAGTCAGATGCCTACAATGAGTCTTCTGAGGCTGAAATCAAGGTGTCGGCAAGGATGGTTCCTTCTGAGAGAGGTTCTGGAAAGAAACTGTTCCTTGCCTCTTGTGGCCCCTAGAGGCCGCCTGTATTCTTTGGCCTATGGCTACATGACTCAGTTCTCTGCTTCCATCGCCTCCCCTCCCTGCAACTCCTGTCTCCCTCTTATAAATACTCCTGTGATTATATTGTGCCCACCCAGATATTAATAATTCAGGATAATCTCCCCATGTCAAGATCCTTAATTTAGTTGCATCTGCAAAGTCACTTTTACCATGGAACGAAACATTCATAGGTTCCAGGGATTAGGACATGGGCATCCTTAGGGGACCATTATTCGGTTCACCATACAGCTTTTTGACCCAAAGTGCAGAGCAGGAGTCACTGACTCTCCCTTGAGTCAGTCTCACCCCACATTTCAGGCTTCCATCAGGGACGGGCTCTTGCCTGCTCTGACACTTAATGATCTTGGATACTAATCAATCCCATTGCCTGCTAGTTTCCTCCAAACACAGTGGAGGCTTGTTTTTAAGCCACTAAAGTTAATTGTATTAATTGTGGCTAATTTGTTACAGCAACAATGATGATCAATTCAGTATCAGGCTGTCCTATTTCAGATTCTCCTGAATCACCCCCCAACACACACACACATTTTATTTCATCCTTCTCTAGAAGAGATGTATTGAAGATAATCCCCCCTACCTTCTCAATGTTGTGAAACTCAAAAGTCAGCAGCAGCTTGGAGGTCTCCAGGTCCTGAGGGCCTCTCTGTTGCCATAATATTTAAGTGGAATGACTTTAACCCTAAATCCATATGTGATGGGAAAGAGAGAATCTTCCTAATATCACTGAAGATCTTCAGGGGTAAGGGATTTCCATTTTTCTTAGTCACATAAATGTTCGCTTTTCTACTTTTCAATTCCAGTAACATGCAACAACTGCCCTTTTCCCGTAACTCTTCAGCCCACATCGAACACCCAATTCCTTCAACCTCCAAAGCACCATCAGTGCAAGCAGAGTGTGTATAGTGTTATCTAAGTTCTTTCCTGTTGCTATAACAAAATACTTTAGACGGGGTAATTTATGAACAACAGAAATTCATTGCTCATAATTCTGGAGGCTGGGAAGTCCAAGATCAAGGTGCCAGCAGATCTAGCATCTGATGAGGTCCTGTTCTTCACAGATGATACCTTCTCTGTATCTTTACAAGATGGAAGGGCAGAAGAGGGTAAACTCACTCCTTAAAACCCTTTTATAAGGGCACCAATCCCACCCATTATGGCAGAGTCCTTATGATCTAATCACTTCTCAAAAGCTCCATCTCTTAATACCATCACCTTAGAAATTAAGTTCCAATATATGAATTTTAGAGGGACGCCAACTTTCAGGTCATAGCAAGTAGAGTCAACAATTACCCACTACAACTTAGATGTTATAATAATAATAATAATAATAACTGTCTTCTCTGCAACATGTCTTATCTTGTACCCAAGCCTCTACCCTTTTTCTGATGAGGGAATTCAACCTAGGGCAGGGGCACCTTAAGCTTCTTAATTAAAGGTAACTCTGTCTCTTCCCATTTAGAATAGTCTCTTGGGTATGGTTTCAGTTGATTTAAAGTTAACATCCATAAAGTCATAAGGTTTTCTCCATTCATAGGTTCTCCACTCCCCACCTCCTAATTTCTGATATGGTATCAGCATAGTGACGGGAAGAGTGACTTTGGGTGCTTATGTTCCCCTCTGGGTCCTCACTGGCCTCTACTCCTGCATCCTCATCCTGTGAGGTCCTGGGCATCCTGTGGTGGGGTCTTCTGGTGTGGAAGGCTATTGGTCTGGTCTGGGGGTATTAAGCAGATAACTAAAGTCCTTCCATAGACTGAGGTCCCAAGAACCTGTGCTTTGTAGCTCCCCTGTGCTGTCCCCTAATTGACATAAGTCAAGTAGTTCTCCTAGAGGTTCCTCATCCCCCACCAGGCCATGTGGGAATTCCTGGATCTCTATCCAGGAATTGGATATCCATCCAGGAGCACTGTCTCTGCCCATCTATCCAGATCTCTCCTCTCTCTAGTGCTACCACTTCCATGTTAGACACGGCCTCACACCAAAGTCGGCTTCTCTGAGAGGCTTAGAGTAGCAGCCCTGATATCTTTTAGCTCCTCCACACTTAGCTGATACTTTCTTCTGCTTACACTTCTCTCTGAGGTTCAGCCCCAAGGTGATAATATATTGGTCAGCTATTGCCACATGAATGCTGTGTAACAAGCCACCTCAAAACTCAGTGGTTTCCAACAACAAGCATTTTTTTTTTCAATTCCAGTTGTGTGGTTTGCCCAGGGCAGCTCTGTCTTAGGATGCAAATCAGCTGGAATTGGCTCCAGGTTTGGATTGGGATCAGATTTGCTCCATATGGCCTTACATTCCCCTTGGAAAATCAAAGAAGCACAAAAGTACACAAGCAGTGCATTACCCCTTAAGGCCCTGGACTAAACAAGCCACCTAGCCAGATTCAACACCAATGAGACAGGGAACCATATTCTACTCATTCTGAGTACCACAAGGCCACAAGACTACAAGATATTCAGGGTTTACTAGAAAGTCAGAAGGGGGTTAAGCTACCTCTTCCCAGGGGACTCTGAGAAGGCTTCAGAGAGGAGATGACTTCTGAGCTGTTTTAAAAGAAGAGCAGTTTTTTTAACCAAATGGCCCTAAGAGGAAGGGCATCCTGGGCAGAGGCTGTAGGTTATGGAAAGGGAGCAAGAAGTGAGAGAGCCTGTGCTGAGGCTCAGAAGCCCACTGTGCTGGGAAGCGAGCCTGGAGAGTGGCAGAGGCACATTGCAGAGGATGCTAGGAGCCAGGCTAAGGATCTGGAGGCTTGGACTTTGTTCTAGAAGCCATGGGCAGTCTGTGATGGGTTCTGGACCAAGGAGGAGGCCTGAACAGGGTTGGATATGTGAGAGTCACATGACTAACAGGCGGGGAGGAGGCGAACAGGGATCTTCCCACTCCCAAAGCCGTGCTCCTTCCATGAGGACCCCTGCCTACTTCCAGTCATGCCAGGCTCCAAATGCCAGTGCTTACTCCTCTGCCCTCCTCCTGTTGAGAATTACCATGGCTTCCTTGCCTTCATGGGGAAGGAAGAAGGGCCAGCAGGCCCCTTTCAATGACCCCGGAAAAGGAACTCCATTTCACATGACCTACTTACAGAACTTGGACAGCTGTAGACCATCAATATAAATTCCTAGTCTCTATCCTATTTATTTTAGTTGATGACTCAGAATGTTTGAATAGCATATTCATTTATGGCCAGAAAATATTAGCTTCTAAACACTGCAACCCTGCCCCCAAATCACTTCTTTAAATTCAGATTGTTTTCCCATTCCATCATTTGCGATCAGAGTTTTCATCACAGACAGATTTTTATAAGTCAGCCCTAGACCTGGGATTTATTTATGCCCATAAACAAAACCCCAATATTAATCGCAAACTATTTCTGATTCTCAGTTAACATCCTTAAACATCTTGTGTCCCTGGGGACTCTTTGCCCTGTCATATGAAGATGATGTTTTAAGATTTGTATTTCCCCAAAGAAGCAAGTAGATCATAAAACCTAATGTATTCCGTGGTTTGGAATGATAATTTCACCAAGAGGTGAGGAAATATTTCACTGCAGATCGTTACAACACCCACGTAAGTTGTTAATATACTACTTGTTAATATACTACTTCCCGTTAAATATTCATCCAGCTTCTGTTTATGGAATGGCTGTTACGTCCCCAGTAGGGACTGTGGGTGGGTCTTGTATGTGGGGGGGAGGTAGTGCAGGACAAAGCTGTGGACAGCTCCGTGACTTGGGGTAAGAAGGTTGTGGATAGAAGGCACATCTACCTTGTGGAGCTAGAAAGCAAGAAGCTATGGAGGGGTCATAGCCATTCACGGGCAGTGTGCTGGAGACCAAGCTGGAAGACAACTTTGGCTACAAGAGGAGGCAAGAGCAGGGCCCCAGGCTGGCAATGCATGTGGCCACAAGGGTGCCTGTCCCTGGAGACCTAGCCAGAATGGAACAGAGGCATGTGCAGAGCCCAGATGCAGAGAGGTTGAAGAAAGGGGTGAGGAAAAGAGGCATGCAGGACTGGATGCTACCAGAATGCAGTGGGATTCCACTTCACCAACATTTTCTGAGAATCTCTGCCTCCGTCCTATGCTTCAATTTTTCCCACTGTAGGAACAGAGGCAGAGAGCTTCATGGCAAAGTGTCTTACAATGAAGACCACAATGAGGGAACCTGGAAGCAAAGGTGTAGGAACCTTGAATTCTGCCCCTTGGGAGTTATCTCAGAAAACTTATCAAAACAATATGGTGCCATCGTGCTGTGATTAGGGGCAGTCTTTGAAAACAGGACTAAAATTCCTGCACCTTCCTTTCCTAGCTAGGTGTCCCTGGTCCTCAGTTACGTTAGTACCCCAGTGCTCCTACCCGTACAAGGTGAGTAATATTATGACCCCCCTCTGCAAGTGCTCAGGAGGGTGAAATGGAATAGTATGTGCACCTAGCACTTAGCAACGGGCCTGGCACAGAAGTGGTAAGAGCCTCAGGGCATTGATGCCACACTTTATGAAAGGCAAACAGGAACCACCAATATATTTAGGTAGGAGAGTGATGGGATCCAGTCTTCCTTTCAGAAAGAAGACTGGGGTGTGGAGAAGGGGGCTTGTGCTGACGTCACAGCCAGGGAATAGGGTGGTTGGATTGTCCTGATATAAGCACAGTGGCAAAGGAAGCCTCATCTGAAACTGGGAAGATCTGTGCCTGTTGGAAGCCAAGAGGAGGGAGGTGGAAAAAATGAGATCCTGGGGGGAATGGGAGAGAGGCAGTCACAGTTATGAGTGGTGGAAGAAGTTGGAGAGAATGGGAATGAGCTGCAAATGCTATGATTTCACAATTTTACTCTCAAACTAAGTCATTGCTTCTATAACTCTACACTCGATGGAGAGACCGAGAAAGAATCATTGAGAGATACATATATGTAGATGTATGTGTAGGTATAAAATTTTTTAGAAAAGAAAGAATATTCAGAATCCCTAGTATTCGTTTGCATTAGTTCCTTTACTGGAGCTATAGATCTGAACTATGGTTTGGTTATCTGTCCATCTACCCATCCACTCACTGTGTTTAGCAGCCCCTGACCATAGAAGGTACTCAACCAATATTTGCTGGGTAAATGAAGGAAAGAGTGAGCGCCAAAAAGATTTGAAGAATGTGAGATTTAATTTAAAACTCTTTATGCCAGTGCAGTATTACAGTCTTGTTTTCATTCATTTCAATGGATAATTCAGGGAGTAATTTAGAAAATAAGTTCCCACCACTTTAACTCCTATTCAAATCAAATCAATAGACCTTATAGGTGAGACACTAGCTCAGGGCACTTTCTCCAGTACTGGTGGGAATGAACATTGATACAACTTGTGTAGGCAGTTTGTACACTTTCTCAAAAGGTGTATGTATTGTACACATACCCAGGAATTTCACTTTCAGGACGTTAGCCTTTAGATAGGCTCACCCATGCATAATATGACATCTTACAAAGATATTCACAGAGCATTGTTAATAACATTAAAAATGAGAAACAAATGTCGCATAATGGCAGACCAGCTAAGTGACAGTATACCCATACGATGGGATACTATCCTGCTATTTTTAAGCAAAAGCAGCTTTAAATAAGTGGTTAGGAATGATGTCCAAGATATAATGCTAAGTGAAAGTAAAGGCATGTAAGCCTGTATACGTTTTTGTATTCTTAGACTGCTCCTGTAAGAATACCTAAGAAACTGGCAAGGTGTTGCCTCCACATTGGAAAACAGAAGTGAGAAATAGACTGACTTCCTGTACCCTCTTTTGTACCTACTTAGTCTATTTCAAAAACTAACAAACTTTAATTTCAAAAGCCAAATACTAGAGAAGCGTTTATAATGACAAAGCAAAATTCCTTTGCTCCATCCCTAGTCCCCCTCCCCAGTGGTAACCACTTTTGACAATTTTACATCTCAAATAATATGTTAATTTTGCTACTTCTTGGGTTAACAATTCTGTATTACCTATTTATTTGATGTTCTAATAGTTGAAGACTTAGCTCGCCTATAACCCCGACCACTTCCTCTCCTGTCCTTTTAGTAAAGTTATATTATGTGCTAGTTCAGGATACAGCAGGTAATGCTGCAATGACAGACAACCCCAAATCCCAATGGCTTCTATCAAGAAAGGTTTGTTTCTCACTCATGGGACTTGTCTATTACAGGTCCATGGGGGACAGGAAGAGGCATAATCTGTACACTGTAATTATTCAAAACCTAAGGCTGATGGAAGAGCCACCATCTCACATAATGCCAATTGCCTTCTAGAAGAAAGATTGATCCCACTGGTAATGAAATGCTAGCCCTGGAAGTGATTCCCATCACCTCGGTTCACAACTCAGTTACCAGAACTAATCTCATGGCCCCATCTAACCAGAGAGGGTCAGGAATTATCCAGAACAAAGGAGAACAAGAAATATCTTGGCAAGTGGCACTAATGACTAACATAGTTACTTTTGCAGCTACACATAAAATAGTTAAACCTCTGTTTCTTGTTATTTCAATGTTAGGCATCATTTCCGGACTCCTCATTTTGTAAGATGTCATTGTTACTGTTACTAACAGCTTCTTTTCCTTCTATCTTTCCTCCAGCTTTGGTTCCTGACTTCTTTCAGTTCTACTTTTCCCCACCCCAAACCTTTTTTTATTTTTTGTTAGGTTTGCTAACTCTCCCATACATTTCAGTAACCATAATCAGCTCTCTTATGCTCTGCAATTCTATGACTATATAAATATTATTTACTGCTGAGCCAAGCAATGTGCTGCAATTGTTTCTTTCTTAGTGCATCTAATGTTACAATCTCTGGTGCCACACTAGGGAATTTTCAGACGGACTCTCCTACACTCCATAAACTTCAGTTTGCTTTGTATTTGCACTGAAATTTAAAAACCAATGGGAGCCACAAAAGGCCCATGTGCCACCAAAGAGCTAACGCAGCCTCCATCGGCTGGAGGCTAGGACATCTGAGGCTGGACAAGCGACAGCTCCTGCAGGAACTGAAGGCAGAGCTTAGCATATGGGCCCAGGAGCCAGCACAGGGAACGCAGCCTCGTACCTGCTCCTCACTGCCAGCCTGTGCTGGCCTCCTCTAATTGGATTGAGTGTTCTGTCATTTTCCCTCAGATGCACCGTGTGGAGAAGGGTCACATGTGCATTCACAGTAATCGTCTCCAACCACTATCCAGTTGGGACACTTTGGGGGCACTATGGAGGTCAGAAACAGCCAAAGGGCAACATGTTTTATTTTGTTTTTTAATGGAATCAGAATCAGAAGTATTAGCACCAATATAGGCTCTGTGCCAGGCACAGTGGTGGCACCCACCTGTCATCCCAGCTACTCAGAAGGCAGGAGGATCACTTGGGCCCAGGAGTTCTGGGCTTTAGTGCACTATGCTGATCAGTTGTCTGCGCTAAGTTTGGCATTAATATGGTGGCCTCTCTGGAGTGGGGGACCACTGGGTTGCCTAAGGGAGGGTGAGCAGGCCCAGGATGGAAATGGAGCAAATCAGAGCTCCCGTGCTGGACAGTAGTGGGATCAGCCACTGCACTCAGACCTGGGGAACATAGTCAGACCTCGTCTCTAAAAAAAAAAAAGAAAGAAAAAAGACAAACGAAAAAGCTCCGTGTGTGTTTATTGGGACAGAAGTGAAGGGAAGCAATGGGTTAGAGATTATCTAGTCTGACCCGCCCACTCCACAGATGAGACAGTCAAGGCCCAAGGAATGGGAGAGGCATCTCCAGGTTCTCGAGCATCACAGGCTATTCCCCAGCTCTGCACCAGCTCCCCACATCAGTGACCTCTCTCCCTGCCAGCGCCTCCCATGTCAAAACAGCTCAGAGGACGGAAGGCTGGAGATGCTGGACGTGCAGAGCCCCACCACCTGCCCGCTGTAGAGAGCAAGACACTCCTTAGCTTACACAGCGAGTCGCCGTCAGAACCAGGGCCAGAGGGTCGCCCTGTGAACTGAGACCAACCCTCTCCCCTGCCCTGCCTCCCTCTCGCCCTTGAGTTCCCAAATGTAGGAAGGCGGCTCTGTCCTGCTGGCCCCAGAGCAGCCACCGTCCATGGCCAGGAGCCAGCTACATCCTGTGTGCCCTCCTCACTCTCCGTCCTTCCCTGCAGACGGGAAGAACTCTGGCATCAAACACAGTAGGAGAAGCAGTGATGGCCATCCTTGTACCGAAGGAGCCATTCTTAAACCACGCTGCTAAAGCCACTTTAAAGGCTTTCAGAGCTCTGGGGCAGGGAGAAGTGCCATCGCCCTTCCTTAACAAAGTCACCTTTCACAACCTCCAGATTCTCCAAGCAGGCGTTTTGGCTGGCTCTGTGGGAAGAGCCTATGTGTGGGCCACCATCGCCCTCTTGTGGCCTATAGGCGAAGTGCCTTACGGTCTTGCTCAGAGAACAAAGGCCGTCAGTCTCCCTCCCTTCTCCTGTCTCTGGCACAGGAAGGGGTGGCCGCGTCAGTTTTTCATTTTGGGGGCCTTGGCCTTGGCTGTTGGAGCTTGATAGACTAATGAGATGTACATCAGCTCAGGAAACAGCTGCTGAGTGCCTGACGGAGGGGTTGAGTCAGAAGGAATGAAGTGAAAAATTGATTTATGTCAGAGGCTTTGGCAGGCATTTGTCTGAGAAATCACCGGCCACCAGCGCTGCTCCAGGGCTCATGAGGCCGCACATGAGTGTTCACACCCCCTCAACACCCACCCCACCCACCCCGCACCTCTGCTGTCACTGAAACCTGACTTCAAGGCCCAACTCTCACGCCTCCTCCTCCAGGAAGCCCAGCTTGCTCTCTGCAGCTCCTGCGACTCCAAGAAGAGCTTGCGGCCCACCCCTCTGCTTCCTCCTCTGCTCTGGTTCAGCCCCTGCCATGGTCCGAGCCAGCCAGGACTGTGGCCAATGTCTGCTCGACCTTTGACTCTCTGAGGGCAGAGGCTGCATCTTGTGCTCCTAGAGTCAGGCCAGGCCCAGCCCTGAGTGGCTGAGTCTGTTGAATGAGAGAGGTCACTTCAGCCCAGTCATCGCCTCTGAAACCCACACCAAGCCCAACAAGAGATTCAGGACCCTCTGGAGAAGGTGGGCTTTGTGGGTGCCCTGGCTGGCAGGGCTTTGCGACAGGTTTGAGGATGGGGCCATAGCAAGGGATGAACTGAACACTGACCCCCCGCCAGTGCTTGTTCTTTCACTCACTTTTCCAACCTCCACTTCCCCAAGGAGTCCCAGGCAATGCCTGTTCAGCTGGTCTCTCCCGGGGCAAGCCTCTGAGGAGGAGAGTCTGCTGGACCTGGGGTTGGCTCTGGGGCAGTTATCTTGGTCCCTCTATATCCTCATCTACCCAATAGCAGCAAAGAATATTGATTGGTATGGTGTGGGAACATGAACAGAGATGACTGCTGAAAACCCATGAGCACCACGGTGAGTCTTTCTGATCATTTCTGGGTTCTGAGCACTGGGTAGGCTGTTCCCACCACATAATCCATTCAACCACTGCTGCAACAGGGTGGAAGAGTGGTCCAGAGCCTGGGCCCTGAAGCCAGACTGCTTGAGCCTGAATTCTTGCTCTGACACTTATCAGCTCTGGCACTATCTGCATAGTATCTTAAAAAAGGGAGATAACCATAGCACTCACCTCACTGAAGTATTGTGAGCAGGAAGTGAGTTAATACGTCTAAAGGAATTAGAGCAGTGATTGGAGCGTGGGAAATGCTCGGGAAAGTAAGCCTTTGCTGCAGTATTGCATGGAAGCTGCTTGTCTTGAGGTCATCTCCTCCTGGAATGGTGTATCACAAAGACAGAACTGAGTTGCATTTTACGTAAAAATCGATCTTTCTAATGCACACACTCGGCATTAGCTTCTTCATTCTGAGGTCAACATGCCACTGGTGTGAGGAGAAACCTAGTGTTTTAAAGACATTTGTTGATCTAATATCTATTGAATTAATTAATTAATTACTAGGTTGTATTTTTCCTACACAGATTTGCACTACGTGCATGGATGAGGAAGCATGAGGATGCAGTAACCTACAACTGAAATGCTGGGCCTGATCTCCAACCCAGGACTATGCCAAGCAGAGGCTAGTGGCAGATATGGGAGCCATATACCCACCGAGAACCCTGAAGACCTTCATGCCAATCCAGGACCATTTAATGTTTTCATTAATGGCTTGAAGGATGGAATCGAGACCCAGCTAATCAGATTTCTGGATGATAGGAAGCTGGAAGGGATCTTAGCTACTTTGGAGGACAAGATTAAAATGCAATCCAAGCTTAACGAATTGCAGAGATGGACCTAAATCAATAAAAAGAGTAACAATAAAGATAAATGCAAGCTGCTTGGAACAGAGCTGAGAAAATTATCCAGGTACCAAATGGTGATGAGAGAAATGAGTTTTGAGGGAACCAGGAGGAGGTACCTGGATGTAAATTGATCAAGTCACAGTGTCTGTAAAGTGGAGGCACAACTCTGTCACCTGGTGGATCCCAAATTTCAATAAGCATAAGACTATAGCTCAGAGAGCTTTGAAAATGCGGATTTCCAAGCCACAGGCCTGAGACTGATTCAGTAGTTGTGTAATGGAGCTAAGAAGATTCTAGTGCAGGTGGCCCATGGGCAGTGCTTTGAGAAAACTGGCAGTGTAAAGAGGTAGCCTCTGACCACACCATTATTTCCTAAATGTTTACTATGTGGAATGTTTATCCCATGGGATTCTCTATAAGAAGTGAGTCCATGGTCAAATATGGGAATGTTCTCTGTCCGAAATAAAAAAAAAAATCACAAGGCAAGTGAGCACACCAGTGACCCCAACATTTTCTGCAATCAAATAAACTGCATAACTTGGTTCAATCCAGAGTTTCCCGAACTTTTTGATTAGGGACTCATTTCTTCATGTAACATTCAAAAACATCTTGTGCAACACCCTTCAGAAAATTCTGAATTTTCTGAATTCAGCTGGAATTTGACAGCATTTAAAATGCTGCTGTGTCTCCTAACTATCCTGAGTGTGAACTTTCCTTTAATATTTAGAAGAGAGGAAAGCAAGTTAACTACAGCTTGAGTCCTGGGCTTCTATCGCTTATTGATAGTGTCCCGTGTACCCCAGATGGGTGAGGAGGGCAGTACTTTTCCTCCTCTGTTTATTGTCTTCCTGGAGCTTGTGTCCAGAATCACTAGTTGCCTTCTCCTTGTCTACTCTCTCCTTTCGTTTAGTAACAGAATCCCCATATTGTTGAATGTGGGGTAATGTGCCCCGCTACAAAACCACATTCTGCAGCCTCCCCTGCAGATGTGGTCAGTCAGTTGTACACAGAAGTCACTAGGGGGATTTCTGGGGAATTCCTTTAGAGATGCTGACGCATTTCAAAGGCACCCTTTTTGTTCTTCCTCAATTTCTTCTTCTTCCTGCCTGTAACACAGATAGGGTAGGGGTGCTGGCAGCCATGTTGGGCCATGAGGTGACCTTACAGATGGAAGCCACTCACTAAGGATGGCAGAACAGAAAGATAGAAGGAGCTCAAGATGTTGATGGCATTGTGAAGCCACCAGAGCAGTCCTGCCCTGCCTAAGAGAAAAAATATACCCCTATTTTGTTTAAGCCACTGTTTTTCAGGCCTCTGTTGCTAGCAGTTGAATGCAATTTTGAACTCACACAGGATAGAGTCAGCAGGGCCTTTTTGTCATTTTTCCCAGATCTCAGCTCCTCCGGACTTCCATCCTGACCACATCCCTCGATGTTCTTGTGTGTGTGTGTGTGTGTGCACATGTGCTTTCTTGCCCCACCCTCAGCATGAGGCACTGAGGCATGCGGCCAGCACAGTTCCGTGCAGCCTGTGTCTTCGGCTGCCTCTCTTTTGTCTCCTTTACTGGAATTAAGCACAGAATGGAATTAACTCAGAATGACATATTCGAGAGCCTCACATCCCTGTAGAATGAATCCCTTTTGGAATCTCCGTGCTTTATTTCTAAATGTTTTGTAATCTACATTCAACATAGAATTCCTGTCTGAAATCAGTGAGTGGCTCCTGAGAAGAGGCAGGTTGAATGGAAATACCATCTCAAGAATTCCCTTCATATCACCCACGACACTTGCCGAAAGGAAGGGAAAACCAGGCCATTGCAAAGAAAAATGAGAAACAAGCACAACTGAGGATGGGAGGAAAAACACGGTCCCCTCCAGTGAATGAGAGATCAGAGGGCAGAGGGGCCCCTGCTGCAGTCTGTGTCCTCACTCCCCCTTGGCCACTCACCTCGCTCTCCTGGCTTCTGGTCCAGGAGGCCTCACCCTCCATCAGAGGCCACCCCTGGCCTGGTGCAGACCCACATTCTGCCATGTTAAGTGCCTGCCAATGGAGATCCATTAGAGTTTCCTTCTGTGAAGGCCCCGGTGGCCTCTGTCCTCAGAAACAGCACCAGTCTAGAACATTCTCTAGACTTTTCTTCTCTGCTTGGACTGGAAAGTCCATTTCCAAGGAGCTTTTTCCCCAAGTTCAGACCTACTAAAGTGGTTGCATTTTCTAAGAGATTCAAATGGGACATTTTCCTGGAGGAAGGAACCAGAATTCACTGAAAACCCATCAATTGCTTCTGTACATACTCCTCAACGATTGGCCAAGTCATAGCAAACTAAGAAGAAATTAGTGCTAATCCTCACTTCTGGGAGATACCAACACTGGGCCTAGACAGATCTGTTTGCTCAAGAATGTGATGATAAATAACAAAACCAACATATGAAACCTCAACTTGGGGCCTTGTGAAAACTGTGTAACAGAGAGAATAGGAACCAGGTATAGTAAGGTCCAAAGGAAACCTTTCCTTAAAAACACAATCACTTCCTGAAATAGAAGGAAAATTTGGGAATAGATACGGGCATATTCTTAATGAGACACCAAAATATGTAAGTTCTATTAAATAAGAACTGAGTGAGGTAAGGAGAGAAAGTAAAGGAAAATAGTTTCAAGATAAAATGCACTGAAAGCAGTAAGCAACAAATTTCTTACTTCAGATAATAAGCTGATAAAATGTTTATTATAATAAACTTACAAGATGTTTCCAGAAATGAGATTAAGAAATAGAAAAGATGAAAGCGGTAACAGGGATGGCTATCAATTGTGGATCTCCAACCTATGAATAAAAGGTGCTACAGATAAAAACCGGGCTAGGTTAGCAGCAGTACCAGAAGTATCATGGGAGAAAAAATTCCCAGATCTGAAAAAATACCCCAAATTCTGACTTTGTTACCACTGAATTCTGCTAAAAAGAAAAATCGAGCCTAAGATGATGGAAGACAAAGGAAGACTGGGAGGTACCGTGGGGAAGGAGCCGGCGAGGCTGAGCTCAGGGCCACGGACCTGGAATCAAGGTCTTCTCTGTCATTCGCCATCTGGGTGGCTCAGACAAGCCACTGCCCTTCTTCTGGGACTCAGTTTTCCTCCCTGTGAAATGGGAGGGCGTCCATCTTAGTTTAGGTTTCCCAAAGAGCAGAACTGAGGCAACAACTTGGGTGCAGAGAGTTAATCGAGAAGGCAATGTCAGGCGGCAAAGCAAGAAAGTGAGGAAAATGAGACGGAAAATTGGCCTCCAGAAGCCAAGGAAGGCAGCTGTGGGCTCAGGCCCACTGGGGACCCTCTGAAATACTGAAACCAGCCTCAGAATTATCCCACAAGCTGGGGACTGCCTTTCACAGCTTCAGGAGAACTCCAGGGCCAGAGAATGTGGGACAGGGTGGCAACAGGATCTGCTGCCAACCCCCTGCAGGCCCAGCACTGTGATATGAATGAGAGGGATTCAGAGGGGAAGATGTGCTGTGACTGAGCGCTGCGGGGCTCCAGGGTGGATGCCAGGCAGGGTAGCAATAAGACAAATGCAATTGTTCTCACACCTGTGTGTCGAGGTGGGCTGTGTGCTCCTTGGGGGAGATGGACCACGTCTGAGTTATCACGGCAGCCCTGAAGCCCAGTACAGAGCCTGGCACATGTTAGATGCTCAATCATTGTCACCCCCAACTGCCCCAGGAGCAGAGCTTCGACCTGTGACACAGGTTTCAGCTCAACAGAAGGAAGAACTTTCTAAGAAGTGGTGAAGGGCAGGACTGGCGCCTCGGAGTTTTGGTGCCCTTTCCCCAAGCTAGGCTCATTAGCGTCTCACTCTCCTCTGGCCTGACTCTCACTCCATGCTTGAATTCCCTCCATATCACATACTCTTTCATTTCCTGTTTATAAATCTGTAGCAATGTGGTGCTCACCACCTCCTAAAGTAGCTTTTGCCACCTTCGTGTTCTCAGAAACGCCTTGTTGCAAAGGCCAGGTCCAGGTGCAAGCCTCAGCTCCCTAAGTCATTTTACCACCCGGGGCCTCCGTTTCTTCTCCTGAAAAATGAGGGTGCTCCGACAGCAGAGTTGAGAGTTACGTTTGGTAAAGAAATCTAGCATAGCACTCATCACGTCTACTTAGTCGATAACATTAGAAAAAATTAAATACTGGCTGGGCACAGTGGCTTACGCCTGTAATCCCAGAACTGTGGGAGACTGAGACTGGCAGATCACTTGAGGTCAGGAGTTCAAGACCGGCCTGGCCAACATGGCAAAACCCTGTCTCTACTAAAAATACAAAAAAATTAGCTGGGCATGGTGGCAGGCGCCTGTAATCCCAGCTACTTGGGAGGCTGAGACAGGAGAATTGCTTGAATCCAGGAGGCAAAGGTTGCAGTGAGCTGAGATCGTGCCACTGCACTCCAGCCTGGGTGACAGAGCAAGACTCCATCTCAAAAAAAGTAAAAAAAAAAATTTAAAAATTAAAAAAAAAAATGTTTAAAAGAAAAAATTAAATACATAGGTAGATGTGCTTTTATTAGGCAATACACGTTCCCTTTTTGCCTGGCAGTAGGCTTTAAACTCATCTTATGCTTCAGAGTCACCTTACCCTAGGCTTCTGATATAAATATTTCTCCCCTCCCCCAGCTTCACCTCCTTCCTCTATTTGGTTTCTAACCTCTATGACATCTCCTTATCTTCTTTGTAGGTGTGTTTATTAAACAGAGTATCCACATACTTTGCAGAAGTATTTATGGTCACATCCAGCTGCCTATAAACTGCATCTGGCCCACTCACATGTTTTGTTTGGCCTGCAGAATGCTTAATAAAAATATGAACCAAAATTTTAAAATAGAAATACTTTACCCCCCAAAAAATCTGGATTTCCGACTTTTCTTGAAAAACTAGAAAACGTGGCAATTGTAGGCCACAGTGTTGGCAACCATTGGCTGGAGCTGAGGCGGCTGTTCCTTAGAGAAGACGTGGGCTCTTCACTTCACCCCAGTTCTCACCACTCCCTATCGTCTCCCTGACCCAACCCCTGCCTCACTAACTTGGCCTGCTTGGCCTCTGTAGCTTTTCTCATTGTGACCACCTGTTTACATAACACAAATCCACATGAAGCATCTATTTTCTTCCAATAATGCAGGGGCAGGTGTTTTCTATATCCCCAGTGCCTCCTTGTTGATTGAATGGATAAATGAACAAATGAATGGATGCTAAATAAATCTGAATAAATTAAATATTTAATTTTTTTTTTTTGAGACAGGGTCTTGCTTTCCCATCCAGGCTGAAGTGCAGTGGTGCAATCCTAGCTCACTGCAGCCTTAGTCTCCAGTATTCAAGCAATCCTCCCACCTCAGCTCCTGAGTAGCTAAGACTACAGGCACGTGCCACCAAGGCCGGCAAATGTTTCTACTTTTTATGTAGAGGTGGGAACTTACTACGTTTTCCAGGCTGGTCTCAAACCCCTGGCCTCAAGGAATTGTCCCACTTCAACCTCCGAAAGTGCTGGGATTTTAGGCGTGAGCCACTGTGGCTCACCTGAACAAATTAAGTATTTATAAACATGTACAAACTGCATTGCTCTCATAGGAATGAAGTTCAAGTTTAAGGTGAATCTCACAAGGTTCCCCTCGAGGATAAGCAGAAGTCTTACTCCCTGATACTCAAAATAAAATACCCCACTCTTCCGAATAGCTCCCAGACGCTATGTCGCCCTTGTAAACAGAACGGCTCCCTCCAAGCCCAGAGGTCGACTTCTCGAATATGTCATGCTGTTTCTTCATGCCATTTCTTCACTCTCCTCCCCGGGTTGCTTATCAGATGCTCTGTGCATCATCTTCTGCATCCCGTGGCCAAATAAGCCAGTCAGTGCTCAATTCTCCAGTTGACTGGATGGCTCAGGGAACAAACCCTCAAATCTGATTACAGGAAAATTCATTACTTTAAGTCCTCCCTCAGGGTTCAGAGCTCATAAAAGAAACCTCCAGAGGCCCAGGCCGAGGGGAAGAGAAGCTCCTATGCCGCACATCTACAGATTGCCAATAATTAACCTGAACTAATTATTGTTGAGCCCCAGGTCAGTCTTCCCAGATCAAGGCTCCCTCCTGACAACTGAGTTTTCAGAGCCAGAACTTTTCACTCAGACACAAAAGGAACATTCAGCAGGTTTTAATAAAAAAGAGCATGACCCACACAGAATCCTCTGCTAGACAGAGACCCAGCCGGTTGGAGGCTCACCGGCAGGGACACGATTCAGGGCCCCCAGAGAGACACCTGTGCGGGGACTCTTTTCCTGGCCCTGTTTAAACCCTCTTAGGATTTTTGAACAAATAAGACCACACATCTCAACACATAAAGACAAACAGCAAGTTAGGAAATATATGTATATTCTATTCATAATATTAAAAGCTGACATGAAAAAATAAGACAAAAATGAATATTCCAAAGGAAAAAATAGTAAATTATAAGGAAAAATAATTCACCGTGGAAACAATAGCTAATCTACATAATCGACATAGTTTTATTTCTTGTTCAGTCTCACTCTAGTAATTTTTAAAAGTCAGTGAGATAGTATTTTGTTTTCTGGCTGGGCACAGTGCATCATGCCTGTAATCCCAGCACTTTGGGAGGCCAAGGTGGGCAGATCACCTGAGCTCAGGAGTTCAAGACCAGCCTGGCCAACATGGTAAAACTCCATCTCTACTACAAATACAAAAATTAGCTGGGCATGGTGGCACACGCCTGTAGTCCCAGCTACTCAGGAGGCTGAGGCAGGAGAGTCACTTGAACCTGGGAGGCGGAGGTTGCAGTGAGCCAAGATCATGCCACTGCACTCTTGCTTGGGCAACGGAGCAAGACTCTGTCTCAAAAAACAAAACAAAAACAAACAAAAAACTCATTTTGTTTTCTGAGATTGGTAAAATGTTTTGAGCTGGGCTTTTTTTAGTGCGAATGTTCATATTCATACGGGTAGTGAAATTGAGCACTGTTATACACTGTTGTTTGGAGTATAAAGTGATAAATCAGTGCAATTTTGAGAAGGTAATTTGGCAATAGATAACAAAAACCTTAAAATATGCATATTCTTTAAACTTTTATCTTAAGAACTTTATCCTTAGGGCAGTGGTTCTCAAGCAGGGGCAATTGTGCTGCCCAAGGGACATTTGGCAATGCAGACATTGATCGTCAGCGTGTTGCGGGAGGGGTGTTGCTGGATCTAGGGATGCAGCCCAGGGAGGCGGTTACCCATCTCACGGTACACAGGACAGCCCGCCCCCCCAGAATAAGAATTATTGTCACTCTTGAGAAACCATTCTTTAGGAGAAAAAAACTCAGGCAAGTTCACAGGGGTATATAGCCAAAGATATTCAGTGCAGAATTGTTTAGAAAGCTAAAAAATGAGAAGCAGTGTGCATCACTAGTTACCAATTAAATAAATCATATGCCATGCATACACTAGACCATCATAGATCCATTAAAAATTGAATACACTCCAGCCTGGGAGAGAGAGCGAGACTCTGCCTCAAAACAAATTAAATAAATCTGTTTATTGATGGGAATATATTCATTCTATAGCACTAATTGAGAATAACTAGTTTCAGAATCATATGCCTAGTAGGATCATCTTTTTGTATGTGCATATGTATGTATAAAGAAAAATCTGAAGGTGTTTATCTACCATGTTACACCTTTAACAGTAGTTATCACTAGGTGGAAATGTTATGGGTCATTTTAATTTTTTTTTGAGATGGAGTCTCACTCTTGTCGCTCAGGCTGGAGTGAAATGACATGATCTCGGCTCACTGCAACCTCTGCCTCCCAGGTTCAAGTGATTCTCCTGCCTCAGCCTCCCAACTAGCTGGGATTACAGGCACACACCATCACGCCCTGCTAATTTTTTTGTATTTTTAGTAGAGATGGGTTTTCACCATGTTGGCCAGGCTGATCTCAAACTCCTGACCTCATGTGATCCACCTGCCTCAGCCTCCCAAAGTGCTGGGATTACAGGCGTGAGCCATCACGCTCAGCCCATTTTAATTTTTTGTGTTAGCTTTTCAGTGTTTTCTATTTTTCTTCTATTAGCATGGCTAATGAAGGCCTTCTAACGCAGAGCTGAAGATCAAGGACGTTAGAATCAGACACCAAGCGTTCTGGCTGGGTCCTGTCTCAGCTCTGAGAAAAGCTGCATCCTTGCATGGCAGCCATCAGCTGAAACTGTCCTTCACCCAGAGGCACCCCAATTCCCATAAAGTCACCCCATGGCAAGATGTCAGCATGTCCATTTTCTCCTCTGGAAATCATCCAAAAGCAACGATTTCTATTGAAATGTAGAGACAACCTAAACTCCAGGATGAAAACTATTTGGAAGGGCTGCCCAAAGCAGTGGAGATAAAACAGGAGATAGAACAAGGGGAGCACGTGAGGCTGCGAAGGGCTGCAGGCCTCTGAGAGAGCCAGCAAACATAATTCTCTACACTGAGGGGTATTCCCCCAATGTGCAAAATTACTCACTTGTTCAGAACAGTGAGTTCATAGTAGGGGTTATTGCCTAGCATAAAGAGATTTTCCTGGACATGGTTTTGTTCTAAAAAGCAGAGGAAAAAGGGGCTATAAATGAGAGCTCACCCAAACTAGCTATATTTGCAGGCAGTAGTTTGGGGAAGCAACAGACAGAAGAGTGAATTTGCATGGCTAAAACAAACAGCACTCCCCGAGAAAACAATAAAAAAAACCCAGCTTATTTCCACTGGCTTGGGAGCAGTAAAGGCTAAACAAACTCACATACTATACCTTGCATCACTTCAAAATAAAACAAAAAAACCATTGTGCTGGGGACATAGCGGTGAGGCAACTGGTTGTACTTCCTAGCCTCATAGACCTCACAGTCTGGCTGGAGGAGCCAGATGTTAGCCAAATAATTCCACGAACCACGAGCTGCAAATGCAATATGGTGAGTAAGAGCTTGGGCTTTGAAGTGAGGTAAACCCAGGCTCTAATCCCCCACTCCTCCACCTAACCTCTCAGAGATGCTTTGCTCATCTTCAAAATGGGAAAGTGTAATATAATAGCACCTGCCTCCCCGGGTTGTTGTGGTGTTTACAAGAGATAACGTATGGAACACAGTTAGCACAGCGCCCAGCACATAGTGGGTGCTCAGTAGGTGTTGGCTTTGTTATTATTAATATCACTGACATGATCAGTAGCAGCAGCAGCAGCAGTAGTTGTAATAGTATGATGAAGAAACAGCATAAGTAGTTGTAAGAACTTATAATGTTCTTATAAGGGCCTGGAGGAGGGCATATTTAGATGGTGGTCATGGAAGCTTCTCTGGGGAAAAGCTAGAGGAAACAAAAAGAACATAAGTCTCCAGAATTTGCCATAAGTCACCCTGCATGGAGTCTGTGCAGCCCCCTTCATGGAGACACAATTAAATCTACCCACATTAAAGGAAAATTCCTGCCACCCACCCAACACCCTTCTTTCACAAATACTCCCATTCCAAAGATGTTTGGTTACAACTGTATATAATTTCAAATGTTTTGCATATTACAAAATGAATACAAATGTTTTCACAACATGGAAAAGAACCGGGTCTGATTTCCATTGATGTCTCTGCAAGTGGCTACTTTGATTTTCTGCAAGTCACTTTTGAGGACTGCGATCTCTCTTTTGTAAAGTGCAGAGCTTGGGTTAAATGATTTTAAAAGTCCCTTCAAATACAGAAATCTTGGGGATGATCCGGATTCCTCCAGTGCATGGCAGGGGTATTCCAGCTGAGCTTAACTAGCTCTCAGGGGCCAGGAGACCCCTGCTGCCGTTGGAGCCCTACCATAAAGCAGAGGTTCCCCTCCCCCTACTCCATTCAGCCCCTCCTGTCAGCAGGTGCAGCAGACTGGCAGGAGCTAATGAAATGTTTACTGAAAAGATTAGCTTGTCAGTGGAGCCTGGACAGATGGCTATTGATCCTCTCTGCTCATCTGTCACTCCTGTTCCATTTCAGACAAGGTGCAGAAGCAGGCTCTCTCTGATCCAGAGCTCAGGCAGGGGCTCAAGCCCCAGGTATGCATCCCCGGTGGCACACAGGAAAAGAGGTTTGCAGTGTGAGAAGGTCTCTTAGATCTGTGGCCTGGTCTGACCAGTCCCAGGGTCACTGGAAGCCCCCACCTCTTCTCTGTTCAATTGTTCAGCTGAGGAATCCTGGCAAGAACATAGGAAATGTCAGACCTGAGTTCAGATCCTACCTTAATTACTTTGTGAGCTTGTACCCTCTGAGATTCCATTTTTCTTACCTATAAAACAAGGACAGTAACACCTACCTCATAGAAGTATGACAAGACTACAATTAGGAAATTAGGATATCGTGGTTCTAAGAACCAACACCATTGAGGGACTGTTTTATTTGTTAAAATGAAAAAGTTGAGGCCAAGATTAGAACCCTTGCAGAGTGCGGGAATTTTCCCAACGCGTCATGCCTCTGAGTGGTCTTGAGGAATCTGGCTTCTATGATGTTCTAAAGAGCTTGACCTTATCTTGAGGGCAACGCCATGCCACTGAAGGGCATGACGTGATGAAATATGAGTTTAGCAAGGTAGCTCTGCCTGTAGGGAGGTAAGACTGGAATGTGTCACAGCTACAGTAGTGGCAATGGGAATCCAGAGGGTTGTTGGAGATATAAGAAGGTACAAGACTTGAAGAGTGATTGATTGATTGATTGAACATGAGAGGTGGCAGCAGGGATGACTCCCCTGTGCATGGCAGCACTTTCAACGACATAGAAGCCCTGAAGTAGAAGCAGTACAGGGGAAGCTAATGAGCTCATTTTGAGCATGGCGAGCGTGAGATGCCTGCAGGACTCCCAAGTAGGAGGACTCCCAGGCGGTTGATGGAGTCTGAGGCTCAGGAATCAAATCTGGTCCAGTATAGAGATTTGGGAGTTGTCAATGTCATCATTTTCCTCCTCTTCCCCTTCTTCCTCATCTAGTTGGTAACGCAGCCAGAGTGGATGAGGCCACCCATGGAGAATATGTGACCAGAAGAGAAGGGGCCAGCACAGAAAATCCTGTGGGGACTGGCAGAAAGAAACACGTGGAAAACAGAGAGTGCTATCATGGAAGTCAGGAGTTTCAGAGGGGAGGGAGTGAGTGAGTGGGCAACAGCAGAAAATCCTACAAAAAGGTCATATAAAAAACAAAAACAGAAACCTACACAGTGTCTCCTGGACTTAGTAACAAGGAGGTTGTTTTAAACTTGAGAAAGGCAGTTTCTGTGGGGCAGTTGAGGGCCAAAGGTCAACTATGGAGAATTGAGAGTGGGTGGGAGGTGAGAAAACGCAACCTGTGGAATGTCCCTTTGGAGAAGCTCAACACCAGCTGGAGGACCATGGGGGATGGCAGGGCTGATTTAGGAGGGGCATCCCCTGAAAGTATGCCCTGTGCTGTGGGGAGGATGCAGGGGAAGTGAGCGAGTGGAGACCTGCAGAGAGAGAATGAGCCCGAAGGAGCCTGGAGAGGCGCGAGACCAGAGTCCAGATCCAGATTGGGGGTTGAGGCCAACTCTACAACCAACTACCACCAACAAGGCAGGCTGAGCCTCAGAGGGAGGAAGGGAAGCTAAGCAGGCCCCTCCTGGTGGGCTTGAGTTTCTCAGGGAGGGAGGTGAGGTTGTCTGATGAGGACATTAAGGCAAGTCAGGAGGCTGTGAAACAGTTGCCCTGGGGAAAGAAGGGTACTGGCCAGGGGTCCCCAGGGCTGCCAAATGAGGAAGAGACCACAAGTATGTGCAGGAAAGGAAGGCTGAGCTCGAGGGATGCCCAGGGTCAAATGGGCAGGACCCTCCATTTGCTGGGCTCGGGGTACAGTTGCCACTCAACCCAACTGCACAAGTGGGGAGGGACAATGGAAGAAGGCCTTCAGGGCTGCCCAGAGACACAGCAGCTGCTCTCCATTTGTGAGAGGGAGTCCCCCTCCTCTCCGTCCCTCCCTCTCTCCTCTTAGAAGCATCTCCCTTTCTACCCACCCGCTCCCAACCCCCACCCCTGCTCCTTGGCTTCATGCAAGTCCGCATGCTGAGTGCCTGGCGTCAGGCACTGAGACCAGAGAGGACAGACAGCATGTCATACCCCCACACACAGGGCAGGGTGGATAGGAGCCCCCAGCCAGGAGGCCTCCAGCTAGTGTCTGACCCTGGGACCCTGAGGCCTTTCTCAGCCTGTTTCCCCATCTACACAATAAGAAGGCTGTCCCCAGGAATCCCTAAGTCCCCTGGCCAGTGCAGACATTCTAGAGAGTGAAGATTTCTTTATGAGTGTGTTTTTCATCTGAGCTGCTGGCAAGGGAGGGCAGGGAGGTGTGGTGCAGGACTGAGCTCAGAAACACAGACACAGAGTTAACTGCCGAACTGTCTAAACAAGATCTGAATGGAAATGCTGCCCTGTTAATTAATGGCTGCATTTGAGGTTATTAAGTTAGACTGGGTAGGTGTGTGGCCTTTCTTTCTACTGCCCTTCCAATTAACAGGCACTTTGCTTGGTAAATGTTAATTTAGAGTAATTGGGCGTGCAGAGGAGGGGAGTGCAGGCAGGGGAAACAATGGTCCCTCTACTGTAGGTTAATTGCTAGTAAACGTTGTTCCCGGCAGCCCTGGTCCCAGATGAGGATGATTAATGGCTGTGGAGTACTGGCTGAAACCCTCAGGGGTCAGCAGAGCCGCGGCAGGTTTAACCCCTCAGTGACCATGATGAGGGCCAAATCCCAGTGACTCCTACTGGGTTTATGAGCAAGAGACCTTGAGGTGTGCTCCTCACCTGTGAAAGAGGCTAATGAGGTCACTTCTTGCAGGTAAGTTAGGAAAGTCAAGCATCAAGTTGGCAAAAAAAATGCTTCATTCACTGATAGATGGAATAACTCGTTGCAGCCATGATTACCCTGGGTAGTATCACCTAAGGAAATAACATTGATTTCCAAAAAATAACAAAACAACAACAACAACAACAAAAAAACCTCCAATGCCCCCCACTTAGCCTCTGCTCTCATACAATCTGTTTCAGCCAAGTCAACCTGTGACAGTCAGTTTGATGTGTGAACTTGTGAACAGTCCCATATTCAAGCAAATGCTCCTCTAGGAATTGCTATGAAAGTATATTGTAGATGGGGTTGAAATCAGTTGACTTTGGATAAGAAAGATTGTCTTGGATAACCAGGGTAGGCCTGATTCAATCAGTCGAGCAGGGCTGAGGCTTTCCTGAAGAAGAAATTCTCCCTGTAGACTGAGGCCACAGATCCTTTCCCAAGGCCCCAGCCTGCCTTTCCTGATGGCCTGCCCCTTGGATTCCATAATGATGTAAGCCAATTCCTCGCAATAAAACTCTTAATCTATAGCCCCTTCAGGTTCTTTTGGAACTCTGATTGATAAACAACCCAAAAGTCACTTGGGCCAGAGACAATGCTCTGAGCCAGGCTTCTTTTCCCTGCCTGCCTCTCTCAGAAATGCAGATGAGAGGTGGCTCATCTCCCAGCCCTCAGAGCCACCTGGTAAGAAAGTTCCTGCACTCACCTGGGTCCCAGAGCTTCCCAAGCCCAGCTGTCTTCTGGGCTAAGGATTCTACAATCACCAGGATAGTTTCTCCCCTGAAAACTTCCTCTCAGGAAAAGGCCATGCATACATTTTTCTTTGGAAGAAAAATAAATTATTGTAACATGCATGGGATTGTACCTATACATGCTTTATTGTGAAAACGCAAATGCATCAGTATTTTAAATTTACTAATTTTAAAACCTCTAGGTTATAATGGGGAAGAATAAAAGAAGAACATTGGATACTCTGTGTAAGAAGGGAGGGAGGAATACAAATATATGTTCATATTTACATAAGAATCACTGGAAGGACAAACAAACTAACAAAGACAGTTGTCAATGGAGGTGGTGGGGTGGCATGAATTGGAAAAGGGTGAGAGGGAGAATTCTCAGGGAAAGATACTCTTTTTTTCTTCCAATATGATCTCAAGATGATTTTTAATTAAGTGATTATCTATTCAAAAAATAAAATTGAAAACATATTCATTTCACAAAAAGCTCCTAAGCACCTCTATGATGGACTCTAAGAACAGAGAAATGAATCAGAAAGAGCGTGTGTGTGTGTGTGTGTGTGTGTGTGTGTGTGTGTGAGCGTGTATGAGAGAGAGAAAGAAAAACAGACAGATAGACATTGCCAGCTTGGAGAGGGAGGCTATCTAGAGTAGAGGGTATGAGTTTTGAGCTAGGCAGGATTCAGACAGGCAGAGGAGTAAGGACATTTGGCGATATTATGATGGCCAAGGCCGCACAGGAGACGGTCATCTGTAGCATCTCCCAGCTCTAAGACTCACCCCATTCCCCCTCCCACACATACACCTTTTCCTTCCCCTGCCAACCTGAGTGGATTTCAGGCTTCTCCCTCCCTTTTAGAAAGAGTAGAGTTTGGTGGAGATACTGTCCAATCTCCCGTGCTTTTCTCTTACAAGATCAGTTCAGGGCACTGGACCCAGGATGGGAACGTGGCTGTTGGGGAGAAGATGAGCAGAGAGAAAAGAGGCCAGCACAGAGGCCGTCAGCAATCAGCTTCATTCTTCAGTGAGACATCCACATCCAGGGCTTCCAGAGGCCATGGCAGGGCTGGGTCAAGCCCTCCTGGGGGAGGAGGGGGATCTCCTGGGCATCGGCCTGGAGCACCAACCCCTGTCACTCAGAGACTCCAGAAAGATGAAAAACGGGGGGGAAAATGCATTGGAATTGTTTACAGGAAGGCTATTCTGTGGCTAGAACATTTCAATAAACCTCTTTTTTAGGGGGGAAGGGGTAAGAAGGCACTGAAGGTTGTGCTTGAGTAATAAACTGCCTCAGAGGAAAGCGGGTTCAGTAGCTGCAGGGTTTGTGGTTTGCTAGGAGGTGGTGTATGTTTGGAGAGAGAGCTCACCTTGTCAGCAAGAAAAGGAGAAGTTGAGCTGAGGGCCCATTACTAGCAATCCTCCTCCAAACCAAGCTTGGCCTCTTTAAAGTGTAGCTGTTTGGTACAGCATCATTTATGTGAAAATGGAGAGGGGGCTATATGCATGGTTGGATATATGTGTTTATGTACCTATGAATGCATTTATGCATGCATGCCTGTATACATTTGTTAGTTTATGCATGAAATATCCCTGGAAGAATCCAGCAATATGGTCATATTGGTTGCCTCCAGGAAGGAGAGCTGAATAGCCCAGAGATTATATCAATTAGCAGACAGACTAGGCTGTCTGTCACAAGAAGTGACCCCAAAATGCAAGGCTTAAACAAGATAGCATTTCAATTCTGTCTCACACAGCAGGGCAGGTATAATGGTGATGAAGTGTCAGGGACCCAGGATCATTCCATTGTGTGGCTCTGCCATCACTACAGTGTTGCCTTCCTCTGCACAGAGGAGGACGGCTCACCATCACCTCTGCAATCCAGTCAATAAGAAAGGGGGAGTAAGGAAAGTGAAAGGCACATCCACGCCCTCTAGGAGAGCCACTGAACGTTAAGCACATGGCCTCCACTCACCTCCCACTGGCCAGAACTCAGTCACTTGGACACATCTAGGAAACGCCTTCCTTAGCTGAGCATTCATGAGTATAGCTAAAATTGGAGATTTTGTTTCTAAAGAAAGAAGGGCAGAATAAATATAAGAGGACAACCTGTAGTCTTTATATGGGATAGGATGAAAGGGACATTTTCACTTTATATATCCTTTTAGTACCTTTAAGAATTTTTTTCTGTACCCTCTTGATAGACCTTTCAGTATCTTCTGAACCATGTGAATTAGGAAAAAAATTAAGTTTGAAAAATATATTAGTTTGGAAGTCACAAATTGAGCACATGCATCCACCTCTCCACTACACCATGGATCCATGGGGATAAAATATAAAGTATTTTTTAAAGAGTGAAATCAGATCAGTGTTGGAAAACAAGACAGGGTGCCAGCAGATGAGAAAGTCTGAGAAAATACTGGAAGCTAGAAAGTAGATGGGATTGGCCAGGTGCGGTGGCCACACTTGTAATCCCAGCATTTTGAGAGGCCGAGATGGGCGGATCACCTGAGGTCGGGACTTCAAGACCAGCCTGGCCAACATTGTGAAACCCCATCTCTACGAAAAATACAAAATTAGGTGTGGTGGCGCATGCCTATAATCCCAGCTACTTGGGAGGCTGAGGCATGAGAATTGCTTGAACCCAGGAGGCGGAGGTTGCAGTGAGCCCAGATGGTGCCACTGCACTCCAGCCTGGGCAACACAGCAAGACTCTGTCTCAAAAAAAAAAAAAAAAAGAAAAGAAAAAGTAGATGGGATCAGATCAACTGAGAAAGTACAAAGGTAAACCACAGCCCCAAACACCAGGACCAAGAACTTTCCTTCTCAAGGGAGCCCTAGAGAAACCCCAAACTCAGAAACGAGAGACAGAAAGCAAGAGTAGGCCATAGGATAACCATCAGAGTAACTGAGCAAAGAGCTGCATTCACAGTGGCTGGGACATTCGGGGCCCCTCCCTTCTCCCTTCCCCTGCTCAACATATGCTCCACCCGTAAAGGAACAACTAGTGGTAATTTTGCCCTTTGGGTACCTAGCACCCAATCATTATTCTTAAAAATTGTGGGTAATCTATCCAGGAAGGGATCCTAATATAGGTGTCTAAAGTCAAGATAGAAGCAGAACAAGAACAGGGTTGGAAGTCTATGTAGGCCTCCCCAACAAATATATATGGCAAGTTTGGGTTGAGAGGGTGTATTACTCCATTCTCACGCTGCTAATAAAGACATACCCGAGACTGGGTAACCTATAAAGAAAAGAGATTTAAATGACTCACAGTTTAGCATGGCTGGGGAGGCCTCAGGAAACTTACAATCATGGCGGAAGGGAAAGAAAATACGTCCTTCCTCACCTGGTGGCAAGGGAGAGAATGAGTGCTAAGTGAAGGGGGAAGCCCCTATAACCATCAGGTCTCATGAGAACTTACTCACTATCACGAGAACAGCACGGAGGGAAACCGCCCCCATGATTCAATTACCTCCCACCAGGTACCTCCCAGGACACGAGGGGATTATGGGATTACAATTCAAGATGAGATTTGGGTGGAGACGTAAAGCCAAACCATATCAGAAGGCATGGAGGGGTGGTAGAAAGTCCTCTGTCCAAGAGGAAATTACAGCTAAATACTCCAGTCCGTTATTTAAATACCTCCTTACCTTGGCAGGTGTGGGCATCCCAGGCTGCCTGTTGCAATCTAGAGGTGAGCCTGCTGACAATATGGCCCAGCCACTCAAGGGGACCTGAACTGGCCCTCCCCTTCCAGGCAGACGCCTCTTGTGGAAGCAGGCCACACCAGCTGTCCATACAGATTAATCTAATCCTTCATTTAGGAAAAGTGGACAGAGAGCCATGGAGCCCCAAATATTTGAGGAAAACCAATAGCACAACCAAGTTGAACAAACATGAGTAAACACAATGAGTCATCCTGGAAAAAAAACAAGATGCATTAGGTAATGTTAAAGATAAAACCCTAATTAGTATCTCTGGAGAGATTTGAGAGAATGAAATCTCCGAAACAAGAGCCAGCTGCCATAAAAAAGGAGCCATCGGAGAACAAGAAATAATTTCTAGAAATGTAAAATAAGGGTCAAAACTTTAAAAATTCAGCAAATAGGAATAATAGAATGGCCAAGACTAAAAGCCAGATCAGTTGTGTGGAAGTCAATGAAATCTCCAGAAATATAGAAAAACGTCAGCATAGTAAAAACTAAAAGTCTAGAAACAGAGGAAAGATCCAGGAGGCTAACATCCATCAATTCAGTAGGAGTTTCAGAAGGCAAGAAAAAAAATCAGAGAGGTGGTGGGGGATAAAGTCAAAGACATAATAGAAAGTTTCCCTGAGCTGGGAAAAAATACAAGTCCTCAGATTGAAAGAGGCCACTAAGTACCAGGCAGGATAAATGAAAACAAAACCCATACCTAGATATTTTTAGAAATTTCAGAACCCCAAGAAGAATGAGAAAGTCTTAAAAGCTTGAATATTAGAAATGAGAATTTAATTAATTTCAGACTTCCCATCAGAAATGTTTTAAAAATCATGCCTTTAAAACTCCAGTGGAGGCTGGGTATGGTGGCTCAAGTCTGTAATCCCAGCACTTTGGGAGGCCAAGGCGGGCAGGTCACTTAATGCCAGGAGTTCGAGACCAGCCTGAGCAATATGGTGAAACCCCATCTCTACTGAAAATACAAAAATTAGCCAGGTGTGGTACCACATGCTCGTAATCCCAGCTACCCAGGAGGCTGAGGCAGAAGAATCACTTGAACCTGGAAAGTGAAGGTTGTAGTTAGCTGAGACTGCACCACTGCACTGCAGCCTGGGTGACAGAGTGAGACTCTGTCTCAGAAAAGAAAAAAGAAAAAAGAAAAAAAACTCCAATGGAATATGAATTTGAGCTGAAATTATACTCCAGCAATGCAAGGAAAGTTTATCATGTGTGCACTCAAATGTAAAAATTACTCACGGAAGTACTTGTGCAAAACAAAGGGAATGAAAGAATGAGATTTCAAAAAAATGAGACTGAAACAAATAAAAAACAGTGATACCTGAATAAAAGTGAGGAAAGTAAAAACTACATTAAAAGACCAAGATTTGAATGTTGACAGCTGTGTGGCTGGTATTAAATACATGGAATATTCTTTCTTTCTCTATAGATTTTATCACACTTTGTTCTGCAGTGATCAATATTTATATAACCACAATATGGTAAATGCTATTTTTATTTGGTTTAAGTATTCAAGCCTAGAAGACTTGACTGTAGTTCCGGAACAGAATGTAAATGTTATGGGAGGCCTAGATGGGTGGATCATTTGAGGTCAGGAGTTCAAGACCAGCCTGGCCAACATGGTGAAACCCGTCTCTACTAAAAATACAAAAATTAGCCCAGCATGGTGGTGGGCACCTGTAATCTCAGCTACTCGGGAGGCTGAGGCAGGAGAATTGCTTGAGCCTGGGAGGCGGAGGTTGCAGTGAGCCGAGATTCCGCCACTGCACTCCAGCCTGGGCAACAGAGTGAGACCCTGTCTCAAAAAAGGAAAAGAAAAAAAAGAATGTAAAAATTTTGTTATAAGCCGTGAAAGTGGCAAGAATGGTGATCATATATATTGATGTGGAAGAACAAACACTATGTAAAGAAGCAAAGGTTAAGATGCAGAATAACATGGTTAATATGACCTCATATATATATGTGCCATATATATGAACATACAGATAAATAACAGTTATATATAAACATACAGATATATAACATTTACATATATAAACATACAGATGTATAACATTTATATATAAAGATACAGATATATAACATTTTTATAGTCATATTATCCATATTGTTCTGCATTTATATATATATAAATGTTATATATCTATATGTTTTATAGCTATATGCATTTTTATGTGCATAGAAAAACACCTGGAAAACTTTCATTCACTTTTTACTTTCTACATTTCTGTAGCTTTTGAAATTTTACAACCATGAATAATTGTTATAATTAAAAATGTTAAATAATAGAATACTAGCCTGAAGATTTACCACAGTTTTAGCTGGCGTAGGAGATATTGCTTTTGGTAAGGCCTCAAGAAAAATAGTCATTGATTTTGGTATGGCCTCAAGAAAAATAGTCTGAGAATTACATTTAGTAGGACTCAATCTAAAGCTAGGTAGAAACCTCAACTCTTTTCTAATATGAAAACAAAACAAACAAACCAAAACACTCCCACAGACCAGAGACCAAAGAAAGATCAACACTGCCACCTATTGAGGATTTATTGGAGAACAGGCTAAGTTGAGTTTTTTTTTAATTTTGATTTTTAAACAAATTTTGAGATATTTTGAGATCTGCACAGACCTGAGATCTGCATAGACCTTATCTTCCACCAGGCACACGGATTCTTAGCCATAGAAATGAGGAATCAGGAGCATACTGAGGGATGCTTCGGAAGGTATGAGTAACAGTTTAAGAAACAGACGCTGTTCAGCCTAGTAAAGAGCCCACCCAAAGGGACTCGGTCTCAGTTTCTTTCTTGCTGTGCTAGAGGACAAAGGCTGGGAGTGTGGGACCCTGGCAGATGAGTGGGGAGGAGATACGGGCCAACATATGTCACTCTGCTAGAAAGAATGTTTTAATTGTTACTTTCCAAAAATAAGATAATGTTCTGTGAAAACAGTGAATGCACCCTGCTCACTGAATATGTGTCAATAGAGAAGCACTGTGACCCTCCATCCTGGAAGTTACACAAGAACATCTGCATTTCTGAGGGAGTTACATTACAGTTAGATTATCTGCATGCACTCGTGTATTCAACAAATACTTATTGATGCCCACTCTGTGTTAAGTACTATGCAGGGCCCCTTCCACCCAGAGTCACAGATCCCATTCGACTGGCTTTTGGAATGTCTCAAACATAACCAAGGCATGAGATAGTCCAGGAGGAATCAAGCTATATATTTGGTGATCCATCCGAAACCCAGCCTGTATTTGGCAAGCACCGAATGTCCGTATCAAACTTAACCATGCTTAGGACACATTCTTTAAAAAGGTAGGCAGTGGCCGGGCATGGTGGCTCATGCCTGTAATCCCAGCACTTTAGGAGGCCGAGGCAGGCGGATCACAAGGTCAGGAGTTCGAGACCAGCCTGGCCAACATGGTGAAACCCCATCTCTACTAAAAATACGAAAATGAGCCGGGCATGGTGGCAGGCACCTGTAATCCCAGCTACTCAGGAGGCTGAGGCAGGAGAATCACTTTAACCTGGAAGGCAGAAGTTGCAGTGAGCCAAGATCTCGCCACTGCACTCTGGCCTGGGTGAAAGAGTGAAACTCTGTCTCAAAAACAAACAAACAAATAAACAAACAAAAAACATAGGCTATGCGATCTGATGAACCAAACTCTTGTTTATTTTTGAAGGTTGACAATGAGACACCATCTCACACCAGTCAGAATGGCTCTTATTAAAAGTCAAAAAATAATAGATGGTGGGGAGGCTGCAGAGAAAAGGGAATGCTTGCACACTGCTGCTGGAAATATAAAGTAGTTCCACCACTGTGGAAAGCAGTTTGGAGGTTTCTCAAAGAGCTTAAAACAGAACTACCATTCAATCCAGCAGTTCCATTACTCAGATACCCAAGGGAAAATACATTGTTCTATCAAAAAGACACTCACATGTTTATTGCAGCACTATTCACAATAGCAAAGACATGGAATCAACCTAGGTGCCCATCCACGGTGGATTGGATAAAGAAAATGTGTTACATATACACCATGGAATACTATACAATCATAAAAAAACAAAATCATGTTCTTTGCAGCAACATGGATGCAGCTGGAGGCCATTAACCTAAGCGAACTAACGCAGAAACAGAAAACCAAATACGGCATGTTCTCACTTTATAAGGGGGAGCTAAACACGGGGTACACATGGACACAAAAATGGGAACAACTGACACTGGGGACTGCTGCACGGGGCAGGTAGGAGGGAACAGGGGTTGAAAAACTACCCATTGGGTCTATGCTCACTACCTGAGTGACAGAATCAATCGTACCCCAAACCTCAGCATCACACAATATAACCATGTAAAAAATCTGCACATGTACACCCTGAATCTAAAATAAAAGTTGAAATGTTTTTTAAAATCACATGAAAAGGAACTTGAGAGAATAAATAAATGAATAAAGGTTGAAAATATGAACATCCCAATAAGACCAAAACAGATTTCATTCAATCATTGGTTAAAAAAACATGTAAGAACTATATGAGAATCACAAAATAATAGAGCTGGAAAGACTTCCAAAATGACCTGTATCACTCTGCTCATAAACTGGGCTGAGGTCTAAATTGCTATGAATAAGAATTCTGGTTTTCATTTGGGAGAACAGTACAAGAAAAGAAATATAAAGAGATGAATAATATGTACAGGATTTATTATACAGTCAATGTGCAATAAAGAGAATGCAAAATTGAGAATAAGTGTCAAGGATGAAAAATATTCTTTCACTTTATATAATTCAAATCAGAAGATGCCAAACTTTCATCTTACTAAAAGGTGCCGGGTTCTGACTAAGGAGAGCTCATTGTTTTAAAAAGAATGCCATCAAATATGAGAAAAATATAAATGAATAAAAAACAACAGAAGTAGTTGATGGAATGAATAAACAGAATAGCAAGGGGAGGCCAGAGATTGGTGGGGCAGTAAGAAATCCCTTTATAAAAAAACTTGTAGACCTTGCATTTGGGGAGCCCCAGGATGAAGGACTCTTCTTATTGATGAGTAAATATCCATCTCCACAGTGACACTCTGTTAGATTGGTTCATATTCATTTGGGATTCCTTTAATTGAACGTTCGTTCAACAAGCTCCTCTTAGTGCCTGCTCTGAGCCAAGCCCTGGACTAGGCAAGAGCTTCACAGAAATCAATCAGAGTTCCTGTTCTCCAGGCATTCATAGCTAGTTGCAGCAGCAAGCCTTGGAACAACACAGAGACGTAAAATTAATACAAGGGCTTAGAGGGAAGCATGTATACGAAATGATGCGGCATTGGAAACAGAGTGTGGTGGGAGCCATTTAGGGAAGACCCCTAAAAATTTGGACAAAGCACCGCAAACATGCCAGACTCCCGGAGCATCCAAGGACCCAGCAGAGTTAGCACCAAAAATAAGCACTGAAACTATTTTGTTAATTTTCACGTTAGGTGCTTGGAAAGGAAAAGACATAGAAACCGTCTGCTTCTCTCGAGGGGAAGAGAGGGAGAGCAAGAGTCCTAAACTCCCTAAGGGGATTAAAACAGGAATGAGGTGCAATGAAATGAGGCAAGTGATTGGGAAATGCAGCAGGGGATCAATGATTTGCCAGCAGGCAGGATGCACAACAATAGTGGAGGAAATGCCTTCCGACCTGAGCCTTGGGGTTGATTCAAGTTAGCAAGGCAGAGGAGAGGGAAAAATGCAGTTCCAGCAAAGGGCGGAGCCTAGCAGAAAGGCAGGAGGCAGGGTGCGTCGGGACATGCAGCATAGCGGACACATGAAGTATGGTGGGTGGCAAGAATGGCAAGGTGAGACCCGGTGCAAGTGGCTCACGCCTGTAATCCCAGCACTTTGGGAGGCAGACGCGGACGAATCACCTGAGCTCAGGAGTTCGAGACTAGCCTGGGCTACATGCTGAAACCCCGTATCTACTACAAAAATTAGCCTGGGGTGCTGGCGGGTGCCTGTAGACCCAGCTACTTGAGATGCTGATGGGGGAGAATCACTTGAACCCGGGGAAGTCGAGGTTGCCCGGAGCTGTGATCGCACCACTGCACTCCAGCCTGGGCGACAGAGAGTCCCTGTCTAAAGAAAAAACAAAAAACAAACAACAACAACAAAAACTGGCAAAGGCGAGTTTTACTTTTTTTTCCTTTAACAGACTTATTGAGATATAGTTTACATACCATAAAATTTCCCCATTTCATGTGCACAATGAATGATGTTTAGTAAATTTACGGAGTTCTGCATCCATCACCAAAATCAAGTTTTGAAACATTCTGTCACCAGTAGAAGGTCGTAACTGCAAGTTGTCCAGATTCCTGGCGTTTTGAACAAAGAGTTGAACAAAACGCCCAGCAAAGCAAAGAAAGAATGAAGCAACAAAAGAAGGAAAGCAGGGATGTATTGAAAACAAAAGTACACTCCACAGTGTGGGAGCAGCCTGAGCAGCTGCTCAAGGGCCCCCAATACAGAATCTTCTTTGGTCCAAATACCCCCCCGAAGTTGCCCATTGGCCACTTCATGCATACTTCATGTAAATGAAGTGTTAGCCCTCAATCAGTCTGATTGGTTGCAGAAAGCAGCCAACCAGAGGCTGAAGTTACAAAGGCCACACTCCTGTGCAAACATCTGATTGGTAACGCAACCAATCAGAGGCTACGGTGAAGTTACAAAGTTATACTTCTGTGCAAATGAAGACTGACTAAGCCCGCAATCAGTCTGGTTGATTGTGGACGGCAACCGTTCAGAGGCTGGAGTTAAGTCACAAAGTTGCAAACGAAGACTCCACTGGTACTCAGTCTGATTTGTTGCAGACAGATTTCCCATCTGCAGCCTCTGGTCCTTTTTTTACTTAGGCGTGGAAAGTTAGGATGTTCCTTTCAATTTAGTTCTAGGAAGTCAGGGTGAAGAGCCTTAAGTTCCCTGCCTCCAGACCCTATTCTCCTGCCTCAATTCCCATCACCCGAAAAAGTTCCCTTGTGCCTTTTTGCAACCTTTTCATCCCACTTCCTTCACTTAGCATGAGGGTTTTGAGGTCATCCACATTATAACAAGGATCAACCAGTCTTATAAACCATGGTATAAATACTCTACCTCTTAAATATCAATTCACCAGATGATGGACATTTAGCTTGTTTCAATTTTTGACTATTAGGAATTATGTTGCTGTGAATATTCACCTACAAGTCTTTGTGTGGATATATGTTTTAATTTTTCTTGGATTAGAGTTGCCGGATTTAGCAAGTTAAAATACAGGAAGCCGAGTTAAATTTAAATGTCAGATAAACAATACTTTTTTTAGTATAAACATGTTCCATGCAATATTTGGGACAAACTTATACTAAAAAATTGTTTTTATCTGACACACAAATTTAACTGAGCCTCCTGTATTTTATCTCGCACCTCTACTGATACCTAGAAATGATATTACTGGGTTACATAATAGGTTTCTATTTAACCTCTTAAGATACTGCAATCTGTTTTCCAAAGGGACTGTTTACATTCCAGCAATGTGTGAGATTCATCTTTTTCTCATCTTTATTGACACTTGGCTATCTGTCTTTTTAAAAACTATAATCATTTGAGTGTGTGAGGAGTGGTTTCTCATTGTGGTTTTAATTTCATCAAGTCTTTATAAAGAATTATGTTTATTAGCCATTCATACATCTTCTTGGGAAAATGTCAAATTTTTGGACCAGTTTTTATTTTTACTTTTTTTGTCACAGTCCTACACATAATTCATGGTATTTAGAACTTCACTTTATCAACTGTTGCCAAATTACCATTTAAACATTAATACCCAAATACAGAATTTAGAATTAACTCTACCATACCCAATCTCTGAGCAATGAATTTGTTCACCAATTTTTAATTGGGCCATTGGTATTCTTATTGAATTGTAAGAGTTCTTTATATATTCTGAATACAAATCTCTTATCAGATGTATGATTTGCAAATACTTTATCCCAGTCTTTGGCTCATCTTTTCATTCTCTTGTTTTTTAAAGCCCCAAATATTTTAATTGTGGTGAAGTCCAATTTATCAACTGGTTTTTAATAAATTTTGCTTTTGAAGTCCTATTAAAATCTTTGCCTAACCTAACATCACAAAGATTTTCTCCTGTTTTCTTCTAGAAGTTGTATAACTTTAGCTCTTACCTTTAGGTGCATAATGAGCTGAGGGTCTAATTAACTTTCTTCCTTTTTTCCTTCCTTTTAAAATACAGATATCCAATTGTCTCAGCACCATTTATTGAAACGACTGTCTTTTCTCCTGTTGAATTATCTTTGCACATATCTTGAAAGTCCGTTGGTAGTCTGTGAGGGCTTATTTCTGGACTCTTAATTCTGTCCCTTTGCTGTATATGACTATCCTTGTGTCAATAAACAGTCTTGATTATTGTAGCTTTACAGTAAGTTTTGAAATTGGGTAAGGCAATTCCTCTAATTTTGTCCATTTCAAAATCATTTAGGATCTTTTAGACATTTTGCATTTCCATGTTAAGTTTTAGGATAAGCTTGTGAATTTAAAGAAAAGCCTTTCTGGAATATCGCTAGGGATTGAGTTGAATCTATAGAACAATTTGGGGAGAATTGCCATCGTAACACTGTTGAATTCTCTAATCCATGAGCATGGAAGTTCTCATTTACTTGGATCCTTTGATTTCTCTCGGCAACATTTTTTCAATTAAATAAATGTATTATTATATTCTTTTTGACGCTATTCTGAGTTTACTTTTGAAGGTATCGTTCATTGCTAATATAATGTCAATTTTTAAATATTGATTGTGTATCCTACAACCTTGCTTGCTGAATTTATTAGGTCTCGTAGCTTTAAATTTTTTTTTTTTCCGGTGGATTCTTTAGAATCTGACAGGTAATATTACTTAATAAAGACAGTTTTACTTTTTTCCCCAACCTAATGTCTTTCTAGTCTTTTTGTAGGGAGAGGGAACAGGGACTGGATAGAACCTCCATGACAACATTGAATAGAAATGATGAGAGGATGTTCTCGACTTGTTTCTGATTTAAGGAGAAAAGTATTCTTTCACCATCAAGTATGTTGGCTGTGAGTTTTTTATCGATGCCCTTCACTAGGTTGAGGAAGTTGCCTTCTATTTCTAGTTTGCTGAGTTTTCACCACGAATGGGTGCTGAATTCTGTCAAATGTTCTTTCCTTTGGCTATTTAGTTATTATAATAATATGGGTTTTATTGTTTCTTTTATTAGTATGGTATAATACATTGATTTTTTGATGTTAAATGAAGCTTACAGTCCTAGGATATGGCCCATTTGGTCCTGGTGTATAAATCCTTTTATCTGTTTTGGATTCAGTTTCCTAATATTGTGTTTTAAATATTTTTGCAGCTATCCCCACTGGCTTTAATACTTTTAAAGTATAGGTATTTAAAAGTGTAAATTTCCCTTTAAGCAGTGCGTTAGCTGTACACTATAAATTTTGACATGCTGTACTTTGATTTTCATTTGTTTAACATTTTCTAACTTCCTTTGTGACTTCTTCAATACATGGGTTTTTTAGAAATGTGTGATTCAATTTCCGAATATTTTGGGATTTGCAATTTTCTGTTGACTTCTAAGTTAAACATGGTTGGAGAACATACTTTCTACTATTTCAACCCTTTTAATTCACCGAGACTTCTTTTATGAAATAGCACGTGGTTTCCCCTGGAAAATGTTCCATGTGCACTAGCAAAGAGTGTGCATTCTGTTCGTGGTGGGTGGTGGTAAATGGACAATTTGGCTGACACCATTCTTTTATATGCCTGTGATTCTCAATTGAGTCGTTCTATCAATTATTGTAGGTGTCAAAATCTCCAAATATTATTAAATTGTCCATTTCTCCTCTCAATTCTATCATTTTTCTCATTATTTTGGGGTCCTGTTAGGTGCATATACATATGTTAACTGTTATATCTGATATATTGGCTTTTTAAAGTATCCTATATTTCCAGTAATATTTCTTGTCTTAAAGCCCACTTTGATACAGACATTCCAGCTCTCTTACGATTACTGTTTGCATGTTATATATTTTTCCATACTTTCACTTTACAGCTATTGGTCTTTGAACCTACAGTGTGCCTCTGTGAACACCATATAGTTGATTTTTCTTTTTAAATCCATCCTGACCATCTCTACCTTTTAACTATTTAGTCCATTCACATTTAATGAAATTATTGGCATGATTACTTATGGCTGCCATTTTGCTATTTGTTTTCCAAATGTCTATCATTTTGCTTTTCTTTCTGCCTTTTGTATTAAATATTTCTTGGTGGACCGTTTTGTTTTCTTAATATATTTTTAAATTGATGCTTTAGTGGTTACTCCAGGCTCTACAGCATGCATTTCAATTTATTACAATCGTCTTCAAATTAGGACTAATTAATTCTAATAAAATACAGCTTTGTCCCAATAGAGCTCCATCTCCTACCCACTCCTTTGTGTTACTAATATACACTGCACCTACATTGTAAACCCAACAGTAGGGTGATGTAATTACTATATAGTCTTATGCTATTGAAAGATAACTTACACTTATTTTGGTAGGCAAATATTTCCCTAAGATTCCCATTCTCTAGTTACTTAATCAAGCACTAATCTTGGTACTGCAGTGAATGGACTTTGCAGGTAAAACTGAGGTTACTAAATAGGGTATTATCCTGGATTACCCAGATGGGCCCTGAGTAATCACATGGCCCCTTAAAAGCAGAAGAGGGAAGCAGAAGCATTAGAGAGATGCAGTGGAAGAGACAGTGGAGAGATGAGGCAAAAGGGGAGATCAGAGAGAAGTGCAAGGACGATTCAACCCATTGTTGCTGGTTTTGATGATGGAGGGAACCACGAGCCAAGGAATTTGAGTGGCTTCTAGAAACTGACAACAACCCCTGGCCAACCTGTCTTACAACCATATGGAGCTGAATTCTGCCAACAACCTCAATGAGCTTGGAAGCCTATTCATCCCGAGCCTCCAGAAAAGAATGTCGCCCAGCCAATGCCTTCATTTTGACCTTTTAAAATATGGAGCAGAGAACCATCTGAGCTATGCCCAGACTTCTGAATTATGGAATTCTGAGATCATAAATGGGTGTTGCTTTAAGCCAGGGCATTTGTAGTAATTTATGGCAGCTATACAATCATACAGTCTTTTCTAGTTGTACACATATCCACCATTTCTGGTGCTTTTCATTTCACCCTGTGGATTCAGGTTACCATCTGGTGTCATTTATTTTCTGTGTGAAGGATTTAGTATTTCTTGTAAGGCAGACGTCCATAGGCAACAAATTATCTTAGTATTTGTCTGGGAATGTCTTTAATTTCACTTTTTTTCCAACTTTCAACAAAAGCTTCATATCCTGGTGATGTCTTTATTATAAGGAAAAAAAAATCCCTAAATCCAGCCTTCAAATTGAAGTAACTATCTTTAATGTGACAGCAATCCTATTCACAAAGCCCCTCCCCAGAGTCAATCAAGGGTTTGGGGACCACATCTCATCATTTTTCCAGTTCTCTTGTAAGCCAAGTTTTCACCCCCAGGAGACTAACAAATGTGCTGACCCAAAGGCAACAGAGTTCACCTGGAGACAGGTCCATCATGCCCCATTGGAAGACCCACACCCCTAAGCATGTGGAGAAAAGCCCCCAGGCACAGAGACACACCTGCAGACAGGAGGGCACTCCCCAAACATGCTATAATACTGTAACTTGCACTAGGCAGTGTTAGAAAACTTCTGAAGACTCTTGTAACTCAAAGGTTCTAGTTTCCATCTACAGCAACTACGTATGGCATGACTCATTCCAACATATACACTTTATTTTAAAATATGCCACTGGCACTTGGGAAAAATGTAATTTATTTGCACTGCTTCCATTCTTCTACTGTAGTGTTAGGACTTAACATAAGCATCACTCTTCTATTTCCTATTTACATTCATTTGGAATATTACTACAAATACAATATACAATTTAAAAAACTTATAGGGAAACGCAGCTTATGTTTTTTTCTCCTCTTTACAGGCTTCTCAGTATCATTCGACTTAAATGGAAATTTATATGGACATTTTCTGTACATATCTTAAAGGGCAGAGATTACACTGATAAAGCCAAAAGAATTCTGCACAAATACAATACAGAAAACAGAAAGTACAGATGATGTTATTTGGGGTACAAATATAAACAATACAGTACCATTTGAGTAACTGAGCAACATAATACCCATACTTTATAGAAATAAAACTGCAAACCAGGAGAATGCTCTGACAAATATTAAACATTATATACACAATGAGGTAAATGTACCTTGGTCTCTTGAGAGGTAATTTAAGTTTAAAGCAATTGACATTTTGAAGCATCTCCTTGACATATGAAGAAATATCAAACACCCCATTCCGTTGGCACAACGTGAAAAAGGGGTATCAAAACATGGTTCATGATATTCAGTTCACAAATCTTGTTAAAAAATAAAAACAAATTCACTGAAGTTCCTTTTAAGTTGTAATAAACAGGTTGAATGTTATTAACCATATTTTTGAAAGTTTACATTTACAAACAAGATTGCATAATGGGATTGAAAAGTTTAATGTACTGACAATCATCATAATGTCCTAGAAGTCCAGCATTTTTGAGAGAGAGGGCCCATGGATATTCCAGTAATCCAAAACAGAGACAAGAAGCTGCAGTACATGTCCAGAGATAATCCTTAGTATCTCAAAATATCTGAGTTGGCATTTTCTGCCAAAGTGTTAACAGAACCATTATTTGGAATCACTACCATTTGGAGCCAGAACACTGCCATGGTCAAGAAACAAACAGTTGACTTACGATTATTCCAGTGCAAGAATAAAAATAAGCTTTTGATGATGTGTCCAATGGGATAGTGATTTTGTTGTGCAGTCTAACGATCTCTTTGCCATCTTCTTTTAATCTGACAGTTCTCAGACATAGAGAAAAAAGGTAACTCATGCATGTACTACAAAATCACCAAGTGACCACTTAAGTTTTGTAATAAAAACTGAAATCTGGGATTCTTGATGGCCATGGCACTGTACACCAACTCAAGGCACTTCTTGAGCACTATCATTATTACAGCAGAATTACAGGCTCAGCTCTTCAGACCTTACCCTGTCTCATAGGAGATACAACTGGCCACTGTTTCTGGCACAACTCCACTGCCACAGGAGCCACCTTGCTGCCATCCCACTCCTCACCCATGGCTGAAGTCAAAGCAGGGGCATCCCAAGCCTCATCTGCTCGATCTCCGAACTTGGAGACCCCACCCTTCCACCTCTAATGACTGAAGGAAATGGAAGTAGGTCCCACAACTTCCATCAGCCGTTTTACTTCAGGTCTCCAGAGCAACTCTTCAGTCAAAAGGCTGTGGGGGAGGCAATGGTCTCTGTGTCAGGGACCAGCATGCAGGACAGCAGGTTGCAAGAAACAGCTGGAGACAGAAACGATGGACCAGGGATGTCTATGCCCCACTAAGTCCTATTTCCCCCATCCCCATTCCTCCTGGCTACTGACAAAATGAGTATGGACACACAATTTACCAGAAGATGTTTTAGCCAAGTTGAATCTTGGAAGGTGAGCATCCTAGGATGGGCAGTATAAACGACTGTGTTTTTAAATGACAAAATTATTACTCTAATCAAATTTATCTGCAGTTATCAACAGTAATCATGATCCATCCCACCTTTTAAGTTACTTTCATTTTCAGTATCAGCCAATTGTGGTTTATCAAACCATCCCTAGCCAAAAAAGGAATTAACTGCAGTAATATGTAAAGTCAATTTAGAACTAAACTCCAACTTTAAAAAAATTCCCTGATTCATCAAAAGTACATTTTATCCACTTAGGTAAGAAAAGTATAATTGTAACTCAATCTTTGATTCAATAAAAAATATCTTCAGCAAAAGTGGATAACCTTACATGAAAGTGAGAAATCATGTATTACAACTTTAAATCAGACAACTTTTGGTATATTCTTAAAATTATATAAAAATAGTTTTAGTGATAAAATGCATTGGTCCCCTGGATTTCATAAAGCAGATCTGGTAGGCTTAGAAATGGCCCAAAACAAACAAACAAACAAAAAAAAAACCCCCACAAAAAAAGTACCTGATCACAGAATTAGAGATTATTATTAAACAAGTAATACAACACAACTATAAAAACAAACCTCTCAAACTCATTCATTTGCTTCAATGAAATTATGGTAACTACAGAAAAAAACTCAACTTTGTAGTCAAAATAGTAACCTCTAAGCATTTTTCCCATGATGTTTTTAAACACATGAAATTGACACTAAATTCCTATGTAATATGTCACTCATTCTAAAATTACTTTGGTTTTAAGACCAAATAGTCTTTCAAATTTATTCTACGTCTAAGAGATAAGACATTATCAGAATGCAACTCATTCAGTGTAAATGGCCACTTTCTCTTCCTGACCAAAATACTGTATGGGTTACTCTGACCCTGTATCGGGGAACTGATAGCACTATAAAGTCGAAGTCTTGCCTCACAGCTATGATAGTTTTCTCTCCCCTCAGAATAAGATCACAGTGATAAAAGGACTTCGAAAACTGTAAAAGCCCTGCAGAGACTTCATAGCATTGGAAGTAAAAACCAGTTATTATAAGCTAGTTTCAACTTAATGTGAGAAGACCATGACAAGTTTGCTTTCAATATTTGACCAAAAACATCTGTAAATGGAGAAAAACCTATACTCAGAATGTTCTTTAGCTACCACCTCTCCCAAGTAACAAGGGTGCACTGAATGCATTACATAAATTACATGCAAAGTAAGCAGTTGCAATGTACGCACACATAAGGAAACACTGAATTAAAAGCTGCCTTCCTCAAAGTGTAGTGAGACCTCAAAACCACACTAGCTCTAACCTCAATTACAAAGACAGAGGATCCACCGAACGTTTACTCCTACATACATAACACAAATGTGACTTTCTTGCACATCTGTTATCTATTCAAATTATTAACCACCTTGGCCTTCCTAGAAAAAGGCCTATTATTTAATATTAACCATATTCTAATTTTAAATGTAATTCATGTCTTAAAAAAATAACACTGTCTCTGAACAGATAAACAAAAAAATGGCTTACGGAATACCACATAACTTTTCACAAGCAGCTAGACAAACTTTCCCTTTTAGAAAAATTAGTCTGTATGCTACAAATATTAAAGTACTATAAGCATCTAGAGTGCCACTTGATTTTTTAAAAGTATACTTAGACAACACAATTAAAATGCAAAAGCTTGATGTGAGAATATTCAAACATGACCATGCTAACAATTTACTAACTAATGCCACTTCATTTCTTTAGTGGCTTAAGCACATTTTGGTAGGAGAAAGGCATTTTCAAAATAGAATACCAAATGACATACCACAAAAACCCTTCCAAAAAACAAAACAGAAAAAGTTTGGGTTACCCAGATAAATAAGCTTTTTGAATTCAAACACTATAGGTTTTAACATAGAGACTTTCAGCAATTCTACTCATTTCCATTAGAAAGACACAGAAGTGGCACTTACTGGTATAGTACAATCCCATTTTGAAGGCATGTAATGTTCTGAATAAGTGAAAGAACAATAATAGTATACAAAATACAATTGCATAAATTATGTTCCTCACTACTATATGAGGTCATTTTTAGACTCAAGATAAGAGTTTTATAAGTGTTAGTTTTAAGATCCTGAAAAACTATAGAACAGTACATTCAAAGTCTGAATCAAGGAAACTCTAGTGGTTCAGAATCCTCTGAGAATGTACTAACCAGGAGTAAATCACTTTCTTTAGTAATAAGAAATGTTTCATTATAATTCAGCAATCCAACTCCTTTGCCCTTAAAGATGATCTCCAGCACAGCAGAGTTACCTAAAGTTAAGACCAGCAATCATCTTTTTTAAAAAACAAGTTTTGTTAATAAAAAATAAAGGTAGACTACACAACATTTTCTGTCCTGGGAAAGAAGCGTTCATAGTGCACAGAAAGGACCCACATGGCTGTTTCCTGGGTCCAAAGAAATCCTGGGAAGTTTTTAGTTGACTTTATTACACTGCTGCGAAAGCAAGCAACATCCTTCTGTTCCCTCTCAGTGAGGTAGAACAATTTGACCTCCCAAATTAAAACCCAGGAGCAGATCTGAAGAAAAAAGTAGAGTTCAGGCAAAGCTGTAGAATTACATTTTGATGCCTTCCTGTTGACTGAGTTGTGATAATGTTTTCTTAATCCGCAATGCTGTAAGCCTAGCTGCTCCATTGGCATACCAACATTCTCTCATAATTTTAGCCATTACTCTCAAGGCCTACAAGAAAATATAAAAAAAAAATTAATGCATGCACCATTTTCCATTGGTCTGGATAAGAATTTTTACGTGTAAATTTTCTTTATAAATGACATATACACTTGTTGTTGTTGTTTAAGCATTATTTGTAATAGCAAATGAGTAGAAATTACATAAATTTCCATCAATAGGGTACTGGTGCCAGTGCTGGAAAGCAGGTGGACAAAGAGTGACTCACTTAGCAAACCTGAAAAGGCCAAATCCTAAACCAGAGTTGGGCAAAGCAAAGAAGAAATCTGACCTCACACTGAAATTTTAAGTTTGTACTTTGAAGTATCCAGATCAAATTTTTCTTTCTTTTTTTTTTTTTTTTTTGAGACAGAGTCTCACTCTGCCGCCCAAAGTGGAATGCAATGGCATGCCCTCAGCTCACTGCAGCCTTGACCTCCCAGGCTCCAGCAATCCTCCCACTTCAGCCTCCCAAGTAGATCAAATTTCTAAAAGACAAAATCTAGCAGCACTCTCATTTGTTAAACTATGTCACATGCAAATTCCTTAAGCATGCTGAAATACATTTTATTTATTTGGGCCTGGAGACGTGATTTTGTTGGAGGTAGCAAGCTCTCTTGCTTATCAGAGGTTCTGCTGAGCCCTACAATAGTTTAAGACGTAAAATCAACTACTGAACTGAACAGCTTTTTATAGCCTTTTTAAGCTACAAATCTTCAAACCTGGAGGAATATGCCCTGCTTCACCAATATTATAATAGTAACAGCTAGCAATTAAGGAGAGGTTAAATAAAATTCATCTTACGAATCTTTAAATTCACAATTACAAAAACGTTTCTAAAACTTTTTGTTAGAGCTGAGGTTGAGAAGCTCAGATACTGCTGGAAAAAAGCATTTTCCCTAAATTCCTGGTTAATGGTTGTCTGGGCAATCAGATGAATAAAATGGAAAATCATTTGAAACACCTTTGTAATCACCTTATCTGAGTTCCTCACCTTACAAAGGGATATTAAGGTCCAGAGAACTAAAGTGATTTGTTCAAAGTCAGACCCTTGAAATGGTAGCCAGGCTGGTCTAGAACACATGTCTCCTCATTCCTGTCCAGTAACTGTCTACTATTCTGGGTTGCCCTGGCTGAAGGGAGGCATTCATTTAAAAATATGTGCCTTAGTTCGCCCGGCAGATCTAAACTATGTTCTGATACACTAAAGGCCACTGCAAATGTTCCATGGTCCTTTCAATGTGCTTACAATTGAATATGAAAACCAAATTATTCTGTTTTTACACACTGGTTTGACTGCTATGAAAAAGAAAATTCTTAAAAGTTTTCCTTAAAGAAAAGTAGCAAACTTTTGCTTACTAAGCAGAAACAGTTTAGAAAATTGCCTAATATGAAAAAGAAATACTCACTTCACAGCTCTGCCATCTGTTTGGGATATTTGGCCTTAACTTCTGTTCACAAACAACTTTTCTCATTTCTTCAACTGATGGGTCAGAAGGTACAAGATCATAATAAGGCAGTTGGTAATCTTCATGAATTCCTGTATCAGTTTAAAAAAAATTAAATTTTGATGAATTTTTTCAGCTAATGCCAAGGCATTAAAAGATCACCTGAGAGACCTATTACAGTGTTTCGTTACTAAAGTAGGTATGTGGAACAGAGATTACAGCTTTCTCTATCTCATCCACATCTGTATTCACAAGCCACTTCCCTGAGTTGATATTCCACCCACACCTTGAAACTAAGTATTGCCATGAGATCAATAAAGCCTATTTGAAATGACAGTAAACTATGAGCTGTGATGACCAGATTGACATTTTCCCCTAGAACCCTATTGTGCAGCAAATGAGATTCTATTCTGTAAGTGCACAGGTTCTCACTTGCACAGGGATATATATACCCTATCAGTGAGACTTGAATCTTATGAGGCAAGTTTAAGGTGCCAAGTCCCTTTCTCTACTTGCATCTGTCAATAATATAACCTATTTATTACAATACAGAGAAACACTCTGTCCCTCACTGCTTCAAAAACCTAAGGCACTAGGTCTCAGCCAAGTCTAGGTCCCCAAACCTAAGAGACTGTTTCCTGAGTAAACATTAAAAGAACTCCATCTAAAAAGCTAGAAGTTAAAACAAACTAACTCTAGAAAATGACACAATGGTAACATAATTGTATTCTGTGTATGTAATCTGTAACTATCAGGTTGGAGAAAATAACCACAATCTCGAAGAAAAAAACTAAGTTTGACACCCAGGTACATGCTAGAAACAGCTTCCTAGGTGAGCCTCTCAAGCAGCTGTCCATTCTAAAGAACTATATTCCAATATAACAAGGGGTTGGGTTCTGATGAGTCTCAAGATTCAAATGGAAACAGGAAGAGAATACACTAGGCTAGAGCTGTGCATGTGCACACCATGGCACTGTCCCCTCCCAAAGGTTTCATCGCCTTTGTTTTCTCTGGCACTCGGTGACATCCTGTTTCAGATAATGAATTGTACATAATTTCATTCAATTAAAAAAAAGAAGACAATTCTTGAACAACTTCTGCTCATGACAAACTACTGGGGGAGAGGAGAGCAATTTACCACCAATGGAACATCGTCGAGCAATTTCCCAGAATACTAAGCCCATTGCATAGATGTCAGCACGTTTGAAGGATTCAAAATGTTTCATATTTATGGAATCATCGAGAACTTCAGGGGCCATGTACCTAAAAAAAATTTGCAAAAAGAACTTTGAAAATCATCCCCTTACTGCCACATTTGGATGAACATCCTTTCAGACGTTTCTCTATACATAGACATATGCACACAATATTACATAACAAATGTTGGACTAAGAAAAATATTAAATATCCACACTGGTTTGCACATTAATGATGTCAGCTAAATCCCACAAAATGCTAAAATAGCAGTTTCACGCTATCTGCCTCATGATCTTGGTTTCCAATGAAAGACATATACAACAATTGTGACTGTTAAAGGTGTCCTAATGTACACCACCTATACACGTACTAGGTAGAAACCATGCGTTTTAATTTAGAAGTCTTCTCACTGAGGATGAAAGGAAGGGCATGAATATACTCCAGGGAAGAAAATAATAGATACAAAAGAATGCCAGTCCTCATGCTGAAGCTTCAAAAACCTACTAAAATTATGGGTCAGGACCCACGGAGACCTACAGCAACCACTGACAAGAACCCCTTAGCTGGTTGAGAATTGAGAGTCATCTACGGCCATACCACCCTAAACGCGCCCGATCTCGTCTGATCTTGGAAACTAAGCAGGGTCGGGCCTGGTTAGTACTTGGATGGGAAAATTGAGAGTCCCCAGGGAATCCAGAAATCTCAAAATTATACATGCAATTTGAATAGACTAATGCTGCCGGCTCTCCAGCTATCTCCAAGGCCAAGGCAGTAGTTTGAAGAAATGCTGTGACAGCATGCGATAAGGGGTTTGGGTCAGAAATGCCCAGGTTCAAATCTCAGCTCTTCAGCTTATCATCCACATGAAGCTGGCCATATTATTTAACCTCCTCAAGGTGGTTTCCTCATCTGTGAATTAAAGGGTAATAACACCTACCTAATTAAGTTATTTTGAAGACTCATGGACTCAACAAATATCTACTGAGGATCTACCATGTATTAGGCACTGTGATGGATGCTAGGAATACAAGGCTGCTCTCAAGCAGCTTGCACCTAATAGAATATATAGGCAAATAAATAAACAGTTACAACATAATGCATAAGTGCCTCAACGGTCCCAGTTCAGTGTGCTATGACAGTCCCCGGCAGGGACTCCTAAGATTTTTGAGGACTAGAAAAAACTTCCTATGGGAAAGGTGGGTATGAAGCTGAGAAACAGTAGGGTAAAGTATGCTCCAGGAGAGAGCATGTGCAAAAGTTCTAAGAAAGCAAGAAAGGCATTTTTTTAGGAACTGAAATATGAAAATAGCAGGGCTAGCTACTGCACAGTATTTGAGAAGGGATTAAATGAGGTAATATATGTAAAAGACCTATTAGACGATTGGCACATAGTAGGTGCCCTATAAACGTTAGTTACTACTGTTATTATAATTAACATGCCTAATGATATTTTCTGGAAGGGCAACCTTTCATCAGCAGGCATCTTTTTAAATCAGGTAACTTTGGCTTCAGAGCAGGCAAGACCATGAGATCTTCTTGCCTGTTGGCAATCTAATAAATTACAAGTTTAAGCTGAGTTTCAGCAATGATATGTATATATGAAAGAGAAGGGAAAAAAGGTGATTTCAGAAGATATTAAATATAGTTGTTCAAAAGTATACCTTTTTGTTCCCACTCTGTGGTTTGGAGCAATATCAATGGTATCTGTGGCTGAATCATGTCTTACTGCCAGTCCTAAGTCTGCAATACAGCAAGTTCCATTCTTCTTTACCAAGATATTCTTTGATTTCAAATCTCTATGAGCAATGGCTGGCTTTCCTAAAGAATCAAAAATTAAACATGACTGCTTAAAAGGTAATACCAATCACAACTCACATCTTTAGGTTCAAAAGTCTCTTCTCCCAACCCAAATTTATCAAAGCATTTCAGCCCACATGACCTACAATACTTATGGCATTATTAAACTCAAGTGAATCACTACACCAAAAGTCACTGAAATTATATTTCTTTTAAAGAAAATGTGGACAATAACATGCTTTAAAAGATGAACAACTCAAAGACTGGGGCAAAAAAAAAGTTATCAGTTTATCTGTTGGTGCCTTATGAATTCTTTTTAAGAAACTTAGCCACAGACTGATATTCCAGCAGCCCAGGAACCAAGCATGTAGATCATCACTTCCCTATCAACTGCAATGTACTCAGTATTATATTATCTTTGATGCTAACCACTAGAAAATGTTATTAAAAAATAATAATTATAATGTGGAAAACTTGGAACCTTCATACACTGCTGGCAGGGATGTAAAATGGTTCAGGCACTTTAAGAAAACAGTATGGCAGTTCTTCAAATCATTAAATAGAGTTATCATATGATACAGTAATTCAACTCCTAGGTATATACCCAAGATAACTGAAAACATGAAACTACATACAACTTGTACACAAATGTTCACTGCAGCATTAGCTACAATGGCCAAAGAAGAAACAAACCAAATGTCCATCAACGAACGGGTACATGACATATGGCATATCCATATACTGAAGTATTACTTAGCCATCAAAATGAAGTACTCATACATGCTACAACATAAATGAACCTTGAAAACATGCTAAGTGAAAGAAGCCAGTCACAAAAGACCACATATTGTATGATTCATTTATATAAAATGTGCAGAATAAGCAAATCTATAGACAAAAAGGAGCAGTTGCTGCCTAGGGCTAAGGAGTTTGGGAGGAAAGGGGAGTGACTGCTAGTGGCTACAGGTTTTCTCTTTGGAGTGAAGATATTCTAAAATTGACTGCAGTGTTTGTTGGCTATACAACTCTGAGTATTCTAAAAACCACTGAATTTTACACTTTAAGTGGATGAACTGTATGATGTGAATTATAACTCAATAAAACTGTTACAATCAATAATAATAATAATTACAAAGATGGAACTAAGATGTGAACTAGCACTTATGCTGTATGTAAAGTGGGGAGTGGGGGAGCCATTGGGTTGCAAGTGGACAACTGCTAGAGCAGAGAGATATACTGGCATCTGAAATCCTACATGGCACAAAAACTATAGCATACCAATGTCATAACTAAAAGTCAGTATTTAATTTTTCAACTGTAAAACTATCTCATGCAGTCTCCTTATCTCAAGGTCAAACATAATTATTAGATGGCCAGATAACAGTTACATAGCATCTGATGTTTACAAAGCATTTTCACATTTCATTTGATACTACACATAAAAATATATTCACTTGGACCTGAATTCTGAAACTGAGATCCTCAAAAATCATAAGATTGAATGCTACTTTTAAGAACTCAAAAAAAAAAATCACAGTTTTGTTACAATGACTAGAGAATCTCTAAACAAATTTCCAGATTCCTAGTTCTACCTGAAATTTTGAACTGAAAGATAAAATGTTCTCATCTAAAAAATTTGTTTTAAATATCTCCAGTTAGTTAGGCCACCTACTGTTTTCTTTTTTTTTTTTTTTTTTTTTTTTTTTTCTGAGACAGGGTCTCTCTCCATTACCCAGGTAGGAGTGCAGTGGCATGATGTCTGCTCACTGCAGCTTCGACCTCCCAGGCTCAGGTAATCCTCCTACCTCACCCCCTGAGTAGCTGGGACTACAGGTGCATGCCACCATGCCCGACTAAGTTTTTGTATGTTGGTAGAGATGGGGTTTTGTCATGTTGCTCAGGCTGGCCATGAACTCCTGAGATCAGGCGATCTGCCCACCTCAACCTCCCAAAGTGCTGGGATTATAGGCGTGAGCCACCAGGCCTGGCCTCCACCTTCTATTTTCATAGACATTATTCATGAAAATTTAAAGCTTAAATAATAGAACTGCTTATAGAATTACCTTGGGTACCAACAATCTCCATGTGAAGATGGGCAAGACCGCTCGCCGTAGACAGAGCAAGTTTTATCATTCCTTCCACAGTAACTGTGTATCTGTTTAAGTAATCAAAAAGGGATCCATGCTCATGATAATCTGACACCAACCAGAGCTGAGTCCAAGTACCATTGTCTGTAAAACAGAATTAACATTTCGGTTGGGCTGCAGACCATTTATGATTTATTTGTTCAAAGGTTATTACTTTTTACTCTCGATCCTGAGTCACACATTGCAATATAATGCCACTGTAAGTCTGTATTTCCTTCACATTTTCTTCTACATTCAGTTTGTTTTATACTTTTATGTACACATTCTTCAGTTCCTCAGAGTAAGCCCCTCTTCTTGAGATAAGGCAAGTATAATTAATCCCATTTAAGAGACAAAGATGGTGACTTTTTTGAGTTTTCACAGATAATTAGTATCAGAGCTGGCACTCTTAAGTGCCTAGAAAAATCTCTGGGTCGGGTTGGGGTGCTCAGTGGCTGTTCCTGGAAGGAGAGAAGGTTAAAAAAAGGAGGGGAACAGAGAGGGAAGGAAGGAGGTGAGAAGTCTCTGGAGCCCAGTGTGGCCACAGTGGGAATGGAAGAGTATGGGACAAAACTGAAAGTGTTTCAACAAGAAATGACAAGCTTTAGTGACAGATTGTGTACACAGTTCACAAAGACGCAAGACAAGATGATTATGATTCCAAGGTTGCTAGCTTAGAAAAACAGAAATAGTGATACCTCTAACACATGGGGAAGCTGAAATAGGAACTGAAATGTCAGGAGAAAAACTGGAAAAGCTGGGACTAAACTCAAACAACGAGGAACGTGGGTTCCAAAATTTCCTCTGTAAGCCAAAACACGACTTTAAAACATGTTTTCTCATAGGAATAATGGTAAAGATACTAGCTAGGCTCCTAAGCTAGACTGGTCCACGACAATCTAATTTAACCTAGAAGTAGCTGGAAAACCACATACTTAATTAAGCCATGAAGAAAAAAAGCATTACAACATTAGGAGACAGCATAATCCAGTAAAAGATGGACGCTTAGAGTCATTCTGACCTGGTTGGAATCCACGGCCTGCCTGTTACTGACAAGGAGCCTCTGTTTCTCCTTTTATACAAGAATAACATCTTACTTTGTAAGACTGTTAAGATTTAAAAAACAGAATACTAGATTCTTTAGGTAAGAAGTACATAAACTGTGCTCTTTCTTTCCCTGCTGGTTGTAAAACAAAAGAAAAAATCCATATTGACATGAAACAGCTTCTATTTTGAAGGTATTTGGTTGAAGAAGAAAACCAACTCTGATTAGAAGGGATTAAGAAAGGAATAGAAACTTTTCAGAAGATTCTGGAGGAGATTTCTGGGTACATTTAAAAGGACTTAGTATTAATTTGTTCTTCATGAACTTTATAAACTGATTCTGTCCAAACCCGCACCCTTGCTTTTCCTTGATATAGGCACAACACTAGCTTATTTGCATGCCTCTTAACCATTAATGAATTTTGAAAAGCTCACAGATACAAGAAACAAAGTGGAAGACAGGCAGATGGAAGAAAGGGAAACCACAGGTTACGGACAAGGCAGAAGGAAGGTTATAAGGGGCCATACATATAAAGGGCTGCCGGGGGTGGAATTAACTAAATCAGGAGAAGATAAAGGAACTGGGGTGGAGGGGGTAGGCTCAGAGAAAGTACATTAACCCCCGACAAAGAAGAAAGAAGGGGAGTAGGGAAGAGCCAGTAGGGTCAGCTAGTTCCCATGGTGACCACCAGATGACAGCATCAGCCTGGTTAGAAGTTCAGGGCACAGACTCACCAACATTTTGTGCTGCTGTGTTTGTAACTTGGAATGTGACAAAATCCAGACCCTGGGTGAGGTTTAAGCTTTGAAATGGAGATTTGAGAGTTGCCAACATGGTAGAGTTTGAAACCATGAATGTGGCTATGTTCTTAAGGAAGAAATTACCACTTATAAAATCAGTACCTTCATATGAACCAGTGAGAAGAGTAAGAGTTGAGAAAACAAAGACAACTATGAAGAAGTAAGAAGGAACAAGGAAAGTCTAGGGTCATCAAACATAGCAAATAAAGAAAAGGTTGTTTTAAGAGCTGGGGGAGGAAATAAATGGTGTTAGAGGCAGAAACGAAAATGAGAACGAAGGATTTGGTCAGACTGATTACTATTTTATTTTGTTTTTTTGAGACAGAGTCTCCCTGTGTCGCCCAGGCTGGAGTGCAGTGGTGCGATCTCAGCTCTGACTGCAACCTCCACCTCCCGGGTTCAAGCAATTCTCCGCCTTAGCTTCCCAAGTAGCTGGGATTACAGGCACCTGCCACCATGCCTGGCTAATTTTTTTGTATTTTTAGTAGAGATGGGGTTTCATCATCTTGGCCAGGCTGGTCTTGAACTCTTGACCTCGTGATCCACCCGCCTTGGCTTTCCAAAGTGCTGGGATTACAGGCGTGAGCCACTGTGCCCAGCCTGTTTTGTTTTTAACTTAAGAGGTATTGCATTGTCAGGTGCCACTGATAATCGCTACCTACATCCATCATAAACAACACTGCCCCTGTCTTAATCAAGCACTATATACCTCCACATATGATGCAATAGGATGTATATAATATCCTTAGTACGTATTTTGAGAAAACCAATAAAACTCCAATTAGGTTTAGCTTCTAAATCTAACTACCAGTTTTTAGAAAAGATAGAAGAACAAGTTAAGAGACACTATGGAAATGCAATTAGCAAAATCCAGAATGTGATAGGCCCTTCAGGACAAACAATCCAATTTCTTCAACAAATAAACTGCGAGAGGAGAAAAAAGATGAAGGGGGGACCTAAAGATTTTAAGACACATAAGAGAAATATCAACTAAATATAATGTGTGGACTTAGAATCATAATTTGAATAAATAATTTTTTTAATAGGAGACAATTATAGAATTGAACCTAACTGGATATCTGACAACAATTAAAAAACTGACAATGGTAGTATGGTTGTTTCATAAAAACATTTCCTCATCATTTGAAGATACAAATTATATTTTATAAGTGTTTACAGATGAAAACATATTGTCTGGCACCAGCTTCAAATAACACAGTTAGGGCAGAGTAGGCGGGATCAGACATCAATTATGATTGGCAGTGACCTGACAACTGCTGAAGCTGGACAATGAGGGATCACCGTAACTACTCTGCTTTTCTACATATTGGAAATTTTCTACAAATAAAAGTCAACAACAAAAAAAAGCAGTACATGCTTGTAAATAAATTTGAAAACCCAGAGAAGCTAAAAGAAAAATAATAAAAATCACCCATAATTACCAACTGAGGTTAAACACTGTTAATATTTGAATAAATAAATATTGCTGAAGTAAATGGAAGGTGGAAGAAGGAAACAGATGACTACAGGTCTGCAAGCTAAGAGATAATGACAGCATTTTTTTTTTTAAAATAGGAAAGCTGGGAAATACATTTGATTCAGGGGTAGGGATGACAACAGTGGAGCTGAAACACAAGTCTCTGACAGAGGCAGTAAAAACAGGAATCGTGGGGGCTGAGCACAGTGGCTCATGCCTGTAATCCCAGCACTCTGGGAGGCGAGGTGGGTGGATCACAAGGTCAAGAGATGGAGACCATCCTGGCCAACATGGTGAAACCCCATCTCTACTAAAAACACAAACATTAGCTGGGCATGGTGGTGCACGCCTGTAGTCCCAGCTACTCGGGAAGCTGAGGCAGGAGAAGCACTTGATCCCAGGAGGCGGAGGCTGCAGTGAGCCGAGATTGCACCACTGCACTCCAGCCTGGCTACAGAGCGAGATTCCATCTCAAAAAAAAAAAAAAAAGTAGGAATCGTGGGCATAAAGTTATTAACAGAAGCTAAGAAAGTGGCAGCAGCACAGTCTAAGGTCACTGCTTGCAGTCCCCACTCATTCTGACTCCCTGCTGACAGGCTTCCTTCCTTCTTCAGCATCTGACCCGATGCTGGGCCTCAGGCACCAGCATGATAGGCAAAAAAGTGTCCGTATAGTTACCAATGGCAGGGTGGCTGAAGAAACAATTTATCTCTTTGAGTTTGCCAGAAGATTCATCTATTTAACCCTTGGCAACTCAGAACACTGACAAGTTATTTTTACTCTCCCCATAAATAAGGTCAATAGTCTACATTGAAACATCCTACTGGTCAGGAAGAGATTAAAAGGAAACGGCTATCTGAGCCCTATTCTCAAAATTTTGAGCAAGTTTATACATCTTTTCCATATCATGAGTACTCTCAATAACTAACTGCCCTAAACTAAACCAACAAAGTACATGGCTTTTTAAAATAGCTCTTTTATATTTTATAAAACAATAAGAGATTTTAGGAATGCTATCAAGAGTCAAGAAAATCTTTAAGAAGTTCCTAGTTCTAAAAGTTACTAATATATTGTATTTGACTTAATGGGTCTAATCTCCATGACAGACATCTATGTCTCATCTACTTTGATGATGGTTAGTCACCATATCTGTAAAGACTTAAAGAGATTTTGTTATACATAACATAAGGAAAAGCAAATGTTACAGACCTTTATTGTCTGCTGCTATAAATCCCAGGATGTTTTCATGACGTAACATTACAGTTTGATAAATCTCTGCCTCACGGAACCACGAACGTTCTTCTCTAGAGGAGAATATCTTAACAGCAACTTCTTCTCCCCGCCACTTTCCTCTCCAAACTTCTCCAAATCGACCTTTGCCAATGCTTTCTTGTAACACAATAGTTCTCGCAATTGTTCTCTGAACAAGCAATGGTAAACCTAAAGGTAAAAATAAATAGTACTCAACACAATCAACAATATTACATGTTTCAAACATCATGATAGGCACTAATGAGTGACCCAGAAAACTGACACTTTTAAGCTATCCCTTTAGGAATTTGTCTCACTGGGGAGATATGTATTATATTTGCAATAAAATAACTAATTAAAAAAGGAAAATAAGATAATAAATATAATAAAAGAATCCAGAAACTCCTGCTAGAGGGTCAAGGTAGGCTTTGTAAAGTAAGTTGAATTTTGACTATCCCTTAAGTACGGTGGTTAGGCAGGAAGAATGTGCAGGCAAAGGTAGAGGGAAATGAATGACACATTTTTAGGGAAGCAGCTTGGGCAATCAAAGAGAGGATATATGTGGCAAAGCAGTGAAAGAAAAAGTAAGCTGTCACCAGAAGATGAAGAGTACTGAATACCAAGCTCAAAATAACCCCAATGAGAGCTTTAGGTAAAAGAGGAACCTTTAAAGATTTCTGAGAAAAAGGGCCATGGCTGGAAGCAAGATAATTTTAAAATCTTATTTTAGAAAGATGAATCTCGTACAGTTTCACTGATGGGAGGAAAAAAGGATGTGAACGCAGAAACACAGAAGTAAATTCTGGCTTTTTAATAAATCAGTAAAAATCACCACAGAAACTATTTCAAGGAAAGCTAACAACTGGCTACATAGGCAACACTAGTATCTTGAAGAACAAGGCTAAGTAACTTACCTTGGTAATGGAGCACTGTTTTTCCACTAATGGAACTTGGCTTTCTCCAAAATATGTATTTTTAAGTATTGCCATACTTACTTCATTTAAAAGGGTTTACTAACTTACCTGCAACATTTAAGTGGCACTATACGTGAGACTATCACTTAATATCCTATCCCCCATCCGGTAAGTGTCATTTTCAATTACATTGACACTAACAAAGAAAATGGCAGTGTACATCATGTTCCTCACTCGTATCTTATTTATACAATCTATGTACATATAAATTGGTGTCATTTATAATCTATACTCAAAGCTGCTTACTAGATCAAATTAACCCAATGACAGTAAATGAAATTATCTGCTCTCTTTGGTTCCCTGATGTGAAATGTTTATAAATCCAAACGTTTAATCTTTAAAGCGATCAGAAGCTCTTCTTAAGTTTCTCAAACGGGTCCTTTCTTCCTCTTGCTCTACCCTCCCCACCTCCTGTAAAGTAGTTAGCAGTCTAACTATAAATAACTGTTTGTTTATAAGGAGGCTGCTAGTTAGAAACAGATCTGTCAGAAATCCTTATTTAAGTCATAGAGCTCTTTCGCACTATGAATAATCAATTCTAATTATGTTGTTTAGTGTAGATAGTAATTTATTACATTTTATGAAAGCCTTGTAGAGGGCCACACCACAGACTTAAAAGTACACTTAAGGGGAGGAGCCAAGATGCTCGAATAGGAACAGCTCCGGTCTACAGCTCCCAGCGTGAGCGACGCAAAAGACGGGTGATTTCTGCATTTCCATCTGAGGTACCAGGTTCATCTCACTAGGGAGTGCCAGACAGTGGGCGCAGGTCAGTGGGTGCACGCACCATGCGCAAGCCGAAGAAGGGCGAGGCATTGCCTCACTCGGGAAGCGCAAGGGGTCAGGGAGTTCCCTTTCCTAGTCAAAGAAAGGGTGACAGACGGCACCTGGAAAATCGGGTCACTCCCACCCGAATACTGCGCTTTTCCGACGGGCTTAAAAAACGGCGCACCAGGAGATTGTATCCCGCACCTGGCTCAGAGGGTCCTATGCCCACGGAGTCTCGCTGATTGCTAGCACAGCAGTCTGAGATCAAACTGCAAGGCGGCAGCGAGGCTGGGGGAGGGGCACCCGCCATTGCCCAGGCTTGCTTAGGTAAACAAAGCAGCTGGGAAGCTCGAACTGGGTGGAGCCCACCACAGCTCAAGGAGGCCTGCCTGCCTCTGTAGGCTCCACCTCTGGGGGCAGGGCACAGACAAACAAAAAGACAGCAGTAACCTCTGCAGACTTAAATGTCCCTGTCTGACAGCTTTGAAGAGAGCAGTGGTTCTCCCAGCACGCAGCTGGAGATCTGAGAACGGGCAGACTACCTCCTCAAGTGGGTCCCTGACCCCTGACCCCCGAGCAGCCTAACTGGGAGGCACCCCCCAGCAGGGGCAGACTGACACCTCACACGGCCGGCCAGGTACTCCAACAGACCTGCAGCTGAGGGTCCTGTCTGTTAGAAGGAAAACTAACAAACAGAAAGGACATCCATACCAAAAACCCATCTGTACATCACCATCATCAAAGACCAAAAGTAGATAAAACCACAAAGATGGGGAAAAAACAGAGCAGAAAAACTGGAAACTCTAAAAAGCAGAGCACCTCTCCTCCTTCAAAGGAACGCAGTTCCTCACCAGCAACGGATCAAAGCTGGACAGAGAATGACTTTGACGAGCTGAGAGAAGGCTTCAGACGATCAAATTACTCCGAGCTATGGGAGGATATTCAAACCAAAGGCAAAGAAGTTGAAAACTTTGAAAAAAATTTAGAAGAATGTATAACTAGAATAACCAATACAGAGAAGTGCTTAAAGGAGCTGATGGAGCTGAAAACCAAGGCTCGAGAACTACGTGAAGAATGCAGAAGCCTCAGGAACCGATGCGATCAAATGGAAGAAAGGGTATCAGTGATGGAAGATGAAATGAATGAAATGAAGCAAGAAGGGAAGTTTAGAGAAAAAAGAATAAAAAGAAACAAGCAAAGCCTCCAAGAAATATGGGACTATGTGAAAAGACCAAATCTACGTCTGATTGGTGTACCTGAAAGTGACGGGGAGAATGGAACCAAGTTGGAAAACACTCTGCAGGATATTATCCAGGAGAACTTCCCAATTTAGCAAGGCAGGCCAACATTCAGATTCAGGAAATACAGAGAACGCCACAAAGATACTCCTCAAGAAGAGCAACTCCAAGACACATACTTGTGAGATTCACCAAAGTTGAAATGAAGGAAAAAATGTTAAGGGCAGCCAGAGAGAAAAGTCGGGTTACCCTCAAAGGGAAGCCCATCAGACTAACAGCGGATCTCTCAGCAGAAACTCTACAAGCCAAAAGAGAGTGGGGGCCAATATTCAACATTCTTAGAGAAAAGAATTTTCAACCCAGAATTTCATATCCAGCCAAACTAAGCTTCATAAGTGAAGGAGAAATAAAATACTTTACAGACAAGCAAATGCTGAGACATTTTGTCACCACCAGGCCTGCCCTAAAAGAGCTCCTGAAGGAAGTGCTAAACATGGAAAGGCACAACCGTTACCAGCTGCTGCAAAATCATGCCAAAATGTAAAGACCATCAAGACTAGGAAGAGACTGCATCAACTAACGAGCAAAATAACCAGCTAACATCATAATGACAGGATCAAATTCACACATAACAATATTAACTTTAAATGTAAATGGACTAAATGCTCCAATTAAAAGACACAGACCGGCAAACTGGATAAAGAGTCAAGACCCATCAGTGTGCTGTATTCAGGAAACCCATCTCACGTGCAGAGACACACATAGGCTCAAAATAAAAGGATGGAGGAAGATCTACCAAGCAAATGGAAAACAAAAAAAGGCAGGGGTTGCAATCCTAGTCTCTGATAAAACAGACTTTAAACCAACAAAGATCAAAAGAGACAAAGAAGGCCATTACATAATGGTAAAGGGATCAATTCAACAAGAAGAGCTAACTATCCTAAATATACATGCACCCAATACAGGAGCACCCAGATTCATAAAGCAAGTCCTGAGTGACCTACAAAGAGACTTAGACTCCCACACATTAATAATAGGAGACTTTAACACCCCACTGTCAACATTAGACAGATCAACGAGACAGAAAGTCAACAAGGATACCCAGGAATTGAACTCAGCTCTGCACCAAGCGGACCTAATAGACATCCACAGAACTCTCCACCCCAAATCAACAGAATATGCATTTTTTTCAGCACCACACCACACCTATTCCAAAATTGACCACATACTTGGAAGTAAAGCTCTCCTCAGTAAATGTAAAAGAACAGAAATTATAAAAAACTATCTCTCAGATCACAGTGCAATCAAGCTAGAACTCAGGATTAAGAATCTCACTCAAAACCGCTCAACTACATGGAAACTGAACAACCTGCTCCTGAATGACTACTGGGTACATAACGAAATGAAGGCAGAAATAAAAATGTTCTTTGAAACCAACGAGAACCAAGACACAACATACCAGAATCTCTGGGATGCATTCAAAGCAGTGTGTAGAGGGAAATTTATAGCACTAAATGCCCACAAGAGAAAGCAGGAAAGATCCAAAATTGAAACTCTAACATCACAATTAAAAGAACTAGAAAAGCAAGAGCAAACACATTCAAAAGCTACCAGAAGGCAAGAAATAACTAAAATCAGAGCAGAACTGAAGGAAATAGAGACACAAAAAACCCTTCAAAAAATTAATGAATCCAGGAGCTGGTTTTTTGAAAGGATCAACAAAATTGATAGACCACTAGTTAATAAAGAAAAAAAGAGAGAAGAATCAAATAGATGCAATAAAAAATGATAAAGGGGATATCACCACTGATCCCACAGAAATACAAACTACCATCAGAGAATACTACAAACACCTCTACACAAATAAACTAGAAAATCTAGAAGAAATGGATAAATTCCTCGACACATACACTCTCCCAAGACTAAACCAGGAAGAAGTTGAATCTCTGAATAGACCAATAACAGGAGCTGAAATTGTGGCAATAATCAATAGCTTACCAACCAAAAAAAGTCCAGGACCAGATGGATTCACAGCCGAATTCTACCAGAGGTACAAGGAGGAACTGGTACCATTCCTTCTGAAACTATTCCAATCAATAGAAAAAGAGGGAATCCTCCCTAACTCATTTTATGAGGCCAGCATCATCCTGATACCAAAGCCAGGCAGAGACACAACCAAAAAAGAGAATTTTAGACCAATATCCTTGATGAACATTGATGCAAAAATCCTCAATAAAATACTGGCAAACAGAATCCAGCAGCACATCAAAAAGCTTATCCACCATGATCAAGTGGGCTTCATCCCTGGGATGCAAGGCTGGTTCAATATACGCAAATCAATAAATGTAATCCAGCATATAAACAGAACCAAAGACAAAAACCACATGATTATCTCAATAGATACAGAAAAGGCCTTTGACAAAATTCAACAACTCTTCATGTTAAAAACTCTCAATAAATTAGGTATTGATGGGTCGTATCTCAAAATAATAAGAGCTATCTATGACAAACCCACAGCCAATATCATACTGAATGGGCAAATACTGGAAGCATTCCCTCTGAAAACTGGCACAAGTCAGGGATGCCCTCTCTCACCACTCCTATTCAACATAGTGTTGGAAGTTCTGGCCAGGGCAATTAGGCAGGAGAAGGAAATAAAGGGTATTCAATCAGGAAAAGAGGAAGTCAAATTGTCCCTGTTTGCAGATGACATGATTGTATATATAGAAAACCCCACTGTCTCAGCCCAAAATCTCCTTAAGCTGATAAGGAACTTCAGCAAAGTCTCAGGATACAAAATCAATACACAAAAATCACAAGCATTCTTATACACAACAACAGACAAACAGAGAGCCAAATCATGAGTGAACTCCCATTCACAATTGCTTCAAAGAGAATAAAATACCTAGGAATCCAACTTACAAGGGACATGAAGGCCCTCTTCAAGGAGAACTACAAACCACTGCTCAATGAAATAAAAGAGGATACAAACAAATGGAAGAACATTTCATGCTCATGGGTAGGAAGAATCAATATCGTGAAAATGGCCATACTGCCCAAGGTAATTTACAGATTCAATGCCATCCCCATCAAGCTACCAATGACTTTCTTCACAGAATTGGAAAAAACTACTTTAAAGTTCATATGGAACCAAAAAAGAGCCCGCATGGCCAAGTCAATCCTAAGCCAAAAGAACAAAGCTGGAGGCATCACACCACCTGACTTCAAACTATACTACAAGGCTACAGTAACCAAAACAGCATGGTACTGGTACCAAAACAGAGATATAGATCAATGGAACAGAACAGAGCCCTCAGAAATAACGCCGCATATCTACAACTATCTGATCTTTGACAAACCTGACAAAAACAAGCAATGGGGAAAGGATTCCCTATTTAATAAATGGTGCTGGGAAAACTGGCTAGCCATATGGAGAAAGCTGAAACTGGATCCCTTCCTTACATCTTATACAAAAATCAATTCAAGATGGATTAAAGACTTAAACGTTAGACCTAAAACCATAAAAACCCTAGAAGAAAACCTAGGCATTACCATTCAGGACATAGGCATGGGCAAGGACTTCATGTCTAAAACACCAAAAGCAATGGCAACAAAAGCCAAAATTGACAAATGGGATCTAATTAAACTAAACAGCTTCTGCACAGCAAAAGAAACTACCATCAGAGTGAACAGGCAACCTACAAAATGGAAGAAAATTTTTGCAACCTACTCATCTGACAAAGGGCTAATATCCAGAATCTACAATGAACTCCAACAAATTTACAAGAAAAAAACAAACAACCCCATCAAAAAGTGGGCAAAGGACATGAACAGACATTTCTCAAAAGAAGACATTTATGCAGCCAAAAAACACATGAAAAAATGCTCACCCCATCACTGGCCATCAGAGAAATGCAAATCAAAACCACAATGAGATACCATCTCACACCAGTTAGAATGGCAATCATTAAAAAGTCAGGAAACAACAGGTGCTGGAGAGGATGTGGAGAAATAGGAACACTTTTACACTGTTGGTGGGACTGTAAACTAGTTCAACCCTTGTGGAAGTCAGTGTGGCGATTACTCAGGGATCTAGAACTAGAAATTCCATTTGACCCAGCCATCCCATTACTAGGTATATACCCAAAGGACTATAAATCATGCTGCTATAAAGACACATGCACACGTATGTTTATTGTGGCATTATTCACAATAGCAAAGACTTGGAACCAACCCAAATGTCCAACAATGATAGACTGGATTAAGAAAATGTGGCACATATACACCATGGAATACTATGCAGCCACAAAAAATGATGAGTTCATGTCCTTTGTAGGGACATGGATGAAATTGGAAATCATCATTCTCAGTAAACTATCGCAAGAACAAAAAACCAAACACCGCATATTCTCACTCATAGGTGGGAATTGAACAATGAGGACACATGGACACAGGAAGGGGATCATCACACTCCGGGGACTGTTGTGGGGTGGGGGAGGGGGGGAGGGATAGCATTGGGAGATATACCTAATGCTAGATGACGAGTTAGTGGGTGCAGTGCACCAGCATGGCACATGTATACATATGTAACTAACCTGCACATTGTGCACATGTACCCTAAAACCTAAAGTATAATAATAATAAATAAATAAATTAAAAAATATATTAAAAAAAAAAAGAAAAAAAAGTACACTTAAGAGTTAATTTCAGGAGACTAATCTGGAAATTGCAAAGACAAGTAATAAAACAGAAAAAGGAATCACAAACACAAATTCTGAAAATACCTGACAGGTTCAGGACTTGTGTAAATGGTATGGTCAAGAAAGGCCAACAGGACGAGGAAAGTTTTTGTCTTCCCCTTTATCACTGGATTCTAAATGTCAATTAAAATTAAAAAGCAAATCTTGATCCACTGTATTATCTATATTGGGTTACTTCACATGAATAGTTGAGCATTTTTAAAAGGTTAACACAATTGGCCAGGCACAGTGACTCACACCTCTAATCCCAGCACTTTAGGAGGCTGACGTGGTTGGATCACTAGAGAGATCAGGAGTTCAAGACCAGCCTGGCCAACATGGTGAAACCTGGTCTCTACTAAATATACAAAAATTAGCTGGGCATGGTGGTGCACACCTGTAATCCCAGCTACTCGGGAGGCTGAGGCAGGAGAATTGCTTGAACCCGGGAGGTGAAGGCTGCAGAGAGCTGAGATCCTGCCACTGCACTCCAGCCTGGGCAACAGAGTGAAACTCCGTCTCCCCCCGACCCCCCCCAAAAAAAGTAACAATTTTCTTCTAAAGACAAAACTGAATAGGCCTAATTTAGATCTCTATATTCTCTGCTCTACTCTTCTGTGCCTTTAGAACTGTTTGAGAGAAAACTTCAAAAGGGAAACAGGGACTCCACAGCTTCACATGCAGTGAACAGGAAATAAGACCTGAACAACATGCATATATTACAAGAGCCCATAAGCTGCACAAGCCATAACAAACACTGGCCTAGAAGACTCACTTTCAAAAGCTGGCACATATGCACATGTGCACACTCACACACTTGGCGTACAGCTGCCAGAACCCAGCTCTTCACTGTATTCCCTGAAGTTCCCAAGTTAAAAGCACAGTCTTTAGAGGTAGAGACAGGGCCTTTCCTTAATTATGGTCATGGTACTAAGTAATAAACATATGAATTCAGAACGTGAAATGCTTATACCTTTTCCTCAATTAATGAAAGAACTAAAAACAGAGTATTATAAACATACAGTTTACTTATTCACAGGCACTAGTCTCATGCCTAAGGTGACATTAAGGATTTATAATGAATAGAAGGGAAACAGATGGCATTTTCTGCTATTATTCACCAGAAGATGGCTTCTGCCTGGATAGGTTTGGAGGGAATTTAGTACACAATGAACTATGACAGGCAAAGGAGGCCTTAAACTAAGTTTTGTACAATGCGGTCAACTGATACTGTATGTTAGATTTTTCCTCCAAGTATGTTTTCAATAAGAGTAACACTTGTCATTTGGACATAACTTTACAATTTACCAAGCGCTTTCATGCAAACATTTTGTCTTGCTTGAACTCACAACAATCCAATGATGTGCACAGAATCCATCACTTTCATTTTAAAGATGAAATAACTCAAGCATGAGACATTGGTTAACTGCCCAAAGCCACAGAGCTAGCAAGCAATGCAGACAAGTTTTTGCGGCGTAAGGCATAAAAGGAGGGAGAGAAGCTTTAAGAGAACAGAGAGCTATGATCCTCCTCCTCATGGATCTAGAAAAAAAAAAAAAAAAAATATATATATATATATATATATATATATATGAAACAGAATTATTCCACTGTTTTTCATGTTTATATCTTAAAAGGTTAATGAAGATATTCTTATTCAGTAATCAACTGCCACCCACCCACCAATTCCTTTAATCAGTTAGGTGGGCTTATTCCACTGTGGCAAGCGGCATGAGCGCTGTGTCTTTCCGGAGTATAAGTTCAGAAACAAGAGAACAGGTTTGAGGGATTAATTCCAAATATCTGTAGCCATCCTGATTTTCTGTGACTCTGGTCCTTGATTATCACAGTTTTGAGCAGGATGACTTCTAGAATGAGCAAAATCTTTTTGAAGATCTGAACTGAGAATAAATGGGAAGTCCCAGGAAAGCTCTAAAATAACCTCTGTCCACCACTCCTGCCCAAAGACTATCACACCTTCAGTACTAAGACTGCTTCATCTAAGTCCAAACTCTCAGTCTTCCTTGCACAACTGTTTCAGGAATCCCTAAAAGCTTGCCTTCTGGGACCTGAGCTCCAGTGCGAGCCTGTGTGTGTCCTAGCAGTCAAGGAGAGAGCTCTCTTATTGAATACATATGGCCAAATTCTATAGAAGAATAATTCAGGTAATAAAATCAGTTTCTTCATTCTTTTTTTTTTTTTTTTTTCTTAAATGAATGGATATGCATACATACCAATATATATTCATTTCCTTAAAATAAACAGACATTTGTCATTATATGAGCTTTCTGCAACATTAGATGTGATTTTATGCTTCAGAATTATATTCTTACCCAGCCACAACTTCTGCTTTAATATTCCTTTAATATCACTCAATTATAAAATTAGTGAAAAAATTTTTTTTTTTTTTTGAGATGGAGTCTCACTCTGTTTCCCAGGCTGGAGTGCAGTGGTGTGATCTCAGCTAACTGCAACCTCCACCTCCCAGGTTCAGGTGATTCTCCTGTCTCGGCCTCCCAAGTAGCTGGGACTACAGGCGCATGCTACTATGCCTGGCTAATTTTTTTGTATTTTTAATAGAGATGGGGTTTCACCAAAATTACTGAAAGTTTCACTATATATACTTTCCAAATTTTCACTTTATTCATGAATTTAGCCCTTATTTGAAGATGACTCACACTTTTCAAAGGACAGTACATCTCATTTAAAAGTCTTAACAAACCACTTGAAGTGTTTTTATCAACAGTATGGGTTCCATATTTTTGATGAGGAAACAGAAGCCCAAAGAGGAAACATGTTCTAACCAAGGTTATACAGCCAATCAATGACAAAGCTTGCCTTGAAACCTAGATCTATTTATTCTTAGCCAAGTGTCAAATTCTAAAAACACAGGGGATAGGAGTGTTCCTCTCTTAATATTTTTCCAAATCACATGCAATAAAAAGTAAAAGATAACCCCCTTTCAGTTTAAACATGAAGCACTGCTATGCCAAAACCCACCTTGGGATGACTCTGACAATTAGCTCATCTACTTCTGATGCCACAAATATCAACAAATAGAACTGAGAAAAGAAAACCTCATGAGGGGCCAAAACTACATTAAATAAGAAGGTGGTCAGACATTTTTCTCAAGTGAGAAAATGACATAAGAGTTCATTAGTTTAATTTTAAAAAACCAGGCCTGTACGAAAGACAATTTCATATAATGTTTAAAAAGCAAATAACCTTCACAATTCTGAATACATTTCTGTCATGCCTGTTTTCAAATATAAACATCAAGCTGCTAAACAATCCTGAATTGAATGGGTTAGCTGCAGATCATGTGAACATCTTTGACCTTCAGCTTCATCTATATCAGAATAATTGTTCTTATCCTTTCTGCCTCACAGTGATGAAAAGCAAATTAGATTATACAAGTGAGAACGCTTTGAAATTTATACCGCCATGGAGCTGACTTACTGATTTGCTTTAACAGTTAAAGTAAGTTCCAATCTATTTTAAACCAGCCACAGTCATATATACATCAAGCTTAAAGATTTTTATTAGGTTCAAACCTGCAATATTATTTATACTATCTCACATTCTAGGAAGTTGGCTTATTAGCAAACTAATAAAATAAGTATTGCTTAATTTTAAAAAGACGTCTTAGGAAAAAGGAGAAACAATTACATTACCTGAGCCAGAACCTGACGTTGTCATATCATAAATTAAGTCTTTCAACGTAGTACCCTCTGAAATAAAAGGGCGATCTAATGAAGGGTCCTCTTCATTTGGCACTCGATGGTGAATGACAGTGCGGTTGTGGCAGATATAGACCATCAACATGAGTGAGATGCAGACGAAGCACACTGGTCCAGCAATGACAGCTGCCAGTTCCACAGGACCAAGGCCAGGTGATGACTTTACTGAAAAAGGGCCTTGAGTGAAATAAACATCAACAACAACAAAAACACTGTAGGTGGCAACCCCCATTTTCCTAATCCTACACAATTCCTGCAGCTGGCCACTGCCACCACTAAGCCAAAGAGCCTCATTACAGCAGTTTACAGGGCTCAAACCCAGAACAAGTGAATCATTCAGTCTTCTCCCACTAGGCCTCCTTTTATGCACACCAGCTCTGTCAGCACCCACTTACTCCTTCTGTATTCTTCAGCCATCATTACAAGGCCAGCTGCTGACAATATCATAGGACCTTCCCCACTTATCACATCAGGTCACTAATACCAATAACCTGTAACAATAACCATTAACGTCTCCTTAAAAATCATATTTTTTTTAAAGTATGTTTGGCTTGTCTTCTTGTTCCAAGGCCAGTACATGCTCATAGCAAGAAAAACAACAACAACAAAAAATCAAAATAAACAAAACAAACAAACACATACAACTTCATCACTTCCAAACAACTCACATTTCAGTATATATCTCTCCAATTTTTTTTTTTTGAGACGGATTTTCACTCTTGTTGCCCAGGCTGGAGTACAGTGGTATGATGTTGGCTCACTGCAACCTCCGCCTCCCAGGTTAGAGCGGTTCTCCTGCCTGAGCCTCCCAAATAGCTGGGATTACAGACATGTGCCACCACACCTGGCTAATTTTTGTATCTTAGTAGAGATGGGGTTTCACTATGTTGCTCAGGCTGGTCTCGAACTCCTGACCTCAAGTGATCCACCTACCTCGGCTTCCCAAAGTGCTGGGATTACAGGCATGAGCCATGCCCGCCAATAGCTCCACCAATTTTTTAAAGGCAGAACATATCTTTTGCTTTTTTTTTTTTTTTAATAGAGTTTGCACATATGTATTTTTTATACTATCTTAACCTCCTAGACTTTTAAGTCCAGATCATTTTCTTGTAACTTCTATTAATAATTAAGATTTTCTGGTTGTTTCAGAAAATTACAATTATTTTGACATTCATCCTGAGTCTTACTGGTTTACTGCTTACCACTATTTCTTTCATATCACATCTTTCCCATTTTTAAGATCTTCAGTAGATTAATCTCTTATCATACAGAATCCCATTTCTAGTAATTTCTTTCAGGAAGAGTCCATGCGTCCTTGTACGCTGAACTTAGTTGTGGCAAGAAGGCTGCTGCATTTGTATATGAAAAATCTTGGCCTATTTCAAGAATTTTAGGTGACCACAAAAATGTTCCATTTGCCCTTTGATATTTAAGCAGAAAATCTGAACCTTTTCTTTTCACCTTTTATAGGTAACCAATGTTTACGTGTGTTAAATGCTGATGTAATTCTTTTATTCTTGAAATTGATACTTTTTATTATGTGTGTTTGAATTAATACTTTTTCATTAATTTTGCCTGGTATTCTGTCCTCTTTCTGGTCTCATGCCTTTTTCTGGAATTCTGATAATAAGCATACTGGATCATCTAAATCTGTTCCCTATATTTCTTAATATGCTCACCAACTGTCTTTTCTCTGAATTGTAACACAGTTTCTTAAGCTTGTCCCAAACTTGACTATAAAATTATGGCATCCAGTCTGTTGTTCGCTCTCAATAGTGCATTTTTAAAAACATTCATCAGTTGGGCTTTTCTTCTGAAAACAACCTTTAACTGTGAAATGTTCTCATTTCATAGTGAATAACTGAAAATAGACCCTGGACTGTTTCAAAGTTCTTCCCTATCATGTGGTAAACCTATTTCATAGGATGACATCTAATCTATCTAGTTCAGACTACTTCTTTTGAATTCCTAACTTTTCATTGGTAATTTTTTGCTGTTTGCTTATCCTAGAGCTGGAAATGAGAAGTTTATATATGTTCATTAGAAACATGAGAAATGAGGTGACTTCTTCACAAGGTTTTGTAAATATCTATTGAGATATTTGAAGCTCAAATGATGGAAATGGGGAATTCTGGAATTATCCTTTTCTTTGCCACATTATAACTGCAGATGCTTTATCAAAGTCACAAAGATATTGTAGTCCAACCAACCCTTACCACAGGGGAGCTGCATTATCACGCTGAACAGGTGGAGGACTGGCCTTTTCCTTCTGCGCTACAGCAGTGCTTCCTCCTTTAATCAGCACAAGGCCTGGACCAACTTTGAGTGGAAAGTAAGCAACTGTGTCTGCTCCTCTGAGCACTGAAGCCAGGTGCTTCCTAAAAGGGAACTGAGAGTTTGCCCCTGTACCCTAACCTCACCCCCAAATCCCTTGTCTAAGTTACTGGCTGGACTTTTCGATGACTAACCTTTCTTATATGGCTAGTCAATTCTTTACTAGTCTGGTGTCATCTGTACTATAAATTGCAGAAGTTCCTCACAAGTGCTGGCATGTGGGTGGCATTCTACCATTAATCCCACTAGCATTAATATAGGTTGCCCTCATTTTTATATTACTTTGGGATCTGGGGAAAGAGGTAAGAGTTAAATACATGTGCTCAGACTTCCATATTAAACCGGAATCTTAAAATTAAAAAGTTTATGAAGTCTTCAAACTGCTGGTTCTGCCAGGAAATTTTATTTATTTATTTATTATCTTTTTTTTTTTTTTTTTTTGGAGACAGAGCCTCACTCTGTCACCCAGGCTGGAGTGCAGTGGCACAATCTCGGCTCACTGCAACCTCTGCCTCCCAGGTTCAAAGATTGTTGTGCCTCAGCCACCCAAGTAGCTGGGATTACAAGCATGTGCCACCATGCCCAGCTAATTTTTGTTATTTTAGTAGAGATAGGGTTTTGCCATGTTGGCCAGGCTGGTCTCGAACTTCTGGCCTCAAGTGATCTGCCCACCTCAGGCCTTCCAAAGTGCTGGGATTACAGGCATGAGCCACCGCACCCAGCCCCAGGAAATTTTAAATGTAAACTACAGGTGAAGGACCAAAAATCTAGAAATCATGTATAATTAATTTACGCAAAAAGATCATAAAACAAGCTGAAATTACAAAATGAAAACATCTAGACTGTTTAGTGCTGCTCTGAATCCCCACTTATTAAAAGACTGTGATTGCTTTAAAAGGTAGGAGCATTATATAAGGAAGAAGAAATTCACTCTGAGAACAAAGTAGAGACAATCTGAAGATGTTGTTGTGGGCTTTGTCAGAGTTTGCTTTTATCTATTCTTTTAGGTATAACAGACCTCAGAGAAAGTCCACCCTGGAACCACCTTCTTAAACAACACATACCCAGGAGGCAGGATCTTGGCTACTCTTATAAGTCTGTAACAGTGGACAAGTCACTTCTTGCCTCTAAACGGAATGAGTTGGATTAGACAATTTCTATGATCCCTTCCAGTTCTAAAATCACAGAGTATGAAGAGTTTTTCTTGTAGTATCTAGGAAAAAAATTTTATACAACTTACCAGTAGTTGGAAGTTCTATTTTATTGCAATGGTCCTGATTGCAGCAATATGTTGTAGTCACAGACCCAGTTTTTGAAGAGGGTGCACATACAAACGGCCTATCTCGAGGAATTAAGTCAATTTCAGCTATACACATGCTGTTGTGTATAACTTTGTCTGTGGTCTCTGTGACAGAGACAAAGCAGAGCCCATCTGTCACACAAGTAAAATTGTCTTTTGTACAGAGGTGGCAGAAACACTGTAACGCTGGAAAAAGAGAAAGATTCTATTAGAAAAAAATCTCAAGGTTAACAGTTTGAAATTATCCAATATTCACTCTAATAAAATACATTCTTGATCCTATTATCACACAATTTCTATGCACTGTTCAAAAAACAACTATTTGTTGCTCTTAGAAGTTTCAAATTATATTAAGAACCACATACACGTGGAAGCCTAAGGAAATGTAGTAACACTTGGACCCAGGTTTTTTCCTGAAGTTTTTTGCTTCCAAGTATAGAAAAATTTTGTTATGTTCAATTTCATCAAAGCAAGGTAAGCATTTGCCTTCCCATTAGAAACAAAGTACATTTAAATTTGTAATGGTTATACTTTTTTTTTCTACCAGCCCCAAACTAAACATTCACATACTCCTCCTTTGAGAAGCAATGTGTGAAAACACTACCACCCATTAACTGTAGGCTAATGCCATTTCAATGGCTTTCTGGATAATGGAGTAACGGAAACAGATTTGTACTGAGCCAGACACTCTCTATTCCCCTTGGTGCAAACCCTAAAAAAGACATGTATATTCTGGCCAGGACTGGGGCATTCTCTTAGGGAAGCCAAGCAGACTACACCCGTAACAATACACACATGCTCCAATCACATAGGCAACCTAACTACAGAAATGACTGGCGGCAAAACACTAGCTTTGTGCCCACTTGTATCTACTTGAGCTTCATGGCTCAACCCCAGGAGTGACCTCTTTAGGGAAGCCTTCTAATTATCACCAACACCTTCTCATACACACAGATACACCTTCAACCATGCTCTCTGATGAAGTTAAGTGCTCTCCAAAACACACACTGCTTACCAGAATTGCTAGTTTTGTTTTTCTTTCTCCTATGAAACTGTAAACTCCTTGAGGCCAGATACCTGTATTAGTCATTTCAGTCAATCTGCCATCTAACACCATGCCTCATGCACAGCAGCATTCAAAAAATACTTGTTGAATCACAATGATAGAATGTGTGCATAATTTTACCATGGTCACATGAAACTGCAAAGCACAGACATGTTCTTAAATCCAAACATTCCAATTACTTGTTGGCAAGGGAATAAAAAGGAGTCCAGGTACATGGAATGGCCATCTATGACGTGAGCAGCGAGATCCACTCTATCTAGAAGAGTGGCTAGGCAGACAGGGGTAGGATAGACAGAGCTAACTCCCTGAACAGCTAACTTGCTGTACAAGAAAGGGGTAACTCAGCAGGACTGAGTTGCTCAAACCCTGCATATTCCCAAGAAAGACTTGTCTTCAAAACTGGCCTTGGCTGGCTCCTGGTAGATGAGCTCTGAACCTTTGGAATATTCTCCCTGATAAGAATATTTCTGTATGCCTGAGGCCTTGGGTCGCATAGTACCAATTTTGTCAGACAGCTTATTCTAACAATGGGATTTACAGTGAACACCTATTACTGCTGGGGGGCCGGGTAGGAGAAGTCTGAGGGGCTGAAGCCTGTCATGCAGGTGCTGCAAGCCTAAGTGACTGACCAACAATAAAAACCCTGGACACCAAGGCTCAAGCGAACTTCCCTGATTGACAACTTCGTGCATGTTGTCACACATTGTTGTTGAGAGAATTAAGGCCATCTGTGCTATGCCACTGGAATGGGACACCTGTTCTCCTAGACTTCACCCCGGGTGCCTTTTCCTTTTGCTGATGTTAACTGTATGGTTTTGCTGTAATACACTATAACCATGACTGTAACAGCTTTTCTGAGTCCTGTGCATCCTTCTAGCAAACCAAGTCTGAGGATGGCCCTGCAGACTCCCAACTCACTTGCTCAACTCAAATTCAGGAATGTCAGGTTCTCCTCAAGTAGCTGTTTCTTGGTTGCTGGCTTAATTCACATACTTGTCTATTATCTTTACAGACCAGTAAAGTTTTACCTTAATCATTATTAAAAATGCTTTCTTTATTCATAGACAGGTCAGCTATTTGCTTCCTAAGTATGAAAAAAACTCAAGGAAATTAAAAGAAAGAGACACAATTGTAATAAAGACTGCTAAAAGAGACAGTAATTATTCTTGACAAGGTGTGATGGTGATGGCTGTCTGGGTATAATTTCCTAAGGAGGAACTCTGAACCACGAATTCATGGACTGGCTTCAGAGGTATATGAATCCCATAAAACTATAAGCCAAATGTTATATGTATTTACATTTTCAAGGAAAAGCTTTCAAAGTCACTCACAAAGGAGTCTGTGACCCAGAAAGCATTAAAACTACCACCGTAGGACATTGTCATAATTCTCTCCTAAATCCTCTTTACTCATGATTAGTCATTCAACCCATGTTTTCTAAGCATTACTTTTATCAGTTACTCTACCAAAAGCTTAGTACACAAAGATTAATAACTAACGGTCACAGCACTTGAAGAGCTCCAATGACAAGTGAAGGAGAACACTGTAATACAATGTGGTAATCGCTATACATAAAAAATATTGCCTTGAATACTCTCCCAGTTCTCAGATCACCATGGCTCCCCTATGCTGATGAGATAAGGGCTAAACACCTAGCCTAACAAGACTTTTAGCTTGGGGTTCCAATTTACTTCTCACATGGCAAATGCTATCTAGGGCTACATACCTCTCACCATTATAATAATCATGTCTTTCAAGACCTTGGTCTTTACATATACCATCTCTCTGTCTAGTTTAAACCTATCTTCTTATCTGACTCATCCTTTAAGACCCTATTTCAACAGGATCTTTGTCATTATGTGCTCTAAACCTCGCCCTTACCTTCACAATAATTGGTAGCTCCTTTCAATATGTTCCATAGTGCTCTTTGCATACCTTTAGAACAGCGCAAATCAATCTATTTATAGCTTGCTGTTAAAGGGTCTTTCATTGCCTTAGGAAGGGCCAAGCTTGTTTTGTTTTTCACATCTCTGAATCCTGGCTCCTTAGACAGTGATCAGAAAAATATTTGCTAAAACAATGTTTCCCAAATACACTGGGAGAAAAAAAGGATGTATAAGCTGGGTACAAGGTTTGAGAACATATTTTCATTTCAAAGATAATCTAAAAACAAGGATAAACATTCAAAATCATGAGTAGCCACTGTCTCAACACTGGCACTAGGCTTTCACTGCTGCTTCTTCAGCTGTGTGAAGATCCCCTTCAGGCCAAATGTCCTTGTGGCACACTACACACAGCATACGTTCCATGGTCATTGTAAAAGAAAGAGTAAAAAATAAAGGGAATTTGAATCGACCATATGGCAATACAGGCATGGCATGCATATTCAAAAGCCAATAGCCTAACAGCCAATACCATATATGTACTTTATTATATGCAAGTGTTATATGGGTCCTACCTGTGTAGTACAATTTGCAAACATTTGTTAGCAGTAAATATAATTGTAGGTATGCAATGTTTTTCCATTCTCATTTCCAGCAATAACTGGTTTAGAGAATCATTTAATGAAGATTTCAACAATGTCAAGATATTAACCTTATCTTCCAATGAACAAAATGGATGACATCTCAGTAAAACTTATAAGCCTGTATTTGAGGAATGCTTGCTGTCAAGTGTTTTGGTTAGGTATGATGTCTCATCCTGAACTTACCAACAAGGCCTTGAAGTTATTAATACCCTCCTGCATAACATTACTGATGAGAAGAGGCACTACTCACAGCTTTTATTATCACTGAAGTTAAAATACAGAAACAGATTTAAAATGGAATTAGACCTAAAGCTATTTTTTTCTACTGCAAAACCTAAACATCATCTGTCACATGGAATAATTGTATTCATTTGAATTTTGTTTTTTTTTGTAGTTGTCTTTGTATTTAATTTGCAGATTTGGTTTATAGTGGTGTATGAGCCAAGCACATAAGGGTTTTATATCTAGTTTCATGTCTACAGAATTTAAGTAACATTATGAAAAATACACTCTGTACTCCTTTCGAAGAGGTCATTACATTATGGTAAATTTGAAAAAGTCAGTGCTAAAGGGTTTTTCTTAACTACTCTTTCAATCAGAAGAGGTCACTAGACAAATAAAAACATCAAGATAACACAAAGCTTAACTAGGTAAAGATTTCTCTCTTCAGGGAATTAAAAAATTCCATTTCACCACTTGAAGTCAGTCTTGACTGACTACAAGACTGCTGTTATGTGATATGGCAAGATCGTTTAGGGAAAAACTAAAACAGGAGCTTAATTTTTTCCATGAACATGAGTTTTAATTGCCATTTTTTAAAAAAAAATTCAAATTTATTTTATTAATAGATAGATTTGGCCCCTGGTTACTGCCCCGCCCCCCACCCCTACCTTTTATTCAACTAGGTTTTAAATTTTTAAATGCATATACATGGCAAAATTTCAATCTAAAAAATGTATACGATGACACCTCCTTCCGCCAGCCCAAAGCCCAAGTTCTCCTCACTCTGCAACACATCACCTTGACTCTTTCATTTAATTCTGCAATTATTCACTAAGCATCTCTATATACCAGGTACAGTGTGGGCTATGAGGTGCAGAGATGAGTAAGACAAGGTATTTGCACTTGAGTAGTTCACTAGGGTGGAAGGGAAAGGCATTAAACAGATAATTAAAATCCTGAGGAGAATGATCAAAGTGTTTCTACTCTGCTGTGGTAGAAGAGATTATCAAGAAAAGCTTCACCAGCATTCAAGTCAGAACTTGGAGAATATGTACAATTTGTCAGATAGGGTGAGAAAGCTTTCCTGACTGGGTTTTCTTTCTCAGTGGCAGGATTTCATCCTTAGTGGCTGGCATACCAAGTAAGATGATCAAATTTAAATTGTTCAAGATGCTAACCACCATGTTTTATTTCATCAGAAAAATAAACATAATACCTCTCTGACCTATTTCATCATCTGATTGAGCTAATCAAATGAGATACTGTACATTATTAACACATTTGGAAACAAACATAAATGATTATATAAACACAAAGAATTATCCCATATGATAAATGGCACTGTGCCAATGTGGTTTTTATTCGTAGGCCACTAAAGGTAAACTTCTTCCCAAAAGTAGTGACAAAATTCCACTGTAGAATCCCAGACTAATAGAACCACATGAAACTTTGAATACCATCTAGGCAATTCAGTTCTGTCATTTTATTAATGTAGAAACCAAAACTTAAGAAAAGCAAAACAATTTAAAAAATTTTAAAAAGAAAACCAAAAAACCAAAATGATTTATACAAATATTCTACCCAGATTACAGGTGGACGTGAATCCTCACTATATTATTATCAGCCCACGAGTGAAATCTATGCAACTATTTGCTATACCACTATCCCCATGCTAAGTAACCCTAAACTTTAAAGACTCCCAGGTGGACCTGATTTGGTTTAGACTCCTACAGTTTTGACTCTTCTGCTTGATAGCAAAAATAAGAACCAAATCCCCTGTTTAGGACCTTTCTACTACATTGTCCAACTTTGTTCCCATGCCCCAATCTTTACCAGTGGGCATAGCTTTCTTAATTTTGAGATGCACATTTCTCTAAGCTTTACATTTCTAAAATTTGAATACAATTTACAATCAAAGTAAAAAGAAAACTCCGGCCTCCAGACTGAAAGGTTAAGACATGATGGGTTGTTGTAACCTATGTATGTGCAAACTTGGCTATACATAGAAAATATTACAAGTTGAGTATCCCTCATGCAAAATGCTCAGGACCAGAAGTGTTTTGGATTTGGGATTTTTTTCAGATTCTGGAATATTTGCATATACATAATGAGACATCTTGGGAATGGGACCCAAGTCTAAGTATAAAATTCATTAATGTTTCATATATGCTTTATATATATAGCCTGAAGGTAATTTAATATAATATTTGAAATAATTTTGAGCATGAAACAAAGTTCATGTTAAGTACTTATGTGCAGAATTTTCCACTTGTGGCATCATGTTGATGTGCTCAAAAGGTTTTGAATTTCAGATTGGGATGTTTGACTTGTATTCACTTCACCATCACTGTAATTATTTGTCTTGATAGCTCCCTTGCAACTATACTTTAACTTAGGTTAAACAAGGATTTCAGTATGATTCAGCATTAAAAGGAAAAGCTACTATGTACACAGAAAATTATATCAGAACCAGGCCAGGAAATACAATTACTAGCAGTGAAATTTCCAAATATTGCAGAATAAATCAGAATTTTCAAAGTTTGCAGATGTTAGCATGGTGACATTTAGTACCAAAGGAAGTGACATGAGGAAAAAGAGACAACAGGACCCTTGGGGTTATTATTCATGGTATTATAGTATCGGGGTAACAACTCTCAGGGTAACATATCCCAAGTTGAGATCTTGGCTCTTGGTCCCAATATAAAGGATTTCCTTGGTTGCCTCATTTCAGTACATCTCGAGGTCACATATGGAAGCACTATTACTTCTATCTAATGCCAGGGCTACCCAGGGTTAATTCACAAGCCCATATGTCTTGCTAGAAAAGCTGAGAGGTAAACAGTTGTGTATAGTATTAATATATGGAACAGATATTTCTATCACCCTTGTTAAAGAAATAAAAATTAGCACCAGAAACCTTGTCTTCCCAGGCTTAGTGTGTCATCATCTATACAACCTACCCGTAGTCTTTTTATGCATATGCTTGAATACTCTTTCCTTTTTCAACCCTTATTACTGGCCCTCTCCAGCCTTCCATCACCTCTTCCTCCAATTCAGAGCTCAACTGAAATCTCTCTTTGAAATTCACTAGCAATGTCCTTCTGGTCAAATTCAATATTCTTTTCAAAACGTTTCAGGATATGAGACAGAGTGCCACCCTTTCTTTATTAGTTTTTATATGACACTATACTTCCCAAACTTACTTTGCACTTGGCCCTTTGGTACATCTCAGATCTACATCTCCAAGCCTCTTGGCCTTTCACCTGTGCTCCAAGCTTGTATTTTAACTACATCCAGCAAACACTCTGCTTGGCTTACTTATCTATGCAAAGTCAAGCAGAGGGTTTAAAATCCAGTTTTTTCATCACTCTGACTTTGCTGGTGATGACCCTTATTTTCCTCACCCTACCCACTACAGCACAACTATACTTTTCTTCGCAGTGAGAGTATTTCCAAATATTACAAACATGTACCAACAGGCAAGTAAAAGACCTAACATGCACAATGTCCTTTATTCAGTTTGCTTCACTACAGCTGAAAGCAGATCACATCACTGCTGGCAAAGGTGAAGGCAAAAGTTGGAAGTTATTTAAAAACACCTTTCAGGGACTAACGTCAGCCCCTTTTCATCATCCAACCTATTCTTCTACCCCAGTTCTTCTGAGTAATCTGCCTTACCCCTTTTCTCCATTCTCAACACATGCCCCCTTCTCAAGGAGATGTGTCCTCTTTTCTCCCTCATCCAGCTCTGCAGTAAAGCATACTATATAGATTCTCCTTTTCTTTTTATTAAATATGTTGCTTATCTCTGTATACATGACTAAAACCCTGACCTCCAATTCCCTCCAGCCTACTATCCTAGGTTTTGTTCCTCAAAATACTCAGTTCTTCTCAATTCAACCCTTCTGGGGCTACCCTGCAGCAGTAATATCAAAGTAAGCTTGTCAAAATAGAGAACACCATATAACGTACATAAAATTTTCCTCTAGTCCAGATAATATTTCACCCCTGAATTTAGGGCATCAGAATAAACACCTGATTTTTTTCCAGATAAATTCCATTTACTTCTGCCACTTTTAAAGAATTTAAGATGCATTGTTTATCATTTAACTCACATCACATCTTAAAAGAACAGGGCACTCCCAAATTCACAAGCTCTTGTTTTTCCACATTATCTTCATTTTCCAGTCTCCTAGTTTTTATGGAATTAGCCAATATAATGTTAACTGATATCAGAGAAAACACACTAAGAATAGGCTGCCCAAATGGCAAGATGGGATTTAACAGGGCAACTAATACAAAGGCTTTCACTTAGATTCGAAATAAATCACACAAGTACAGCATAAAGATCCGGTTAGCAGATCTGAGGAGTTTAACAACACATTTTAAAAGAGTCAGAGCCTTTAAAAAGTATCTTTTAATCCATTAATTCTACTACTTAGAGTTGTCTGAGGAAACAATAGGTGAGAGCAAAAATCTAAACTTGCAGATGTTCATTACAGTATTTTATGATTGAAAACAACCTATGTGAATGACAATACAATGACAGAATGAATCCTTACACAATCATAAATGCAAGACTATATAGCCATTAAAACTGGTATTTTAGAAGCATGTTTAAGGACAAGGAAATGGTCCTACTACTAAAGGGCAGGAAGTAAAGCTGTATAGTGTGATTACAATTACAGTCCTGTCAAGTGACCTTGTTTTTGTTCCATTTCAATGAGTTGAGGGGATATTTTAATATACAGAGCAGATGTGTATACTTTGCCCTATCCCAGGCCCTGAAAAGAAATGGAGAAACTTCTATGTCTAAAGGTGAGTGCTAAAACAATAACCGAATTTCTTATTTCCTCTCAATCTAAGTATGCTTTTACACAGTTTCTTATTAGATTTTAATTTGACTAGTGGGTAGGTATTATAAGGATATGGTAGTTAAGTTGATGGAATTCAGAGACAGAAAGACTTAAGTTAAAATCCTATCTTTGCCAGTCAGGCACTGAGTAATCCTGAGGAAGTCACTTAACTTATTTGAACCTAAATTTCTTCAACTTACTTCCTAAATTTATAACATACTAACAAACAGCACCAATCTCAGAAGGTTTGAGGGTTAATGAAATAGCATACACACAATACTTAGCACAGTACCCAGCACATAATAAAATGTTCAAAAATTAGTTTATGCACTTTTTCAACAAGTATTTCTTTAGAGCTCCTATTACGTGCCAGTCTCTGGTCTAGATGCTAGACAGAGAATCAGAGCTAATGCTGAGAAAGCTCTGGTAGGCAGTACTGACACAGAACACAATATAAACCATATGCATATACAACAGTGAATGTTCATGGTACCTATCAGCTCCTTCTCCTTCCTAAATATTCATACAGTTTTTCAACAATATGACTGAACAGACCTGGCTCAAGAACTTCACTACAGTAGAATTAGGCACACACAGAAAGTATATTTTCAGTTCCAACCCAAATTAACAGTGTAGGGACACATCCAGTGTGTATATGCAATATCCCTAATAAATAAGTTAATATCTAATTAGCCATAAAATGTTCATGCTGGAAGGAATGTGAACAGAAATATCAGATCCCAGCTCCTTTAGAGATGAAGAAACAGAAATGTCCTAACAGTTACATCAACATAATCTAGATTTATTCCAAAAGTACACAAAGAAAAAAAGGATTACTTGATAATCTACAGTGATTTCCACCCCTACTCCCCACAACCCCTCATGTAGGACAAACGAAAAATTTCAACCTTTCCCTTTGGAAAGCACGAGTGGCTGTAGGAGAGACTGGCTTGGCTGCACAGATAAGGTGTAATAATGAACGTAAATGAAAGTGGCTGATCATCCTGGGCTAGGGGAATGACATACAAAACAGAACTGTGGTAGAGAAGGAACTGTGGTAAGAGAAGGAAGTGGTAACCACTCCCAGCTGCCATTGACTCGGGGCAGAGGAGAGCAATACCTGGGCCAGCAAACAGCGAAAGATCTGTTGGAGCCACAGTTGAAGAAATGAACTGATGGTCCTGGGCAGTTAGTAATTTTAGAAGCAGAAAGCAAGGCCTGAACACCTTTTCTCAGAACACAACAGTGAATGTAACCTGTGTAGGAAGAAAGAAAAAACCTTTAGGAAGATAGAGATAATTAGGATGAGATTCCTGTCCTCAAGTTCACAATGCAGAGAACATGCCACTGATAAATGATGATGCAAAGTGCACAGATCAGAGGACAGAAAAGGGAGATTTCTCTGAAATATGACACCTAAACTAAGACTTAAGGAAAGCTAGTGAAGAAAGGAAAGTCATTTTAGGTAGAGGATACAAAAAACATTGTACAAAAGACGCCAAAATAAAAGTTTGAGCCAAGCGTGGTGGCATGCACCTGTAGTCCCAGCTACTTGGGAGGCTGGGGCAGAAGGATCACTTGAGCCCCAGGAGTTTGAGGCTGCAGTGAGCCATGATCAGGCCACAGCACTCCAGCCTGGGCAACAGAGTGAGAGCCTGTCACAAAAAAAAAAAAAAAGAAAGAAAACAGTAAGGGAGTTTGGCAGTTTAGGGGATGTAAACAAAAACAAAAAAACTGATAAAATTCAACAGCTAGTCATGATTTTTAAAAATCTCAGTAAATTGCAGAATTTTAAACAAATTCTGAAATAATCAGATTAAATAAAAGGCATAAAAGCAGGCATTACATTTAATGTTGCATGACTGTCATTTTCCCTTGAAATCACAAATAAGAAAGGGCTATCCATCACTACTTCTCAACATTGTATTAGAGGTCTGAGTGTAGTAAGTCAGAAATAAACAAAAGGAAGATAGACTGGAAAGACACAGAACTATCATTACTTGCAGAGGACAACTATGTACATGGAAAATCCAAAAGTGACCTACAGATCAACTATTAGAATCAATTAGTAAATCTAGCAAGGTCACTAATATAAGGTTACTCACTATACCAAAAAAAAAATTAAAAAATTAAATTAAAAAATCATTCTTAAACCAGAAATAAATAGAAAACATTTTTTAAAAATCTAAAAACTAGGAATAAACCTAACAAAAGACAGGTAAGACCTCTGCAGAGAAAGCTTAAAAAATATTACTCATTGATAGAAATTACAAAGGAGATAAAATAAAATTTTAAAATGTATTTATAAATGGAGAAAAGTGACTTGTTCCTAACTGGAAGATTCAATACTGTAAAGAGGTCAATATTCCATAAAGTGATCTGTAGATTCAATAAAATCAAATCAGAATCCTCACAGGGTTTTTTTATTCAATGGGAACTGACAAGTTGATTCTGAAATTTATACGGAAAAACAACATCACAAGAATAACCAAAGTAATCTTTGGAAGACTTACACTACTAGATATCAAGACTCCTAACATCATAATAATTAAGACAGTATGGTAATGGCACAAGGACAAATGGGCAAACAGAACAGAGATTACAGAGAAACAGACCCTCACATAAACAACCTCTTGATTTATGATGAAGGTGATCCTATTGTACACTGGGGGAAAAAAGGTTTTACCAATAAATGGTTCTGAGTCAACTAGATATCCATATTTTATTTTAAAAATAATAAAAATCTCATACCATAATAAATAACCAACTCCAGATGGACTATACATCTCAATGTGAGAGGTAAAACCAATCTTTTAAATGAAAACACAGGAAAACATTTTTAAAACATTTGGGTCAGAAAAAGTAAGCAAACAGGATTCAAAAAGCACTTAACCTTAAAGAAAAAAATTGAAGGCCGGGCACGGTGGCTCACGCTGTAATCCCCATACTTTGGGAGGCCAAGGCAGGCGGATCACCTGAGGTCAGGAATTCGAGACCAGCCTGGCCAACACGGTGAAACCCTGTCTCTACTAAAAATACCAAAATAAATTAGCCAGGTGTAGTGGTGGATGCCTGTAATCCCAGCTACACGGGAGGCTGAGACAGGAGAATCGCTTGAACCCAGGAGGCAGAGGTTGCAGTGAGCCAAGATCACGCAACTGCACTCCAGCCTGGGTGACACAGTGAGACTCCATCTCATCTGAAACGTTCATCTCCCTTGTCAAACAAAATACCAAAGCAAAGCAGTTAAATTGTGGTTGCAGTCTCCTAGAAGAACACAGCTGAATTGAACCAAGCAAGGACAGAAAAGCCCACCAAAATGAAGGACCTTTTGTATTATTTCTATATTTGCATTTTTATAATATTTTTAATCATTAAATTTTGGACTCCCTTGGAGCCTAAAGATATAAGCATCTAGTGCTGACTGAACTCCTTTCAGGTGAACATTTGCCCTTTGAGACTAAACTATGTGTATATGAAAACTTAGGCTTGAGATGTACTGTAACCAAGCTAATAAAGTTTTCAGACCTCAAAATCTACATGCCGAGACTTGGCATTAGGAATATGGGTTTCCAATTGCTGGTAGCATTGATACAGTAGCATCTTGGCTACTGAAGAAAGTGGTGGGTTGGTTATTAAAAGATAAGGATCTATCAGGCTCAGGGGCGTAAGGGTCTTGATGTTATTTATACCTTAGATAACTGATGATACAACACCGAAGACTATCTTGCAGAATTATGAAATCTATATATAAGTCAATAATCACTAGGCAATAGATAATAGTTTAGAATGGTTCACAGGTGATTATACTCATTTCTTCCATGAGATTTTCCTTTTTCCCAGTTACAGAGACTAAGCTAAATCAGATGGAAGCACCCAATTTCTTAGGGCAACTACGCTATTTCCTCAGGGACACACCATCTGTTTGCAATGCACAGCTAATTCTGAGCCTGCTGGTCCTTGCAGAGTTTCCCTTAAGACTTCTGCCTGATGCCTAAAATCCCTTAAAACTCCTCCCTCCTTTCCCTTCTCCCGTGGTAAGGCAAGAGCAGGCTGGATCTGACAAAACTTAAATGATAGATGAGATCTAGATAAAATACTTACGTGGCCTTTTTTTTTTTTTTTTAAGAATAAAGTGAAGAAACAATTATGATCATGGGGAGAAAGAACGTGAGAGCAGAAAGGCTCAAGTTTATACATGCATTGAAATAAGAAGGAAGAAAACAAAAGGACAATGCACCATGGAAAGAAGGAAAGCAAAATAATGGAAAGGGAGAAAAAAGGAGCATCTCTTCCTAGGAAAGTAATCTACAATGCTGTGTTAATCTGCCAGCGCTTTGGTGGGACTGGCAATCAGAAATTGTCTTTCCTCATTGACAAACATGACCAGACTCTGGCCCCTGGTTTCTAATTTTTTTCCCAAATGTAAAATGAGACAAAATAACTAAAACTACTTTAACTTGTTTATTTTGATAAAATAATTATATATAATTATTGTTGAAGGAAATCTACAATACACAATCTTGGGTGTTTTTATTTGAATCTATCGCACATTGAATAACAAAATTAAAATGTCAGTTTCTCAATTGGAGAAAGTACTCAAATCAACAACCATGTGCAAAAAGAGACCCAATTAGAGCACATTATAGTTTGATTTGAAAATGAATACATCAAGCAAAAAATAAAAATCCCATACATATATCGTGTGCATGCATACAAATGAAAGGGCAGTTGCTGCATTTCTATCTCTGTATGTCTTTTCAAGTTTAACTCTATCCTCCATGTTCAGTGCTCCCAAATATCTATATTAGTCCTAGTTTCTCGCAGAAAAAGCCATTTGTTTTTGCCTTTTCCCTGGGGACCTATTTGTAATTCAATGCATATTTAAGAATCTTATAATGTAGAAATGTAACAGGATGCCTGAACAAGGTGTCCTAGAACTATAAATACACACTATTATGTAATCAGTGAGGTTTACATCTAGGAAATCTAGATGGAATGGTTTTCCTGAAGCAAATGAACAAAAATAAGGAGGTTCAGTCTTGGTGGTGAGAACAAGGAAACACTGGAACAGACCTGAAGTAGTACAGCAACTGCAGAAAAAAGGAAAAGTGAATCCTTACAAATCATGAGAGTGATAAACCCGAATTGTTCACTTTATTTTTCAATGGCCCATGTACAAAGACTTCTATAAAAGCTTCTGCTCAAGAACAGAGAGAAGCTTGTTTTTCCCAATGAAATCAGAATGCTTCTAACCACAGAATGCCCTCATGCTAATGAACATGCCTACCTTTTCAATTAATACTGGGATTACTGTGAGACCAGTATAGTAGGGCCACACTCTCAGATAAGTGTGATCTCTCCTAAAGTAATCATTCCCAACGTCCATTACTCAGAAATGAAGCAGTTCTTCAAACAAGAAACCCAAGCAAAGACACTCTGGATCTTACTGATTTGCACCTGTTTGAAGGTAAATGTCTGGCTCTGCCTTTGGTGGCAGTACTCAGATGAAGTGTATCAAATGGAGACACACCAAAAGATAAGGGCATGAGAAAAATGTCTTTGTAAGCCAGACTGAATAGTTTCATGTTGCTCTCTATTCATTATCCTCTAGCTTTTAGCAAAGCTTGATTTAAATGTCCTAGCCTTACATCAGCTGTTCCATTGTCATTACGGAAAGACTAATGTGTTCATACTTGGATCAGAGACTTAAACTGGAGAAGAAAGATGGTGGCAGCAGCACTAAATTGAACCCTCAATACGTGTTAAGGGGGAAGCCTCAGAACAAGAATCAGATTATTGCCAGATCCAGCAATAACCCCTTACCACTTGGAGATTCTCCCTGTATTACAATCTTGGTGTTTGGGGCTCCACTTTATTAAGGAAGGTGGCAGCCTCCTCATGAATCCTCGATAGGCAATGAGATCTATGCAAATTATCAGTCTTCCTTACTTGCCTTGGTTACCAGAAAACTCAGAGCTAAGTATTGTGTTCAACTTCTAAAGCTTTCCTCAGCTAAACTTACGGATAATTGTTCTCTTTTTGACTTTCCCTTTTTGACTTACTGATTCTTATCTTTTGTGGTCAGTAGATTTGGTCTTACTGAATTTGCTATTTTTTTTTTCTTTTATTATTATTATTATTATTATTATACTTTAGGTTTTATGGTACATGTGCGCAATGTGCACGTAAGTTACATATGTATACATGTGCCATGCTGGTGCGCTGCACCCACCAACTCGTCATCTAGCATTAGGTATATCTCCCAATGCTATCCCTCCCCCCTCCCCCCACCCCACAACAGTCCCCAGAGTGTGATGTTCCCCTTCCTGTGTCCATGTGTTCTCATTGTTCAATTCCCACCTATGAGTGAGAATATGGGGTGTTTGGTTTTTTGTTCTTGCGATAGTTTACTGAGAATGATGATTTCCAATTTCATCCATGTCCCTACAAAGGACGTGAACTCATCATTTTTTATGGCTGCATTTCAAGCTTCCAAAATCCTTTTTTGGAAAATGACCAAAATACAAGCCAATCAATGGACAAACTAACTTTTCTCGTATAATACAGGAGTGACAAGATACTGCTCATCTTGAAGCCATGAATCCTAGGGATACTTAGACTATATTTGGCTAAAACCAGTAAGCAAGGAAGCTTGGATTATGCCCAAAAGTACAGAATTCTAGAGGAGAAACAGAGCTTAGAGATAAACAAGTCCGACCTCCCACCTAATGTAAGAAATTCCTTCTACAATTTCTCAGACAGAAGGTTATCTAGCCTCTGCCTGAATAGTTCCAGTGTGACAGGGAACATACTACCTTACAATGTTCCATTTTGACAGCTATGGTAGAGAGTCATTCCTTACATTGAGCTGAATTCTTCCTTTCAGTCTACCAATTAATTCTAGTTCTTCATTACACAGACATTTCTTCTTTCAGAAGACATTCTTTCACTTATTTAAATATATAATAATTCCCCTTTATTGAACACCTACTGGTGTCAGGCTATGTACTAAGTGTAAATACTACTGTACACTATCTTCACAACGATCAGGTAAATTAGGAACTATCCTCTTTTGAAAAGTGAGTCACAGATACACTGATTAGACTCTAATTACAGCCAGATATGTTGGCACTTATATACTACTCCTATAAACAAAGATTTCATTAAATTTCTGACAACCGAGTCACATGAATTTAATCCGCCTTCAAAACTGAAAGAAAAACTTAAGTTAGATCAATCCAAGTAGAAAAAGAGAGATGGTCTAGGGATACAACTGCACCAGTGTTTGGTTCATTGAGAAAAACAACAGGAAAAGCATTTAAAAGGATAGCCATCAGGGAGTTCCAGGAGATAGTAAAGCTGACACCTGTAACATCAGCAACCATGACCTGAGGCCTAGGCCGCAAGCAGGAAACTTCCTCTCTTTTATCTCAGCCAAGAACCACACTCCCAAGAGATCAAACGCATTACTGCAGAGAAAGCAGCACTGTCTGAAGGTTAATTTCAATACAACCAGAAGATCACAAGTAATTCTGAATATATACATCTTTACTAAGAGAGATGGGGGAAAAATAGCATGAACCTGCAAAACAGGAAAGAACCATATCCCAGCAAACGGACCAGGAGTCCAGATACAAGCTAGGACTTCACGGTCTAAATAAAAACTCCATTTAAGGTAGCGTTTTAGGACACTAGAATCCTCCCACCCCCAAAAGAGAAAGACAGAGAGAGAGAGAGAATATGAGGTGAATGCTAGATGCTAGTAGCCATTTCTTTGGTTAAGGTTCTCTCCCATTTCCAACTAGGTTCCATTTTTTTTAAATCTTTGCTGACTACTGAGCAATTTTATTTGGCTACCTTCACCTCAAACTCAACATGCTTAAACCAGAATTCATCTCCCCTTAATCCTCGTGCCAAATTACTCACTAAGTTACAGGCATTATCCAGCCTAAAAAAGCTTGGAGTCATTCTTTTTTCTTTCATGGAGTCACTCTTAATTTCTGTACTCCACCTCTTTACAGCTAAGACCTACTGCCACTCAACAAATTTTACTGAGTGCCTAGGATGCACCAGGCACTTTCCATACACTTGAGATACGTTAGTGAACAAAACGAAGACATCCACTTTCACAAAGCTTAGAATGATAGGAAGGAGACAATAAACAGTAAATAAGTATATATGACAAGTAAATAAATACAGTATGTTAGAAGGTATTGTTACAGAGAAGGAAAGCACTGTAGGATGATGACAATATTTTAAAAGGTGGCAGGATAAGCCTCACTGAGAAAAAGGTGTCATCTGAGCAAAGACTTGCAGGAGGTGAGGGAGGAAGCCATTCAGGTATGTGAGGGAAGAGCACACAAGCAAGGGAACAGCCACACACAGGCCCTACTACTAATTCCTCTGATTTCTTTGTTTCAAATGTCATACAGTCACCATATCACCCCGTTCTCAATGCCATCAAACCAACTCCAAAATCTTCCTGGGTAGCCACCCTGATCCATTCCCTCTGTGGCACAATTAGACATTCTTTTTCCACATTAAAACCACTCACCTGATTTTCAAGGCCCATAATTCTCTGAGCCCACCCTTTACACCATGAACTTCCATTTCTCCCCTTAGAAATCCTGAAACTTAGAATGCTCTTTCTCCACACATGCCATCCTCTCCAGCCAAGAAGTGCCTCCTCTCCACCACACATCTACTCAAAGCCCTATCCTACTGCAAGGCAGAGATCAAGTCCTACCTCCTCTGTAAAGCAGTCCTTGTGGTTGCTAGTACTTAGTCTGTAGTCATATTTCCTCAGCATCAATTTTTTAAAAAGCAAGACTGCCTCTTACTTTTCCTATATTTCTCACCATGTTGATCACTACTAAATATTTGCTAAGAATAGATGAGCTATTTCCTCTGTAAACTGAAGCTCTTTCCTCTGTAAACTGAAGCTCTTTGTCAATTTAAACACTTTTATTAGCTTTCATAAACTGCTGAAATACAATGATTAAAGAATGCTTTGTTGCTGTTTTTTTGTTTTTTTTTTGTTGTTGTTGAGATGGAGTTTCACTCTGTCGCCCGGGCTGGAGTGCAGTGGCGCGATCTCGGCTCACTGCAAACTCCGCCTCCCGGGTTCAAGTGACTCTCCTGCCTTAGCCTCCCAAGTAGCTGGGATTACAGGTGCCTGCCACTACGTCCAGCTAATTTTTTGTATTTTTAGTAGAGACAGGGTTTCATCATGTTGGCCAGGCTGGTCTCAAACTCCTGACCTCGTGATTCGCCCACTTCGGCCTCCCAAAGTGCTGGGATTACAGCTGTGAGCTACTGTGCCCAGCCCAAGAATGGTTTTTTATACTCAAAAAAAAAAAAAAAAAAAAAAGCATGGGTGCAGGATATGCCAAAATGTTAATGGCTGGTGATGGCTTTTTTCTTTTCTCTAATACAAATTTTCAGTCCTGTGCTTATGTAACTTTTAGAAGAAAAGAATTTGCTATGAATATATGTATAAATCAATACAAATAGTAAGTGATCAACTATCACTGGACTCGTCAGGGAGGTTCGAATTACCTAAAAATATAATGTTAAAGAAAGACTGTATCTGAATGGCCTGCAGTTGCAAAGAAACAGTAAAACTGTAATCAAGGCAATCTGAAGCAAATTCTCATGGTTTGCAAAAAAGAGAAAGGAAACTTTCCTGCTGAAGCGGCTCTCACAATGTATTTACTCTATATGAAAGCAGCATGGACGTACGTGACCCCATCATAAGTAGAGGAGCATTTGTATAGAAAAAGAGCACGTACCCTGGAGTACTCAAATGCAGGCTCCACCTTTCATTAACAGCATAACTTCAGTTTCCTGGCCTATAAAATGGAAACAGCGGGTCTTCTTTCATAGATAGGAACTAGGTTCCAATCTGAGCAAAATTGTGTCAATTCTGCCTACCCAGGCAGATGGGGTTTATGGTAATACAAAATCATTTGAGTCTCAGTGGTTGAACTACTGTTAGTCTACATCTGTGCCATTCAAAGCAGTGTCTTTCTTTTATATATGTATTTACGATTAGAGGATGAAAAAATACTAACACCTTTGGATAACGTTTAGAGTTGAAAAGAATCTTGGGGTAGAGCCGATGTTACCAAAACCTACAGTTATCTTCTGAGCACTGGTCACCTGTATCTGGAACAAATGGACTTAAGAGTTTGGAAATTAACCAGCAAATAAGTAAGAAGTTTTGGTACTCTATACAACTACCATTCAAGGTTGGTTATGAGAATTAAATGATGGCGTATTAGCCATGGTCAAAGAAAAAAAAAGAGAGAAGAGAGAATTAAACGAGACAAGACAGGTAGAATATGTAGCATATTCTTGTAACCCTTCAAGAAATTTCAAAGCAACCTGTGTGTATACTCTGCAAGTCAATTTTTTTTTTAAGTTAGATTAGAAATCGTTCTTTGAGGGAGCAGCTTCACAAAAGACTTGATCTGATCTATAAAATTGGACCATAAAACCAACTGGACTTAATCCACTAGTTAAGAAAGTGATGTCTGAGATGAATAATTACTAATCTACCAACCAATTTTCTTCATGATGAAGAAGGGTAGCCAAAAGGAAACTTACCTGGAAAGCAAACAACACATAAAATTGGATCTAATTCAGAGCGGTAAACATTTAATGTTTATGGAGACTGCCTGGATTTGACATTGAGAAAATTCAGTTAAGAATGGCATTAAATATTATCCTAAGTATTGGAGTTAGGCTGGGTCAAAACAGACCATAAATTTTGAGAAGACTCCAAAACTTTCCTCAAGCTAGTTCTATGGGACAAAGCATAAAAAAATCCCTGAGAAATACGCCAGCATCTGCCCTCAATTCCAGAAGCAGGAAGCAAAGATGTGACCCAATCACATGATATCAAACCACAGTCCATCTGTTCAGAGAACTCTGTGTTACGTAAGCCATGACCAAGGAAGAACTGCAAAAGGCAAGAGGTTTGTCAACATTTGCAAGGGGCTCTGTGGTTTGAAGAGACACGTTCTCACATCAGAAGGGCCATCCATAGGATAACAGTATTTTCAAAATTCCATTTATTACACATGAACATATTTGGTGCAATAAAATGACACTACAAGAATGGTGTTGAGTCCCTGCAACTGCTCAACTAAGGCCTAGAACCTTTCGACAGGGGTCTTCCCTACATGAGTGGCCCTCCTCACAGGAACAAGATTTATCTTCCTCTTGATTATTTTTACGTCAATTCCTCTCTTAATTTCAACAACAAAGCGGATCATCTAATATTCTAAACCAAGGCCTTCTAATTACACCCCAATTCAATTAACTGTACTTACTCAAGACCATCTTCCAAACTACTATAGGCCTACTTTTCTCAATCAATAAGTATATACCAGGTCCTTTTATCAGCAATTAAAAAAAATATTGACCTTTCCCTTGAGGACTTTAAGGCTTTAATCATTCCCCTCCCTTCCACCTTTAGAATTCACTTTTCATAAATTCTGTGAAGTTCAAGGCCTACTTCACTTAAGGAAGTCACTCATCCCTTCGTGGATGCCAACCACCTATCCCAACCCTGTCCCACTCCCACCTCCAAGTCCTTTACATTTTAAAGCACCATATAGGGCACGAGATGTGGAATCAGAAAATCAAAGTTCCTGTCTCTGTTCTGCCCCTGTGCCACCCTAAGAAATTCACCTGAGTCGTTTTTTCATCTGTAAATTGAAGTGATAATATACTCAGGGCTTCCACCATTTGAATGCCTAGCCCTACTGGGCATCCCATAATGTTATTCTTCCTCACTCATTCCACTGTGATTACTTTTATGTTTTGTTTCCAGCTGTGTACTATAGCTTTTAGGATTGGGGAAAAAATGATAGAGGTTAATACATCCAAATTCCACAGTACAGAATAAGGAACCTAACTCTGAAGAGTAACTTGCCAGTCAGTCAGTAAAAGCCTTGTTTCCTCCCTTGGAGTAGGCCCCAGGACAGTTGGGGACACAACTTTAAAAGAACTTTCACACTCATCAAATCCCCCTCTGAATTCTACCCACCCTTCAAAGTCAGTTTAATTCCCAAGTGTCCAGGAAGCCTCCCCCAATCATTCCAGCTTACACTAATCATTTCCCTTTTTGAATACTAATGCCTCCCTATAGAAATGATATTAAAAATATTTAACAACTGGCACTACAAGGGTACCAACCAATCAGAAAGGATGTTTAACCAAAACACACATAGCCCAGTGGGAGCTGCTTATTGAACATCAGTCCTGCTCATTAGTAACAACACAGAATAGCAACCTCAAACTCAAATACCACTTTCTCATGTGATCTTCACAATCTCATGAATCAGGCAAAAGTAGGTATTGCCCCTATTTTCTGCATAACTGCTGGTGAAGGTGGGACAAATAACCAATTGCTTTCAACACGCTATACAACTTTTCCTGATTATTTATACGGAATTACAAGTTAATATTGCATAAACTGGACTTACATAAAACAGTATAAATATTAAAGGAATGCTCAAATAGAAATCAACAAGCATTTATGTGGAATAGAATATAAAACACAGTGCTAAGTTCTGAGGCCATAAAAGAAAGAAATGGCACGAATCTTGTCCTCTGGGTACCTATAACACATTCAAGTAGAGTTAAGTAGCAGCACAGGCAGTAGAAATGGACAACACAAACTGTTAAGTGTTGCAGAGTTCTGGAAGACAAAGAATTCAAGAACTAAACCAGCACAGGAAGTCAGGGCTGAGAACTTCTCACACTCCCAAAAAAGGGGCAAAACTAAATGTGTAGTGAAAAGGCTGAACAGTCAGGAGTCAGTGAGAAAGAGAAATTGCTCGAAGATCTGCAGTAGTGAGAAATGAGATCCCTGGTAGGATACTCAGAGATGGCCCCAATCATAAGCTGCTAAGTGTTGTTCTAAGTGCTGAATACAAATGGGAAATCTTATAAACCTTCATGGGGATGGCTGAGGAAGATTAGTTTGGCAGTAGCCATAGAAAAGCCTAGATGAGAGAAACACGGGAAAGCAACTAGATTTGGAGGATAACAGGCAGGATTAAGCTGAAGGCTGCATACCAAGAAAGGAGGAGACATTCAAGAGGCATTCATAGAAGAGTTGGATTGGGGGCATGTTTTCAAAGAAAAAAAGTTATGAAATTGCAGAAAGGAAGCAAACAGCATTCTCAGATGGGATATACATAGAGACATAGTGGTACTAAACTGTGCACTAGGGACAAGGAATCAATTTTCCTAGAGAAACCTATGTTGGAGAGAGAAGTTGGGCAGAGAACAATAAAACATACTCAGAACATAAAAAGGTGCAAGTCTTTACAAGGGAAGCCAAGTTACAGAGGAAATAAAAAGCATTTGACCTTTTTCAGAATGTCTTTTAAGGGTGGACTGACGCATCATCATAACCAACAGGAAGGGCAGACAAGCTGAGGCAGTCTGGGCTTAGAGTAATAAGCACCTGGACAGCTTTGTATTTTGTGCATACCATGGAGACTGTAAACTCCTCCAGGACATGGACTGAGCAATGTTCTGTATCTTCAACTAAGTCCACTACTGTTACTTGAATACATGAACGCTTCTTGTGCTACTTCTGGTGGAAAAGAGTGCACTGTGTTATTCAAGTTAATAGTGGTGTGGAAATGTTACCTGTGTTTCATGCCTAACTATATTGATTCTCCCAAATGTCCACACAGTTATCTTGCCTTCCTCCCTAGGCCAATGTCAAAAATCCATTGTTTCCTCTAATGCAGGCCCACGTGAAGGGACTCAGGAATGTGCTAAGAGTCGGAATGAAGCCTATCTGATATTCAAATCATGAGGACAGAATCCAAAGTGAATAATAAAGACCAATTGCTCATTAGACGACTGAAGAAGAAAAATGGGCTACGCCAGATAGCATGATGTATACATATATATATATATATATATATATATATATGACATACAGGTTTTGGAAACTGAGATCTGAGTGAAAATCCTAGCTTTAGCGCTTAAGTTATTGGGTACTTAATGTGTCTGCACCCCACTTTGCACATCTGTAAAGTGGGGCAAACGCCACTACTCCTGGGAGTTTACTTGTGGTGATTAAATAATGTACTTATACAATAGTGTACTTTATGCATTTACATCGCAGTAATGCACAATACATAGACGGTAGCTATTAGGACTAATTATAATCGTCATCGTCAGTCTTGATTTTTTTAAAAAATGTCAACATCTTTTGTCCAGTTTCAGAAACAGAAATGTACTTTCACTGCATTTTAGTTGCTAACACTGAGGCTGTATATTTTAGCTTCTAGTGTCTCAGTTCAGCTGCTAACGAAGTTTTTCACTCATCCCTTCGTGGACGCCAACCACCTACCCCAACCTGATTTACTCTTTTGAAAAATCCAGCGAACATTCTTTCTTGAAAACCAGCTATACAGATGTCTGATTCAAACTATTAACTGTCACTCAAGAAAAGGAACATCGCGAGTGACGTTCCTTCGAGGAAATAAAAAGCGTTTAATCAATTCACAGTCATTCCCAAAATTTCCAAAACCCGCAGAATGAGCAAACGTTCAAGTTTCCACTACGAAAACAATCCGTGGCCGTCTGGTTACTGGACTCACTTCAACACTCCCCAGACGCACGAAAGAAGAAACATTCCGCGCATCTCCGCGCTTCCTTCTTCTCACACAAAGCCCCCCTGGCTGGAAGAGCAGCCCCTTCCAGCAGGGTCTGGTCGGGTCGAGCCGGGCGGGAGTCAGGGCGGCCTGCGGACGCAGGGGTCTCACCACACGTCGCCCCCGACTCCCACTGGACGAAGCCCTAGCGGCTCGGAGCTCACACCCTGCCCGGGAGCCGCCTTCCACCCCAACCTCAAACCCCGCCCCGGGCCCGGCAGCCTCGGGCACGGACCCTCTTGGGGCGGGGGTCCCCGGAACAAGGTCACGCCGTGCCCAAGGGGCGGCGGCGGGCAGCCACGGCTCTGCCAGTCCCTGCCGGCCTCGCACTCTCCGCCCCTGGCCCTCGCCCACTCACACCCCAGAGGACAGCCCCAGACCTCGGACGACTCCGCCCGACTCCACATCCCCAGGGAGTCCCGAGCGGGGCGGCCTCGAGCAGCCGGACACGTCCGCCCGCGCCCGGACACACGCCCCTGCCCCGCCTCCGCTCCCCGCTTGCGGTTCGCCCGGCGGCCGCCGAGCCGCGCGGCGCCACGAGAGCCCAGGCCGGGCACCGGCGCCACCACCTGCGCCCCCGGCCCCGCGCCATGTTTGAGAAAGAGCAGGAGTGAGCCAGAGGCCGGGCCCGGCCCGCGCGCCCCGCAGTCGCCCGCCCGCCGCGCCGCCGCTCACCCGTCGCCCCCGGGAGCAGCGCCGCCGCCGCCGCCGCCGCCGCCGCCAGCACGAGGAGGAGCAGCCGGGGACGCGGAGCAGCGGCCGCCGCCTCCATGGTCCCGCCGCCACCGCCTGTGGCCCGGCCCGGCCCGGCTGCTGCCTCACCCCAGCAAGCCTCGCCTCGCCCCACCTCCCTAGCCGCCGCGGCGGCCTCGCTCCGGCCCTTTGTAACTGCTCGGGGAACGCGCGTCCATTGGCTGCCGGGCTCCCACCGGCCCCGCCTCCCCGCCGCCGCGGGCGGCTAAGCGGGACCCAGCCGGGAGCCCCGCCTGCAGGCCCGCCGGGCAGCCAATCCGCAGCCGCGGGCGCCTGTTTCTGGCCACGCCCCACGCACCCCTGGGGCCGGGCCGCCAGACCCCAGCCCCGGCCGGATCGGCTCCCGGCTCCGAGAGGCCGCGTGGGGGCGGGGTCTGCCAGCCCGAGCACCCCTCAGCCGCTAGCCCCGGAGGGCCGGATAGAGCGGTGGGTGTGTCTGTGTGAGTCTCTTTCGGAAAAAGGCTGTGGCCGTTCGACGCTCTTTTCTTCTAACCTCCTCTAGGCGCGGAAGATCTGGTACTGCCTCAGCCCCACCCTGACCCCATTCACAGCCCCGCATTGGCAATCCCAGCACATGCCACCCAGATCCGCTGCAGCGCCAGGCCCCTGCATCCACTTCAACTTCCCCTCTCCAAGTCCACGCATCAACTTCAGCATTCCACCGAAGATCCCTCCTCAGTGCCCTTCACATGCGACTCACTCTTCTATTTCCTCCTGCTCCCAGCGGTCACCCCAAACCCAGCTCCCCCACCCAGTTCCAAACCTAGAAAGTCCCCAGATCCCAGCGTCAGACCCAGATCCTGAGCCCAAACACACCCCCAAATAGCCTCCCGCCTCCCTCCAGCAAAGATCCAGGATGGGGATCCAAGCCGCACTCCTCTCAAACCCCTTCCCGATCCAGGTTGGAAAGGCAGGATCCCCACCCCAACCCCTCAAAGGAGGGGTTCCCCCTTCTTAGCACCCAGCTCCCGCGGGGCGGAGGGGGAGCAGTCATCATTACTTTGAGCTGTGTCTGACACTGCTGTATAATAATCCTGAGGTGTCACTAAAAACCCAAATAAACTCTACGTTTTCATTCTGAATTCCTAATTTACTGCGAGACGCTCCACCCACCTTCCCTCTGCGACGCCAAAATGAGCTCCAGATTTGTAATTCTTCCTGTCAGACTAGTCCTTTCTTCAGACACAAACACAGCCAAGGAGGCTGTTACGTAGAACAGAGAATATTTTTCCGCAGAACCTTTTAAGGAGGAAATTTTATTTTCTGTGTCATTTGAGCTTAGAATTAAATAAACCTTGATAGCAGGAATCAGAACCAGCTTCTAATGCCAATTTGTGCACTACTTTAGAGTCACTGGGTGAGCATTTTCCCCACCTGTGAAGGCTTCCTTCCGGGAGATGAAAAGGGAAAAGGCGTGGATATTGGAGCTGGGATCTGAGACCCGCGCGCTTTCTCCCTCCTGTCTAGGACACTTACTTAAGCAAGTCAGCTAACCTTTCTGAACCTCCAGCAGGCTCAGAGGCCTGCAACTTGCTGTACACCGCAGCTCCAGCAGCCTCAGCAGCAAACTCCCCTGTTGCTCAGGCTGAGGGATTCCAGAGAAACGGCTTCTGGCAGGCTCCAGTCCCAATTTGCCCTCTCAGTTCCAGTTTCTTCAATGGAGATTTGGTGGACTTTGTGCCACCTTCCTAGACTGCCTTTTTGCTGCTCTACTTGCAACGTCTTTCATAAGATAAGAGCTAATGAGATTTTTATTGTATGAATGAATGAATGATCTCAGAAAGTGACTGTTTTTCTCTGGCCGTTAGCTTCTTCATCTCTAAAATGTAAATAATAATAGTACCTACCCCGTTTATAAATAAAAGGGATTGAATCACTTGTCTTGGGCCCCTTAAATGACGTAATGTGTCTGGTACAGTGTCTGAAACATAGTAAATATTTAGCTAATGCCATTTCTTTGCCCATCCCCTTCCAGCTCTGTATGATTCTAATCAGCATGTATGTTCATGTTAGTCTGTGCCTTTGACGTACGGAGCCTAGATTAATCAGTGTTAATCACACCTCCAGTTCCTTAACATTTTCCATGGAATTCAGTGGATTCAATAGGAAGGAAAAACAGACTATTTTTAAGTTGTATCTTCCTGATACTAGGAGGAAATTTCCATGAGCCACAGATCCATAAATAAACTACACTAGAATGGAACACTAAATTATTAGTTTAAAATCATGGTTCCCAAATTGTAAAGTCTCTCCAATTACCTGGAGAGCTTGTAATAATACAGATTCCTGGGTCTCCCTCGGCCCTAGCAAGTCTGCTTCAGTTCATGTGGAGAAGGTTCAGGAATCTGCATTTGTAATAGACATCCCAGGTGATTCTGCTGCAAGTGGCACTGGGCCCGCTTCAAAAGACACTGCTTTACTTAAAATTCAGTAAATAAAAATGCATGACCTTATTTGCCTTTTGAGAAAGGTTGGATGGGCAGTAGAAAGAAGCCTCTGGCTTTGGAGGCCTACAGACCCTACTTGAAATTCTGGCTGCCACTCACTAGATGTGGGTCTGGGAACACTATTTGACTGCTTTGAGATTTAGCATCCCCCAGGGTAAAGGGAGATACTGTTGTGAGGTCTAAATGAGCTATTGCACATTAAGGAATCTGTCATAAATGTTAATTCCCTTCAGTCTTTACAGACTTACTTGTTGTTTAAAAGGCTTATATGTTATTTACTCCAATGTCTTAATTTAAAGGGAAAGAAACAGAGGATCAGTTCCCCAGCAAGTCAGCTGCAGAGCTAGGACTAGGAATCTCACTCCAGTGCCTTGTACCCTGTGTAATGTTGTCTCTTAATCTTTATGCCAAGGACATTGTTTGCTTTTCCTTTTGGATTATTTCCTTAAGTAAGAGGATTTCTCCAAAATAGAGAGCAGAGACTGCTAGTCACCTAAACTACACCCATTCTTACATTTGCTTTATAATGGAGTCCTGATTTTCTTTGGGAAAGCAGTTCACCTAGAAAAAATATATATTATCAATTTCCCAGGCTTCTTGTACCTAGGTATGGCCATGTGACAGAGTTCTGGCCAGTGACATGTAAACAGAAATCTACTTTCCACAAGGTGGAGCCTGTACAAAAGATACTTCCTAGTTAAAAAAAGAAGAGACTCATCATATTTTTTCTCCCTGGAACACAGTTGCAATGCCTGGAGATACAGCAGCCATTTTGTAAACATAAAGGCGATAGCCAAAACTGAGGACTGTAGAGAGAAAGAATGGAGAGAGTCTAGGTTTTTGATAAATTTCCTGAACAGCTGCACCAGCTCTATAATGCTTGTTTCTTATTATATGAGAAAAATTAATCTATTTTTTAATTCACTTTGAATAACTGCACCAGCTCTATAATGCTTATTTCTTATTATATGAGAAAAATTAATCTATTTTTTATTCACCTTAGAATGCTTCTATTCTGCTCATTTGCCCATCCTATTTATTGTTGCATATTTTATTTCTATCTTATTTTCTAACCTACAAGACATTATTGACTTCTGCCATTATTAGCTATTGCTAATTCTTGGTGCTCCTAACTGAAAAACAAACCACCTCAAAATTTAGTGGCTTAGAATAATAACCATATATCGTCTTTCATGAGACTGTAGGTAGGCTGGACAGTTTTTCAGGTTTAGACCAATTTATGCTGATTTCCACTGAGCTCACTTATGAGTCGGCTGTCAGGTGGAAGGGGATGGAAGAGGGTAATGAGCTAGATCAGCTCCTCCATGTGGTTTTTCATCCTCCAGCAGGCTAGCCTAGGCTTGTTAACATGACAGTTCAGAGGTCCAAGATAATGAATGAAAACATGCAAGAGCCTTGAGTCTAGGTTTAGAACTGGCACCGGCCAGGCATGGTGGCCCATGCCTGTAATCCCAACACTTTGAGAGGCCAAGGTGGGGCGATGGCTTGAGCCCAGGAGTTTGAGGCCAGCCTGGGTAACATGGCAAAACCTCTTATCTACAAAAAATACAAAAATTAGCCAGGGGTGGTGGTTCACACCTGCAGTCCCAGCTACTCAGGAAGCTGAGAGGTTGGAGGATCACTTGAGCCCAGAAAGTCAACGCTGCAGTGAGCCATGATTACACCACTGTACTCCAGCCTGGGTGACAGAGTGAAACCCTGTCTCAAAAACAAAACAAAACAAAAAAACACCCACTGGTACAACATCATTTCTACCATATCCCATTGGTTTGGGCATGAACTGGGGCTGAGCCCAAATTCAAAGGGTGGGGAAAAAGACTCCATTTTTTTGATAAAAAGGAACTGCAAAATCACGTTGCAAAGAGGCAAGGATATCAAGAGAAAATAAGTGTGTACATGTTTACAAACACTTTTTTTTTCCACCCCCATGACTCATACACCTTCTGCTAGGCCCACCTCCAACATTGGAGGTCACATTTCTTTCTTTCTTTCTTTCTTTCTTTTTAAATTATACTTTAAGTTCTGGAGTACACAGGCAGAACATGCAGGTTTGTTACATAGGTATACACGTGCCATGGTGGTTTGCTGCATCCATCAACCCATCATCTACATTAGGTATTTCTCCTAATGCTATCCCTCCCCTAGCTCCCCACCCCCGACAGGCCCCTGTGTGTGATGTTCCCCTCCCTGTGTCCATGTGTTCTCATTGTTCAAGTCCCATTTATGAGTGAGAACACATGATGTTTGGTTTTCTGTTCTTGTGTTAGTTGCTGAGAATGATGGTTTTCAGCATCATCCATGTCCCTGCAAAGGACATGAACTCATCCTTTTTTATGGCTGCATAGTATTCCATGGTGTATATGTGCCACATTTTCTTTATCCAATCTATCATTGGTGGGCATTTGGGTTGGTTCCAAGTCTTTGCTATTGTGAGCAGTGCTGCAATAAACATACAGGTGCATGTGTCTTTATAGTAGAATGATTTATAATCCTTTGGGTATATACCCTATAATGGGATTGCTGGGTCAAATGGTATTTCTAATTCTAGATCCTTGAGGAATCGCCACACACACATTGTGTCTTCTACAATGGTTGAACTAATTTACACTCCCACCAACAGTGTAAAAGCATTCCTTTTTCTCCACATCCTCTCCAGCATCTGTTGTTTCCTGACTTTTTAATGATTGCCATTCTAACTGGCATGAGATGGTATCTCATTGTGGTTTTGATTTGCATTTCTCTAATGACCAGTGATGATGAGCTTTTTTTCACACATACAAACACTTTTTAACCACTTTCTCTGATCTTCGTTTCTTTTTACCTCTCAGACTTTCTACTTCAAATCACTGTTATTATTCCTGAAGTTTATATTTTAAAATTTCTTTTAGCAAGAGTCTACCAGTGGCAAATAATCTTAGTTGTTGTTCGACTGAAAACGTTTTTATTTAACCCTCATTTTTCAACAATGTTTTCACTGAACATAGCATTCTAGGTTGATAATTGTTTTCTCTCCGCAATTGAACGTATCATTTCACTGTCTCTGCCTTCCATTGTTGTTTATGTGAAATTAGATGGTAGTCTAATGGTTTCTCCTTTGTAAGTAATCTGTCTTTTCTGTCTCTTTTTTTTTTTATAGACTTCATTTTTTAGAGCAGTTTTAGGTTCACAGCAAAATTGATGTGAAATTACGTAGTTCTCATATAATCCCTGACTTCACCCACACTCACAGCCTCTCCCACTGTCAACATCTCCTACCAGAGTGGTACGTTTGTTACAATCAATGAACCTACACCGTCACATCATTACCACCCAAAGTCAGTAGTTCACCTTTGGATTCACTGTTATTGTCTATGGGTTTTGATGAATATACAGTGAGAGTATCATGCAGAATATTTTCACTGCCCCACCCTCAATCACAAAGATTTCCTCCTATATGTTCTTCTTCTAGTTATTTTATAGTTTTACCTTCTTCATCTAAGTCTTTAAGCTATCTTGAATTAAATCTTATGTATGATGTGAGGTGTGAATCAAAGTTCAGTTTGTTCTATACTGACATCCAGTTGATCCAGGATAATTTGTTAAGTTTTGTTAAGAAAATTTCCCCAATGAACTGCATTGGTGACTTTGTCAAAAATCATTTGTATATTTGTGGATCTATTTATGGACTCTCTTTTTTCCCCATTGGTCTATCTGTTTATTTTAATGCCAACATCACTGACTTGATTACTATACTTTATGGTAAGTCTCAAAATCAAGTAGAACAAGTTCTCCAGCTTCGTTCTTCTTCAATACTGTTTTGCCTATGCTAAGATATTTATAGTTCCAAGTAAATTTTAGTGCTAGTTTGTCAATATGTACAAAAACCCTGATATGCTTTTTATTGGAATGGCACTGAACTATAAATCAATTTGTGGAGAATTGACCTCTTTACAATATGAGTCTTCTCATCCATGAGCATGGTATTTCTTCATCTATTTCAATCTTTAATTTTTCTCAACAATGTTTTGTAGTTTTTATTGGTAGGGGTCTTTCATAACATTTGTTAAATTTATTTCTAAGTAAGTTTTATCAAGGATTTGCATTTATTTTTGCCACCTGGACCACTACCAGTCTTTTATTACTCTAAATTATTGACTTGAGTTGTATTGTTGTTGTTGCTGTTGCTGTTGTTGTTGTTGTTGTTTGAAACAGAGTCTCACTATGTCCCCCTGGTTGGAGTGCAGTGGCACTATCTCAGCACACTGCAACCTCTGCCTCCCGGGTTCAAGCAATTCTCATGTCTCGGCCTCCTGAGTAGCTGGGATTACAGTCTTGAGCCACCACGCCCAGCTAATTTTTGTTTGTTTGTTTCTTTTTTTAGTAGACATGGGGTTTCACCATGTTAGCTAGGCTGGTCTTGAACTCCTGACCTGAGGTGATCCACCCGCCTCGGCCTCCCAGACTTGAGTTTTTAAATTTGTTTATTGTTTGGACCATATAGGTAACATGAATTCGGGCTTTAAGCACCATGAGGGACAGAGAGCTTGTGGTTCCAAATTCTCAGTGATGACATTATTTCTCCTTTTTTGCTAGGCACCTGGGTTTTTATACCCTCCCAGCAGTTGAAGATTAGTAGTTGTTTCTGGTTCACCCCTTCATTGGAAGTGTAAACCTTGGGGGGTCTCATCTTTATGGAGGAAGTGTCCAGGGGCCTTGGATGGCCCCTGATCTTTGTCTCCCATTTCCTGTGCCCTGTGAGACCAGACAACAGAAGCTCAAGTTCATCTGGTTCAGTAAATGCCATAAGAACAACAGCCAGTTGCAGTGCTCCTGAGTTCTTTCTTTCACTTAGAATTTTGGCCTGAGAGTCTCCTATTTTCTTGCCATCTCATAAATGCATTTAGGAAGATACATTTCCCTGTATTTTTACTTTTTGTCTATGGAAAGGTCAATCAACTAATGACAGGAACAAAACTACTACTACCTAACCTCTTCCATTACACAGATAAACTTAAAAATCACTACCAAGTTCTCTGCTATAGCAGAATACAGTTGTAACTGGCATAGGTATCAAAGAGAATCAAAACAAAAGCTATTTTGCCAATACAGTATCAGAGAAATTCAACTTCTGGCATTGTCTCTGCAGCTTCTCAAACATTAAAAATACGCTCACAGGCTGTCTATCCCCATCCCCGTCTTTCAAGCTGGTTTCCCCAAATGCTTGGGTTACTTTAGGAAAATGTTTTGTTTTATTTTGTTTTGTGTTTTGTATTGTTTTGTTTTCACACAGATTTTTGTTGTGAATGTCTAATTTTAAATACACTATGAATATAGAATTTGACCTGTGGATAAATACTGTTTTTTTTTTTTTTTTTGGTTTTAGGAAGTGTATTTCTTATTTTAGGATTAATTTTTATAAATCTCCTATGGATACTAGAAAACAGAAGTGGACTCTATTTTTTGTGTACATTAACTTGTGTGTGTTTGTATATTTAATTTGTGTGTGAATGTGTATGTATGTGTTTATTTAATCCTAGTAGCTAATCTTTTTTAATTTTTTGACTGCTTGATCTGCCAAAGATGGAAAGAGGTGCATTAAGCTCTCCCAACTCCCCACTGCTTTACCTGTTTCCCTGGAGACACATCCTCTGGCCTTCAGCACCCTCCCTTCCTCATCAGAGAACTAAAATGGGATTCAGACTTCCTGGACCCTGAGTTAGGGCTGTGGGCCAGCAGGCTTGAGCATCTTCTCTCTTGTCCTGAGAGGCGGTGCCACAGCCACAGGCTGTGGCTCCATTTGCAGCAGTTCTCAGCACTAGTCCTGTCCTCAGACACCTGGACATTAAACAGTCTCTGCCTGCCTTCCTGCGACACAGCCTCCACTAGGCTTCTGCCTGTTTCCTACACTTCTGCTGTGATCCCTTGTGTTATCCACAATTCCACCAAGTTTGGCCCAACCTTCCTCTTACCATTCCCCCTCCAAGACTGGAATCCCAGGCCCAAATTGCGCCCAGTGGGGGAGTTTTTGCTCCATGCAGACCAACCTCCCTCATGTGCTTTTCAAGTACCCACTGCCACTCTCTTTTTGTCTGTTGAAATATCTTGCTTTCTTGGTAGAGTTTCAGAGCTGACAGCTTACATGTCCTATGTCAATCTGCCCTTGTCTGCTGCCTGCCTGGCTAAGTGCATGGCTTCACTATTGTCCTCTACTCTTCCTCCCTGTCTGTCGGCCCTATTCAGTTGCATTGTCTCAGGGAGAGCCTGGCTTTTCCCTTGGTCAGTCAGCAAGATTCCCTTGTGGTCAAGACAAATTGAGGATTTTCAATAGGTTGCCACCACCCCTTTCTATTGGCTCAAATTTCTGTTTAATCACATGTTCTGAAAAAGTGTAAAGAAAGAAAACAAAAACATAAAAACAAGGCCATAAAACATGGGGCACATGGCCATGTGGCCTCTTTGTAGGAGACCTGAACAAGTTTAATTCTACAAACATACACACACACATTCACTTGCACATTTAAAACTATACATCCAAACAACAGCATTCACATTGGATGAGAGAATTCAACAGAAGCACAGCAGTACTGCAGAGAGCTTAATACAACTCTGTTCTGCAACTCAAGCACTAAAAAAGTAAGCAAGAATAACTACCAAGATTAAATGTACACACACATACACACAACTCTTCACACACAAATTCACATGCACAAAAAACCAGAATCTTCTTCTTTTTCCAGTATCCATGAGACACTTACAAAATTGATCATAAATTAAGAAACCTCAAGAAGTCCCTCTGAGGCAGAAAATAGAGGATAAATCCAGGGTTCCTAGTGCATTGAAAGTTGGACATTCATAACAAAAGTTCAAGTGAAAACAAAGCAAAACAAAATATTCAAAAACACTAAAAAAATTTCCTGCAGGAACCCAAGCATTTGGAGAAATCAACTGAAAGAGGGGAGAGGAAAGAGCCTGTGAGTGTATTTTGGAATTTAGAGACCGGGAGATAATGTCAGAAGCTGAATTTCTATGTACTGTGTTGTCAAATATCTTTAGTTTGAATCCCTTCCATACCTACAACAATTAAGACTTTATTCTGCTGCAACAAATACCTGACAGTGACTTTTGTCTGTGTAATGGGGAGGGGGAAGACAGGCATGGCTGGTGAATAGTGGGCATGCCAGAGGATCCAGGAACTCTGACAGTTCAGTATCAGAAAAACACTTAAAGGTGAGCAGGTTCCCTGCTTTCTGCAGCACAGCCTCCCCTCTATCTAAGTCAGGCAAGTACCAGCCTTGCATACATCCTTCCAACTTAATGGTAAGGGCAGAAGATCCCATCTTCATCTAATTATAGAGTCCTGGCCATCGAGACCAGCCTGCCCAACATGGTGGGAAACCTCGTCTCTACTAAAAATACAAAAAAAATTTAGCTGGGCATCGTGGCACATGCCTGTAATCCCAGCTACTCAGGAGGCTGAGGCAGGAGAATTGCTCGAACCTGGGAGTCAGAGGTTGCAGTGTGCCGAGATCGCACCACTGCACTCCAGCCTGGGCAGCAGAGTGAGACTCCGCCTCCAAAAAAATAAATAAAATAGAGTCCTGGCCACAAGGCACCGCTAAGAATGCTCTGGAAAGAGGGATGCCAGCTATCTCCTGATGGTCTTCTGTGGAGGAAATGGGAGGTCTCAGAGAGCAGTTTCACTTCCTCACCTGGAAAACCCAGGAGAAGGAGGGTGAACCGCAGCAGGCTTGAAATTCCCTGCCCTTTAGTTTCAGCATCCTGTGTTTCCAGTTTCATCTGAATATCCCACTTTTTAAGCCAAATCAACAGGATCTGGGCAGCAGTGGTGGCCCCAACCAGCTTGAAATTTCCCAGTGGACCCAGACAAAGTTTCCTTTTGTGTACCTTCCTCTGAATGCCAAACGGGGTATTAAGGACATAGTTACACCCCGACCCCAATAACAGGAGCTTACATTTGATTTTATTAAACAAGAGTAGTGCATTTGTTCCAAGCTCTGAGGCAAGAGACTTGACTTCCAATATGATTCCTGCCACGAGTTTGCTGTGTAATCCTTCCCTGGAGCTGTTTCCTGCTTATAGACAGTGTGGAGGGAGGTTTGGAAGAATATAGAGAGCTGAAGCTGCCTTCTAAAATTTGTATTTCCTATATCCATCACCAGAGAGAAGGAACATTGCTTCCTGAAGCCTCAGAATTATTAGGATTCTTTAAAAAAATTTTTTTAACGTATTTTTTAAAATTTCGAGACAAGATCTCTCTCTATCATCCAGACTGGAGTGCAGTGGCACAGTCACAGCTCACTGCAGCCTCAACCTCCTGTGCTCAAGCCATCCTCCCACGTAAGCCTCCCAAGTAGCTGAGTACAGGTGCATGCCACCACATCCAGCTATTTTTTTTTGTACTCTTTGTAGAGACGGGGTTTCACCATGTTGTCCAGGCTGGTCTCGAACCCCTGGGCCCAAGTGATCTGCCCACCTTTGTTTCCCAAAGTGCGGGGATTACAGGTGTGAGACATCACACCCAGCCATGGGACTGGACTAACCCATTCTTTGGGTTGCAAGAGAAAGGAACCTGACTCAAAAGAGAAAAAAAAAAATGTTTTGGCTGTCATAACAGAAAAGGACAAGGGTAGATGATGTCACTGGCTATCTCACACTCTCGTCTCCATCTCTCATCCCAGCCTTTCTCTGTATTGGCCTTGCTGTCTCCTTCAGACATCTTCTTGTGTGCATTACAGAATAGAGGGAAGGGCCAAGGTGCTTCAGGCTCACCTTGAGCTAGGGAACCCAGAGAAAGAGGACTTTTCTTGCCAGACATTCTTAGACAAAACCCAAGGGATAGACTTGGGTCCAGTTGGGACCAGGCCCCATCCTTTAGGTGAGGGTTTTTCAACAGAGTGTATTGGCCTTTGGAGTAGGACAATTCTTTGTTACAAGACACTGTCCTGGGTGCTGCTGATGTTTGGCACCCTGGCCACTAAATGTCAGACATGCTCCCCAATCTAATAACAACAAAAATAAAACTGCCACCTTGCTTTTCAAGCAGCAGAGGTATGGGGTTCAGTGCAGCTTTATGTCGCGAAGCACTGCCTTGTATCAATCACCGAAGCCAGGTCTTGAGGCACTGTGATTGGCTAAACCTGGGTCATCTGTTTTCTACCATGGTGGAAGTCAGGTTGCACATGACACTGTGTTTGGCAGCCCCACCAGACCCATACGGCGTGGGTGGTTGAGGTGGAGTCATTTTTCAAAGGAACCCTCATTCCCAGAAGGGATGCTACACAAAGACCAGCAGCTGTTGATTGTCCCATCCCAGAGGGCAAAAGTGAGTGCTCCCACTGGGAGGAAGGGATGATCACCCTCCTCTTACCAGCTGTCCTCCATGCTTCAGCCACTCCACATGCCAAATCCTGGAACTCCAGCTCAAATCCATACCTCCTTATTGAGGCATTTGAGGCCCTCCTGATCGCTTTTGTTTTTGACCCCTCCACGTGTTCCCTGGTCTATATCTCCAAGAGGGTTGAGGCCCGCTATGTCTCCAGTGCTCAACAGGAGGGGTAGGGTGGCAGGGGGGTCAGCTCAGAAATGCTGGAACAAACAAGAGCCAGAAGGGAGGTTCTGTGGACTCATCACATCCAAGGCAAATGTCATTTTCCATGTGAGCCCATCAGAACTAGGCCATATGGTGTTTCCAGGAAAGACCGAAGAGGCCCAGAGCCCCGGCCATCTCTGCATTCTGAGAAAAGAAGGCGGGGTTTCTTCTTGAAAAGCCCCAGTGTCTTCCTGGCACCACAGCTGAGTTGAGCTGAACCAAGCTGGGGAGGAACGTGGCTGCAGGAGCGGGACTCTGGGAAACAACTCACCCAAGTCAAAAGCAGAGGCCAAGATGAATTTTTAGGAGAGATTTCAGAGAGCCTGGGCATAAGCTGAGCACTGCTCAGATGAGGCAGACCATGCCAGCATCTCCAACTCTGCCCGGGAGTCATATACCTAGCCCCTCAAAGTATAGCTCCTGACTCCTCCTTCATGCCCCAGAATGAAACCAGAACCCCTTCCTCATTTCTGGTAAGATAGTGAGACAAGGAGGTACTTTCCAAAGGAACTTCACTGTGAAGCTAAGGGAAATGAAAGAAGAAAATGCTGGGAATCCACCATCCTTATAGAATGTGTGTCTGAGCTCCTGGAAGGTTCTGCTTCACGCCTGATCTTAGCGTTCCATTTACAGAGGACTCCATGTTATTTCTGAGGTGGGCTCCTGCCTCTCGATTCTACAGACCCTGGAGCTGCACTGTTGTCTCTCTCCCAGCCCTTCTACATGGGTTAGGTGGGAAGGGCAGGTGCCCCTGGAAGGACTGGACTAAATAAAGCAGGAGATCTTTCCACTCATCCTTTCTTCCTTCCTCTCTCAAGCATTGCTGGATCCCCTGCTCTCAGCTCAACTTTTTTTTTTTCTAGGCGCTCACAGTTTAGTGAGGGAGATGGCTACATACAATTAATTATCTACTCTAGCATTGTATTAATAACTCCAGTATAGCTGATCATCCCGAGCCTTCTCATCATAATGCTTCATCAAAAGAAACAACAGTGTAACTCCTCCCCCCACACACCAAAAAGTCACTTAAGTTTTTATTGAAAATAACATTTTTTTTTTTTTGAGACGGAGTCTCACTTTTTCACCCAGGCTGGAGTGCAGTGGCGAGATCTCAGCTCACTGCAGCCTCTGCCTTCTGGGTTCAAGCGATTCTCCTGTCTCAGCCTCCCAACTAGCTGGAACTACAGGCGCATGCCACCAGGCCCGGCTAATTTTTGTATTTTTAGTAGAGATGGGATTTCGCCATGTTGGCCAGGCTGGTCCTCGAACTCCTGACCTTAGGTGATCCACCCGCCTCGGCCTCCCAAAGTGCTGGAATTACAGGCGTGAGCCACCACGCCAGGCTGAAAAGCAGAAAAGCACATTTTTAATGATGCCAGGGGATTTACCCTTAAACCTTCTTTCAAAATGTGGTTTATGCCACCCATCCTCTTTCCTGTATGTCTTCTTTCCTTCAAGAGGTCATCTGCCCATTAGAAAGTGTATCCAGTTTGCCTTCTCCCTCCACTTCTCCACTGCCCAGAGCTCCATTGCCAGGGCCCTGGAAGTCTGGCAGGCCAGTGTAGACCAGGTCTTGGTAGGCTAACAGAAGGGAACAAGAGGGAACGCTGTTTTCATCTGTGTCCACCACGCTGCAACAGGACAAGCGCTGTAGTATCTGTCTTCTCTCAGATCAATTTTTTTCTTTATCCACTCCAGGCACTATTGCTCCCCAGGGTCTGCCCAAGCTCTTCTCCCTTTGGCTAGAACCTCTCCCTGGACAGCCTCAAATGTGCCCCTGGCCTTCCCTGGCACGGACATGCCAATGATTCTCAAATCTGTTTCCTTAGGCATTCAGCCTCCTAAGTGCCCAGTCTTTTCCATGTGTAAACTACTCCTTGAGGGAACCCAGCGCTTAAGAAGGACCTGTGGTCACCTACAAAGCTCTCTTTAAGGTAGCAAAACCATGACTTTTATAAGTAGGTTATTAATGGTGTCACTTAAAATTATCCTGTGTCTTATTTGTTTGTTTTTTGGTCTTTTCTTCTCCCTCCCCAGCAGGCTCTGGTCTGAGGGTGGGGTGGGATGGACAGTGAATAGCTTTTTTGTGTTTCAGACAAGACAGGGCCTCTCCAAAGCATGTCTTTGTAAGATTTCCAGGCCCATCAAAGGATGTGGTTGGATTTCCTGGAAGATGGATCCCTGGATTAATTGGGTCATGTGTCCCTTGACTGTGGCCAGAGAATGACATGTCCTAGTTGGTCTAGGCATTGGATTGCTGACCACCCCTGAACCGATCCTCGTAGCATCTGGGTTGAAATTATGGTAATTGGTTCAGGCTGTTCATGGCCACTCCTACAGCCCATCCAAACCACAGAATTATTCTACCATAGGGAGAGGTGGAATAGGGGGTAGATGAGCAAGCAACCAATGTCCCTGGCAAGGTTCCTCTTGAGGAGTGGCTTAAAAACATTTTTTGAACATAATTTATAGAAAGAAATACATTTTACATTGTGATCCGGGACACACACACACACACACACACACATTTTTCACAAAATAAGATTCACGCCTTGCTACCTTGCTACTGGGAGCACATTCTGATCTTTTTGTAATCCTGGCTGCTTGATGAAGTAATGCCCAGTTCTATTTCATTTTTTAAAAATCCTGGTCTGAACCCACTAAGTTGGCTTTACAACTCATCAATGGGTCATGACCTACAGTTTGAAAAATGTCATTCTTAAGACTTGCACAAACCGCTTGCGTTGTTGAAATGATTGTTAAAATGTGGCATAAACTCTCCAAGAATTTGACAGGGAAATGTGTAAGGAAATGGAAATTAGGTTAATGGTAGATCATTAAGGGTGAGGGGGATGGGGGTGCTTGTCACCAGCGACTCAGAAGCAAGGGCCAGAAAGAAAAGATTTTTGAGCTCCACAAGTACAGCAGTCACTAGGACTTCCCCCTGAATCGATGTGACTTGTGGCTACAAAGTAAAACTGTCTTTGTAAAAATCATGACAGCAAGAGAAGTCTAGCATGGCCAACTCCATCTTGCTTCTAGCCTCACAACCTGGCTGTTCTCACTCATTCCTGGGTAGGGCAAGCTAACCATGGGAATAATTGATTTCTAGTTTAACTTGGAAACAAAGAATGATAATCCTTCCTCCCTAAAACTAACCTCCTCCTTGCTCAGGGACCGAAGCCACTTTTGTAAAACGAATGAAAGGCCATGAGATTAGGATTATGGGAGGGGCCTGAATTCTGCTAAAATGTAGGTGTAGCTTCTACAATCCCTTACTGCTCAGGAGTCATGAGGCCAGAAGTCACAAGATATGCGACTTCCAAACTTGCTCCTATAGGTAACATCCCTATTGCAGAAACTAAAATTGGTGTTTTGAGATGATTTTTAGACTTTTTCATTCTGTCAACCAACTGATCCCTCCTTGATCTGTGACTCATGAGTAAACTCGTCCTATGGCCCCCACCCAGAGGAGGATTCCATGCATGAGGACTGTTTTTCATTACCCTAGGATTTCAACCCCAACCAATCAGCAGCACCCATTCCCTAGACCCCTGCCCACAAAATTATCCATGAAAACCTTTACTGCAATAATGCTCTCTCTGTGAACTGGCTTTATCTGTGCAGCAGGCAAGAAGAACCTGTTGAACCATTACAAAAGGACTCCACTGGAGTAGCAGCATGCATGCATTGTAGCTAGGTGCTCCAAGATGCTGTGTTCTCATGATTTTTTTTTCCCCAAAACCCAATGCCAAACTTTGACCAGACTTCTTCAAGCTCTTGGAAATGATGGTGGGCAGTCAGTTGCTTTCTGGTCATGCTAGAGCCAGGCCAGGCCAAGGACCTACTGTATGTAGGACACTGTGTGTGTACATGGAGGGTGTGTGGGGACAGAGGATGGTGCTGAGGATAAATAAACCATTTACCCATTTATTTAAACTTAAACTACATACACAATTAAATAATATAGATACATTCATATAATAAAGATGAAATTCAGAATCGTGGTTGGAGGTTAAGATATAGGGAAGGGGCACAGAGATGCCTTGGACAGTACTAGTAAAATTCTATTTCCTAATCTAATTGGTGGATACATGACTGGTTGTTTTGGTATTCAGTAAACATTAAAGATGCATTGTATACACACATATACACATGCACACATTTGTTGGAATGTAGGACAAAAAATATAAGCCATGGACTCTATGTTTAACGAGCTCACAGACTCAAGTGGAAGGTAGACATAATCAGAATGAATATATTACCCAATGAGCTCATATGAAATCTAAAGAGGCAATTCAGTCTGAGTTGTTATATTACCTTGGGTAAGTCATTTTCTTTCTTGAAGCCTTGTACTTCTGACACGTTATATAGAGAGATACAAAAATTTTATGTATGTTAAATATGTATATTATATATAATAGGCACACACGTATATATACATATGTATAACAGATTTATTGTGAGAATTAACTGATATATAATACATGAGAAAATGACAAACTGTGAAGCACTTTGAAAAAATGTGAGATAATATGAACACTTTGGGCATCTTTGCAACTATTTCTTCTGTGAAACTGCCATCCCACACAGTTTTGGGCTCAAGTGGCAGTCTGTAGCAAGCAGGTTGTAAGTGACTGTAAACCACTCTTAAGCTAACATATTTCGTGTCTAGCACAATGAGGGATCGAAATAAAGAAGACACTGGCTATTATTGAATAGCTTGCGATTGTCAGAACAGAGACTCGGAGCTTAAGAGACCCATGGGATGGCTCAGCTAGGGGGTGTAGGAGTTTGAAGCAGTGGGCTATTTGCAGGGTGTGGGGTAGTGGTTAATGCTGAGAGGAGAGTACTGTGCTTCACCTTCCCTGGGGGCTCTCTCAGTCCAGTTAGCAGAGCCTCACTGCCATCATCATGCTGGGCCCTGGCAGGTGCTCCCCTCCTAGTGCTCTGGCCTAAGCAGGGACACAAAGCCCTCCCCCTATTTCTCATCAGCCCAAAGGTAAGGAACACTCTGGCTTCCAATGTTGCCAGAGTGGGCTCTCTCTCAAGATCCCCAGACCCCCTCTTCTTGCCCCTCTGCTATATGAGATACCTAATGTCATCCCAGACAGCCAGCACAGCTCTGCAGCCTCCTCACTCAAGGTCCTGATTTCCTGGCCTCATGCCATCTCCATGTGAGAGGTTCTACTGTAAGTTCTTGGGGGCTTGTTCTCAGGAGGAAGGTGAGAATTTGCAATTCAGACTTAGGAGTTCAGGTTCAAGAAACTTGCAGACACACTGACTCCTGAAAGTAGTGTCCAAAGATTCTCCCTCTTGGGACAGAATATGTTCCAGAGACTTGGAGGAGATGGAGTCTTAGGTTGGAGTCAGGTAGCATATCAGTCAGAGTCCCAGATGAACAGGTGGCACACTCAAATGGGGTAACTTGAGGTGAGTTTAATAAAGGGATTATTTTTAAAAGGGATGGCAGAGTATGGGGAAACCACAAGAGATAATGCAGAACCCCAAAGGGCTCATCAAAGCGTGAGTAACAGCAGGTGCTGTTACCTGCCCAGGCCTGAACAGGTGAGTGGAAGGAGAGCTACTGGTACTGGGAGAGGGAGTCCTGTGATGGGAGGAGCCACTTGGTGGGAGCTGAGGTTTTTAATGGAGGGATGCTGCCAGCCCTTGGAAATCCCACAAAGAGGGAACCGGGCAATAAGCACCTCAACCTCACCCTCGCCCTCTTCTTTTCCACATCTGGTGAGTTGGCTGAACCCAACTGCAAGCTGCAGGGTTATATTCCAGACAGCCCAGGTTGCAGGGCACAGAGCAAGGGGGGTGTGGAGGAGAAAATGGCCCCACCCAGCCTTGCTGTGATGAGGAAGGTCCACGGGGATCAGACTTGAGCAGCATAGCCTGACCATCAAGATGGGAAACTGGGAAGGTACCAGAGATGACAAAAACATGGTCAAGTAATGTCCTCGGTAAGACAAACTTCAGACCATGGAATTCAGAGACCAAAAAGGCCCCTGGAAGGCAAAGGTGCTATGAGCAAAGCCATGACCTTGATGTCTGAATCCAGTTGCCCGCAGTGTTTAAACCAAGACGAATTCATATCTTTGTAGAGATATTTTTGGCATGCAAGAATCAAATTCATTTAGCAATTTCACTTGCAGCACCAGGTTGAATTTTCCAATCAACTGCTTTCAAGGACATTTAGAAGCAAATCTGTAGCAGACACTCCGTTATTTACTTTATTAAGCATCCTTGAATGAGTTAATGGAAAGATCCTTGTGCAGGGATTTAAAAAACCTCAGTATTAGGTTTTGCGCTTCCTTTAACTCACTGGGTCCTTTAAGTCACCCCATTTTCCTCTTTTGGTCTCAGTTTCCTTCTCTGTAGTGTGAGAAGTTTGGCTGTGATCTCTTCTGATTCTTTCTGATTCTGGCATGGTAAGATTCTAACGGACGCTGTTCAGAACAAGTCATGATATTTCAGCACAGCCGACTTGGCGGTTACTACATGATCCCATTTTTTTGTAAATTACAATATTGTTTCTTTGAAATCCCTCTTTAAAATTGCTCCATTTCTCTGATGCAGCAAAGAAACAAGAGAAAATAATTGCTTTCCCGTGGACTCATGCCCATGAAAATAAGCCCAAGTGTACTGCTACTAAAAAGAATCCGTCTGCTACACTTCCTATTTATTTGGCTTTGGAGAATTGGACAGAACAGAATTGAGGGAGGCATGATCCACCACACTGAGTCATCACCTGCAATGGCTTCCCTCTCCAAGAGCCTCCAAGAGCCCAGTGAACAAATGTAGGGCCTGCTCTTACAACCTCCTGCCTCAGTACACTTCTCCACAAAGGAAGAAATGCTCACTTCCTCATTATGATTCCTGCCCACCAACTTTGTTTCTTGTTTAAGTTAGGAAAGAAAACAAAAACAAGCCTTTGAATGCTTGCTCTTTTTTTAGGTCCTGGCATTAAATCTGACTCACCGTAAGCGGGATCTGTTGTCTTTGTCTGAGCAGCTTCTCTGTCCTTTCTTAATGAGGGCAACCATCCTCCCCTTCTTCCCTTAGATATCTGCTCCTCCCCTAGTCCAACCATGGGGTTGATTCTGGTGGGATTGCAGATTCTTAGCACCTGGCCACAAAGACTATCACCTGACCTTGGCGTGACCATCCCCCAGCCACTGAGATTGAATGAGGAAACTGATCAAAGCTGGGATAATCGGCTGGAATTTATGTCCAGTAAAGCATGGGGAGGAGAGAGAAGCCCTCTTCTTGCTTTGGCAGAGCTGAGCTACATAACGTGAACCAGGAGATTAAGCCCTGCCCTTGCCAAGATGAAGCCATCTGCAGTCAGATAAAATGAAGCCCAAGCACAAAGAAAAGTTGAGACCAGTTATGGAAGGAAAGGGATGGGAGAAGGGAGGAGAAAGACTTGACAATATTATTTGTTTATCTGGACGCAATGATCCAGATTCCAGACCCATCTGGCTTTTTTTACAAGAGCCATTAACTGTGCTTTATTAGTTAAGCTAATTTTACTTGGATTTTTGTTCCATAACTAAAGAGACCTGAATAATACAGAAACTGATATCTGCAAATGAGGACTTGCAGGTAATGGTCCCTGAAATGTGGAACTGTCTGAGGCAAGGTAGTGACGAGCTGCTTCAAGAGATCTAAAGTCAAAAGATGTCAAAATGGGTTGACTATTTCTTATGCCCTTTAATGAGGCACTGCCAAAAAGGATGTTTCCATCCAAGCTGGGCTGTTTGAAAGCAGAAGAGGAACAACAGGCAGATAAAAGAAAGGCTCCTTCTACTTGCAGCAAGATTCCAAGACTGCAGAGAGTTTGATGGTCTTTTTCCTTAAAGAATTGCAAAAGCAAATTCTGTAACTGGGAATAGGGATCCCTGAGGGAGCTGGAGTAAAGAGGGAGCACCTCATCTTGAAGCAACATTGATAGCAACACTGCTCAGGCCTGTGTTCATCACTCAGCTCTCCCTCATCACTCAGAGCATCAAGGCAGCTGAGGCCAGGAAGCTGAGTCCCTGCAGAATGAACACTTCTCTAGGCCTGTGCTGAGGAGCAGAAATCCTTCTAGAATGGTGGCTATTTTACTGCTGCCCTTAGAGAACCCCAAGTTCTCTAAGGGGTAGGACCCATAGGAGGGCAGAAAGAACTTGCTCCTCTGGCAGCAAAGTAAATCTGTACTGTCCCTATCCAGAAAGATGGGACATAGGTTCTTAACTGATGGCAACTGGAATTGCTTCCCCATTCCTCCTTATTTTATTTTATTTTATTTTTTGAGAAAGAGTTTTGCTCTTGTTGCCCAGGCTAGAGTGCAATGGCACAATCTCGGCGCACTGCAACCTTCACCTCCCAGGTTCAAGCGATTTTCCTGCCTCAGCCTCCCAAGTGGCTGGGATTACAGGCATGCACTACCATGCCCAGCTAATTTTTTGTATTTAGTAGAAATGGGGTTTCACCATTTTGGTCAGGCTGGTCTTGAACTCCTGACTTCAGGTGATCCACCAGCCTCAGCCTCCCAAAGTGCTGGGATTACAGGCATGAGCCACTGCGCCCAGACCATTTCTCCTTTTTAAGTGGAAATCTTGCAAACATATATAGGTGTTCCTCAACATACACTGGGGTTATGTCCTGATAAACCCATTGCAAGTTGAATATATCATGTCAAAAGTGCATGTAATACCTAACCTAACATAACCTAACATGGCTTAGCCTAGCCTACCTTAAATGTGCTCAGAATGCTTCCATTAGCCTACAGTTGAGCAAAATCATCTAATACAAAGCTTATTTTAGAATAAAGTATTAAATATTTCACGGTGGTTTGCCATTGTGATTGTGTGGCTGACTGGGAGCTGTGCCTACTACAGCTGCCCAGCATCACAAGAGAGTATCATACTGCACATTACTAGCCTGAGGAAAGGTCGAAATCCAAAATTTGAAATACGTTTTCTACTTAATGTGTGTCAGGTCTACACCATCATAAAGTCAAAAATCATAACTTGAACCATCCTAAATTGGGGCCATCTGTATAGTGTGGTTACATGCATCATTTAGTCCTAGGTGGCAAGAGCATGAGTATAGGCTTCTCAATGATTACCTGATCCAACGATTGCTTTTGCATTTGTTCAACATATATTTGTTGGGTACCTACAAGGTGGTAGACACTCTTATAGACCCTGGGGCTATAATCATAAAGAAAAAAAGCACAACAACTATAAATGAATCTTGCCTTTACGGAGTCATTTTCATCCCAGGAGGGAACATCGTTCTCCAGGCAGTCAGCCAGCCAGGTCCAAATCCCAGGAATCATTATTTCACAACTGAGACCTTTCAGCAAGGCTCCTCCTCCTAAATTCATCCCAAATCTGCCCACTTCTCATCGCCTCCACTGTTTCAACCAGCGCCCAGGACATGATCATCTCTCAGCTGAATCACTGCATCAGTTTATTAACTGGTCTACTTGCCTGTAGCATTGTCCCCACAGTCTACTCCACACACAGAACAGTCACAGTGGTCTCTCCAAAACAATGATCAGTTCATACATTATTAACATAATAGATCTGTGGAGAGCAAAGCTCTAGATCATTGTATCCATCTCAACAATAAAATGAATGTTAGCCAGAAGAGGTGAATATGCCTTCCTCAGACTCTCTTTGTGTAAGTAGTCAATGTTGATTTTATTTTTTTGACAGTGGAAAATGTCGTAATGATCCATCCACTTACAGAATTTGCTGCCTTGAAAAAGTAAAATCTGTCCAATTATATAAGCTACATCCAGTAGCTTCTCAGAGCAACCAGACATAAAATCTAAGCCCCTTACCTTAGTCTACAAAAGCCTAGGTATCTGCACCTGCCTACCCATCCTCCCTTATTTTTCTGTCTCCTCCCACGCATACTCTTGCTCCAGCTTCTACCAGCGCCCTTCTGCCCCTCAGCCACAGCAAGCTACTTTGCATTCAAGGCTTTTACATTTGCTGTTCCTCCTTCTCAGGCCCCTCTTCCCCTAGATGTTTGCAAGCTCATCTCCTTTCCATTGTTCAAATGCAACAGGATGTTTGATGAGGCTTTTCCTGTTTGGGAATTCCAGCTAAAGCCCAGATGTGACAACAAAGAGGCTCTAAGCATACCACCTTCTCAAGACAGCTGCCCGTCATGGCGCCAGATTCCTCTCCCAGGGCTTATCATGGGAGGTGGCTATCCTTACCAGATCTATCCCTACCAGGCTTCCCCCAGCTCTCCTTCCCAATCTTCATGAGATGACTGTAAAGGGGTAAGGAGGGGAGTTAGTGTCAGAAGCATCTGTCTTGTGGAAAGTGCAGTGTTTGTGATGAGAAGTGACTCCTCCCTGCTAAGCTAACTACTGGGGAGACTCCAGAGAACCAGGCATAAAGCAGGAGATCCCTAAAAGAAGGGGCAATGGATATGCTCTTCCCTTCAAGTTGGATATTATTTTCTAATCTGCCCTTGGATTTATCTGGTTAAGTAGGAGATAACTGGAATTATTTCAAGGTGAAAATAGGGGCAGAAGGGGAGCTGCCTATACATAGCCCTATAGTTGCCCTGGCTCAGGGAACCTTGAAGAAGGTGGTTGGGCTTGGTCCCATGAATCCTCCAGAGGACTGACTGGCATTTGAATGCCTGCCACAGTGAGGGTATCAGTGGCCAGCATTAGCCAGAGAAGCAGTACCAGCCAACCCAGAAAGAACTGCAGCTGTGGCCAGATGAGTAAGACTTTTTTCCAGTTTCTTCTCCTTCGGCCCACCTCAAATACACAGGAAGAGCTAGACCTTGAAGAAGGAACGGGAGCGGATATCTGAGACCCAGATCATACCCTTTTTCCACTTTCTTTTCTAGAAGTCAATGTCCCAGCTCAAGAGTGCTCCATGTGAGGGCAAGAGAAGGGAAAAAAGATTTAAATGGAGTTTGAGATTGAAGCCTTAAAGAAGACTGGACTTTTAATAATCAGAAAGTTATGGAATCCTCCTGTGTCTGCCCTGGACCTGTTTGCCCTCACCCTTTCCCACCCCTGCTATGTACTGGGGCTGGGACCTCATCCCTGCAGGCTGTGCTTCCCCGGGTCAGTTACTTTTGGTTATGTGGCCAAAGGCAGGCACAGGTGAGGGACTGGAAAACAAGAGGAAGGAAAATAATCAAGGTATTCATTGTCCACTCTCTCTATCTCCAGTGGAGTTTCTGGCTGTGGGCTTTTCCTCTTGTATGACTCTAGGCCTCGCACGGTCCAGCTTTCACTCTTTTTTCATAGTTTCTGGGCTCTGGTCACACATCCTCCTCCATTTGCCCCTCTTCTGACAAAATCTGGGTAGTCTTACTGTCCTCTGTTCAGTTTCTCACCTTTTCCATCACCCATGTAACTAGTTGTCTGCATCAAATTCTGTCTGTTTCAGATACTTTTTTTTTTCCTTATACACAGGGTCTCATTCTGTCACCCAGGCTGGAGTGCAGTGGTGCCATCATAGTTTATTGCAGCCTTGAGCTCCTGTACTCAAGCAATCCTCCTGTCTGAGCCTCCTGAGTAGCTAGGACTGCAGGCACATGCCTCCACACCCAGTTAATTTAAAAAAAAATTTTTAAATTTTTTTGTAGAGATGCAGTTCTCACAATGTTGCCCAGACTGGTCTTGAACTCCTGGCTTCAAGCGATCCCCCTCTTCACTCCCCCAAAATGCTGGGATTACAGGTGTGAGCTAGTGTGCCCAGCCCCATTTCAAATACTGATAGTGCTGTTTGTCTTTTGGATGGACCTTAACTCATATACTTCACCAGAGTCTATAAAGGTCTATGTTCTGAGGGACTATGCTATAGGGTTAGCATAGTTGGGATAGCAATGGCAAGAAATCAAATGACTTCATATTTATACCTCAATCAAGACATCTTAATAAACCAATGACAAACATCTCAACCCAAGTGTCATCTCTTCAGAAGGGCCTCTTCACGTGAGCAAAGGCAGCACATCCCTCTCCCAATCACATTCCGCCCCATTACCTTTATCTTCTTTTGGCAGTTTTCAGTACCTGAATTCATCTTATCTATTTATTTGTTTGCATGTTTACTATCTGTCTCCTCCCACTGGAATATAAGATATTTGAGGACAGTTACATGTCCTTTTCTGTACTCTTATGTCCTCAATACATAATTACTAACTGACCAGCATCAGGGTCTGATTGAATGGAATGTATCTCACCCAGCGACCCTTGACTTGCAGCTGGATGTGATAGTTGGATGTTGCTTTGGTTGTCAACCCTTAAGGATGAGGTGAGTGCATTGTATTATGTTTGCCTTCTTGGAATTGTATACGTGGAAGAGTGTACGTGGTGTTGTCTGTTTTACCCAAAGGGTGGAATGCAATGAGCATGCAATGAACATCATTTATTTTCACTTTCCTGTTACTATTTCTTTCTTCTGTAGCATTCTCCTTTCTTTCAGGAACTGTTCCCGTCCCACCCATGAAACTATCTAAGAATGCAAAATTTGGGGAAGTGAGCAGATTTTCCATAGTCTTTTAAATTTCGTTTGTGGTTAGTAAGCAATTCAGATATTTTCTTAATTTTTTTTTGCATTGGTTTTTGTCATTACATTTTCATAGCACATTATCTATTATATCTATATTTTAAAATTCATATTAGCAAATTGTATAAGTCTCTTTTAATTTTTAAAACATCTTCTGTGTCAGTGGTTTCTAGCTTTTTCATTACAGTTTTGTATATGTGTGTTTTTCTTTCTTTTGCCAGAAGTCTGCTTCTCAGACTTGCCAGAGGTTTCCTTACTTTTTGTTTTCAAATAACCAAATTTATCTTTTTAAAGTTTATCAGGTTTACTGTGTTTTATACACTTTGGTTAATTCATTTTTGCTTTTTCTCTTGCTGACAGAGGATCAAATATGTTAAAACATGTCATATCTACTGTCGTTGCTCTAACAGGAGTCAAAAAGCAATATAGAACTATGTGGAAGATGGAGCCATGATTGAAACTGATGATGAGGAGTGGGAAGGCTGGACTGCTAAGTGGGATTGTAGTTGTTGCCTCTTGTGTCTGTGTCACACTCATTTAGCCCATCTCTGATTTCATTCATACCTGTGAGAGACCGTCTGACTCACCTTCTGCTGCTGGTGCTCTACCTCAAGACTCACACCTCTTGTCTTTCTTCATTCTGTGCTAGGGCCTTCTCCTAATGCCAAGAAGCTTTCCAGGCTGGCCCAGCTCAGAAGTGCCGAGGAATTCATACCCTGTGGGCAACCCTCAACCAATGCACAATGTTGGTCAATGAACAAATGCTCCATCCTCCTCTCCATCGAGTAGACACTTGTGGGGAATATTCTGCATACTTCTCAGAGGTCCTGGTAGAACTGAGCTCTTGTTGCTGACAATAGTGACCTCACAGTGTGTCTGTTCATGGACTTTTCCTCTTTCTCTGTTTTACTCTCCCTATCTCCTTGCTCCTCCTTCCTGGGACCGCCTGCACTAAGTCCTTGTCTCGGGCTCTGCTTTGCGGGACACCAAAACACTCATCACCAAAGTCCGGGAAATGTTTGAGGTGAACACAGAATAGGATTAATTGTCGAACTTCTAAGCCGACTTCTCTCCTGCTTGGGGAGATGTCTTGAAGAAAACTACAGTGCATAGATGAACAGAAAATGCTGTGCTATTTAAGAGCTGTAACACTGAGACCAGGCAGTTTTACTGTGGGCACAGCACTGTGAGAAGAGGCCAACATTCTTGAACTACAAGAAAGCAATGTGGAATCGATTGGCAGAGAACTGTATCAGTGGCAGCTGACACGGTTTGGGTGACAGGACCACCAGAACGTCTCTTCAAGATCACCATGACTTCAACGGAGTGCCCCAAAACACCAGCTGGGCACTTACTGCCAATGGAGTGTTGACACCAGGGAAGTGAATCTAGCCACAGGGGACATCCTGGAATTCCCTTCTCCCAGGAAGTACCCACAGATAAACAATGAGCTGGACTAATTCTTGGGCAAATAGAAGCAAGCCTAGAATATTTGAAGGAATAATTTTTGAAGAATATTTGAGAAAGAAGAAGATGACTTGTGCTAATTTTGTACGTAGGGCATCAGCTCTGTAATTTAAGTTTTAGAAGAAACACAAACCTGTTTTATCATCACAGTTGGGTAAAGTCTGGAATGTATTTTACAACCACGTTATTGACAATTATTCGGCTCAACATTTCCGAAAATTCAGTCAGTTGTCTATCACCTACACTACAATGTATCATTTGTACTATTAGTTACCTAATACTTTCCTTTCAACCAGCCCACTTTTTAAAACTTAAATACTTACTTTATATTCAATACAAATAAATGTGAAATTATGGATTTAGTATCTACCTATATTTTTCTAACAGCTATTGAAATAAATATATAACTGTTAAAGTAAAAACCATCTCAATCCATATGTGGTAAAAATACTACACATTGGGAAAATTGATTTGGATATAACCATAAGTTATCTTGACTTTGTTTCTCATTAGATTTCTATTATCACATCCTCTGCTTTGTGAAATACTAATTCTCGGTTAATTTCCATTTGGTTATAATCCTTCCACAAAGTCTGTTTTTCAGAAAAGGTACCTGGATGCTATAATTTTGAGTTTTGACACTTCTGAAAATGTCTCTCTTTGTTCCCATATGTGAAAGTTTGGTTGGCTGTGAAATTTTAATATAATTCTTAATCCATGGGATTATTTATACTTTACCCCATTGTCTTCTAATTTTCAATATTGCAAACAAGAACTCCAATGCCAATCTGAATTGCTCTCTATATAGAAGTGTGTAGGATTTTACATTATTACTGAAATGCATAAACTTTACCAGAAATGTACACAGGTGGATATTTTGCAACAATTCTGCCCAGGACTCAGTGAATCATTTCAATCTATAGATTATGCTCCTTCTTTAGCTCAGGAAATTTTCTTTCATTTATTTATTTATTTATATTTACATTTTGATGGGGATAGTGTCTCATTATGTTGCTCTGCTGGTCTTAAACTTCCAGGCTTAAGAGATCCTCCTGCCTCAGCCTCCCATGTAGCTGGGACTACAGGCTCGAGCCACCGCACCAAACTTCTTTTGTTCACTGGTACTTCTCTTCCATTTAATATTCTCTTTTATTCTGTGACTCCTGTTATATAAATATTGAAACATTATGTCTATCTCCTTCCCTCATCTTTTATTTCATGAATTTATTGTTTTGTCTGTGTCCTCTGGGCAATTATATTAATTCTTTTGATCTAACAATTCATTAAATCAAGTTTCAGCAGCATATATGCTGTAGTTCTATTTTATTCTGGTGATACAGTCGTTCTTTTATTTTCAAGGACTGTTCCTTATTCTCCCAGTATTTCATTTCATGCTTCTTTTCCTCTCTGAAATTTTATTGAGAATACTAATTTGCTTTCTTTTTCTTCCTTGCTTCCAGTGGAGTTGGATGAAAATACAAATTTGAATCTTTAAAAGTTATCTCCTGTTTTCTGTAATCATTCTTTCGAAATAGAAGCCATTGGCTCTGATTAACTGTTGATTCCCTTTTGGAGGCTGCTAGATCTCCTCAAATGACTAATTGGTGTTTGTTGTTCTGTACTGGTGTTCATAAATATGAAAGCCCACATTGAAAGGACTGATAGGTCTTCTGGGTGCTGTCAGCAACTGCACAAGTCTCTATGAGCTTCCCCCAAGCCTTTTCCCAGCTTATTTCTGTTTCAGCCTGTGCTGGCACTTTCCTGTGGCTATCAGCCTCAGGAGGGACTCAAACACAGGCCCTGCCTTTGTTGCTGTGGTTATAGGATAGCCAGTCATAGCAGGTTTCTATCTTCCAGAAAGTCCTCAAAGTTTCTGCCAAGTTGATATAGTTCTTCGTTTTTTAACAAGGGGTTGCAGGTCTTTTTTTGTTTTTTGCTTTTTGTTTTCTCTGTTGTTTTTATCATTTCAATAAGGTTTGAGGAAAGTATTGTAAGCCCAAAGTGTTATCTTGAAGTAAACCCTGAGTGACTTCCTGCTAGATTGGGCCTGATACTGCAGCCTCTGGGGTGCCCCGCCCATAAACCTCCAAGTTCCCACTGCCAGCATCCACATCTCTGCCTGAGAGCGTTCTGTGGCAGCTGAGCCCACTCTGCCTGTGTGCAGCAGGCCAGAAGTCCAGGAATCTCATCCAGTGCCTCGCCCTCCTGCTTTTCAAAGACTGAGAGGGGTTGGTGTATGAAGACCATAACATCCTTGTCCCTTTGGTTGGAAACTCTGAGGTGCCAGACTGCACTGGCTCCCAGAACCCTTAAGAGGACAGTATGATCTAGTCACTCACAGTGGGAACTAGATGCACTCTTTAAAATCTTCCTTCCCATCTCTGCCTCATTTCTCTGCTCTCTTACCTTGTTTCTTGGGATCGCTTTGCAGAGAAATTAATGAATCCTCCTCTAAAGGGAAACTCAAATCAAAACACTGACTGAGTATGGCAGGCTTTCTAGAAAGCTCTCTCCCCTGGTGTGGAGAGTGAACTGGAGGAGATGGAACTGTGGAGGCCAGGAGATGTGAGCAACAGTCCTACGGAAGAGAAGAAAAGAGCCAGCACCACATTGCCTCAAGGGAAGACCACCAAGTGCAGCGCTTTGAAAGGCTGTTGTGAGGCCAGGAGTTCAAGACCAGCCTGAGCAACATTGCAAGACCTTGTCTCTACAAATATATATATGTACTAAACATACATATATTAGTACATATACATATATATGTACTAAACGTACATATATTAGTACATATACATATATATATGTATATGTACTAAAAATTAGCCAGGTCTGGTGGCACACACCTGTAGTCCCAGCTACTCAGGAGGCTGAGGTGGGAGAATCACTTGAGCCCAGAAATTAAGGCTGCAATGAGCCATGATCACACCACTGTACTCTAGCCTGGGTTAAAGAGTGAGATCCTGTCTCAAAAAAAAAAAAAAAAAAAAAATCGAAGTAGTCATCATAAAAATATCCCAACTCTGCAGAGCTTCCTAGCACTTATTTTATGGTTTATTGTTGTTGTTATTTTTATTACTAAGGAGACACCTAGTCAATATTGTTGAATAAATAAAAGATTCCTAGGCCCCTGGCTGGATGGTGGAGCCACTCACTAAGAGAAGGACCAGAGGAAAAGGCACAAGTTTGGAAGGAGAGGAGAGGGAGGCAATTTCCTCCTACAAACATATCAGATAACAGGGTGCTCTGGGTCCTTCTTGGAACTCAGGGTCCCCAGCAGGCTCATGCATGGGGATGATGAGACGACTTAACAGTCACTGTGGCACGTGTGCCTATCAGAAGGAATTCAGCCCTCTTGTCAGCAGCCCCTTGTGAGCCAGATGACAACATTTTACTTGTTGGATTATGAAGGGCAGGAGCAGAGGGCCAGGATAGTCAAGACATTCGGGGTCGTGGGACAACGGATATTTACCAACAGCAGGCAGAGCTGTACTGCTATGTATACATTGAGTCCCAGCCCTGTGCCTGAAGACAGGCAGAGAAGCCAGGTAGATTGGAAGACACCAGCTAGGATGGTTGAAGGAGAGAGCTCCCCACAGCTCCTACCAAGAGACAACTGGAACAGGCCAAAGATAGCAAACACTGATTGGACGCTTACACAGGGCCAGAATGCTGTTCCCAGTGCTTCCTGTAAATTAACTGAAAGGAGAGTAGTTTCCATGAATATCCCCCTTTTACAGATGAAGAAACTGAGCTGCAGGGAAGGACTGAGTGTGGAGGACTATTTTCAGTAATTTGGAGGTTTTCAGTAGCTTGGCTATGATTACACGGTTAGTAGGTGGCAGGACCAAAATTCAGACATAGACCAAGGCATCTCTCTACTTACCTGCCCTGTAAATTGGAGTACAAGGTGGAAAACAAAAGGAGAAAATAAGTTAGTGGCTATCAAAGAGGTTTGAGGAGGCTCAGTGGTGTTTTGATGAACCAGGAGCTCAAGGGGTAACCAGAAAAGTACTTCTCCAGCTGTTAGGATAGACAAGGACTGCATGCACGTGCTTGTCCCCCACTGGTAGGGTTTCTGAGGAGTTGGAGAGCAGGCAGCAGGAAATATACAGGAGATTTGAAACAGTTTGTGGCATTAGAATGGACTTAGTAGATTTGAAAAGTGGGGGCATCATTTATCTTTGTATTCCCAAGTCCAAACATGATCCTGGGTACAAATTATTATTCAAGAAATATTTCTGAATGAGTGCACAAATAAACAAAAAACCTGCTTGATCTTTCTCAAACATGGATCCAATACCATCTCTTATCTCATTTAAATATCCCCAAGGTGCCCTACCAGTTGTGAAGCAGCATCATTGTCTCGGAGTTTGTCATCCTGCACCAAGAAGATTAAGGACAGGGACACATGTGGGTGGGTCAAAGAACGGAAAGTTTAATAGGCAATAGAAAGGCGAGAGGAGAGCAGCCTTCCCTCTCATGAGGGAGAGGCAACTGAAAGGGAAAACCTGCAGCAGATTTTATACGTATGCAGGCTTGAGGAGGCGGTGTCTGACTTAAGTAGGGCCCACAGATTGCTTTGACCAGATGTGATGTTTACATAGCACTTGGGGAAGGCTGGTCACCCCACCCTAATCTTATTCTGCAAATGGGCCTTCCACTTGGCCAGCACCACCTCGTCTGCTCCTTACTGTACACGTGGCTGGCAAAGAGAAGGGAATATGGAGCCATCATTTTGATCATGCCTAGTCCCAGGTAGCCTTTTCCTATTGGCACAACTGCCAGCATTCAGCAAGCTTCCAGCTTGTTTGTTTATGTCTGCAGCTCAATTTTACAGGCTGCTGTTTTTAGAAAAGAACATGATTGGCTGGGTGCGGTGGCTCACACCTGTAATCTCAACACTTTGGGAGGCCAAGGCGGGTGGATCATGAGGTCAGGAGATCGAGACCATCCTGGCCAACATGATGAAACCCTGTCTCTACTAAAAATACAAAAATTACCTGGGCATGGTGGCGTGCTCCTGTAGTCCCAGCTACTCAGGAGGCTGAGGCAGGAGAATCACTTGAACCTGGGAGGCGGAGGTTGCAGTGAGCTGAGATTGTGCCACTGCACTCCAGCCTGGTGACAGAGTGAGACTCCATCTCAAAAAAAAAAAAAAAAAGAACTTGATTTTGGGGCTGCTTTTCATTAAAAGGAAAACCTTACTGAGGATTCCTGTACCCTCACTATCTGCCTAAGTACTTTCTTCTTAACTACTACATCAGTTGCAGGATAAAGTCTAAATGCCTCATCCTGGATTTCAAGGCCAGCATGATCTCACCTCTGTCTATTATTTCACTGCAACGTCCCCCACACTTGATCTTCCCTGCTGCTGTGTGTGGTAGAATCTATTTTGTTGGCCCTCTCAACCTTCTATCCCTCATTTTCAGGTCATTGCAAACCCCCATGCATTTTGGATGGAAGAATTATTCCTTCTGCCCAACTCATTTCTGGGGTGGGGGCTGCCAAACACAGTCATGGGCATTTGACACAATTGGAACCAATCTCCTTTCCAGGAATTCATATCATCCCAGTGGGAGAGGAAGTCTTCTCTTTCCTCTGGAGCCACTCTCTGGGGTGGTGGAATAATATAAGCCTAGAGCTGTTTGCAGACATCTCTGCCGCATGAATCTTCTCCTCACTTGGATGGAAGAAACCATATTCACAGAAAAAGAGAAGCAAGACAGACAGACATAGACACACACACACACACACACACACACACACACACACACACCTCGAGAGAGAGAACAGAGTGAGTGACCACATTGTCATGCCACATTGCTTGAGTCTCTGCATCCCCTGTCCTACCTGGTTTCATGAGCCAATATATTTCTTTAAAAAAAAACCAAAAAAAAAAACTTGTGAATTTGAGTTGTGTTCCCTTTATGGACTAATAGAAAGTGTCTTGACTGCTATTCAGCTGTACTGGATTGCTGATGGTTCCCAGAATTCCACGCTGTCTCTGACTTACACCCTTTACAGGTTCAAGAGACACCATGCTAGCCACATGAAGTCCAGGAGGACACGGGAAATGCAACGATGGCTCCTGCAGCCCATTTTCCTTGTTCTCTGGGTTTTTCTTCAGTCTACTCTATGTGGCCACGTCCAGGTTGCCAGGGGGATTCTCCTGGACCACCTCCTTCGTGCTCTCCCCCCATACCTGCTCAGACCCTCTGCTCCTTTGCACCCTCCAGAGTCTGCCACCTTATGGAGCCTGGCCCCTGACAAGGGCTGGCAGCCATTTCTATCCCTCTGGTTCTGTTGCTGGATAGGGGCTTTGGCTGCTGCAGGCTTCAGACCCTGAGGGTGTGCAGTATGGACTCATAGCAAGTCTCCAAAAGACTGCTAGCACGATAAAGATGAATTACTCGTGAAAATTCTTCCCTCCCTTATCATGCCTGAGACTGTTAATTGGCTCAGCATTCAGGCACATTTGAGACATCCAGGCGTGGGATAGAGTGAAGGCTTAGAGGCCCTTCTGCCATTGTGTTTCAACTGTGTAACAAGACTCGGATGCTACACATGTCAGGTGTTCAGAGGAGGAAGTATGAGGAAAGGCAGGCAGGTTTGGGAGCTGGGGGATATCACAGATGTGCCGGCCATTGGCAGAAGGGTCAGGCTAGGCCTGGAGTGTTTAAGGCTTTCCCGAGATGGGGTGGGGCTCTGATGACACAGCTTGCAGAGGAGCCTCTGTGGCTTGCCTGAGTGACCTTGAGGATACTGGGTTGATGGTTTTCAACATGTGACGGGAAAGCTTGGGCAAGGGCTGGTGTTTAGTGAATGTCAGGCCCAGGATTTTGACACTCATTCTAGGAGTCTGAATGGGGCTGGGGCTGACTCAGGGCCTCCTTCTGGGTCAGCCGGTTATACCTCCTCTGGTGCATGGAGAGGCCTGAATGGCAATGCCATAAGCCTCAATACTCTTTCCAGGGTTAGCAAATGAGGTCTCCCTGACTTTGGGCTCCTCCCCAAAACCCCAACCCACATTGCCTCTTCTGTAACCCTGGACCAGGTGGGCTGTGACAGAAATGGACGGTGTCTGCGCTTCGTAGCCTCGAGAGCCTCCTGCCCGCCTTCCCCTTGCAGTTCCTGTCCATACCAAGCACTCCCAGCCCTCATCACTCAACGGATGGGCTGGTCCTCAACAAGCCACCTCTGGGGCTTTCCAGCCTCAAACTGTCTTCATTCTGTGACTCATTAGGAAGATTCTCACCGCTCATATATTTATGAAGCCCCTACAAGGAGATTCTGGGCTGCCTTTTATTCTTTGTTTTTCCTCTTTGATTTCCTTCCTACTTCAAGGACTCTGAGGGCGGATTCACTTTGCTGAGCCTCTGGGCCAGCCCAGCTGAATGGGAGGAAATATCCCAGCATACTTCTTGCCTGGTGATTATGTTTCTCCTAGAGGGTCAGACCAAGAGCCAGAGAATCACATGCTTGCAGCTGGGAGGGAGCAGAGAGGCAGACTTGCATAGGGGTTCCTTGGGAAGATCATGGGCCCCAACATGAGACAGACCCTGAGTCTGAAACCAGCCCCGCCATTCCTTCACCAGTGTATGACCTGGAACAAGTGACTCCCTGAGCTTTGACTTCTTTTTTTTTTTTTTTGCACTGTAAAGTAGAGATTAAAAAACTACTTTGTAGGGTTATTATGAAAATGAAATGGAATATATCAGAAGTCTGATATTTAATGACTGGTAGCCAATACTATGCTTGTCTTATCCCAGTCTCCTTGAGAGACAGAGGCTGACTTGCCCAAAGTCATGCCCTGAGATGGTGGCAGAATCACAGCTCATCCTGTTTCCCACTCTGAGGCTCTACACAACCTACACTGGCCCCACTAGGTGGGAGACAACAGCCAGGGCAGATGAGCATGATGGGAAAACCTTTCAGTTCTCTGATCATCGCCTGGGGGCAGCACAAGTGGCAGGATTAGCAAACCCACCCCAGGTCTGCTTCCACATCAGTGATGGAGAATAAAGGAACCAGCCGGAAAAAGTCAAATGAAGAAAGCACCCGGAAAAGATGTTTTTATGTTCACTTACATGGAAAAAAAAATCCAATTATACAACATGTAGATATATGTTTCTCAGAAAATTTGTCTCTATGAACCTGTTTGTTTCAGTCACAGTTATAATTCAAGAATTGCCAAATGGAAGTCATAAAATTGTGGGGTGGGGGTTGGGGAGGAGAGCCGCCAAGGGGAAGGTAGCAATTATGTGCTATTTCTTTTCTAGTTTCAGATAATTTGGAGTTTCAACTTTTCCAGCAAGTCAGAGTTACATAAACAGACACCATACTAAAATATGATTGTGTAAAAATATAAAATTCCTAAAGCATGATGGCAATAATATTTTAGGGAAAAAAACATTAAAGTCTGATAGCATCAGAAAATACAAATAGGATCATTTGAGCAGTCCTGTTTCTGTGTACAAACAGCAGTTGCAAATGATGGATGTATGTGAAAGAAAAAAGCATTTGATCTGTATATAACTTAGAAAGGGTAACGTTTCTAAACACTGACTTTATAAGAAAACATGAAGGACATCTTACACTCAACAACAATGGTTTAAAAGGAGGATATAACTGTCTGAAGGATGCAGTGGCAGAATGCCATGGCCTTTGTTTTCAACTTGCTCTTAACCTATGTTGGGATGCGTTCACACTGCTGGGGTTTCCTGCAGAATCTAGCACCAATATATGGATCAGATTTTGTCTTTGATCTGAGTCCTCTATGTCTTCAGTTTGAGTGTATTGAGGTATGTTTTCTTTGGTTGCTGTTGTAACAAATGTGTAGTAAAAAAAAAACTGTAATATTTACAACAATTAAACATTTTAGATTTCAGTGTCAACTTCTTCACATAAGAAAAAATTGAAAACTCTTTAAGAATCATCAGAAGGCCACTACTTCCTAGCGTCTGTCATGAAACTGTTTTCGATACATAGGACAATTAGCCGATTAGCACAGCTGTATGCTTTCTGGTCCAGAATCTTCCCCGTGCTCAGCGGGGAGGCAAGTCCCGTGACCGCTGTGTCCGCGGTTCGCCATGCTTCACAGTAGTTATCCACAAGGCGGACGCCATGGGGGCTGGAGCCGTGCCAAATGACTTTCTGGGGCCTACAAAGTAATTTTGTCATGTTATTTTTCAAAATGACACTTCTTTGTGGTATTTTTTGGTAAGCAAATTGGCATAAGTCTAGTGAATCAAGTTAAACTCCTTAACCCTGATGCCAAATCACCTCTCTATCCTCATTGCCCTTGCTAGCTTTCTTAACACACTAGATTCCAGCCATATCCAGCTTGCAGTTGTTTTCAAATCACACCCTCTTCTTTTGTGAAACTAAACCTTTGCTCATGGGGTCCCTTGGTCTGGAGGGCTTCTCTTTCATTTTCAGACCAGTGACTCCTTCTCATCTTTCAAAGGCCAATAAACAACTTCCTCTTGCAGGAAGCCATCTCTGATTCTCACCCCTAAGTAAAAATGAAAACAAACATATCCTGTATATCCTATGGTACCTGTTTCTCCACTTACAGTTACAATATTCTGTCTAGAGTCACAATTAGTGTGTGTCTATTTCCTCTGCAGACTGTGAGCCCTGTAAAAGTAGGAGCTGTGTAGGTTTATTACTGTGCCTTCCAGGCCTGGCCTCAGGCCTGGTATAGAGGAGGCACTGAGGAGAGGTTTGCTTAGTTGTTCTATTCTGAAAAACTCACATAATTTTCAAGACTTAGAGTACAAATCACAGTGTAGAGTTACAGGATCACCAGGAGTTGCATTGCTTACCACTTATTATGTGCCCACTGCGTGCTATATGTTTTCACATATATTCATTTTATTCTCACAGTTCTAAGACATAGATATGGTTATGTTGCCCATTTGACAGGTAAGGCAGCTGAGGCTCAGAGAATGGAAATGTCTTGCCCAGGATTCCATATTGAGTTACTGGACCTGGGTCTTCTGACTCCAAGGACAAGGCTTTCTCTGAGGCCCTCAGTTGCCTCACTGTGGCTTTATGTTGGCAATATCCTAGAGAAGCAGCAATATCCTAGAGAAGCATTGTTAGGATGCCCCCTAAAACTATCTATCACACCATATCTGAGAACTTCCATCCTCACTTACCAAGAAGGATCTGTCATTACGTCTCGACCATCAAAGGAGTATATTGGAATATGCATATTGAACTGACCTCCATGGCCAGAAAAAATTGAGTCCCAATTATTAAAAAGTACTTGGCCCTATAGAGACAAAATACCACATTAGAATCATTATACCATCAGCCTACAAATGAATTAGATTTTTACTCTTTTTTTTTTTTTGAGACAGTTTCGCTTTTGTCAACCAGCCGGGCTGGAGTGCAATGGTGGGATCTTGGCTCACTGCAACCTCCGCCTCCCAGGTTCAAGTGATTCTCCTGCCTCAGCCTCCCGAGTAGCTGGGATTACAGGCATGCACCACCATACCCGGCTAATTTTGTATTTTTAGTAGAGACAGGGTTTCTTCATGTTGGTCAGGCTGGTCTCGAACTCCTGACCTCAGGTGATCCACCCACCTTGGCCTCCCAAAGTGCTGGGATTACAGGCATGCACCACCACACCCGGCCGATTTTTACTCGCTCTTCAAGGCTCTTCAGATGCTACCTCACATTAGAGTCTCCAGCCCCAATCCTAGAGCCTGGACAGAGTGAAAACTCAAGAAATGTTTGTGGTTTGATTTTATAGTCCATCCATGAACACTTTTGCTTTTACTATCTTATTTCTTGAGGGAATTTCTCTTATTAGATGTGTATACAAGACTCCTTCCAATCAAAATTGTGTTTTATGTCTTTATTTTATTACTGTTATTTTGAAAATATTATGCATATGTACTAAGCTTCAAATTTGTGGCAGGCCTTGTGCCAGTCTACACTGTGGGTGAGATGGAGATGAACTTTTTAGTCCTCTTCCTGAAACAGCCTAGTCCCTTGTAGAGAGATCCAAGAATAAAAATAATTTCAGTGGGTGAAGGTGCTGGAACAGAATTCTGGGAGAGGAGGTGGAAAGTGCTGGGTATGGGATTAGGATGGAACTTGCTAGCCTCAAGGTTTCAAATTGGAGTACTGGGGTTGCAGAGACTAAAGGGTCTTGAAGTACCTTTAAGAAACAGTCATCAGGACCCAGAGCTTCTCCAGGGTATATGTGAGTGACAACGAGCTTTCTCTGCATAGCCTTGAAGGAGTCTGCTATTTCTGTGGAATAATCGAGGGATCCTACAAGGCCCTGTCTTACCCACAAATGGGGCAGAGAAATATCTGCTTAAATGCGCATAGAACACGAAACCAGGGTTCAGGACAAAGTGCTCTAGTTTGCAGTGATTTTAAGAAACTGGTTTCTTCTTCTGAGCCTCAGTTTTCTCATCTGACAAACTAAAACATGAATAACTCTCATGTTTATTAGAAGTACCTATTAAGATAATGAGGTACTTTGTAAACAAACAAGAAAACCCTGTATCAATGAAAGAAGTTATTGTTATCTCTCCTGTATGCTCCAAGGGTCACACAAGCATAAAGAAAACTGAGGTTCAGGGAAGGCAAAGAACCCGCCCAAAGTGACATAGCCAGTAAGAGAGAGAGCAGGCTTAAGTCAACAGTCTTCTGTTGATGTCAGGAATGAAAACTGCCTCCAGGCCCTGTAGCGACCAATGCATGCAGAAGGCAATGGGAACCATATTTATTTTTACCTTGAGGTTCGCTATGGGAAGGCTGTATCTCTCTGCTTTCCTCACAATGGTGGACAGATCTTGCAAATGGGAAGATAAGAATGCTCGGTAGGTGGACAACAGTCCTGCAGCTCTGGCCTGCTTGAAGCACTGAAAATCAGCTCGAATGTCCCCAGAAAATGGCATGTTCAGAGCAGCCAAATGCAGCTGAAAAATGTGAGACAAAAGAGAGCAGTCAGAATCAAAGGCAAACTCCAGCCCCCAGAACCAACTCACATTCCTGCAAAGATTCCAGACTTCTTAGGCTGGAAGGCACGTTGGAGGTCATTTTATTCAATCCCTCCCTGACATTGGAATTACAGTCTCTGCCTGACCATCTCCGGGGAAGGAGAGCTATGGTCTCCCAAGCAGCCTGTTTCAGCTCTCTGAACAGCTCTAAGTGGTACAAATGTCTTTCTTAGGTGAAAAAAAAAAAAAAAAAAAGAACAAAATATTGCTTGGACCAAATAAAGAACTTCAGGGGTCTGAATCTCTGAATCTACCTGCAGGCCATAAGTTTGAGACCTCTGGGTCTGTGCAGGGTTTTTAAGCTGGCTTTGGCCCTGGATCCCAGAGCTTCTCCCAGCTATCTGCCTGCAGCCCTTTCTTCCATCTCCTGGATAGGCCTGGGGCTGATCACATGAGGGGTCTGGGGGAAAGCCATCGAAAGAAGGGCATGGCACCTATGCCTAAGACTGCTGAGATAGACCATTCTGGAACTAGGGGTCTTATAGTAATTCCAGCTTCACATCCCTGCTGTCTTGGTCAGCAGCCAAAATAACAACCAATCCATAGTCTGTTTCTCCCACACGTTCTCTCCCAAAACCCAGCCTCCTACTACTGCCCTCTCTCTCAGCCTTTCTGCCACACCCTCTGGAATGCATTCCATAATCAAGGAACACTCATCTCCCTGCCTCCCATCAATCTCATCTTGGGGGTAACTTTTATCTCATCACCTTAGAGCTGAGAGGCTGGTGCAGGACCTGGGTCCAAGTTACCAAAAAGGAAAATATTTTTCAATATCTTAAGCCAAAGGACATGAAATGAGGCTCAGGTGGTGGGGCAGGAGGCGGCCAGTGTTTCTCTCCTGGTTTCTACCCCGCCTCTCAGACCTGAACAAAGCCTCTGTGTGTGCCAGTGACCAGGATCGCCATGGTGGTCTTCTGCTTCTCCAGCTTCCAGCCAGTTGGCCACAACTGGCCATGAGCTACAGTGAGTGTCCAGACTGCCCCAAGCAGCCCTAGCACATCTCTGGATATTTTTCTCCTTTCACCGCCACTTTCCTTCCTGCAGAGGACAGACCCCAAGGCTGCCACCTGTTCCAGTCTCTCTCTTTTTATTCATCCTGGTTCTGTCTTGACCACGATACTAGATGGAGGTCCAGGTCAAGCAGCATCACGCCCCATCTCCATCTCCTTCCTGCCCTGCACTGAGCCAAGGCTTCCCCAGCAGGCCTCCCAGTGGCTAGCATTTTATGCTCTACATTCTCAGCCACTGGGATAAGAGGGAGCTTTAGGATGCTGCCCACCCACCACAATCACAGGCAGGCCACCAGACTTCCACCTCCACATATACACCCTGACCCTTTGATGTCCTTGCCATCTGACTATACTGCCCCCACCCCCGTCTTCTTCTTCATGCATCTGGAGACTCTGGTGCCTGAGGGAAGAAGCCCTATGGTCTCATCATCTTCCAACCAGTGTGCTTTGGGGTGACATCAGAGTGCATCACATGAGGCCTTGATGGAATGAGGCTTCCCCAATGCCAGGGGCCACCTAAGAAAGGCACAGGCAGGGGGCAACTGCAGGGCTTCCTTGCCACACCTCTAATCCCACCAAGCCCTACTGTCCTTTAGAGAGACACAGAGAAATGTCTGAAATTACGGTTGTTTCTGAATGACGAAATTGGGGGTTTTTGTGTTCTCATGTTTGTATTTCTTTAATTGCTGGACCATTTTTATGAAATGACAACATTTTTATATTGTACTTTTAGGAAGACAGTAATGTTACAACACTCAAAATGTTAAAATTGCTATTTTGTGGATGGTTGTAGTTTTAATAAAATTGTAGGTGTGTTACTATTTTCCTCTCCATCGTTTTCATGCATTGTTGACATTTTCTGCAATGAATACGTATTAGTTCTGAATTTATAAAATACCATTTAAAAAATCCTTTAGCTACTGCCCTAACTTTGGGGCTTTTTGAAGGGTTACTGACACTCACATCTCTCTTCCTTCACTTCCCACTGACTCTTCAACCAACTAGAATCTTTTTGGCTACTAAATGCTTTGCTCTAGTTTCTAAATTTGAAGGACACCTTTTGGTTCTTCTTACGAATTTCCTGGCAGCCTTTGACACTGTTGGCTACTACCTTGCTTGGCTTGCTTTCTTCCTCTCTGGCTATGGCTTCTCAGTTTCCTTCTCATATTTCTCCCATCAGTTCCTTTTCAGTTTTGCTCCTCATAGTCTAATCCCTTCTGACTGTATACATTCTTTTTTGGGAATCCAACTAGCCCTGTAGTAATTGCACGGCTCATCTCCAGCCAAGATCCCACTGTGGGGTTTCAGACCTTCAGAACCTATTCCCTCCTGGTAGTCTCCACTCAGGTTTCCTCCAGGCACCTCAGACTCACCATGCTCCAAATTAGTTCCTCCTTGGTCAATGGCAGCACACTAGGAAATGCTCACATCTGTTGTTAGAAAGTGCCCCCACAATCCTTGCTACAAGGAATGGCCTTAGACCTTCAACCTCAATCTCCTGGTAACTCTTGATTGGGCTGGGAGTGGGCAATTGACCCAAGACAGACCATATAAACTATCTCTCCCAAGACTCTGAACTGAGTCAGTAGTACTGGGGTCAGTAGCTGTAAGATCACACAGAGTTGGGGCAAGAATCAGTGCCAGGGTGACCCAAAGCTGTGTGCAAGCTCATGTCACCTATGTATGTGTTTTGGGGTGACATTGGGAGGAAGAAAGACCCTTTCAGAAGGTGGTCTATAGAGATAGCAAAGCAGACTAATAGAGACAAGAGTCCTAGGCCTGACTGTTCTTCCTGTGATGGAGTTCCATGAGGTTTCTATGCTGATTTAAACGAGATCTTTACTTAAGCTAGCAAAGGAATAGACAGAGTTTCTAATCCCAGCAATGAAACAATCCCTGGAAAGGAAACTGTCACCACTCAATCATCCAAGCAGAAACTGGGCATCATTCTTGACCTTTCTCATCTTTAATGTGCCATATTCAATCAATGACGCAATTAGTCATTCCTGCTTCCTTCATGTCTCTCCAATTGCCTACTAGTCTATGGGCTCACTGCTGTGATTCTAGTTCAGATAACACAGGAGTCACCTAACTGGCCTTTGGACCCCTGCTCCTGTCTCTTCTGATTAATCTGCACACTGTAACCAAGGTAATTTCTGAAACACTAGTCTTGTCATACCTGTTTCCTGCTTTAAACCCTTCTGTAGCTCCCCATTGCCCACAGAAAATGGTCAAACTTTTTGGCTTGGCTTGCAGACCCTTGAAACCTAGCACTTGTTTTGCTGACTTCCGCAGACTAAATGTCTCCGTTTTCTGCCTTGAACTCTACTCTTTTGCCTGTAAGTTAATACTAGTAATTACAGGAATGCACAGCCCTTCCCCTTACCTCCCTCTGTTCCATCTTCCCTTTGCCTCTCTTCCACCTGGCTCACCCCTGAACTCAGCTGTCCTCTGGGTCTTAGTTTGGAGGTAACCTCCTCCAGGTAGACGTCTCTGCCCTCCCATATACCCCCAGCACCCTGTGCTTGGTTCACCCAAACAACTTACCACACTGTATTGTAATTCTCTGTTTTTTGTTTGCCTCTCGCACTAGTCTATAAGCATCATGATGGTAGGAACTGTGTACTAAGCATGAGACCTAGCACCTAGTAGATACACACTCAGTATTTGAAGATTAAATGTATAAATTGTACTTACAGCAGGCTTCTCATAATTGGCACTTGAAATAGGGTTTGGTGGAGGCAGAAGCTGATGTGGCTGTTATGAAAAGGAGGAAAAGAAACAGTTCTGAATACGCATTCAATCTGTTCTTCAGAGTGTATTGAGGTGCAAGTGCAATGTTTCTTGAGAAGATGCTTTAAATAATTTGCCATTGTCTGTAACTGTGACTCTTAACTGTAAAGAGTTTCATGACCTGCTGAAGAAATCATCTTCAGAAAGGGAGAAAATGTTCTCAAGACTTTTAAAAAGAGCACTGAATCAAGGAAGGGCATTCTTTTTGATAAACCCATGTTTCATCACCAACTCTTTCACTTAATAGAGAAAGCTACCTCTTCAGAGCCTCAGTTTCATAATCTGCAAAACGGGGATGATAGTACCCACCTCAAAGCATTGCTCTAGGGCTAGAAGATGGACAATGCCAGTTGCCCATGTTCTTATAAGGCAGATGGTGCCAAAAATTAAAGGAATCTTCTAGATTGCTTATACCAACGAATGATTCCACAGATGAACAAACTGAGACCAAGATAGAGGAAGCCCTCTGCCCAAGAGGATTTGGCTACTACATGGGAACAGCAGGTCTCCAGCCTCTGGATCTAGTCATTCCTCCGCTCTACTGTGGGAACCTTCTGTTAGCACCCATTAGTTTCTAGGATTTCACCAGATACTAAACCATGCACAGCTGACTGTCCAGAGTTTGGAGAGCTTGGTGCTAGATACCAAGGAGGACTCAGGAAATGCTGATAAATGAATGCATGAGCAGTCCAACAGGGTAACTACTCACGTTGCTGGAAAGCGCAGGGGGTGGAGGGCTGTCGGCAGGAATGGGGATCAGTTCTCCCAGCTTTAAGAAAAACAGTACATTGAAATGAAAGATCAATTACAAACTTTTCCCATTTCAAAACAGAAAAAAATGGCATTTATGGGAGTAGATTATTATTTTTAGAGGGTATTTGAAGGCCGTGTGGTAAAGGAAGTTTAGAAATTACCTGTAATTTTTTCCAGCCATCTCTAACACGAATGAAAAACTCAGTGCTGTCCCTCAGGTAGATGAATGTTCCTTCTATAACCAAATGTGCTTTCTGCAGCATGTCATCCATGTTGCTGAATGCCGTGACCTGTCGGATCATTTAAATTCCAAACACTGCCATTATCATTAAAGCAATGGCACCATCTGATAACCTGGCCTCTCTGTAAATTCAACTAGGAGCCGTCCCCAGATACTCAATAAAAAGGCTTGTTAATGTGCCAGATAGGGGCATATACCTTCATTAATAACTAAAGGGCATTCTTCTTGATAAAACAAAAACGTGTACTTTGAAACACAAATCTAACCTATAATAAATGAATTAAAACAAAAATGACAATATTCTGTGAGTATAAAGACCTTTACAAATTGTCAATGGAGTTATCTTTGTTTTGGTTTGGGTATCAGCAAAAGCACTGGTAAGTTTTACCACTTCTATTTTTTTAAGCTACTTGGTGGCACTAACATGGCTAAATGGTGTTACTTCATGCTGGTCCTTGAAGAGTTTCAAATTTTTCATTTGGAATAAGAAAGGCAAGCAAGTGAGCAACTATACTTAAGGTCTTAAATCTTCTTTGTCTAGCTTGGTAGTTACATTAAATGCATGATAGAAAATGGAGGTCTGTAATTTCTCTGCCTAGAAAAGTGCCAAAGATTAGACAGCCATTTGGCATATCTAGAAGCACATACAGAAGCTACAAAAATCTATTGAATAGCATCAAATCTCAAAGAAATATCAGCCAAGGGAGTTTTTATTTTTCATTGTAACTGAGAAAGATGATAAAATATTAATTTTCACCTAGCCTTGAAGATAATGGCTTTGTGCATCAAAATGACTTAGCTATCCCCCAAGGGAACCAAATATCAGAATTCCATCATATGTAGGACAGTTCTTTCTTTTGGCAGCCAAATTTTGCAACTAACATCCAGCAAAGATCAAAGATCATTTTTGGACTCCTGACATCCTTGTGAAGTATTTTTCCATTTTTCTGCGCATTACAGTAATCTTGGAGTGCTGCTGTGTTTCGTTCCAATGAGCTGCAGGGTAACGAATATGCCAGAGATGTTCTTTGGCAGAATGGAGAAGACTGAATTATCCAAGTAAATCTGACCAGCACAGGACCTGTTGTAACATTGTTTATGCTCTTGGGCTTTTGTTGTTTCATTTTTTCTTTTTTTTCTAGAGATGGGGTATTGCTTTTTCACCCAGGCTGGAGTGCAGTGGCACAGTCATGGTTCACTGGAGCCTCGACTTCCCAGGCTCAAGTGATCCTTAGCTTCTCAAGTAGCTGGGACTACAGATACGCACCACCACACCCAGTTAATTTTTACATTTTTCTGTAGAGGCAGGATCTCGCTACGTTGCCCAGGCTAGTCTTGAACTCCTAGACTCAAGCGATCCTCCTGCCTCAGCTTCTCAAAGTGCTGGGATTACAGGAGAGAGCCACCGCACCCGAGCAGGTTTATGCTTTTTGAAATACTATGATTGGTGGCCAGGCGTGGTGGCTCGTGTCTGTACTCCCAGCACTTTGGGAGGCCAAGGTGGGAGAATCACCTTGGTGGCCCATGAGTTCAAGGCCAGCCTGGGCAATGTAACAAAAACCCTGTCTCTACAAAAAAAAAAAAAAAAAAAAAAAAAAAAAAAAAAAAAATTAGCCAGGTGTGGTAGTGTGCATCTGTAGTCCCAGCTACTCTGGAGGCTGAGATGAGAGGATTACCTGAGCTCAGGGAGGTTGAGGCTGCAGTGAGCCATGATCTCACCACTGTACTCCAGTTTGGGTGACAGAGGGAGACCCTGTCCACCCCTCATCCCGCAAAAAAAAACAAAAAAACAAAAAAACAAAAAACAAGTAATATGATTGGTTCTTGTTATAACTTAGTCAATTAAGGATTCGAATGGTGGAACTTATATATAAATGATTTTGTTTTTCACATCTTTTTACTTAATAAGTCATCCAAATAGATAACAAATCCCTTCTACTATTTATGGAATTGCACCAAGCCTACTATCATGAAGGCCTGATCCCCAAGGGATGTCAGACACAGAAGATCGTAGCCAGAGTTTTAAGTAAATCCATCCCAAATGGAATGATGACTACACACTGATAATAATACTGACCAAGTTTCTGGATCCGGGAAGCCCTGGCTGTCCTGGAGGGCCAGGGGGACCTGGAAGGGCCACAGCTAAGACAAAACAGAAAAGAGAAGTTATACAAAAACCACACTCTGAAAAATGTCTGAGGTATCAGCTGACTCCCGGAGAGAAGTGTGTTCAACCCCATTCACAGCACCACAAAGCATCCCAACTTCCACCTGTATCTTGGGTGCTGTGCCCCCAGCGTGTGACTTAGGCCACATTGACTGGTTCAGGGAAGAGCTGGGATTCTTGATTGTTACCCTGGATGAAGCCATGGCTAGTGCTTTACCGTTTCATAAGTGAATCAATTCCTTTTGTGGTTGTTTTATAAAAGCCAGTTTAAGTTGAATATTTTGTCACTTGCATTGAAAAATGTCCTGACTCATACAACTTATTTCACCCAAGAGACAAGCATGTGACACTGAACAGAGGAAGCAGGCTCAGAAAGAGGAAGAGAAGGCTCTAGGGAGTGGGAGGAGACCAGGGTGGTGCAGTGACAGTAGCCCTGGCCTTGGGGCCAGAGACATGGACTCAAGTCCTTAGTTTGTCCATTCCTAGCTGTGTGATCTCGAGGAAACAGCAAGCTCTCTGAAGCTGTTTCCTCATCTGCAAAATGTAAAATAGGCATTTCTTCTTCCCTGGGCTGTGGTGAGAACTGAGTGCTTTGAAAATTGTACATGTACAGCATTCATTCGGCCAGGGGTTCTTAGCTTTTGAAGAGTCACAGTGCCCTTAAAAATCAGATCAAGGCTAGTGCCCTCTTTCCCAGAAAAATGCACACACAATTCTACAAAAAAAATTACTGGGATGACAAATCCTGGAGGTATATCCTTGAACTCTCTAGGAGTCTATGATTCCTCAACTGAAAAGCCCTTACTTTAGGCAAACATAGAGTAGTATAATTACAACTATTCCTTTGGCTGTTCTTCTACCTCTCTCATCCTCTGCTCACCCTACCCCTGACAACTCCTCCAAATCTGCCAAGCTCTTGGCAGAATTAAGGGTGTTTTTACAAGTCCCAGTAAAATTATACAATTCTTCAGGTCGTTGCAAGCAAATGTTCAGTTCCAACATAGGACTTGAACATCCACACATAGGTGGCAAATGTCTAGTGGATAGAGGGCCAGTGGACTCGGATTTGGATCCCAGCCATGCCTCCTAATAGAATTTGTGACCTCAAGTAAGTCTCTTCACCTCTGTGAGCTTCAGTGTCTTCATCCGTGAGATGAATTTTATAATAATATCTGTTTTATCTTCCTCCCAGGGTTGCTGTGAAGACTACAAGGGATAATGGCCATGAAAGTGTTTTGTAAACTGAATTGCTATACATGATGTGAGAGGCAATCCTTGCTCAATGCAGCAAGGCATCCCGGGAGCCCTAATGTAGTGTTGCTGTGGACAACAGATTTTCTCCACCTTGCACTCACCCTGTAATATGACTCCACCTCCTGTAGTCCTACTCCTCTCTCACGGCTGTGTGGGCACCTATGGTTCCATCCACTCAGCACCTTCTGCCTTTGTAGGACCAGTGTCCTCATCTCCTTCTCTTGGGACCTTCCCTTCACCTCTACAACCTTTTGGTTCCAGAAAGAGCTACCATGTTCTCATGTGATCCGACCTCCTGGTCATAGATGATTGGTCTAAGATTGGGTACCTCACCCAAGTCAGGCCCATGAGGACCCTTCTCTAGGACTTCCCCATCCCAGGACTTTTCAGACTAAAATAGTAAAAGAAGTTCAAGATTTCTAGCTGACAGTGGAAGCTATAAGTTGTCAGTAACCATATTTCCCGCTGTGCAGAGGATGTGGTTTGTGGTGAGGAAGCGCGGAACTGCATGCAGAGAGAAGCCGAGACAAGAGATGGCCAGAGAATCCTTGCAGGGGTTGAGTCCCTGGCTCTGGCTGTTCCTGAGGTCCAGCTGCTTATCTACCTCTCCCACAAGTTGACTGTTCACTCCCTCCTTCACACCCAGTACATTTCCCCTTTGCTTGAGCTATTTTGAGTTACGTTTCTATCAATTGCAGCCAAAAGATCCAAGGCTAAGTCAAAGCCCCAGCCCCAAAGTCACCTCCTGTGTAAAGCTCTCCTTATGCCAAGGACTCTGTAGGTCTCTTTCCAGGTATGCTTCCACCATACCTGGCTCCTGCCAAGCCAAACAACAAAAAAGTATGCCTTCATGCGATTATTGCTGCTATTATTGCCTCCTACAATGGACATAGTAGAAATAACACAGGCTTTGGAGCTACACTGCTCTGGGTCTGAATCCTGTTGGTGTCATTTATTAGCTGTGTGACCTTGGAAAGGTTCCTAAATGTCTCTGGGCTGCACTTTCCTTACCTGTACAATGGGGATGTTAATGCTTTTTTTAAAGGGTTGTTGTGAGGTTTCAATAAAATACCACAGCAAAGTGATTAGCAAAGTGATTAGCAAAATGCCTGGCTCATTACATAGAGATTTTCTTTAATTTCGCCAGTTTTGCATATGAGGAGGTAAGGCTCTAAGGGATGAATAGATTTTTATATACAGAGTTCCAGTCACTGCTGGTTATTAAGGCAGGTTCTCATGCCCTTAAGGCATTGACAGAGCAGCCAGGAAGTTTCCACTCACACGTGAAAAGATACTCAACATCATTAGTCATTAGGGAAATGCAAACCAAAACCACAGTGAGATATCACTTCATACCAAGTAGGATGGCTATAATCAAAAAGATACAATGAAGGTACCATAATACGGGAGGAGAAATTGGAACCCCCTCATACACTGCCACTGCTGGTGGGAATGCGAAATGTTGTGACTCCTTTGGAAAACAGTCTGGCAGTTCCTCAAAAAGTTAAACATAGAGTTACCATATGACCCAGCAATTTCTCCTACGTATATACTGAAGAGAACGGAAAACATGTCCACATAAAAAATTGTACACAAAAGTTCATAGTAGCATTATTCATAATAGCCAAAAAGTAGAAACAACCCAAATGTCCATGAACAGATTAATGAATAAACAAAATGTACATCCTATACAATGCAATATTATTTGGCCACAGTAAGGAATGAACTCTGTGCTGCAACATGGGTGAACTTTGAAAACACTGTGTTAAGTGAAAGAAGCCAGACTCAAAGGGCCATATATTATATGATTCCATTTATATGAAATGTCCAGAATAGGCAAATCTGGAGACAGAACTAGATTCATGGTTGCCCAGATCTGGTGGAGGAGAGGGAAAGAGAGAAAAGAGAACAACTGCTAATTGGTATGAAATTTCTTTTTGGTGTGATGAAAATGGTCTAGAATTAGACAGTGGTGATGACTGCATAACTTAATGAATATATTAAAAACTACTGGATTAGACACTTTAGGTGGGTGAATTTTATGATGTGCAAATTATATCTCAATTAAAAAAAAAAAAAAGAAAGAAGGCGGTATCCAGGAAAGCCCTCTGTTAGGCAGTGCAGCTGTGACAAGCCACCCAGATGCTGTGACCTTGAACACAATGGTAGGGACAGCGTGAATAAGGGCACTGTTTACGGCACTAACCTGCTCCCAGGATAGCTGGAGGTCCCGGTGGCCCCGGGGGTCCCGGTGGCCCAGGATCACCAGGTCTTCCAAAGCCAGGTGGCCCAGGCAGACCAGGAGCACCTGGGGGTCCTTGGGGCCCAACGACTGTCTCCCCTTTCTGGCCCTGTCAAGGCAAGCACACCATAACAGAGAGAAAGCATCATTCATCACTAGAAGTCCCACCTAGTCTTTTTATGAGAATATTTAAAAGAAATCAATAAACACCAGCTATTGTTATTACCATCCTCAATCCTGGGCACAATTCAAGGTGGGGTAAGGCCTCCAAGATGGCAGTCCAGTCATTATGTTGAATGACTCTACAGAGAACCCCAGAGAGCCCTGGAGGCAGAAGGGACCTTGGAGATCATCTAGTCTAGCCTTTGCATTTCACAGATGGAGACACTGAAGCCCAGAGAAGTGAAAGGACTTGCCCAGGATCATGAAGCAAATTAGAGGCAGAGCTAGAGGCAGAACTCTGATCTCTGGCTTTTCTGGTTCTACCCTCATGGTGAGCTCTGGGACCAAAAGTCAATGATCTGGTCATATTCTTGTTGGGGGCACAGCTTGACTTTCTCTCCTTTCACCTGGAAAAATCTCTCATCCTAGGAAAACCACATCTATCTAGGAGCTCCTTTGATAAAATTTCAGAAGAATCAAATAGCTCCTCTAAGAATATCTCCCTTACCTTCCATTCTGCTTCTGTTTTCTGATGCATTCACCATTAATCATTCTTTGTGTGGAGTGAATTTTCCACCAATGTCATGAATAAGGCAGTGTGACTAATGGCCTGGAAGTTACCTACCTTCATGTGGCCTTGGCCAGCTACCTTCTCTCCAGGGACCTCAGCCAACCCACCCATCAATCAACAAGGATGGGGAAAGAGCTGGCTGATCCCCAAGATCTGCCTCCAGCTTATAGTACAATGACTAGCCCTAACTGCCTAGTCCCATTGGGGGCTTCTGGGAAAGCTGTAAGTCTTTGGGGAAGATGACTTGGGGGGTCTCTACTCACAGCCAGGCCTGGATTTCCGGGAAGGCCTGGAGGCCCAGACATAAGGAAGCTGTCATTAATGTCTCCTTTTTCTCCTTTTTCACCTTTGAACCCCTTGTCTCCATTCTCCCCCTGGAAGCAGAGAACATAGGAATATTTCAGTAAGAGTGGGATGAACTCAGTCTCTGACATAAACCAAAACATGAAAAACACAGGCCAAATATTGGTAGAGAAATACTCACCTTCAAGTTGTTCAGAAAGTGTCTCAGGTAAGCTAGATCAAGTGGAGGACCTGAAAAAGAAATGCTTCGTAAAATTCACAATTGTAATTTCAGAAATTTTAAAATAAAAGTCTCTAAGTTGGCAACCACAGTTACATCTTAGTGGATGTGACCCCGCACTGGGTTGGCTAACAGAGTCTGCTTGGAAGCAGAAACAGGTGCTACTGTGGGCCCATCAACCCAGACACTGTGGGATCCCAGGTAGGTCCCTGGCCTTCTTTGGACCTTGTTTTGCATATAAAAGATGAATGATTGGATTTTCTGGTCTCTCTTGACAATGTTCCATATTGGACATGCCAGGCCTATGCTTGGTTTTCACTAGAAACCAGTGGAGCCTGTGGTCAGGGTGGAATGTCATTAGTCTTACCCTCTGGCTAGGTCACACTTCTCAGTTGCATTTGTTCTCAGGAGCAAAAAATGAAAGGCAAGATTGAGAACAAGAGCTGGAATACCTGGTGGTCCTTGGGCTCCCTGGTCACCTTTTTCTCCCTTTGAGCCAGGAAGACCCCAGGATCCTTTCTCTCCTTTAACACCTGCCACCAAACACATACACGTTAAAAAAAAAAAGGAAAATCACCTTCTTTCTATATAAAACCTTTCTGAGTGAGATAGGTTTTCAAACCAAGCTCATTTAGCAAAGTCCACTCAAACAAAGCCCTCCTGAGAAATCAGCAAGTGTAAAATCATAAAGAGGGCAGAGGTAGATGCTTCAGACACATTCTCAACCTTGAAAAGCTCAGTCTACTGGGAGACAGACACAGCTCACAGTAACGCAAGGCAAGATGAAATATGTGCTCTCACTGAGGTTCCAGCAGCACATCCCGGGAGTGCAGCAGAGGCTGCAGCTAACCCTGGCTTGGACAGTGCCACAAATGAAGACAGAGACTCAGCACCATGTCAATCTTCCAGACTCATCTCATCTAGGCCTGTGCAGCGTGGGAGTGTGAGGGAAGGAGAGGGCTCTCCCAAGAGTGCCCGCACAGGACAAACAAGGGCACTAAGTTTTCTACGTACAAAGTTGTGAGAATGCCTACCATGCAGTGTTGTACATCCCCACAGGACTAGTGAGAAACACCGTTGCTGCAGAACTGGCATTCCATCCCCACCTTTCCCCTCAACTCTTTATGTGGCAGGGGGTATGGAAGAAAGCCTTTTGGGAGATCACTGCTTGGGAAGGGAAGTGGTTCCCTTTCCCCACCTGGATGGGTAGGGTGGACGCTAGGTCTTTGAATTCCTCGTTCCCAAGAGGTGTGACAGATCAACCCACCAATGCTCTTGAGCCTAGAGATGGGGCCACAAAGTGTAGATGAGGGTAGGGGCTCAGGCTTTCTCAATGAAGGGGAGGGAATATGAGCATCACAGGCATGATGGTGTCAATAGAGGGTCAGTAGGGAGCGGCAACTACATCTATCGAGGCCTCTCCAACCCTGGGAATGCTGTGTGAGACCAATGACCTGTGCAGTGGGGCCCATGGGGCCTCCTTCACCCACACTGAGCCCACAGACAGCAGTGATCAGAAGAGAAGACAGCAAGTGCACCAGCACCAACTGGAGCAGTAGTAGCTGCACACAGTAAGCAGGATGATTGCTCACTAGGAGCTGTCACATCCAGAAAGATCTGTTCCCTCCCCCTCCTTCCAGGGGAGGCTCACAGGGAAGAGGAACAATTGGGGATCTGAGAAAACAAATCCAGCTCCATCCCCTGCTCCCTAAGGTCCACCTTGCACCAGGGGAAAGGGGAGCCTTGAACTGAATCTAAGCATAGAGTTTGGAAACAGGCTGGGCTTGGTAAGCAGAAGTGACAGAAAAATCACGGGGCCAGATATCATCAGGGAGACCACCACCTGGTGGGCCGGGGTGATGCAGCCAAGCTGAAGGTAAATATTGAAGGAAAAAGACCTTCCCCTATTTAAACCCCAAGTGGCGTGACAGGGTGTGTGAGGACTGGGGGACCAGAGTGACTGCTCACCTGCAGGCCCCGTCCCCTGGCCTGTCCCTCTCTGATGTGCCATAGCAAAGCTCCTGCATGTGGCTATGAACATGCTGAAATTTACTAATCAAACCCTCTGAGCCAGCATTTCTCACACTTTGCTGTGCACACACCTTACCCGGGAGATGGTTAAAACACGGGTTCTGATTCAGCAGGTCTAGGGTGGGACCTGAAGCTCTGCATTTCTAACAAGCTCCCAGGAGATGCTTATAAAGTTGCATGGACACTGAGGCAAGGGTCTCCTGAGCTCCCATGGCCCTTCCCTGATCGGCTCTTGGTATACTACACTATAATTGTTTTTAAAGTAGTTTCACTTAGGAGGTTCCAAGAGTCTGAGAGGCAGGAACAGCGCTTCCCAGGCTCTTGGAATCTGCCTCAGCCCAGTGTGGATCATACCAAGTAAGGAATAGGCATCAGTGAATGTTTTATGAACAAATGAACAACTGAAAGAACAGAGTGCTTGTTGTCAACTAGGAGGCTCAGCTAAGATGAGCAGAATAGACACATGTGTGACCAAACCAAAGAGAGGTGCACAGCCCCACAGCCTTGGCTCAGCTGCCACCCCCAACCCTACAGCATCCAGTTAGACCTTCCTGACCACCTAGTCTGTGCCCAGCACTGGGCAAAGGAAAATCATCTTCCTCAAGGAGATGTCCCAGAGAAACAAATGATGAAGAAGGGAGTGTATACCGTGAAAAGTGATGAGCTCTGGACTCCCAGGATGAGCAGTATCAACCTGGAAAGAGAGGAAGGCCAGGTTAGGCACTGCAAGCTCTGCCCTGGTGTTTGCAGAAACAGGCAGCCACTGTCCCGGGGGCATGTGACAAAAGAGGCAATGCCACAGAGTCAGGTCTTCCTTTGGCTCTGGAGTCCCCCAAAACCCTGAGTCCCCAGGAGCTGTCAATGCACAGACATCCCAGGCTTTAAACTGGGAGACCCATGAATGTAGTTGAGCTGGGGAGACAGAGCTGAGGCCTAATGGCCAAAAAACTCAGCCATAAGGAAGCCCAAAGCTTTAAGACAACAAATCGTGGCAGTGGTGGTTTGGCCAACTGTGAACATTCTTGTCTTCCTTTCTTATCGGTTGGGATTGACTCATGTGTAAGGTCAAGCATCCGAGCAAGTGACGTGCCCAACCGTGAAACTGGGTCAGCCATTAGCTTAGCTATTGCATCTAATCAAAGATGAGCATCATGGGCAGGTAATTAGCAAAGGGGGTTATCATTAGATTGGGGGGTGGCTATTCTGGACACCTCATTAAGTTTCAGGGGTCTGGAGTCCAGGCTGTTCTGGATAATATTCCTTCCCAGTTTTCCCCAGATTCCTGCATTTCCTTCTCTATTAAGACAAAGCCACTTGAAACCTGGCTTCTTCCCAATTGATGTGTAGAATCAAAGTCATCCATATGGTGCCAAAATCCTTCTGTGCTTATGGGTGGAGGGTCACAAGCTGCTCAGGGGCCACCGAGAAAAGATGGGAGTGGGGAGGAAATCTACCAGGAAAAACATTTCTAAGTTATGGATGAAGGTTGCAGCTCCAAGCTGTTATCTTGCAGGCTATGCTGATAAAGTTTCTCCACTACAGACATGAGCTGTAAATGATTAGGGTGTTGGAAGGAGCCGAAACTAGAAGGGGCTCATGAAATGCTGGCTGTAAGAGGAAGCATTTCCATTTCAAAATGTCCATTTTGAGAGTTGGACAAGAAACGTCCATGACCCAGCTCCTATAGTATCTAGCCAGGCAATATGAAGTAAAAAATCTTACTAAAAATGCTTTGAGCCTATCTTTTCCTTCTTTTAGGTATCCCCACGACCCCCAAAGGCCATGGTTACTCCAAGAGGTCCTGGTGCAGGTCATAATAATTGCAGTAGCATTTTTACAGCACTCTAAAATTTGTCAAGTGCTGTTCTGTGGCTGGCTCATTTAAGGTCTGAAATCATGTTAGTTGCGAAAGGCTTCTGTACTAACTCACTGTGTGACCTGGGGCCAGCCTTTTGCTTCTCTGGGCTGTGTGGTCTCTCCTGTGTGATAAGGAGGTGGGATGCAGCGACTGCCCAGGAAGGTCACTCCAGCACTGAGATTTTATGTTTCTCTTCAGGCCATGGATATAAAAACATACTGGGTTGCTATTGTCTCCATGTAGAGCCTGGAGCCCCTTAGTCACCTGACATAGGTGGGTCCTGCCCTCTAGGCCAGAGTTCCCAGGCCCTGAGCTGCAGACTTGGATGCCTCAACGTTTAGACTTAGCTAGATGTCTGGGCAAATACGCAGCCAAACTGCGTCATCTTGAAGGCTCTGACCCAAGCCTTAGCATCACCTCCAACAGGGATCAATTATGAACTCACCTCAAAGAATATTTCTAAATTGTAATTTGCAAGCTCCTGAGAGCAGAGGCCACATCCGTCTAGTTCACCCTTGTGTCCCCAGGGCCTGGCAGAGTACTTGGCACTGCATAAGTGCTCAATAAATGTTTGTTGAATGAATGAGAGAATGATTATGCATGGTTCTGTGACTAATGCCTGTACACAAGGCCCACCCTCTCCACTGGGTTTTCTCACAGAAATCTGACTCTCTTCCTGTGGGTAAGAAATCAGGGACAGAGCTGCTCAATGGCTGGGGGGCCGGGCAAGTGTCTGACCCCTCAGAATCCCAGTGTCTGCACCTGCTGCCTGGTGGTTAGGAGACATGAGTTATGGTCCCAGCTCAGTCAAGTCCCATGACCTTGGACAAGCCAGTGAGCTTCTCTGAGTCACAGTTTGTTTCATTATCATAAAGTGGGAGAGATCAGCCCTGCCTGTCAGTGTTGTGTGCTGTGCAGTGATGTGATCACTGCGAAAGGGCAGCATAGTCAGCTACAGATTTTAGCCCAAAGTTCTCAATGCAAAGATCATGGGTTGGCATGGATTGTCTTCTCATCTATGTTTTCTAAGGGGTCTATTTTTCCCAATTTTATACTACTCCAAGCATGAAGCTAATGTGGTCGCAATAACAAAAGACACTGCTTTTTAGATTGTATGAAAAGAAGCACCTCACTGTGTGTGCACCCTTAGAAGATCCAGTATATTTCATTGCCACGATCTGTTATCTAAAAGCTTCTAGTCACTTGAGGGTCTACACTTAGGGGATAGAAGACATCAGAGAGGACATTTGAGGATAGAAAGGGCCTAAGACAAAGGCTGACCTTTTTCTCTGAGTTGCTATCTATGCCAAAGCCTGCTCTTTAAGGCAGTGATTGCTACTTACTGGCATTTTGCAGTGTGGTCGGATGGGTATTGGGAAAATGGCCTGTGGGTATTGAGAACAAGAGAGGTGAGGTCAACAGGACACCTGACTCCAGCTTAGGCCAATCGGGAAGGTCTTCCCACTGCATGCCAACTTACTCCTTTGATGTTAATCACAGCTCCAGGTGGCCCAGGGGGGCCTGGAGGGCCAGGTAAGCCAGGTGGGCCCTGAAGGAAGAAAAAAAGGCCATTCCATTAGTTCAGGTTGTTGTGAGTGCAGGGGCAGCCACAGGACACTTCCTCCAGGGGAAGGAAAGGAGGGTCTGCTGAAGCCAACCAACTTCTCTCTCAGGTTGCTCAGGGAGCCACAGAGCACTTCTATGTCCCCCGCCTCACTGTATCTTCACAACAAACCATAGGGAAGATGGCAGGGCAACAAGTATTGTCTCTGGTTAACAGATGCAGCTAATGAGGCCCAGAGAGGGGAGGTGACCTGCTCAAGACCACACAGCAACTTACAGCAGAACTGAGATTGCAACTCAGATTCTGACTCCCCGTTGATACTGAGCCTAAGGCCTCCCTATCAGTGCATTCCCAGTATAGGGGTGGGAATGGACTGCAGGGGTCCCTCATGTGATATATTGCCAGAGGAAATGTGTCTCAGAAATGCAAGCATAAATGCAAAACTCTTGTTAGATAGCACAGTCATTTTCAAAGTGAGGCCAGCTTGGCCTTAATATCATGCAACAGTTTCTCCTCTAAGCCTAGAGGCAGGAGCTTGAAGCAGGAGAGGTGAGGCTCTGAGGGCAGGCATGAAGAGTTTAGCCCATGCGGAAAGTGTATTGATCACTCTAAATGAAGGCATCAGTGTCTGGTTTACCTGCCAGTTCCAGTGGGCTTGGTGAGTGAGAGTCAACCCCTAATGCTTCAGGAAAATAGTATTTCTGGATTTCTGGGCATACAAAGCAAAAGCAGTGTGGCACAAACAGAAGCAGCAATAGACTTAGAGCTGTGTTTACATCTTGGTTTGGGGATTATTAGCTGGGTCACCTTGGGTGGGTGCCTTGACTTCTAGAGGCCCCGGTATCCTCTTATGTAAAACAAGATCCCTGCATAGTGTCTCATGCAACAGTTATCACCAAGACTAAATGAGAAACTCTCCTTAAAAGCACTTTGCACAGTGTCTGGTACATAGCAGCTGCTGAATAAACTTTGGGTTTTTTCTTCTAGACCAGGGTCCCTGCTGCTGCCCAGTGTTTGCCAACCTGGGAGGCCCCACCTAAGTAGCTGATCTGCCTTTGATACTGACATCCAGCACTCACTGAGCCCCTAGTGATGTGAGCGATTCCTGGGACTGTGTAAAGGAGGGGAGAGGTGACACTACCCTAGAGTTAGAGGCCCTGGGATTCGGAACCACATTTTCTGAGCATGACCAGATCCCCTTCTCCCCTACTCCCTCTGCGTCCCACACAAGAAAGTCTATTCTCCACTAAGGTGTTTTAGGTGGCAGGACCCTCCTGAGAGAGAGCTGAAGGACAGGGCTGGGTGGGAGGACCTTTGGCAGTGGCAGTGAAGGAAGAAGAACAACATTCCTGAACATTCAGTCCACAGGCCCTGCTCTGTGGACCCCGCACTCTCTCACCCTCTCTGGACACCAACCTCCGGCTCCATCCCCAGGGTGACTCACCTGCATAATGACCCCTGGATCTCCTTTAGCACCCTTGAGACCATTCAATCCTGGGCGACCCTGGAACCCACAGCAGACACCTCAGTAAACCCTCCACCCACAGACCAGCCTGGCCCATGTGTCCTCCCCCTCCAGCCTGTCCAATGAACACTGATACCTACAGGTCGCCCGGGGAGGCCAAATTCTCCTTTATGTCCTGGTGGTCCTTTGGGCCCCTAGAGGCAAAACAAATGCCAGATTAGAAAAGAACAGAAAGTCTGGGTTCAGGGAAATGAGGAGTGCAAGCCCGCTTTTGCAGGCAGTGGTGACGATGATCCACTGACAGGAGGAAGGAGGGCAGGGAGCCCGGTAGAAGCCCCTGCCTGCGGCCTCCTTGTCTCCAGCCTCTCCGCTCTCAGCTAGAAGCACCTGCTCAACCCACACCATCCCCTGCTTTCCTGCAGGCTCCAACCCACCCCAGACTCTGGACCCAGCCCCTCGCAGTCAGAGTTAACTAAGGAGCAAGAGGTCAGTAGCTCAGGGCCTCAGCTCCCTGGTAGCCAGGTGCTGGGCCAGCCCAGAATACGGACCTCTGCCCTAGGTCTTATGTCCCAGGGCTTACTGCATCCCCCATTCTGAATAACGCAGCCCTGCCTCGCCCCTCAGGCCAGCCTGGCCTGATAACCCACTCTAGGATTTGGTTCCTTCCTTGCTCTAACCTGCCCCTAGGAATCAGAGTCTTGGTCTGACACCCCAGTCATCCAGCTGAGTTCCAGACCATGGGCCCTATTTTAGTGCTGGCTTTCCAGGACCACAGGCTTCTAGAGCCACTGTTCTGTTGCAACCTTCAGGAACCCTCCTGTCTTCTAGTGTCTGGGATGCAAACTACTTCGTTGACAGACAATACCACTGGTGATGTACGTCTTCCTAGAACACATTCTGCCCTCGGTCTGCGCCTTTCCAACCCTGTAGCTGGGTCTGCTGTGTCTCCCAGAAGAATGACTGGTTTAAGCCTGGGGCACTCCAAGTCCCTTTTCCTCCTACCATTAACATACATAGCCATGCTCTGAAAAATGGCAAATAAAAACTGAGTTGAAACAGGGTCAATACGTAAAGTACCTAGTCTGTATTACTCTTAGGGAAAGAAAAGCAAAGACAGATAGGGTTGACAGGGCACAGGCCACTTGGTTGGTATGTTCTAGTGCAACACTTCCTGGTATGGTTTGGCTTTGTGTGCCCACCCAAATCTCTTCTTGAATTGTAATTCCATAACCCCCGCATGTCATGGGAGGGACGTGGTGGGAGGTAATTGAATCATGGAGGCAGTTTCCCCCATGCTGTTCTCATAACAGTGAATGAGTTCTCCCTAGATCTGATGGTTTTGTAAGTGTCTGGCATTTCCCCTGCTGGCACTTATTCTCTCTCCTGCTGCCCTGTGGTGAGATGCCTCCCACCACAATTGTAAGTTTCCTGAGGCCTCCTAGCCGTGAGGAACTAGGAGTCAATTAAACCTCTTTTCTTTATAAATTATCCAGTCTCGGTATTTCTTCATAGCAGCATGAGAATGGACTAATACACTTCCCAAACCTCAATGTGTGTTAAGAATCACCTGGATCTTGTTAAAAATGCAGATCCAGTATGTCTTGGGTGGGGGCCTGAGGTTCTACAGTTCTAAGAAGCTCCCAGGTGATGTCAGTGATGCTGGTGCATGGTCTACACTTTGTGTAACATGACACCAGTGAATTTGAGAAGGAGTTATAAGCTACACTGGTCACTAGGGCCACAGCTAGCCCATACAGCACCTTCATGCAAATTAGAAGAAGGTGCCACTTACTGCCTGTGTTTGGCAAGCTGTGTCTAAGCTGGGCTTCAGTAGGAACCACCGCCATGGCGTCTGCAGCAGCCTGCTGGCCCTCACCACTAACTATTTGTATTTTCCACAGTATTGGAGGTTAGTAGGTGGTTAACCAGTAGTTAACACAAGAATCTCTCAGTCTGTCTTAGCCGCCTGACTTTGGGTGTCCACTCTTCCTAATTTCAGGGACCAAAGGCTTCAGAAGGTCTTTTGAAGGATTCACCTCGAAAGTTACAGGCCATTCTTCAAGGATACAAGTCTGTCACAGAAATGTGAGGTCCTTTCTCCCCACACCTGAGATCCAAATTCAACCAAACAAATCTGTATACAATTCTCTAGCCCAAAATGTTTTAAATGTTCAATGTTTCAAATGTTCATTAGAGGCAGTGAGGTTCATTTGAGAATAGACTGGACCCAAAGCCTGACTGGCTGGCCTCAAATCCCCACTCTGCCACTTACAAGCTGTGTCACATGGGCAGGTTACTTAACCTCCTTGGGCCTTAGTTTCCTCATCTATAAAATGGGGATTCTGAGAGTCACTTCTTGGGGTTGTGAAGATGAAATGAGATGACCTATGTGAAGCATCAGTACAGTCTGACCCATAGAGAATGTTCTACACAGGGAAGTAAGTTTAGGGTTCACCCTTGAGAGAAATGGTGAGAGCTGCTCAGAAGCCCAGATGGGTTATGGATTCCCAGAGCCGTAAGGCCAGAAGGGCCCTAATATCATTTAGTACTAATTCAGTCTCTTCAATGCACAGATGAGAAAACAGGAGCCCAGAGAGAGAAGAGGGCTTGCACAAGGTCTCACAGCAAATGAGTGGCATATTCACAATCAGAATCAAAAATCCCAGAGAGGTTTTGTGGGGTTCCTTTGACGGTTTCCTGGGAAATTGGTCATCTTTAGCTGGCAAGTTCTGTGGTATAACTGCAAGTGCACCTCTCTTTGCTGGACACACAGCTAAACTACATTCTGAGGCCACAAGCATCTGGGTTTTGGCTTACGGAATGTGCCAGAAGTGATGTTATTATCTTCCACAATCTCTTACCCCTCCCCAACTTCAGCCTGCCAGCTCCTGTGCGACCTTGAATCCACAAGATGGCAGAGTCACAGAATGGAAGCATCCTGGATCCCTGAGTCACTTCTTGGAGGAGAGATGCCAAGCTGAGAACAACCACAGTGGACTTTGCAAGAGGGAGAAATAAACTGCTATCGTGTTAAATCACTGAAAAGTTTATTTAATTGTAGTTAGCCTTACCCTAGTATATGCACATTTTGCCACATCTTTGAATTTTCATAACTGGGACAACTAAATCCAACCAAATCAAAGTATGAAAAATGCTTCAAACCCCAGTCCAGATCCAGCTGAGAGACGCTCTGACTTACCATTGGTCCTGGGGCTCCGTGCATTCCAGGTTCACCCTAAAACAGGAAGATATGTACTTGTCACTGTTTGGGACAGAAACAAAGATGCAAAGCTGGGGCAGATATGTGCCTGCAGGGTCTGGTGACTTAATTACCTTTTTCCCCATCAGCCTTTCCAGAGGAATGTCCCCTGTCAGGATGGCACCCGGCTCTCCCTTCTCGCCCTGCAATTCAGAGAACATCTCAATGAAGTCAGGACTCCTTCTTGCCACTTTGTCCAGAGAGTTTTGTATAGAGACTCCTCCTTGCCACCTTGTACAGATACCTCTGAGTCCTGCAGCCATGATTTATTTCTCTTGCCTTCATCCTACTTGAAACCCCACTGCTCCAAAATTACCTCGTACTAGAGTATTGCAACAGCCTCCTAAATGAATGAATGTTCTCTCAGCCATTCCCCTCTATGCACCATCAGAGTTACTGTCCGAAGGCACAGGACAGTCCTGTCTTCCATGCCCCTTCAGGGCTCCCACTGATAACAGATTTGCATCCTCACTCTCAACCCTCCAGGATCCAGCCCCAGTGTGGTCCTGTCTATCTCCTGCCACATGGTGCCCTCAAGGAATCTCTGGCTCCCAATGTATTTGACAGCTTGCTTTCCTAGCAACTCAACGTGAGATCTGTTCCCACCAAGAATACTTATTCTTGTTAAAACACCTGAAATTAGGAAAGAGATGATGGTATAAAAACTAGAGGCCTCTGTCAACATGAAGGCCTTATGTCTCCATACGCAACGTTGCCTCCAAACTCTAAACTCCTGTGTAAACACTTACTTAGTTAGGCAAAGCTATCCCAGACGTTGGGAATGAGTGATGGGTAGACTGGTGGCAAGAACACAGGATCCTGCCCCCAATCCTGTCCTCAGCAGAGCCATCTACTATGCTAGAGGCTGCTGAGAAGATGCTTGTCCAGAGAACAAGGCCAGGTGCCAAAACCTTCTATCTGACTCTGAGGCTTTGGCCCTAAACTTCAATGCTGGCCCCTGGGGAGCAGGGCTGAGCACACACAGAAGTCTCTTTTCAATGGGGCTGGGAGTAGCTAGGACAGTGGCATCAAAGCAAACAGAGCAGCCTCTTTCTTCCATCCCCCTAAGCCCACACCTGGTATTTAGATCTTACCACTCCACTGGTGAGGAAAGGTAGTCCTGAGCACGCCAGCAGGGAGAAGAAGCAAGCACAAAAGCATTAGAGGCAGAGTGAGAGAAAGTGCATTCGCTGCAATGGCCAGAGCAGAACCGCCTGGCTGCCCAGACCAGTCATTCAAGGTGGCAGGAGGTTAGGGCGGGTATGTCATGTCCGTCCCTCTAGGTCCATCTGACCTCACCACATAGGAAACAGAGTGTTTAAACAGAGTGTTTAAAGCAAGAGGTGCTCTTGCTTCGCTGGGCCTCCTCCCAAGCCTGAGCTGGCCAGCCCTGGTCCATCTCCACAGGCCTGTGGCAGCAAAAGCATCCCAAGACACATCGCCATGTGATGCCAAACCTTCACCTGGCATACCGAGCCCTCCGTGACCTGGAGCAGTGGCCCACTAGATATTGGAGGCCCTCTCCTCCTTGGAGACCATTATATTATAGAATGGTGGGGGGAGAGAAGAACGAGAGGAGCTTAAGTTCCCCCCTCCCACAGAGCACACCCAACCTCCTTGACTCCCCATGGCAGGATCAGGAGGTTGAACAGTGCTCCCTCTGGCTCTGCACAGGGCTCCATTCCAGCTGTAAGCATGTGCTCTGTTAGCTCTTTGCATATCTCTTCCTCATCTTATTTCTATATCCCTTTCCCTAGCACAGGAAACTGCCTGGCACACCACAGGAGTCAGTGGACGAAAGATGGATGAGTATATACATGGACGGGTGAATACTTTAATCTGTTTATGGACGTCACTCTCCCCCTTATCTATAAAAACCAACTGGAAAGTTAATTCTAAGAGGCAAACACAAAAGAATACAAGCACAACAATAGGTTTGGTACCCTGGGAGTTCTCAGGAAGTGTTCTGTGTGCTAAGTATTTATTCCAGAGATTTTGGACCAAGACTGTTGTTCAACTGCAGAATGCTCAACTTATAATTTATAAATATTAACATTTGTTCTATTCATTAATTATACATGCTTTCGTCCAACAAGTGTATTCAGTACCATTTGTATACCAGGCCCCATATTAGTATTGGAGCTATGGAAAAGAAGCTGGCAGGATGCCTGTCCTCAGGCAGTGCATGTTCTAACGGGGATGCCCAGCAGGTGGTTAGACAAAGCACAGTGTGTGTGAGAACAAAGGAGTGTTGAGTTGAGTTCTCTTTCCAAATTATGGTAAAAATCAACTTCGCTACCCACTTCGTACCTTCTCATCTCATAGAGAACCTGGAGATTAAAAAAGTTAACAGCTGGAGAGTGACTGCTAATAAGTATGGGGTTTCTTTCTGGTATGATGAAAATGTTCTAGAATTACATAGTGGTTCATGAGGTTGTACAACCTTATGAGCCCACCAAAAATCACTGAATTGTACAATTTAAAGAGGTGAATTTTATGGTATGTGAATTGTATCTCAAAGAAGAAAAAAGTTAATAGCTACTTTCAGCCAATCTGAAACGTTTAGCAAATTCCAGCGCCCAATCTCACCCAGATACCTGGGGCCCTCTTACCTGTTCTCCTTTTAGTCCTGGAAAGCCAGGTAAACCAGTGTCACCTTTTGGTCCTCTAGGGCCCTGGAAGGAATTGTTATATAGTATTTGGTTGTTTGTTAAGATTAAAATGCATAAAGCAATCAGAAATATATTTTTTCTCAACAGTAGAATAGACACTGCCATCCCCCAGGCAGGTGGAAGTCATGATTATCTATGACATTTTCTTAACCTTAAGTGGTCCAGAAATTGTGGTCTGGTAGAAAGAAGATAGCACTGAGTGTTAAGAGTGTTAAGAGGCCTTGAGGCTTCACACTTTTTTGAACATTGGTGTCCTCCAACTGGACACTGCCTGCTGCCTCTGCTTGCCCCACGGCTCCTCCAGGCCACCCTGCAGCCCACCTCCTCCACTATCCCCTTCCACGACTCCCACCCCTTCTCTGGCTCCCCACTACCTATGAGATGGGACCCAGGTACCTTAGCCTGGCACCCCAGCCCATCCCAGCCAGGCATCAACATCTCATCTCCCACACCATCAGGTTGACTCCCTTCCCGCAGCCTCTCTGCACTCCTGCATTGCTTCTGCACCAGCACTCATGCCATCCCCCCATAGGAATGCCCACCCACCCCTCTGCAGAGCCAAATCCACACATGCAGCCAGAGGCAACCTCTTCTCAACTCCAACAGACACTGAATGCCTGTGACAATGACTCACACAGCCACATCTGCCTCAAAAAGCCATTTCAACACTTTCTTGCTATTTTAACTTTTCACAAGTTCCTGTCTTGTCTGGATGAAAGAGTGAATTACCCATTACAGCAGCGGCTTTCAACTATTTGTTATTATTGTTTAGCAGTGAAACTATTTCTTTCCTTTTTTTCCCCAAATAAAGTCTTAAATGAAAGCCTAATATATACAAATATGTCCAGTGAAGCTTCCCTTATTGAAGGTCAGTGGCTGGAATGTGCCTATTTGGCCCCCTCCTTACTCCCTGCAGTGGAGGTCCTGGACGCTCTCCTGCAGAGCCTGGGACTCCCTCAGGAACACAGGACCACTCATTTAGAAGAAAATGTGCTCTGAAATGTGCCCCAGGTCTTGGAACAGCCAAGCCGGGGCTGGAGCTTAGGGGTTTGGCCTTTTCTTCTGCTAACCAAGAGTCATGGTCAGAGTTATGGTCACAATCATGGTCATGGTTGCCATTCTCTCTTTTGTTTTTTAATGTCTAGTTAGCAGTATCTTTAGTGTTATCATATGATAAGTGCCTTTAGAGAATGTAAAAAGTTAAGAAAATCAGCCAGGCTCAGGGGTTTATGCTTGTAATCCCAGCACTGTGGGAGGCTGAGGCAGATGGATTTCTTGAGCTCAGGAGTTCCAGACCAGCCTGGGCAACATGGTAAAACCCCATATCTATCAAAAATACAAAAAATTAGCCAGGCATGGTGGCACATATGCCTGTAGTCCCAGCTACTCGGGAGGCTGAGGTGGGAGGATCACTTGAGCTCGGGGGGCAGAGTTGCATGAGCCACTGCACTCCAGACTGGACAACCAGAGTGAGACCCCGTCTCAAAATAAATAAATAAATAAAACGTTCAGAATATTATAAAGAAATAGAAAAGGAGGCCACTGATCATTCTGCCATCAAGAACAAATTTCTATTACATTTGTGATACATTTCCTTCATTTATCCAGAAGCAGTGCATGTCACCCGTTGGCATTAGGCCTTTCAGAGCTGCAGTGCTTTGGAGAAATCACCCAGGTCCCACACTGAAGCCAGGCCTTACTTTTAGACAGGCTCAAACTTTCAGACAAAACTAATCTCTTTCTACACAGAAGCATGTTTTCACCTTCCATGGTGAAAGCCCCATAGGGGTGCACACAGACGATTAATTATTAGATGTCTATTCCATGGTTCCCTCCTTTGCGCCCCCTCCATCGCCATCATCCTATCTCTTTAGGGATTTATCTACTTGAAATGCTTGACTCATCCACTTTCATTCATAGCAAGCCAACTGCTGTTTCAGGCTTTGATTGGTCCTGGATAGAGAAAGATGAGTAAGACCCAGCCCTCCACAAGTTGTTCACAGGATGGTCAAAAAAAAAAAAAAAAAAAAAAAAAGGCAAGGGCACAAACAACTGTTATTTGAGGCAGAAAAGAACCACAGGAGTGGTGACAATAAAGCCTTATGGGACTTAAAGAAGGGGACACTTCCAGGTGGGAGCACCAAGAAAAAGTTAATGAACAAGATGCCACTGGAGCTCAGTCATGCAGAGATGGAGGAAATGCCATTCTACGTGGAACGAACAGAATGATGGCAGCCACGGGGCACAAATAGAAGAGGGAGAGGGTGGTACTTACTGGAAATCCTGGCAGCCCAGGCAACCCGTCCGGCCCCTGTGACACACCAAAGACAGAGCACACTGGATTACGAGCAGCATTTCCAGAGTCAGCAGGACCCCCTCCCTCCCAGCCCCTTCCAAAGGCCTCAGCAAGTTCCCACAGCTGGGAAGACAGATTGACACAGCATTAGGGAAGAAGGGGACCTGTGAGGGTCTGGATTTGCCAAGGGGAGGACAGCGACTGGAAAGAAAGCAAGGAAGAGAGAGAAGGGGTAGAGGCATGGTAACGCAGGCAGACAAGGCCCAGGGACTGTGAGAACAGGGATGACCAATCTCTGGTTTTAGTCTGTCTGTGTTTTGCTTCAGTATCCACCCACCTAATACCCGAAACCTCCAATAGCTTGGGGAAAACAAAGACCTCTTGGGAAGAAACTTTCACTTGTTAGCTGGTTTGCTCTAGGGTTTCATTATTGAGGTATTTTGGATTATTTGTTTTCATAGAAATCAAATGGATGCAGTACAGAGGAGACAGGAAGATGGCTCACAATGAGGTCACTCAGCAGGGGAGAAACCTGGTGCCAGAAGAGTCTGCAGATATTTGCAGGAATCTTGGGGCAGCACTAGATTTTCCCCTGGACCTGGATGAATGGGGTTCAAGGCAACCTCATGGGGATCTGCAGGAGAGGCAGGGACATCGGCATTGCACAGCTGTGAAGGTATAAACCTGTCTCCACAATGACTTGCACAGAGCGTCACAGTGTGCTAAGCAGTTTCACATCTCTCACTTCTTACAAGTTGCCTCCAAGGCTGGTGAGGTGTCATAAGAGAAGAGAATTAGGGGCTCAGAGTGGTGTGTGGAGAAGATGGGGCTGCAACCCCAAGGCTTCTAAGGCCAGAGCTCCTTCCTTTACCCACTGCTGACCAGCAGATGCTGGGAGATGCAATGAGGATTTATTCTACAAACTGTAGGAGGAAGCTTCCTTCATCTTAGGGCCATTGTGCCATGAGTCAACTCCGCCATCTTGCAGAAATAATGTATATTTTGGGGTTTTTGTTTGTTTTTTTTTGAGATAGAGTCTCACTTTGTCACCCAGCCTGGGGTGCAGTGGTATGATCTTGGCTCACTGCAACCTCCGCCTCCCAGGTTCAAGTGATTCTCGTGCCTCAGCCTCCTGAGTAGCTAGGATTACAGGCACACGCCACCATGCCCAGCTAATTTTTGTATTTTTAGTAGAGACAGGGTTTCAACATGTTGGCCAGGCTGGTCTCAAACTCCTGATCTCATGATCTGCCTGCCTCAGCCTCCCAAAGTGTTGGGATTACAGGCATGAGCCACCACTTCTGGTGAAAAATAACGTATATTTCTTATATACATTATAACCCCATTTTAGAGATCTGGAAATTAACACACAGATAATTTCCAGAGTTCTAAAATGGGGCTATAAAGACTAGAATGAGTCCATTTCCTCCTCGTGCTCCAGTTTCCCTTGAGCACAAGGAAAGGTGTCTCCAGGCTCTTCCCATACTGTGAAATAAGATAATGTAAATAAAAGCAGGCCAAAAGTTTGCAACAGATGTCATCTGTTTGTTACTTAGCATTCTCTGATTTCCATGACACATATTGCAGGTGCACAGGACTGGAAGCTTCCACTGCTTTGGACACAACTTTCCACATGATCAAATTAATGTGAAAGCAACTTTTCAAAAAATGCAAAGCTTTCTTTCCATTCTACTTTGATATATTCTAGCTTTACGCTTCAGGAGCTAAAAGGATTCCAAAGCAACCCAACTTTGTTTCAACAGGGGTGTCTGGGTAAAAGCCACATTCTGGGGCAGCTGTAGATACCAACCGGAGGCCCCACCAGCTCAGGAATGTCTGAGAAATTCATGAATCCATGGGTGATATTGATCAAGGACTGAAAAGAGAAAAATCAGACAATGAGGACAAAGGATGGCATGTGTTCTGCCTTGTTCCTGGCAGCAAAGCTTTAATTAAAGTCACCCAGCATAGCGGAACACCGCAGACACTGAGAACGCCCTAAGCCCACTGCCAAACACAGCTCTCCCTCCCCCTTCTTATAAAACAGCTCTGAGCCGCCTTCGCACTTTCCTCCTTTACTTAATTTTTAAATCACACAATATACGAATGTCTTCTCTTTTTAGAGTTTAAACATATACATATTATATGCACCCACAGAAAGCACAGTGTTGGGGTGTGTGTGTTTGTCCATGTGGTTATTTTACATAAATGGCATCAGGCTGTATTACTCCTCAACTTGCTTTTTTCACTCGGCCATATTGTGTGGAGATCTTTCCATGTGGAATTTTGGAATATGGATATTTTTAGCTTTAAAAGACTGCCAAAGAGCCATCCAAAGGGGCCAATTTACACTTCCACCAGAAGCACATGAGATTACCTTTTTCCCCACACCCTTACACATATTTGATTTTTAAAAATCATGTGTTTTTTTTCTTCTAACTTTAGTCATCCTTTTTCCAGTTATTTGGGGCTTGTCTTTCTGTGGTCTACCAGCATGATGTTATTTCTCTCTAAAGGGCCAGGATTTTTCATGATGTGATGTCTTAATATTAAATGGATGCAATCTGGTCCCAGCCCACATTCCAGCCTTCTCTCCAATTTCCATCATTCTCTACACATGCCCACGTGCATTATCCTCTGCCAGTCAGCTCCCTGTACCTGGAGCACACCACATTGTCCTACTCTCTGCTTTGGCTCAGGGCATCCCTGACACTAGAGCTTTGGAAGTTCTGTCCTCCGTGCCTACCTGGTAAAATCCTTCTCAGCTTTCCAAACCCTGCTCAAAGATACTTCCTCTAGGAAGTCTTCCTTGATTCTTCATAACCCAAACAGTCTTTTCTCCCTTGTTCCCCTCTTTATGTTCATTTGCCTCTCAGTTACAGCTCTGTTACAGCCCTTCTCCTGACTTCACTGGAGGCTTCTTGAAGATAGGAACTCTGTCTTACTTATTTTTAATTTTTTAAAATAGAAACTTTTTAATATCAGAGACAGGGTCTGGCTATGTTGCCCAGGCTGGTCTTAAGCTCTTGGGCTCAAGCAATCCTCCTGCCTCAGCCTCTCAAAGTGCTGAGATTACAGGTGTGAGCCACTGTGCCTGGCCTTACTTATCTTTATACCCACAGAGCCTAGCATGGACCTGATGCAGAGTGCATGCCCATGAGTGCTTATGCCAGAGTATTTATTATAGGAATGGAGAATTCAATGACACCCAACATTTCATCCAGCAAACACTGATTAAACCAGTGCTATGAGGCCAGTGGTGGGGATACAGAGAAGAAAAAAAGCCCCAGAGGGCAGGTGGAGGATTCAGACATGTAAATAGGCCATTGTTGTACCATGATGGGGGTCTGAAGGATGAAGTTACTGCCTTCCTTGTTGAGGAGAGTTGGGAAGAGGATGCTTTCCTCCATTTGTGTGGACATCTTCCCATGTGGGATTTTGGAGAATGGGTATTTTTAGTTTTAGTTTTAATAGACTATCAAAGAGCCATCTAAAGGGAGCACACAAAGATGTTTCCTGTGACATGAAGGGTGTAATCCTTGGCTTCTCTTGGCTCCTGTAACCCCTCGGTGGTGAGGTGGAGGGACCTTCCTGATAGGCAGTTTGGGAAGCACTAAGGGGCATGCCCACCTCAGCCGCACTTCTTTCCTTCAGATCTGCCTGCCTCCGGGAAGCACATCCGGCAACCCATGGGCAAGTCCGTCTGATTGGCAGGAACATGTGGCTCTCCCACTGGGTAAAGGCCTTCCACCTAACCTCCAACAGTAATCAAGGTGGTATCTGGGCCTACCTCCTCATCTTTGGCTTTATTTCTCAATGTGCTCTGCACTTGGCTGGGGAAAGTGTGCACTGCTTATCTGGGGCTTCCTCAAGACCCCAACATCTCTAATGCTCCTAGCCTGTTTTTTCAATTGACCCCAAATGCTGCTAATCAGAAGAGACAAATCTGGAAGCACCACGTGAGAGAACAGTGGAACTGGGGGAGGAACAGACAGGTGCTGGCAGGTGGAAGTTCTAACACCAGGCACTGGCTACATGCCCCCTGCATAGCCAGCAGCTTTGAAGTCATGGACAACGTTCTCTTCCCTTTGGCAAAGGTGGAAAATATGTAGACAAGCTCTGACCTGGATGATACTCACACTAGACAAGACCTCGATGCGCCCAGGTGGCCCTCTCGGCCCAGGGGGTCCCACAATACTGGCTCCATCCATCCCCCTTTCTCCCTGGTCAAAGCAGCAAGAAGTGAGAAAAAATTCACTGTACAGGGATAATGTTCCTAGAACCAGGCTGGAAAGCCCCCCCCCCCACCCCCACCTTGGCTCTGTGACCTCACCTTGGGTCCCCGGTCTCCTTTCTCTCCTTTGGGACCCTGGAAAAATAAACAAACATAAGTATTCTTCTAGTCACTTTGCTCACCTCCATCTAGCCTCTTGTCTCACCATCTCCCCCAAAGCTTTTATGCTTATTTTGTCCCAGGCAATGGGAACCAAGGTTAAGCGAAAAATGCCCCTTCTGGAGTCAGAAGGAAGCAACACTCCACAGAGTGAGAGAATCAGCGGCCCTCTCCCAGCCCTGGGTGAGGGTCCTCTTGACCCTGAATCTGTGCTAGACTGAAGGGCTCAGCTCTGCGTCCCATTTAACAAAGAGAATGAAATCCAGGGGATTGGTCCTCCTGAGAGCCCACATCGCTTCATGTCAGGAGATGGACAACACCTGCCAGGGGCTGGAGGCAGTAGGGAGGGGCACCTGCCAGGAGCACAGGGCTTTGACCTGGGGCAAAGTGTGTGCATTGAATGGGGCAACCGGAGCGAGGAAATAAAGTAGAGATGCTTAGTGGTAAGAGACAGAAGAGGCAGAGGGAGAGAAATAGATGAAGAGAGATAAAAATGATTTTCAAGTTCTCTTCCCACATCATGTTTTCTGCAAAACTTCTGTGCTGCTCCTCAAAGACACAAGCTGTAAAGAGCATCTCATTTCCCTATTGCACAGCTGGGGGCTGGAGGCACAGAGAAGGTGAGTTATTGAAAGTGGCAGAGCCGGGATGCAGCCCACAGCTTCTTCACTGTAGTGTGACAGTGTGACAACCCTCCTAATGAAGGTTTCAGAGGTGACCTACGATTGCAGCTGTTGGTGTGGAGAGTTTGGGTTCATTCAATAGCTGGGTGCTTCCAGAGCCTTCGGTATCCTGGGGAAGGAGCAAGAATGAGAATTTCAGATCCAGTCCCTGGGCACCTACTTGTGCCAGGTGTGGTGTTGGAAGCTGGCGGCTCACAGGGGAATCCGCACAGCCTCTGCTCTGAGACCAAGGTTTAGCTAGCTGGTCTTTCCAGTAGCCCTTAGAACACATCATTTTTATAACCACAGAAAAGGGGAAAAGTACCTCGAATCCAAGTCCCATTGTGCATCCAGGGCCTGGGGGCCCAGGGGGTCCAGGAGGCCCTGGGGGTCCCATGACCCCAGGAGGGCCAGCTTGTCCCTTTTTCCCCGGGGGTCCAGGTAAGCCTCTGTTGCCAGGGTCACCCTGTAGGAAAGAGGACAGGTTGATTATCCAGCCCTGGGTTCACTCATGGAAGGAACAACATGCATGCCTGAATCAGAAAATCACTCTTTGAAGTTAATTAGGTTGATGAATTCTCCGATCGGTACTGCTTAATGGTACAGAAACAGCTGTCTTGCTAATTGACATTTCACTTGGAGATGAGCTGATGCACTCATTTGAATGCATTTGGAGGGAGGGGTGAGGAAGGAGAAAACATTGAAGGATGTTTACTCCCCACCATCCCCAGCTGTTCTGCCTTCTCTGAGCAATTCCTTTGAGATGTGTTCCTCTCTGTTCCATGACATTTATATGTTCAATATTCCAGCCCAGCAGTCCAATTATAGTAAACTCAAAGAAAGGGGAGGAGGGAGAAGAAAGCTTTTTTTTTTACCTTTTCACCAACTGAGCCATTAGGCCCTCTTGCTCCCTGAAAAAAAAAAACAAAAACAAAAACAAGGACCAATTAATGCATATCTCATTAGGCATGTTCTGAAGACAATGCACAATTACGGACTCTTAGGTAATAGGATATTAAAATAGGACTCTTTCTGTCTCAGATTGGTGTCTCCAAACCAAACACATTACAATAGGTGCCAGTCTGTTGGGCAGCTCATGCTGAAAGCTTGTGAAACCCACTTTTCAACCATCAGCTCATCACCTACCTCAGGAGTAAACCAGAGAAGTTAAAGATTAATGAGGGAGAGATCATAGAAGTCTTCGCTTGGAGAGCTGCCAGTGGACTGGACTGGTCCCCTTCCCCACCCTTCCCATGACGGAGGTAGAGGGTACTTCACCCACTCTAAAGTGAGAGAAGGGGCTTCAAGATCTGAAATGTATCCCCTAGACTTTTGGATATATGGGGGATGATGACTGGCTCTCTTGTGGAAAGAGCTAAAGACCCAAAGCTGGCTGGAGTAGTCCCCAGAAGACAGAACTGGGGAGGAGGTTGCATTAGAGCAGGTTGCATGTCCACGCCCAGTGGGGACCAAACTACAGTTTCCTGGGGGGTTAGATCTCACAGAAAGGAGTTGGCTGTGAGCTCCAAGCAGAGGAGAGGACCAAAGCACGTGGGCGGTCAGGAGTGGTCAGCAATGGGGACAGTGGCCTACATCAGAGGACTGTGGTAGGGGGCCCCCAGATGGAGAATCTCTGAGGAAACCACAAATGCACCTGCAAGAGATGAAGTCAGCAACTGCATGGCCACACAGGAGGTCCTGAGAGAGATGCTGATGTATCAGCCATCAAAGACTATGTCCTTCCCCCCGAGTCATTTTTGTTCCTGGGCTACAGTCTCCTCCTTATATCAAATCCATGGAAATGAGAGAATGGATAGTTCTAAAATAGCCATGCTCAAAAATAAGATGGGGAGTGGCATTAGATCCAAATAGAAATGCCAAAGGGAAAACAGAGAAGTTGAAGACAGGGTCCTCAGCCATCAAGAGAAACCACAGGGAGAAAAGTCTGCTGCGAAGCTGTGATGGAAGTCAGGTGCATGATGCGGCCCCTGGGTCCCAGAAGGGAGACAGGTTGAAATTCTGCAGCAGGCTAGTTGTCCAGCCCCGCCCATCTCCCTTCCCCTCCCACCCTCACTCCTGCCAAGAAGAAAATATGGGTACCTTAATTTTAGAAAAACAAGAGTTGTTTATCGGGCCAAAGACATAGGGCAGAGCCCCAGATGACTAGGAAACTCTGTGAGGTCCAAGGGCAACCTACACGCGGAAGATCAGCTGCTGAGGTACCCTGCCTGATGGCACATCTTATTCCTTCCATCCCCTTCCTGAACCCTGCATGTCTCAGAAGGGGCTACTGCCCACCTCCCAACAGTCTGCACCAACAGAGGCAGAAAACAGACTCAGGCAGGATCCCAATTTCACAAGTAAACACACAAGAAAGAAACACAAACATCTGAGGCAAGGCAATACTTTGAGAAACAACTAAGTCAACTACAGAATTTACATCCAAGGAAATGGAGTTAAGAAAACAATCCAGTCAAGACATTGAGTATAAGACATACGTTCTCACAGAGAAAAGGGAGGATAACATAGCCATGAAACAAAGACACGCTATTATGAAATAAAAACAGTGGTTATGATAAAGAACCAATTAGAGATCTTGGAAATTATAAATAAAAACCTGTCGAAATGCAGAACTCTGCAGAAGGACTGCATAACAGAATAGACACACCTGAAGAAAGAATTAATACAGAGATCAGGCTACAGAATTCTCCCAGAGGGCAACACAAGAGGGTAAAAAGACCTAGACAGAATGACAAAGTAGTAAGAGAGATAGAAGCCACAATCAGAAGTTCCAACATCGGTTTAATTGGAGTGGCAGAGGAGAGAACAAAGAGAAAGAAGGAATGCAGTGTTTAAATTTTCTGAAAAAAACACAGAAGTCTCCAGATTAAAAGGCACCCCCCCCAAAAAAAAGTCCATAGAGTACCAAGAAGGATAAATGAAAGAATACATTTAAAAAATAATTCACATTGGCCAGGCGCGGTGGCTCAGGCCTGTAATCCCAGCACTTTGGGAGGCTGAGGTGGGCAGATCACAAGGTCAGGAGTTTGAGACCAGCCTGGCCAGCATGGTGAAACCCCGTCTCTACTAAAAATACAAAAGTTAGCTGGGTGTGGTGGTGTGCATCTGTAATCCCAGCTACTCAGGAGGCTGAGGCAGGAGAATTGTTTGAACCCAGGAGGAGGTTGCAGTGAGCCAAGATCGCACCACTGCGTGACTCCGTCCCAAAAAATAATAATAATAAATAAATAAAAATAAATTAAAAAATAAAAATAAAAACAATAATCCACATTTAGTAACAATGCAGAGGAATGTTTAAACACCAAGAATAAAGAAAAATAAATCCCCAAATTTGCCAAAGAGAAAAATCAGATGAGCTCCAATAGAGTGAGAACCAGAGTGTTGGCAACACCAGATGTTGGAAGATGATGGTGATCATCTTCAAATCATCAAGGGCAAATGACTTTCAACCCAGAATTCTATACTCAACCAAATAAGAAAATAAGAACATTTTAAAAAATCCAGGGTCTCAGAAAGTTTGCCATCTACAGTCTGTGAAAATATGACTGGAGGACCTACTCTAACAAAAATAATTAAAGAGGAAATAGGACACAGGAGGCAATGAAAACTATATTCATATATTACTTTTATAATTAAAATTTAATTTTAAGTTTAATAAATGCTTGAAGTAGAGTTGTTCTGTCCCTCACCTACCAGCCCTAAGGCACTTCCACAAAGTCCTATGGCTCTGCCAGGGCACAGAAAACCAGGGACTAAAGCAATTTCCAGGTTCCTTCCAGCTCTGAATCTTTGGGACTCTAGTTGAGTATGAGCCTAAGCAAAGCTCTCAGGATAGATGAGAAAGATGAGGCCATGACGTGTCCGCAAAACTGCCTGCACACAATAGGCAACCACCATGCAACAATCTCCCCCTTTCTCCTTCACAGACTCGAGCCCATGCCGTTTGCTTGGTAGCTGTGATAACCTTCCTCATGGAACTGGCTGCTCCCATGGGTGAGGTTCATGGGTTTGCTAGGTGAGGGTTTCCACCTGATGCTGGAGGAAGACAAATGCCTCTCATCTGGGGGCATGCGTGGGGCATGGGAAAGGTCCCATCTCTTGCAGTGTTTTCCTATTGGGACACACTACCCAGTTCTTGGCCTAGGAATGGGGATCACAGGGGCTGAGGGTGGTCTGGACTCCCAGGTGAGGCACCAGGCTCTGGAGGCAGGCTCTGAGGCTGGAGTGGCAAGGAATTTCTGCAAGCGAAGCCCTCCATAAGGTCTCCAGGGGCAGCTTCATGGAAAGTTGGTGCCTCTGTGGCAAAGGAGCCAGCAGGGACACTCCAGCCATTCTGGGGAGGTGGGAGGAGAAGGTGTGCTCGGTGAAGGAAGTGACAGTGACTAGGCTCTGTCACCTCCCTGCTGGCCAGCCTCATCAGGGAGAAACTAAGCGTGACCTTCCACCTGCAGTGGAAACATTACTCCAATAACTGGATGCCCATTTTACTGCCTAACCCAGAGGCTACAGTTGCTATGTCTGCTTCTCTTGGGTATGATTGGCTTGTTGCTGGCTGCCCATTGCAATCTGTCTTCAATGAAAGTGCCAGTCTTGTGCTTCTTTTCAGTAACAAGTCAAACTACCATCAGGATTGTTGTGAAACAGAAACTAAAGTAGCCTCCCTCTAAAAACCTTGTAGCTGCGTGGCTGACTGATCTTGTTACAGAAAATTATGTCCATAAAGTGAAAAACTGAATTGTTTCAGTTGCCTTCCTCATTCCTTTCCAATCAAGAGGACATCTTATAGAGTTTCAAAGGAAGTTTTAGAAGATATCATGGGCCTTGGTTTATGGTCTTAGATGATTTCATCCAGCTTAGACATGGTAAAAAGAGAGTATTCAAATCCATTCCATTGACTCACAGATAAGATGGCCATCAGCTTGGAACATGAGTAGATTAACTTGTGGGTAGAAGAGTCCACCTTACTGGAACTTATGTGAACAGGCAGGGTGAAAAAGAGGAGCTCCAATGAACAGGCAGAGGGAAGGCTCCTATTCCCAAAATGGTGATGTTGGAGTTGTACATTATTTCTTAGTGAGAGAATTTTTGTGCAGTGACGGCATGCATGCAATCTTGGAATTCCAAATAGCAGAGCTGCAAGTATGGTTTTAAAAGTGATGAAATATGAAGGTATCAGTTCACTAATGGAAACATTGCAAAGGAATGAGGTACAATAGTGCCGTATGTTACAACATCGTGGTTTAGAATTGATTCAAAATGTTGGCTTACTGTGGTGAATTGGATTTTCTAAGGACATTATTCAATTTCAGCACACAGGAACCTCAAAGAATCTAATGGAGATGAGAATTCTTTTTGCTTGTGTGGTCGGACAGCACATCTTACTGCCTTGTGGATGTCTGTTGGTTTTCCTTCTGCTGTTTGTAATACTGATAACCAGTTTCTTTTCTGTTACAATTGACTATGGTCTACTTGACTTTCTTTTTTTTTGAGATGGAGTTTTGCTCTTGTTGCCCAGGCTGGAGTGCAATGGCACGATCTCGGCTCGCTGCAACCCCAGCCTCCGGGGTTCAGGTGATTCTCCTGCCTCAGCCTCCCGAGTAGCTGGGATTACAGGTGCCTGCCACCACATCCAGCTAATTTTTTGTATTTTTAGTAGAGATGGGGTTTTGCCATGTTGACCAGGCTGGTCTCAAACTCCTGACCTCAGGTGATCCACCCACCTCGGCTTACTGAAGTGCTGGGATTACAGGTGTGAGCCACTGTACTCAGCCATCTATTTGATTTTATGGAGGCCTATAATCCAGATGTTGAACCAAACACTTCTGATGATGAAAGAAGATATAAAATAGGAAATTAGGCAACTATTTCAGTGTTTCATTTAAACATGTTATTAGAAGGTCTAAACCCATTACTGCATCCCAGGCAAAAGCAGCTTACTTCTCTATTCTTTCTTATACAAGGTTTAGAGAATTGTTCAAAGACCAATTGGGATTGCTTGGAGAAAGGGAAGGTGATGATGATTTAATTGTATTTCTCTTACATCAACAGAAAAGACAGAAGCTGATTTTACAATGACAGTTTGGCAGCTCAGTGAAATTACTCAAAGGCAATTACTGGCAATTCAGCATTCCTCAGTAATTCTGGACACTGAAGAAAATTTCCAAGCACAAACTCTTTCTTGCCCGGGTGTCCCAGTACCTTTTGAGACTGCAGAATAACATGAATGACTTAGATTCTGAAAGTAGAAAATCAACAACAACTGTTAATACTAGGTGTGTTCCGAAGAACTGAATGGCAGAATCTGCAGTGCAAAAGCAGAAAGGAATGATTTTTCAGAGATCCATCTTCTCCAGCAAGTTCTTCTGCATTCTTTCTAGAAACATTCTACTGCTGAGAAAGCAGGCTACTCCTCACCTATTCCTTCTTGGGCTAAAGATCTTAAGAGTTAGTTGCTCATCTTGATTTGGGAAAAATAAAGTAAGGAATATTTCTATCATCGAACTCAGCATAGAATAATCTATTTGATAAATTCTTTTTGAGGTATCATTTAAAAAATATTCTAATTTGTGTAATTTCAATAGGTTTTTTGGGGAACAGATGGTGTTTGGTTACGTAAGTTCTTTAGTGGTGGTTTCTGAGATTTTGGTGCACCCATCACCTGAGCAGTGTATACTGTATCCAATCTGTACTCTTTTATCCCTCACCCCCTCCCACCCTTCCCCCAAGTCTGTTGTATCAATCTTTTTTTAATTTTTTTTGGAGATGGAGTCTCACCCTGTCACCCAGGCTGAAGTGCAGTGGCGCGTTCTTGGCTCACTGCAACCTCTGGCTCCTGGGTTCAAGCAATTCTCCTGCCTCAGCCTCCCAAGCAGCTGGGATTACAGGTGTGTGCTACCACGCCTGGCTAATTTTTGTATTTTTAGTAGAGATGAAATTCCACTATGCTCGTCAGGCTGGTCTCGAACTCCTGACCTCATGATCCGCCCATCTCAGCCTCCCAAAGTGCTGGGATTAGAGGTGTGAGCCACCGCACCCAGCCTGTTATATCATTCTTATGCCTTTGTGTCCTCATAGTGTCCTCATAGCTTAGCTCATACTTAAGATATTTGATGAATTCTTAATGAGCATCATATTTTGATCTCAATCTCATATTTTATAATAATTATTATTATATAAAAAACATTTTTTTTCCAGCTAAATAACCTGAACCTTATTCTTTGTAGGGAAAACTCCACTTTAGATAACTGCCTAGATTGGTCTATGTGCTGTGCTAAAGAGAAAGGAGGCTGATTTCACCACAGCAAATGGAAAGACTTCCCTATAAGTGGATCTATCCAACGGTGGAAGGCACTGCCTGGGCAGGAGATGAGTTCCTTGTCACTGGAGGTATGCAAGTTGAAGGACAGATATTGTTGATGGGGAGTCAAAGATCAAATGAATCATTGGATCTTATGATCTATTACAGCCCTGAAGCTGTTCATTTCCTTTAGCACATTTTTTGTTATTTTACATACTGAATATGCACCTTGGTTTATTGGGGGCTTTTTTGGTTTTGTTTTGTTTTTAAGGTAAATATCATGTGCAAGGTTTCCTGCCAGATCTCCAGATGCAAATTTCCAAGTTCTTCCAAGTCTGCTTTTACTTGATCAGAAAACCTCATATGTGCACAGTGCAACAAATTGAGATGCATAGCAAATTTCAGAAACAAATGTGATTGATCTCCAACATTCACCTTAGGCAAGCCTTTTGCTCCTTGCACTGCTGATTCTTCAAGCAGCTGCAGAGTGCGTGTGCAAGGGTGTTTTGTATGCAGTTGTGGGTGTGGGTATCTTTAAGTTCGAGACAGAGTATGGGAGGGGTGTGTGTGGGTGGGTGGGGGGAAGCCTGGAAAAAGAACAGGTAAGAAGAGTGTAGGTCTGTGGTGCTTCCTGCAAAATTTAATTTCTGTGAAACTGTTGGTACATGTAAAATGAGTTCTATAAAGCTTGACAATTGTATCTTTTTCTGAGAAATAAGCTTTCCACGAAAATTGAGTTATGGCTCCAATTAAAGTAAACATACTCCAGAGCTGACGGAAACTAGAAATTCAGTTCAGTGATGATGATGGTGTCTACAGAGTCAGCATTTTCCACGTCTTTATCCATAAGAGGTTCACAGAAGGCCCCACTTCCGATCCCAGCTAAGATCTCTCTTCTTCCTCTAGACCCCAGTAAAACCCACTGATCGCATCCCTAGCACAGGGCTCACCTTGTCTTTATTGCCTTCCTTTGACAGACATGGCTTATCTCATCAAGCTGGGAACACTGCAGAGGCAGGAACCACCCCCTACACATAAACACCCCAGGTTTCACCAGCACAGGCTTGCAGACAGGAGGCAGGACCAGCTTACAGACAGAGAATGAAGAGGATGAAGGCAGGCCAAACTCTGGGAAAAAGTAGACTAATGGTGTCTGAAGGAAGTTTCACTCATGCATCAAACACTAATAGAGGCCTGTGCTAGGTTCTAAGGAGAGAGAGGCAGTACTACATGCTCTGTGTCAGGGTGGGGGTGAGGAGCAGACAGGTAAGCTAACACCTTTAGTGTCACTGGCTAGGGAGGTTGTCAGTAGCATGGGAACTTCCTATGATGCTCATAGAAAGGGGAGGAAGGAGGGGTGCTTTCTACTCATAATGAGTCAGGGAGAGCTCCCCAGAGGATGTATCTGAACTGGGTCTTCGAGGATGAGAAAAGGAAAAGGACATCCCAAACAGGGAGAAAACCATGTGCACAGGCCAGGAGGCCAGAAGGGAAGAGCGTGCCCAGAGCATTTGGGCAGAACCAGCCCACTGGCCAAGAGGCCGTGTGAGGAGTTGGGGGATGTGCTAGAGAGGCAGCTCGTGCGAATCAGGGATGGCCAGATGTCTGCACAGAGCTAGGGTGTGTCCTGCAGGCAGTGGAGCCCTTGATCTTTTCTCAGTAGCCAGGGCAGGGGCTGATGAGAGCCTGCTACAGGAAGGTGAACTGGGCAGGAGGCTGGAGGGTGGGTGGAGAGAACGGGACAGCGACGGGGAGCCCAAGGCTACCGTGCAAGTGAGAAGAGCTGAGTCCAGCTCAGTGGGGAGAAAAAGTGAGAGATGTGGAGGTCAGACTGGGCCATCTTGGCACTGACCAATCATAGCAGGAAAGGGAGGGAAGGAGGAGTTAGAGAAGATTCCATTTCTGGCTCCAGGTGACCAGGTAGATGGCAACACCATTCACTGAAGCAAGGGGCAGGCAAGAGTGGGCAGGGAAGGTGCTGAGTTCAGGCTTGGGCATGATGAGTCCCATGATGGGGACATCCAGCAGAAGTGGCCAGCAGGGGATTTCAGGAGGCCAAGGGGTCAGTCACATAAGAGGCAAGGTCAGGCTTAGGGGTCAGAGAGAGTAGTGTGGGCCTGGTGGCTCCCATGTGGTGGGACCCTCCCGTGTTCCCCGTACCTTCTCCCCTTTCATTCCGGGAAGGCCGGTGGCTCCATCAACTCCAGGCTGTCCCTCAGGGCCCTGGGGAACATCAGTGACAATCAACCCACAACATTTCTGCTAAGAATCACATACACACGCTTGCTAGAAAAGGAGGGCAGGGTTGGGAGGCAGGTGAGGCTGGTGGGCCCAGGGCCTCACGTCAGGTGCAAGGTAGGAACCTAGTCCTTGGCCCAGGCTGGGTCACTGCTGACTGTGCACATGTGGCTAACTGTCCTTCACTCTCTGGATTACATTTCCTCCTCTATGGGGAAGTTAGAGACAGGGTTGGACCAGATGGTCTCCAAGGGTCTCCTATGCCGGGCCCAGCCCTGATGGCCTATGATTCCAAGATCCTTTATGTATCTGTGTCTCCTGTATAGACGCTTCTTGACTTACAGTGGGGCTACATCTGATAAACCAATTGTAAGTTGAAAATATCTTAAGTCCAAAATGCATTTAATACACTTAATCTACTGAACATCATAGCTTAGCCTAGCCTAACTTAAACATACTCAGAACACTTCCATTAGCCTATAGTTGGGCAAAGTCATCAAACACAAAGCCTATTTTATAATAAAGTGTTGAAAGTGAAAACAGAATGGCTGTATGGGTACTCAAGGTAAAGTCTCTACTGAATGTGCATCACTTTGCACCACTGTAAAGTCAAAAACATCTTAAGCGGAACCATTTGTAAGTGGGGGACCATCTGTACTGACTATGATAAAGCAGCAAAACAGTATGTAGGATGATGTTTTTCTTGGCTGCTGCTTCTTTCAAATCTCAGCAATGATTCAGATGAGGAGGATTTCTGTTTACAAACAGCTAGCTGTTCTCTCCCCATTGCGAACCTTGGACAGTGCTGGGTTTTGCAATCTGTACACCCCTCCCCAGCTAAAGGAAGCCCCACAGCCGCAGAGATGGGGAGAAGACTTTAGTTGCTCACCGGGGGCCCGGGTTCACCAGCAGGTCCATCCTCTCCAGGAGATCCAGGGGGTCCCATGAAAACATCAGTTCCTGGTTTTCCTGGAATCCCAGGTAAGCCAGGTGGCCCTGGGGGTCCTGGAGGACCCTAAAAACACAGAGACTCTGTTAGAAACAGTGGGGGAATACCGAATGAGATACTGAATATGTGCTTCACACAATCTCAAATTCTTACAATAATCCTACATGTAGGGTTTGGTGTTAACACTTAGCAGATGGGGAAACTAAGGCTCAATGAGACCATGCGACTCAAGGGCTCTCAGACACACAGCTAATTAGTAGGAGAACTGGGATTCGAATCTCGGTCTTTCTGAGCCCATCATATCGTGTTTTCTCCCAAAAGGCTGAATACAAGAAAGACCCAATTAGTTGGAATTCTGAGAGGTGCTCTGGTAAACTTAGTTTTCTGATTAACAGTGAGGTCAGTCAGGGCGGATCACAAGGTCAGGAGATCAAGACCATCCTGGCTAACACGGTGAAACCCTGTCTCTACTAAAAATACAAAAAATTAGCTGGGCGTGGTGGCGGGCACCTGTAGTCCCAGCTACTTGGGAGGCTGAGGCCCGAGAATGGCGTAAGTAAACCCGGGAGGTGGAGCTTGCAGTGAGCCGAGACCGCACCACTGCACTCCAGCCTGGGCGACAGAGCAAGACTCCATCTCAAAAAAAAAAGAAAAAAAAAAAACTGCTTGTGTTGTAGCCTTGTTTTTAAAACTCTTTCTGAAGTGCACTAGTGTTTTTAGCCCATTGCTGGGTTGGCTGATCCCACCAGGCTGGGAGATTCATTTGGCTCCCATTCCATTTAACCACGGAGTCCAGAACCCTTCTAGCCCTGGCCATGAGGAGTGGGCAGAGGAGCAGCAAAGTGGAGCTTTCAACCAGGGATTCAGCACAGGCGCTCTTGGACAGAGGCACCAGGGGCAACTGGAGAAGGTAGAAGCTCCCCAGGGGGCAATTTCAGAAAGGACTGGTGGAGCCCCAGCCTTGGCAGGAGGCCAGGGGAGCAAGAGGCACCAAAGAGAAAGAGTAGTCTGGAGAGGGAGGCAGGAAGGGAATGCATAAGGGAAGGAGATTTCAGGAAGGTTCTGGAAGCTGAAGTAGAATAGCCACCCAGAGACAAGGCCAGCAGGTCTCTTTAATGAATAGGGTGAGAGGAGGGGGAGGGAGGATCGAAAGCCAGTTGGCAGAAGTGAAGGGCACTGGGCATACCTGCTGCAGGGCAGCCTGCTCAAGAAGCCCACCAGGGAAAGGAAGAAGGTGGGGCGAGGAGGTCCTGAAGATAAATGTAGGCTCGTACTCACTTACAATGCAACTGATCAAAGTAGACAATTTCAAACATATATACAAGCACAGGGAAAAGTGGAATGAACCCCCATGAGCTTACTGCCAGCAACCCCAGCAGCGGCCAATCCAGTTTCATCTGTCCCCCGCCCCCATGTCCCTCCCTCTGCGGTTATTTTGAAGGCAGTCCCAGACACCAGGTCATGTCCTCCTTCACACTCACTCTCAGCAGCTCCTCACTGCCCACCAGGTCACCAGAGCCAGAGCCGACATCCAAGCCCCAGCCCAGGCCAGAGCCCTCTGCCTCTGCTCCTGCCTGGAGAGAGAAGAAATTGCCACAACTTGCATTTAACTGCCAGACTACAAGGACAGCCACGTCACTGAAAGTTTTCTCCAAAATGGGGAAATTTTTCCTATACCTGTAACCCGAAAACTTCTGCTCCCCATTTTCTCTCTGACTTTTCTCCCACTCCCCTCTACAGCTACCCTTCTCCCTTGCTGCCTCCCAGCTGTGCAGCCCACTCATGTCCTCAGCCTCCTTTCCTGCCTTTCAATTCCCGGACTCATCCTTCAAGGCCCGGTTCCGTAGTGTCCTCCTCCATGAAGCCCTCCCTACCCCATTTCCAGGCAGAATTCTTCTCTCCCTCTTCAGTGCTCCCACTAGCCTCTGTCAAGGTCTCAGTGAGATGCTAGGACCATCTGACTTGAAGCTTAGTTGTGCGTGTGTCCGTCGGCTCCTCTAAACTAGGGCTCAAGAGCCAGCCCAAACCTGAGACACACTGGGTGCCCAGAGTCCAGCAGGAAGCCTAGCACCCAGAAAGCCCTCTGTGCATACTTGAATGGCATCAAATGTATCCGAAGAACAAGGGGAATCTTCAAAACATCTTTCTGGCACTTAACTCCTGAAGACAGGAACCAGGCAGGGCCTAATTCATTCATTGAACGTGTGTGTACTGAGCACCCCTGAGAGGCACCAAGAAAAGCTGGGTTTGGGGGTTACAGCTGTGTTTAGGAAAGTCACAGTGGTGGGCACACGTGTGTGGGGGAAGGGAAGTGGTGATATGGAGGCGGAGAGACCAGTTAGGAGGCTAGTGCCATTGCCCAAGAGAGGAGGAGGAGGCACTGCACAGCTAGACTCAGGGGGACTTGGGGACACACTGGGCAGGGCTGGGGAAGGCAGAGGACCACTTAAGGATGTTTCTCTCTTGGTGACCACATAGATGGGGTGCCATTCCCAGAGATGGGGAATCCAGGAGGAGAAGCAGGTCTGGGGCATGGGTAATGAGTCCAGCTTGGGAAGTGCTGAGTTCAAAGAACTTCTGGGACGCTCAAGGTGCAGGATTTAAACTGGATAGAAATCAATTCTGCTACTGCACACTGCAGAGTCCTAGCAGAGGCAGAAAGCCCTGGGGTCTGACTGCAAGATACTTTGGGAGCCAAAAAGGAGAGTCCTCAGCTTGTGGCTGTTTTGGCTGCATCCCTGGTCTTACACCTGTGTGTGTGACAAGCCTAGATGGGAACCTCACCGTGGGTCCAACAGGCCCAGAAGGTTCAGGAGGGCCAGGAAGCTCCTCCCCAGCATCACCCTAAAGAGAACAAAATGGTCAGTGAAGTGCTGGAACCCTGTTCCTACCATCTCCCCACCTTTCTGTAGAAATCGTGCTCATCTTTAAAATCAGGATCACACAGGAATGAAAAATGGCATTGTCCTTTGCAGAGACAGCTTAAGGGAATGCCTTGTCCCACCCCAGGGCTCAGAAGCCCTTTGTTTCTGTGCCATACTTGGAGGGCATGGGCTGTGGTGGAAGGAGCTGACCAGTATGAGCACGCATCACACACACCCTCCCTTCTTCCAGGATTTATCCCCACCCTCTGATCTGGGCCCCGCTAGAGCACCAGTGCTCAGTGCTCAGGCCCAATATGGACTCCTCTGAAGCCTGCCCTGCCCACCTGCTCCTCTCACCAGGGCCTGTGACCTTTACAGGAACATCATTGCTCACAGTCTGCCCCTCTGGGACCGTGTGCCCCTCAAGGGCAGGCACAGTGCCTGAATCACCTCCAGGTCCCAGCACCTGGCACAAGGCTGGTGCCCCAGAAAATGCTTTCCGAATGACAGAAGCACACATTTGGAAAGGAGGCAGATGAAAGAAAATGACAGAGTGGCATCCCAGGAGGTTTTGGCTGTCAAAAAGGGCCCAGAGAAGTGGCTTCTCTGACAAATAAGGTGACAGGATGGCCAGATCCACCAAAAGGAGAGTGGAAATGTCCACAGTAAGGTCCCCAAATCTGTGTGCCTCCTGCTGCACCCCAGAGCCCTGCTGGCATCTGAAGTCCACTGAGGTGGCCAGAGGCAGAGAGAAGTCAGGACACCTCCCTCCCCAGCCCTGGCCCTCCCTTCCCCACACCCCGGTGGGCACTCAGGAGGCCCCAGGACAGGAGCATCATCTGCTGCAAGGAACGGCCTCTGTGCAGCCCGGAGGGAGGTGAGGCAGGCAGAGGACCAGGGTCACGGTGGAGATGAGAAGGCTCCCAGAGGCGGCCAAGCTCCTGCCTATGGCCAGAGCAGGCTCCCTGGGCAGGATCTCTTGACTGGGGTCACTGTGGACACATCCCCCCCGGGAACAGCTTATCACCAGTAGGTGTTTTGGTAAGAGGAATTTGTTATTCCTGCGGTGACTGACACCATCTAAAGCACTTCTATAAACATCCCCTCATGTCATCCCACACCACAGGGTCATCATCACCACCTCCATTTTACAGGCGGAGAAACTGGAGCAAAGAAACAGTGAAGAAGTTTCAGGAGATCCCACAGCTACAAAAAGGCAAATCCAGGCCTGTGGTCCTCAGAAGCTCTTTTCTGCCCAACATTTTCCCAGGAAGAAAATCAGGGGCAGAGCCCAGAGCTCAGACACAGAAGTGAAGAAAACTGGTTGCAGATGTGTGGCAGAGCCAGGTATGGAATCATAGGACCCTTTGATACTCGACAGAAGCAAAGGCCCATGGAGGTCAAGGGACTTGGCCACGGTCACCAGGTGGTGAGAAGATACTCAGTCAGAACTGCCCGGTGCCCTTTTCGTGATTCTCCCAGACCTACAAGTCTGTTTCTTTTGGGCTTAGCCCTCTTGCTGCTTCTGCAATCCCCTTGATCAGAGTGGACTAAATCAAACCTAAATAACATGTTCAGGACACTTGATCAGGAGCCAAAGTGTTCCCCAGGATGGTCACAGCACAAACCTTTTCTCCTTTGGGCCCAGCCTGTCCTTTCACTCCCACATGTTCTCTTTGAGCCTAAAACAAGAAGATTTGGTTAAAACGTGGCCACAACATATTTGGGACATGGGGCTGCTGAGTTCCGATGACATTCCCTGGTCCTGGTCAGTGAGCTGGGCATGAGCTAGGGCTTGTACCGGGCTGAAGTCAGTGAGCCCCATGAAGAGAGACGCTGCGTGATCACTGCAGCGTCCCCTGCACCAGCAGATAATAGGCTGTCAGTACCTATTTGCCAAATGACTAGTGGGAAGAGCCTGGCATTTGGAGTCACCCACACCTGACAATCAGTCTTCTCTCTCACTTGTGTTCCACAACACAGATTTTTAAATATATTACTTCATTTCCAGGGCAACATTCTCCATATATTTGCTAAGATCTATTAGTCAGTCCTTAGAAATGTAATGACATCATTGTGACCAGTGTGGGCTTTGCTAATCAACTTCTGGCTCCCGTCTGAAGACAGTGGTTGTAAACAGTGCAGAAAACCAAAGCACCAAAAAGTCCAGAGACAAAGGCTGTCACTCCTACTGGACCCCTAGGAGCAAAGCTCTAATCCTTTCTGGGCCTCATCTGCAAAATAATTCTAGACAGCTAATTTACTGAGCATGTACTATGTGCTGGGTCATGTTTTCCATGTATAAACTCATTTTATCCTCACAAATCAAGAGGTAGGTTCTATGATTATGATTCCCATTTTATGCATGAGTCAACTGAGACAGAGAGAAGTGAAGAAAACTGGCAACAGATATGTGGCAGAGCCAGGCAAGCTATACTGCCACAGTGACTCTGAGATTCAAATTGACCTAGAGTCACCATGGCAGTATAGCTTGCCTGGCTCTGTCACATATCTGCCAATACTGATCCTAGAGGCTGGGCCAATACTGATCCTAGAGGACGGGTGCAGCGGCTCACGCCTGTAATCCCAGCACTTTGGGAGGCTGGGGCAGGTGAATCATCTGAGGTCAGGAGTTCAAGACCAGCATGGCCAACGTGGTGAAATCCTGTCTCTACTAAAAACAAACAAACAAGCAAACAAAAAAATTAGCCGGGTGGTAGCGGCACATGCCTGTCTGTAATCCCAGCTACTCTGCAGGCTGAGGCAGGAGAATCTCTTGAGCCTAAGAGGCGGAGGTTGCAGTAAGCCGAGATCACACCACTGCACTCTAGTCTGGGCAAGAGAGTGAGGCCCTGTCTCAAGAAAACAAAGACAAAAACAAAAAAACTGATCCTAGAGATATCCCAGGGTGGGTGCCTTCTTGACAATCTTGTGCTTTTAGACTCTGCTCAGGAATCGGGGCATTCATCTGAGTTCATTGCAGATCCCTAACGTTGGGACTTAGCAGGAATCTGTCTTCATCAGACATCAACCATGTCTCCGTTTCTCTCTCTCTTTCTCTCTCTCATTCTATCTCTAACTCTCTCTGTGTCTGTCTGTCTCTCTCTCTCTCTTCCTTCTCAGAGCTTTAAAAAATCTATCGTAAAAATTGTAAGCCACCATAGTGGAAAATGTATTAAACCACAATGTATTAAAAACCTAACAACCTTCCACAGTTCCACCATTTTGAGGCAACAGCTGCCAACATTTACAGAGGGTATTTCCTTCTAGTGTTTTTGCATGTGTGTATTTTTAAATAGTTAACCACACAATATACTCAGGTTTACAACCAGCTTCTTTCACTTAACATTATATGCTAAGCATTTCCCCCATCATTAAATATTTCTAACAAGTATAATTTTATTAGCTACATAATGTTCCATTGTTTGAATATACTTTAATTCAGTTAATCTTCTATTGTTGGCTAATTAAATTTGCCCAATTTTTCTCTATTATGGACAACACCAAGATTAGCATCCTTGTAAACAAAGCCTTTTTTTTTTAAAAACGACAACAACAAAGGCTATCAGACTATCTCCACTAGAATCAATTCCTAGAAGAAAAGTTTCTGGGTCAGCAATATGCACTCTTATGATTGTTAATACATGTGGACAAAGACCTTCCCAGGAGCAGTAACCCTCACACTCCCATGAACACAGCCAGCCTTACCAGACCGACTTCTCAAAGCTGAAAACACAAAGGGTCTAAGGAAGAAACTGACCCAGTTTCTTCAACAGATTAACGGCAAAAGGGAAAAAGAAGGCGGGAGACAATTAGAGATTAAGAGACACTTAAGAGACGTATCAACCAAATGCAATGTGCAGACCTTGTTTGGATTCAGATTCAAACAAACTAACTGGAAAGAGGTATTTTAAAACAAAATAACCAGGGCATTAGATAATATGAAGGAACCACTGCTAATTTTGTTAGATGCATTGTGATACTGTGGCTATGACCAAAACAAAGGTACCAGATCACTCTATCAGCCGTACACATTGAATTATTTACCAGTTAAATAAATGATAGGATGTTTGGGGTTGATTTTTGAATACTCCAGTATTCCCCTTCCCTCCAAAAAAGATGGTGGTAGGAGGTGGAACAGATGAAGCAAGAATGTCAGTGTTGATAATTATCCAAACTGAGCGATGGGTATGTGGGGGTTAATTATACTATTCTAAGCTCCTTTGTGACATTTTTAGGTTTTCAATAATAAAAAGTTAAAAAGAGAAAGAAAAAGGAGAACCGGCTCTATCTGTGCCTGATGTGGCATCACTAAGGAGATTTGAACTTGGTGCTTTGTGTATACCTTGGGGTGAGGTACAGAAGAGCAGGGGGACATTGTTTGGGAAGTCACAGTGCGTGAGCGGGTCAATCCAGAGCTGGCTGCCCACTAGGATGCTCTGCAAGCCCAAAGCCCCAGCCCCAGTGTCTCAGTTACTTGGTTTAGCACTGGACTCAGACACCCGCATTGTTTCAAGCTTCCCAGCTATCTCTAACGTGTGACCAGAGTTAAAAACCAGAGTTGTTGTTCACCTTTTTCCTTTTATAGATGATGACAAGGAGGCCCAGGGCCTACCACAAGTCAGCGGCATCTCTGGAAGCAGAACCTCGAACTCCTGGCCCCCAGTCCAGGATCTTCCCACCACACCACACTCTCACGGATGAGGACTTCAGCTGGGTGAAGCTCGAGAGCTCCAGCTCTGCAGGCCAGCATGCAGGTTCAAATCCCAGCTCCACCTCTTAGAGGCAGGCAACAGTGGCAGGTGACTTTACCTCTCCACATCTTATCTCCCATTCACCTTATACTGGAGAGGAGTGTGGTGAAGGGAATCAGATAAACTTGGAGCACAGAGTGATTAATCAATGTCAGTTCAGATGGCTTATTTCCTGCCCCTTGATTGTGAATTTGTTTGGGGACAGGAGTGAGGTCACGTTCATCTCTATTTACAAGTGTCCTGACTGAGAGCCTAGAGCCGCTATGTGTCCAGTCAATGAGTGAATCAACAAATGAATGCAAGACAACTCTAAAGAGACAGGAAGCAGCGTGATAACCGCTAGAGGAGGCCCCGGAACAAGGGGCATTCAGGACCTCAGGGGGCTCTCCTGATCCCCCGTCCCACAGCCCCTCCCCTCACAGGTCAGTCCTGCCGCACCGTGGCCAATGGGCCACATGACTGTAGCTTGAGTGGTGGCTTTCAAAGTGTGCACAACCAAGTGGTGTTTGGGGAACTGACGAGCCTGTGCTGGTCACCAAGGAGATAGTTTCCTTTAAAAATGTGTTCACATTGGAAGAGCAGTCCCTCTTCACACAAGCCCAAGCTGAGGGCCAGGTCTGGGTTTCCTATTTCTAAGAGACACAGTTATAGTCCTTAAGTGGTGACAACCCCAGGTGTGTGTACAGAGCTCTGTAAACATTCTCCAACCTGTATTCTCTGACTTGGCCTTGCAGCCACTCATTTTCACAGATGAGGAAACGGAGGGCCAAAGAAATCAACGGATTTGCTTAAGGTCACACAGTTGCAGCCAAGAGTCATAAAAACTCATGTTGGCAGGGACTTGGAGGTCACCCCCCAACACACACACAGCACTGATGCTCTCATCCCCTCTACAGACCTGCCACATCTTACTGTCAGCTTTGTCCCCAGAAGAGCACTGACTGTTAGATCTCATTTCAATCCAAAGATCAGTATGGGACACAAAGCTAGGTCCCCTTGATTTTAATCTCTTGCTTTTTCTCTACGAGCTGGAGTTTCCTCAAGTGTTCCCCAGGTTAAAGCTCCTCAAATGCCCAAATTTGCAAACCAACGTGAAAACCTACCTCTGAGAAAGCTGGGGGCCAGCCCCTCGCACAACTCTGGCCTTTCTTTCTCTCCCCTGTAAGGTCTGCCAAGTCAAATCTTACAGCTCTATGCCACTTACTGGAGTGACCCATCTTTCAGGAGCCACTGTGGGCAGGGGCAGCGGTGGCCCATCAGGGGGAGGGCTGCCGGACTCTTCACCCCCAGCTGTGATGAGGGGCTCCTCTGTTGTGGCTGCTGCCAAGTCTTCTTCATCACCAGGACCCTGAAAACAAAACCAGCATTAAGGCACCACCTCACCTCGCTCACGAGGCTGCTGGGGAGTTGTGGTAACAGTCGTTTCTGTGGTGCCAGCCCAGTTTCAAAGCACGTTCTTACCTATGACCATCATTACCCCCAGCACACCCCTCCTGAAATATGCATCTCTTCTAAGCCTCAGTGCCAACTGTGGACCACTCATCTCTGAGTAAATTCTTGGGCAAGGCTAGGAGGGAGCAGGGCTGTGGTCTCTGTTACACTCCGGCATTGTGTCCTGCCTCCCTCCAGCAGCTGCCCACCCAGACATGTGCTCATAACCAAGCTACAGGTGCCCCTGCCAAGGCCAAGAATGGCTGTTGTCGCATGATGCAGACCTGTCTCTCCCCTGTGAACCAGAGAGGACACCAGACGACACTTACAGAAGTGACTGCCTGCTCAGGGGCCATGGTGGCTGTGAGGGGAGCCAGGCCATCTGTGGGGACCCCACTGGCTTCCTCATCCTCAAAAGTACTGAGGGACACTTCGGTTGCAGCTGCAGCTGTTGTTAAACTGTCTTCACTGCTTGGACCCTGAAATGAAATTGGCATGAGGAGCTGTGCCCCTTCGCCCATGCCCCTGGTTCAGTGGGTGTGAGGCTGGGCGGTGGAAAGCGCTGGAGCCTCAGATAACTGGAGGCTCCATGATTACCTTTCCTTCACTCCTCCAGGACCACACCTTCGCCTGGAGCTCCAGCATTAGAACATACCTTTCAGGGCATCCTCCCACCCACCCCAGAGCCCCCTCTAGCACATCTCTGCCAAGCGCTTCTCTGGCCTTAGCTTTGTGAAAGGAAAATAAATCTCAGGATCCCCAAATCAATAAGCCAAAGGGAAAAAAAAATCAAGCTGGGAACTACTTAGGGCAAACCTGTCTCCCATTCTAGCCCTTAAAAAGATAGCTGCTAAGATAAAAAAGCTACATACCTCCCTAATAATTTGTCCATAAGGAAATTCCTTGCAGACAAAGGACAGACAGAACTCAAAGTCACCCCTCTGCTCACTGAGATAAATGCATATCCGATTGCTTCCTTTGGAAAGGCTAATCAGAAACTCAAAAGAATGCAACCTTTTGTCTCTTATCTACCTATGACATAGAAGCCCCCTCCCCACTTTGAGTTGTCCTGCCTTTCCGGACAGCACAAATGTACACCTTATATATATTGATTGATGTCTCATGTCTCCCTAAAATGCATAAAACCAAGCTGTGCTCCAACCACCATGGGCACATGTTGTGAGGATCTCCTGAGGCTGTGTCACGGGCGTGTCCTTAACCTTTGCAAAATAAATTTCCTAACTTTCCTGAGACCTGTCTCAGATATTTGGGGTTCACATTTTGGCAACCAAGAAGGGATTCTGAGTGGAGGTGCCGCTGACCTTTGACAAATCTCATAGTGGTGCTTGATACCAGCTTGAGCTTTCTTTATGGTTCAAACCAATAGGACAATTTGCCGAGGCCTAGGAGCCTCCCCTCCAGAGAATCCCTGATCTCCCAAAATTTGGTCAAGATCTAAAGTTTATTTTGCTGTACAATTCTTTTTTTTGGAGTCTTACTTGCTTCCAACAAGGAATGCAAGTTTTCTTGCTTCTAGGATGATGGAAAGACGAAACTCCTTTCTGGAGTTTGAGCTCATTTCTAACAGGGAAGGCAAGTTTAAATTCTTTCCTGCTTCTAGGATGGTAGAGAGCAATCTTCCGCGTAAGACCTATCTCTAGTAAGTAGCTGAATTGGGGTTTTGTCTTGGCTGAAGTTAAGATTAACAACCAGCTGTTCTTAATTTCTCCTTACTATTAAAGTGCTCAGTAATCATGTTGTTAGGGTTTTTTTGATTGTTGTTCTGGTCTTTCTCCCATCAGATTTGACCAGCTCTACCTGACTTGGTCAAATCTGAATGAGAATTCTAAATTATGGGTAACAAGGCCTCTCTGAATTGGCTAAAATTTCTCACAGCTACAAGAGAGGGGGAAAAAAACCACAACATGCATGTTTGCTATCTTTGCTTCCTGTCTTAAAAAATTTTTTTCTTTCGTTTACTTTTCTTCCGCCCTATACCTCCTTCTCCCTTCACTATCTTTAGTACCAACAAAAACCTAGAAGAGGCTTCTAATCACTCAAACCCCTTAAAGTATTCAGAACAAAGGCACCACCCGCCCCTTTTTGGGGAGTTCCATTTTCTTTGTGGAGTTTCAAGAGTCACGAGCAGATTCTTCTTAGGTCTAAAGCTCTGCTCTCCTGTGTTGTAAGACCTGACCTCTTTGGCTTTTGGGGGTACCAGAGATTACCTTATACTGGGAGAGGATTTGACCTTGGGGTGTAAAATGGTGGATGAGAGTACAAAGTTAGAGGTGGCTGAGGACAATTTACAGGAAGTGGTCTTAGCTGTTTTTTTTTTTTTTTTTTTCTCCTAGGAAGTTATTGTTTAGGACCCTAATTCTAGTTCAGAGGTACATTCTAAAGGGTGTCTTCTCCATTGCCTTTCCTCCTGAAATTAATCTCGATTGGCTAGTGTGAGCATTTTGCATGAGGAACTGAACTATTGTTTTCACAGATAAATGGGAGAATGAGTTTCCTCAGCTTCAAAGAGAAAGGGCATTTTGCTCCTCCCAGCTGAAAGGTGCCCCTGGGTGACTGGAGGCCAAGTGGGAGTGTCTGGGGGGTTGACCCCCTCATGACATGCAGCAACCCTACAGGGAACCCCCAACAAAATTAGTTTAAAAAGCCTCATTCAGGAAGGGCATATAGGAGCTGGTCACTCTGCATTTTGATTTTGAGCCCTCTTGGAGGTGCTAGAACTACACAGACAGAAACTGAGACACGTAAGAGGGTGGAAATGGCTCAGTGGTGACACACTGTAGAGTCTCACCCACAACCAGCACACTTTGACACACTCCACTAAAATCCTAGGTCACAGCTCAGTTCATCCCTTAAAATAAAAAATAAATAAATAAAAAAGGCTGGGCACGGTGGTTCATGCCTGTAATCTCAGCACTTTGGGAGGGATCATGAAGTCAGGAGTTCGAGACCAGCCTGGCCAATATGGTGAAACCCTGTCTCTACTAAAAATACAAAAAAAACTAGCCAGGCGTGGTGGCATGCACCTGTAGTCCCAGCTACTCAAGAGGCTGAGGCAGGAGAATCACTTGAACCCAGGAGGTGGAGGTTGCAGTGAGCCGAGATTGTACCATTGCACTCCAGCCTGGGCAATAGAGGGAGACTCTGTCTCAAAAAAAAAAAAAAAAAAAAAAAAAGTGGGAAACAAACAATCTAAGAATAAGGAAAAACAAGGAGAATGACCCTCTTTCAGGCACTCTGTTGGTTTTATGGTGCCTCTTCTTGCAAGTGTTTTTGTAAAATTGACATATATGGCATTTTCATGCACAATTACAGCAAGAAAAATTCAGAGCCCAAAAGTTGATCTGCAACTATGAAGTTCCTAAGTTCTCTATCTCTCTGCTTTCTTCTCTGCCTCTGCCTGCTTTAAGTCTGATGTTACATTTCTCCTGAGATAAAATCCACTGTTTGCATCCAGACATTTATTTTTGTTATTGTTTCTGCAGGACAATGCGTTTGTATTAATATTTCATGGCTAGAGTTCTGAAGTAAAAGCTATAGGATTTTTGGTTGTATGAGTGTGTATGTGTGTGTTTATGTGTACATACACATATTTTGCTGTGTTTTTCGCTACAAGGTATGACATTGGCTTAAAGAGTACTCATAAATTAAATAATAAACCCAAATGCTTTTCAAGTTCACATGACTTAAGTCTTTAATAAGCTAGCTTTAAAATTACTGGTAAAGCAATATTAGAAATGTCTTAAGAATTTCCAGCATACATTTTTGTTTGCATTTATTGATCAAGTAATTTCATACTCATCCCTGCCAAATACTATAAGGTGTAAAAATTTGGCATAAGGGTTACAAAACTATAAACTCAGCCCAAAACAGGATAACCTTTGCTTGTGTACTGTCTGATAAATAAGACAAGAACATTAGTTTAATGAAAATAGCTAAATCTTCATTTAGTAAAACAACCATATATTTAATCTTAAGGTTCTACTTAGGTAAACTCCTGAAATTCACAGGCTATAAAACGGTTGGCAGGGAAATAACTTTAAATAATGACTATTGCAGTTTTCATAAATACAGTAATCTAGGTACAGTATTAAAAATAATTAGGTAAATGTAATGGCATAAATACTTATAGACAAATATGTCATAATTTCGAATCTAAAGTTAAATTAAATATAGATATTTCATTAGTTGGGTATTTTCCAATTTAAAAATATATTGTAAGGAAACATTCTTTCTAAAAAAAGTGTGTTTTTTTTAAAAGGTGAATAATTTTTGTCTCATTCAAAGCTTATTTAAAGGTTATGTATAAAACAAGGTGAAGGGAATCAGGAAATGAGAGAGATGGAAAGGAAGTTATAGAAATAAAGAGGTAATTTTGGTAAGAAAGCTTAAAGAAAAATAATTTTATACAAGAAAGGATCTTTTATGGTAAATTTTGTCCTAGAATAAAATGACTGTTTTTTTTTAAGAAAGACGGATGCTCAGGAAAACTAGAAAGTCCAAGCATGTCAGAAATGGTCTGTTTACATCATAATAAGAAGACTGATGAAAAAAAAAACTTTCATATGAGCAAGTTGTCTATAATTAAGGGAAATTATTTAAAATGGTCTTTCCAGAGACTGGGTTTTAATTTTTAAAAAAACCACTTATACACTAAAGAATTGGTTTGAACTACAAAATTTTCTTAAGGTATTGCTTTACTCTTAATAAATTACAAGGCATTATAAAGTTTTTTACACAAAGTTCCACTTTTATTGCATCTTGCTCTTTTCTGTTTTCTCTCGCCTTTTAAAAGGCCTGAAATAATAACTAATCTTCAACTCATTTTCAGCTCCTGTAAGATTTTTTTCCCTCTGGTTCTAAATGTTGTAGCCTGACACTAAAAAAATGTTTTATCTTAGAGATCTAAAAGGAATATTTTCTTCCAATATAATATTACCCATAGAGAACAGCAGTCGCACTGCAGAAGGTCTTTTCTTTTGCCTTTGGGTAACTGGCCTAATAATCAGATCTTGCACTTTATCTAAATAATTCCTATGTCATTATTACTAAGTTTTAGTTTGTTTAGAAAAGACTCAGATTAACAAACAGAATATTTTTTTAATTAAGGTTATTACATTCATATAACTTTCCGTGAAGGGAGCCAAAGGCCCATGGGACCTGACCAACTCAGCATTCCACCGGAGGCTATATGATTGAACAGCAAACTGTTTATCGTGAATGCAGGATATGAGCAAACTCACAAGTGTTCCTGCCGACAGAAGTTTTGCTGGAGGCAATCACTCCCTGGTGCCGAGGTTATCTACTGCAACATTTAGAGCCTGTTGTTTGAGGAATGCAGTCTTGCAAGCCTACTCTGGACTGAGCAGCTGACCCCTTCTTCCACTCCCCTTCTCACTGTCTCTTTTGCCTAATAAATATGGAGGGCTGTGTAAAGCTCAGGGCCCTTGTCCACTAGAGGCAAGTTTCCCTTGACCCCTTCTTCCAAATATACTCTTTTGTCTCTTGTCTTTTATTCCCACATTTGCCCCCATTTGTTCAGTCCACCAGGGATCGTGGCAGGTTACATAGTAGCACCCAGAACAGTGACAGAATCAGGTTCTCTACATTTCTGTATGTGCTTTTAAAGTACCTGTGCCATTAAGTTACAGGGGTTTGATTCCTGGGTCTAAGAAGGACACCAAGTCCTGCTAAATCTTAAACACTGACAGCAGTTAAAGCCTCACCTACAGATCCTGTAGAAGGTGTCAACCAAAATAGACTGTGTTCGTGAGACATAGGGCCAAAGATTAAAGCTATTCAACTCCTCAAGGTCCAAAGACTATTGTGGAAGAAGTGGGCACATGAGATTATAAGGGCAGATTTTGAGAGATAAAATAAGTTTAGTTTCTCTATAAATTAACCATTAATGTCAAAGGCATGCTGATGCAAGACCAGCATATTGGCCCCTGTGTCAGATTAACAAGGTTTTCTTGGAGCATTAACCCACTCCTTAATAAAGGTTATAAAGGTTATAAAAAGGCTTATGGAAATTATATCTTATGGTCAAGATGATTAAAATTTTATAGATTGTTTAAAAATTTTTGAAAAACAAATTTAATTGGCCGCCTGTTGTTTCTATTAGGGCTAATTGTTTGAGAAATCAATCTCCTCAATCAAAGAATAAATATTTTTGCCTCTTTTTTTGAAATCTTTGAGGTATCACTTTGGCTAAATGAATGACTTATTTTACAATGACCCGTGATCCTATTTTGTGATATCAAGCGTTTTATACTTTTTATATTTGACAAACTTTCCAAAGTCAAATTTGAACTTAGGTCCCATTAATTTTTTGATTTTCAGAACCAAGAAAACTTTTCTTCTGAGCTATTATTCCCCTGAAGTCCAAAAGAGACATATTTGGCTTATTTGATACAATAAAATCATACAGGAAGTATTTTCAAATATGAAACAGTGTTTAACCTTCTTTGGATTATATTTACATAAATGTGTTATTAGTATGTGCTCAGAACTGTATGAAATTTCTGTGATTCTGATATGTTTTAGCATATATTATCAGTAGTAATTATTATGTAAAATTGCTGTATGCCACAGAAGTAACCAAGTTTCCTTGTCAATTGTGTCTTTAACTATGACTGTTTTAACACTTTTGTCAACTACAGTTGTTTTGCTTTTATCCCTTTCAAAAGGTGGTTTTATAATCGGCATAGGACTCTGATAGGTGCTCTTCAATGCAAGTTTTGAAGATTGTAATGCTAGAATAGAAAAAAAACTTCCAAGGCTCCCATGAAGAGCTGAAATGTTCATGAATAACATGCAGAACAGGAGTTAACTGTGGACTTTTAGAAGACTGAAAATCCTTTTATAACTTTTTGCTTAAAACATTGCTGATCCTTTTTCTGTTTGTTTATCAGAGCCAAGAAAACTTTTCTTTTGAGCTATTTACAGCTTTTAACAATTGAGTAGCCAGGCTCAGTGGCTCATGCACTTTGGGAGGGTGAGGCAGGTGGATCATCTGAGGTCAGGAGTTTGAGACCAGCCTGACCAACATGGTGAAACCCCATCTCTACTAAAAATACAAAAATTAGCCAGGGGTGGTGGCACATGCCTGTAATCCCAGCTACTTGGGAGGCTGAGCCATGAGAATCGCTTGAACCCAGGAGGCGGAGGTTGCAGTGAGCCGAGATCATGCCACTGCACTTCAGCCTGGGAGACAAGAGAGAAACTCAGCCTCAAAAAAAATGAGTAAAATATACTCATATAAACAAAATTTGGAGCATATTTCTACCTGATCTCTCCAAAAATTTGGTAATTAGTTGTGAGTATTCTCAACTTATAATATAGTTATTTGTGTAAGTGTGATAACAATCTGTTTTCTTTTGTAACAGAGCACAACTGGAGACACTGGTTATTTTACCATGGTTTTGACTGGAATGGCATGCTATCAGATACAGACTCCTTTAAGGAACCAAAGTTGATTTATAGAGCCAATAAAAGCCCCTTGGGAAAGCTGGCCTCATACCTTGTCTACACAATCTCTGTACAGGTTCCTGACCTGTGGTAAGTAAAGAATGTCACTTTCTGAGAGGTCCAGGAGCTCCAAGTTTTCTTGAGACCTCAAGGTGAGGCCTTCACCCAATTAATACAGGTATTTGCAGGCATGGGCTGTCCTTAAGGCATTAAAGTCAAATCTGAGATTCTTTATGGAATAAAGCTCCACCAAAGTCAATTAAAAAAAAAAGAGGAGCCTATATGGCAAATAACTATTCTTGCTGACTTTATGCAAACACTCAGGCCAAGTATAATAAGACTAAAACTTAATTTGCAAATGAAATTGTCCTATGATTTTTCTTTAGTGAAAATGGGACTGGAAGAGAAAATTTATGTTTTAAAATAAACTATAGAACACCTGTTGTTAGATTTTGGTCTTGCCTAATGTTTTTCAATTTTTATTACTGTCTACAGTTTGGACTGAATTCTAAAATTTGTACTGGCTACAAGTCTCCAAAATAATGTTTTCAAAATTTTTTCTTCTTCTTTTCCATTTTTTCCCCATTTTTGAAATCACTAAAATTAAGCCATGCTTTCTTAAAACCCTGGAAACTGAAGCTAGACAACTTAAACTTCAGAGGAAAATAACAGCAACCTATTTACATAATAAGCCACTTTCATACCTGCCTACTGATGTATGGACTTCAGAGTAATATGACCTATATCAATTTTCCAGGATTGTTCTTTTTTTATTTGTTGTTTTTCTCCCTTCCTTCCCCTATTTTCTCTTGTAGGGCATGAGACTTCACAGCCTGCTAAAAATGAACTTTCCTAATAACATGGGACCTACCTATCTAGGAATAAACCCTCCTAGCCATGAGAAATCAACTAAACCTGAGACTAGAGACTCATTTTCTTTAAAATGCTTTATCTGAAAGATTTTGAAAAGAAAAGGGGGAAATGTGAAAGGAAAATAAATCTCCGGACCCCAAAATCACTAAGCCAAAGGGAAAAATGAAAATGGAAATTGCTTAGGGCAAAACTGCCTCCCATTCTATTCCTTTAAAAGATATTTACTAAGATAAGAAAGGTAAATACCTCCCTCACAATTTGTCCTTAAGGAAATTCCTTATAGACAAAGGACAGACAGAACTCAAAGTCATCCCTCTGCTCACTGAGATAAATGCATATCCGATTGCTTCCTTTGGAAAGGCTAATCAGAAACTTGAAAGAATGCAAGTGTTTGTCTCTTATCTACCTATGACATGGAAGCCCCCTCCCCACTTTGAGTTGTCCTGCCTTTCTGGACCGAACCAATGTCCACCTTACATATATTGATTGATGTTTCATGTCTCCCTAAATTGCATAAAACCAAGCTGTGCCCCAACCACCTTGGGCACATGTTGTCAGGACCTCCTGAGGCTGCGTCACGGGTGCATCCTTAACCCTGGCAAAATAAACTTCCAAAATTGACTGAGACTTGTTTCAAATACTCTTTGCTTTACAGCTTATACACCTCCAGTAACTAGGATCTTACCACCTCTACAGACAGCCCTTCTATTTTCAGACAACCCTGCTGGTCAAATTCTAGTTTCTATTAAGCTAGGACTTGGTAGAACCTGATCCCTGGCTTTCCCACTCTGTCATAAGTGCCTAGACATTAAAGAAAGGGGAGGACAGGGAAAGGGAGGGGAGGCGGAGAAGAAGAGGAGAAGAAAGGAAAGGGCAACTGGAAGAGGAAGGAGAAGGAGACGGCCACTTTGTTCACTGAAAGAATCCATATAACTGCCCAGTGGCCTGAGGCACCATCAGTGCATGTCCCCCACCTCCACCCCCCCCACACACTGCAAGGTCTCCCGGCATGGATGCTAAAAGGCTGAAGGCTGCCTGACCAGCACAGACAGACCAGGGGCACAAGTGTGTGCAATGACATCAAAGGCCAGCATTCTTGATCTGTGATGTCCTGATGACCCCAGCCATTCACTCACTCAGCAGATACTCATTCAGTGCCTATCATTGGTCAGGAATGAGGTATGTCAATGAACAAAATACTATATCTATAATCTCTGCTCTAGCGGAGCTTACATTCTGGTAGGGAGCCAGACATGAACTATTTGCCAAGTTTATTATCAACTACAATGATGATGAGGCCTTCTGAGGACAAGAATGGGGAGATTTCACAGTCTGGAATGACATCTTCTTGAGGAATTCCTTGAGCTGAACTCTAAAGGATAAGCTAGAATTAAAAGGAGGAGAGAAGGGAGAAAGGTTCTCAGCAGAGAGAAGAGGGTATGAGGCAAGAGGAAGAGAGGCATGATGGAGAAACTAGAAGAAGGTCAGTGTGGCTGAAGTGCTGCTGAGAGGCAGAGAGGAGGGGCCCAAGAGGTGGTCAGCAAGGCTAGGTAGGCCAGACCCTGCAAGGGCTCTCAGGCCAGGTACGGGAGCTGGGTCTGCAGCAAAGGGCGATGGGAAGCTTCCAAGAAGTGTGGCTGAAAGACTGGAGACAAGCTGTGAGAGGATGGAGGAGGCCAGACAGGGCCCTTAGCAATTGCCTGGGCTGTGGACGCGGCAGCTCAGTACAGGGGCCAGCATTGGAGGAGGACAGAGCTGGCGATTCATGATGTGTTCGCGCAGAAAAATCAGCAAGACTTGATGCTTGATGGGATGTAGAACTTAAGGAAGAGAGAAGAAAATTCTGGTTTAGGCGACTGGAGGATGATGGTCTCATTCATTTGAGGTGGGAACATAGGAGGAGTGGAAAGGAGAAGTTCAGGTTTGAATCAGCTGAGCTGGAAGAACTTGAGGGCACCCATAGTAGAGACAGCACAGGGACAGACTGGCCAAGTGCCTTGGGATGATGTGCCCTACCTTCAGGAGCTGGACAGTGTCTGTGCCCTGCATGAGAGAGGGCTGGGAAGGCCTGGCCGTGCCCTCTGACCCCTGCTGGGGCCTGCTACCTGTAGCCTGACCCCACCAACCTCCAGGATCCTGCCACTCCTCCATTCTGGCTCCCACCCCCTGTGGGTGGAGGCAGCAGGGTCCTGCACGCAGCCTTGGGACATACCCCACCTCTCCAACTCACCCATCCCCAGGGCCCAGCTGCTCACTGACCTCCAGGGGCTTCACCACACTCACCCAGGCCTTGGCAAACTCCACCCCCGAGTGAGTATTTGGTCAGAGATCCCTGTGCCTCAGGCTTCCATGGGTTTGCTGAGCAGGAGCCCCACACTCTGAGAAGGCCAGGAGCTGCTCCCACCATGACCTTGACCTCTGGGCACTGTACGATCCTTACCACAGTGGCCTCTTCCCCGAGGCTCTGGGCAGACATGGAGAGGTCCAGCTCCCCGGGGGCCACACCACTGGCCTCCACTTCCCCAGGCGTGCTGGCGAGTGCCTCGGCCTCCCCTGCTGCTGTTGCTGCTAAACCCTCTTCATTATCTGGACCCTGAATAGAAAGTCAACAGGAATCACGTCAGTGCCCCATGATGCTGATCCACCACACTGTGGTGAGGAACAGAAGGCCAGGGCCCCTCAAAGCACCTGCACACCAAGACCTCACTTCACATGGAAACCCACAGTGACACATCAGACAGAAATACAGAAGCCTGGTTCCTCACACCACTCATGCTGCGAGACCACCCCAGCATCCCACCCATGTGGTGTGCCATCAGCCACTCCCTACCAACCCCGAGGGGCATGTGCTCACCAATAGCCCTTCCAAGCTGTGTCCCCTAATCAGAGAGTGCAGCTTCTACTGGTGCTTAAGTCACTGTGTTGAAACAAAAGTCTAGGTCCTCAGACTCCACAGCTTTCTTGTTGAAGCAGTAGTCTACCCTCGTGGACCACTCCCTGTCCCACTGTCTCCCTAGCCCAGTGCCATCTGGCTTCCACCGCTCCGACAGCCCTGAAGCTGCTCTCCCCAAGGCCACTCACCATGAATGGACAAATTCAATGGATGTTTCTCACTCCTTTGCTCACTGGGACTTCTGGGAGGATCTGACATTGTTGGCCACATCCCAGGGCAGGCTGGCACCACCACTCACCCAAACTCCAACACAGCCCCCAAGCCCGGCCTTTCTCCAAGTTTGCTTCCTCACCCTTTCTCCTCTCAGTAGTCAGGGTGATCTTTCTGGAATTATAATCTGGCTACATCCATTCCTTGTTTCTTACCCTTCAGTGACTCCCCACTTCTGCTGAATCTTCTGTGTCCTTAGAGCCTCTCTAGCCACTTCTCCCCGACCCCTGGCTCACGCTTGACCCCGCAGGTATGCTGCCCTTCCTCAGGCTCCAGGCCTTTGCTTCTGCCAGCCCACCTTGCTGAAACACCTATTTCACTCACTCTGCTAGGCGACTTCTACTTACCCTCTCAGGCCCGCCTTCAGCATCCTTTCCCCAGGAAACTTCTGTGCCCCTGAGTCTGGGCTCTAGGCCCCTTTTTCAGTGCTCCCAGGGCATCCTGTGCTTCACCTACCACTGACCACAACCCCTCTTACCACCCTGTCTTCAGGAATCAGGTCTATCCTATTTACTATCCATCCCTGAAACCAGGCCTAGTGCCCAGCACAGTGTAGCACTCTGCACACTGCCACTGAATGGGTCAATGCTATTTAGCGCTTACTCTGACAGACTGGCCCCATGAGACGGTCACTGTGTTTCACAGACAGATGGGGAAAGCCAGTGACTGCTCCCACCCAACATAACCCCCAACCCCAGGCACAGGTGAAGGGGAGCTTGCACTCTGAGCTACTTACTGGAGTGACCCCTTCCTCTGGGTTCTTGGTGGACATAGAGAGGGTCGGTCCCCCGGTGGGCACACTGCTGGCCTCTGCTTCTCCAGCAGTGCTGATGGGCACCTCGGCCAGCCCCGCTGCTGTCGCTGCTAAATTCTGAAAACAAAGGCATCACAAGAGACCATGTCTCTGGGCTCCCATCAACATGCCTGTGGCTGGAGAGAAGAGACTGCCTATCCTCCTCCAGCCACCTGCATTTCTGTAGCTTCTTTCCCTCAAGGACTTTCACATCTATGGTTTCATAAATCCAGGGATGGGAAAGACTGCCCAGGCACCTATGTCTGGTGTTTGATTCCCATTGTCGGTTTGCACCTCCAGTAACACGGAAATCACTGCTCCTGTGTCAGCCTGGTCCAGCTCTAGATACTTCTACTGAGACCCATCGCCTCCCTGTGACCTCCCCACGTACCCATCCAGAAGGCATTAGACAATGTCTTTGCCCATGAAGGTGCTTCAGAAATGTGTAGGCAGCCCCTCTGTCCTCCTCAGCCTTCTCTAGGCTGGGAGACAGAGACATCCCTGCTTCTTCTCTCTCCCTGTGACTCAGTTTCCTTTGGGAATGCACAGGCAGATTCTCTGAAGGTTTCATAGCAATGGGAGAAATGGAAAGAGAGAGCAGCTTTGGGGCTGGTGACAGCAAACTATGTCCTATCTTCATTTCCCAAAGTTTGTTTATTTATTTATTGCAAAAATGTGGTTCTTTTGGTTACAAAACACACCAGGCTAATCAAAGTTAAAAAGATTTCCTTGCTGCAGGATTTCTCAGAATCTATAAAAAGAGGAATGTAGAGTGCAGCATTTCCCAAAGTCATTTGACCACAGAGCCCCTTTTTCATAAAACATATTAAATCCTTGCAGAATTACTGTCCCAAAAAACAGTTAGAGGAAAGTTGAGGTCCCAGGATGTTAAAATGAGACTCTTTCTAACTCAGCGTCAGCTAAAGCCTCAAAGGGCAAGTGCAATTTCACAGGCATCAGGTAATCTCCCCATGCTAAAACAAGGAAATGGCACCCGTTCTACCAGCTCGTGCCCATCTCCTACCTCTAGGCTGTGTAAGAAACCACACAGGACTCATTTTGGGGTTCAGTGCCTGGAGAGCAAGAATTCCTTTGGAAAGAATTTTCAGTGTAGTGCGGCTCTTTTCCTCCCCTCTCCTCACTCCAAACCATTTGGTGAGCTGGGTATGTATTTCCTGGAATTTGGGAGGCTCAGGGTCTGGTGTCTGATTTTCTCCAGGGAGACAAAAGGTGAAAGGAGGGAGCCCTTTAGATTCAGAGTTGGGAGAGAGGGACAAAGGAAGAGAGGGGAAGGGGAGAGGAGAGGAGGGGGAGGTGAGGGAGAAAGAGAAGAGGAGGGAAGTGGGAAGAGGAGGGGAGGGGAGGAAAGGGGAGGGGAGAGGAGGGGAGACAAAAAAGGGGAGAGGAGGGAAGGAGGAGGTGAGAGGCAAAGTGGGGAGGAAGGGAGGGGGATGGAGAAGGGAGGGGTATTTGTCCTGCAGTTGCTTTGCTGGAGATAGACAAGATAAAATCTCTCCAAAGGGAGCTGGCTGAAATGGGCTGTACTCAAAGGGCCATGCAGAAGATCTGGGCAACCTGTATGGGGTGGAAGCCCGGGCAGAAGTTACAAGGCCAACTATGGAAATTTGATCCTAGATCCCCTGCAAGAAGACCTCCCAGGAACCACAAAAGCCCCCATAAGAGAGCGTTCCAACAATCAGGTCTGTCTTCCACACCAAAAGCCCAGATCACAATTTGACCAGCCAAGTACAACTGTGCCCATTTCTCCAGGTGGGTCAGCCCCTGCAGATGTTAGAAATAGCTCTAGAGGATGCGGAGATCATGAGGATAAGGAGGAGAGAGAAGTGAGAAAATAGAGAGGAACCCCCTAACCATGCCACCCTTTCCTGGCAGTTTCCTAGTCTACAGTAGGCCTGAGTATAGAGGGGGGAAACTGTGTTTGTCATTTTGTTGAATTTTTGATATTATGCTGGGCTTGACTTTTAAATATCTGTGAAAATTGACTGTTACCAGATAGTGACTGAGAGAGCTGTGAGAACTGTCTTAAGTTTTCATCCCAGGAGAAGGGAAGGAATGAGCTGGCGTTGTGGGTTTTCAGCAGGGGCCATAGAGAGAAAACTATTTATGCTTTAATTTTGCATCCTAGGGAGCCCAGCATTTCAAAAACTGGCTTCGCAGGTGTAAAAGCCAATTACCAAACAACAGCATGAACGCACCTGCAGTTAATCTGATTCTGTCTTGAAAGGGATTCAAAGGGCTGATAAAGCTATGTGCCTTCACAACTGAGCAGGAGGGCGGGGGTGTGTTGGTGAGGCCTGGACCCTCCTCACAGGCAAGTGTGAGGACAAGCTTGCACTGCATATTCCCCACCAGTCCTGTGCATCCCTGGAGAGCCTCTGTGGCCCTGGGACTCTGACCTCCTCTGTACCATGAGGACAGAAGCAATCTTGATGCTGTTCAACCAAAATCCGTGTGGTTCTCTCTGGTGCTCAATAAAATCATCATCAAGTTTGAAATAAGAAAACAAGCCCACTACTGACTAATCAAATGAAATTTACCATCTACTCACCTTTTCTTCAGCGATGTCAAGGAAGGCCCCAGCCCCTGAGCCGCTGTCAGTAATGGGGTCACCATCCACAGAATGAACCCCCTCCAGTGTGTCATTCAGGATCTCACCAGACCCTACAGGAAGCAGACATTCTGCTATCAATAACTACATTTTGCAGTCTTGGAAAAGAATGAGGTATCTCTTCACCAACTAACTTGGAAAGATGTTCAGATACCATGACACAGGGTCAAGAGGGGGAAAAAAAACAAGTTGCAGAACAACATACATGGCAAAGCATGTATGGTTTCCATTCCAGGCTCTGGCACCACCTGCAGGCAAGTCACTCAACCTCTGCCTCAAATTCCTTATCTAGAAATGGGGAATTACAATAATTCCTACCTCATAGGGTTGTTTTGAGTACTATGTGTCACAAGGACTAAGTAAGTTAATGCAAATAAAGCACTGAGGACAGCCCCTGGCATATAGTAAGCAATTGATAAATGTTCATTGTTGATATGGTTTTATGTGTGTAAAATAGAAAAAAAAAGTATAAGTATAGATGTCTTATCATTATTATATATATAACATATTCATATTATGTAATAATGATTACTATATGACATATATAATATATACATATATATGTATATGTATATGTATGTGCTTATATATTTATATACTTGGCTAAACCACAGTGTTTAGTACTGATATTTTCCAGAAGATAGGAGTGTAAGAAGAGGAAACTATTATTTTTCTGGTTTATACAACTAAGCATTAATTTAATTGTTCCCACATGCATATATTTCTTTTGCAATTTAAAAAGCAGCCCGGAATCCCAGCACTTTGGGAGGCCAAGGTGGGCAGATCACTTGAGGTCAGGAGTTTGAGACCAGCCTGGCCAACATGGTGAAACCCCATCTCTACTAAAAATACAAAAATTAGCCAGGTGTGATAGCACATGCCTGTAACCCCAGCTACTTGGGAGGCCAAGGCAGGAGAATCACTTGAACCCAGGAGGCAGAGGTTGCAGTGGGCAGAGGTTGTAGTAAGCTGAGATTGCGCCACTGCACTCCAGCCTGGGTGACAGATTGAGATTCCATCTCAAAAAAAAAGCAAATGGAGTTTTGAAACAAAGAAAAGTTATTCATTGGCCGGGCATGGTGGCTCATGCCTGTAATCCCAGTATTTTGGGAGGCCAAGGCAGGAGGATCATTTGAGCTCAGGAGTTCAAGACCAGCCTTGGCAACATAGCGAGACCCCATCTCTACTAAAAATTAAAAAAAAAATAGCCAGGCATTGTGGCATGTGGCTGTAGACCCAGCTGCTCAGGAGCCTAAGGAGGGAGCTCATGCCTGGGAGGTCAAGGCTGCAGTGAGCCATGATTGTGCCACTGCGCTCCAGCCTGGGTGACAGAGCAAGACCCAGTCTAAAAAAAGAAGAAGAAGAAGAAGAAGAAGTTGCACTACCATGACTGCACGCCTGTTATGGCTGGGCCCATGCCAAGATTGTCCCATGCACTCCCTCCGGCAACCCTCCTGCTGGCCCACCTGTCCTGCCCACCGGGACCCCTCCCATCACCTTCCTGCAGGTGGGCAGATCCTGGGTAGGGATCCCACTATCACCCCATGACAGGTGTGTCCTGCCAGATCCACACATTAATACCTCAGTATTATTAACCCTGGGAATGAGACTGAGGCTGGGAAGGGCCCTGAAGCCAGGTCAGCCTGTCCCCGGGCCAGGCCCTTCCCACATACGCTGTGCTCACGCAGGTCTCATGGTCACAATAACTCTGGAAGAGATGCCAAATCCTCCAAAGGACTCTGCCCCCCTCCCCACCCACTCCTGTCCCATCCTGTGATGGAAGAGTGGCCAGCTCGGGTCGAGCACTCGCGTCTTCCCTGCTCTGACCACCAGGGGGTGCCGTGCAAGCAGCCGATTGCCTGTCCTCCAAGGCCTGACCCCTGCCAAGAAGGAGGTGGGGTGGCCCCTTCCACGGGCCAAGATGGTGTCAGGGAAGCTCCGAATGCAAATATTAGGGGCTTTGCTTAGCCAGGGCTTTCTCCCACCATCCGGGCTGTCTACACATCAAGAAGAAAAGGACACTTTGGCTAGCTCCGTTGTTTTCAACTGACCTTTTGTCTGCTAGATAAGGAGTGTGGCTGATCCCGGGAACAGGCCAGCTGTGTTGGGATCAGAGCCCAGTCCCCACGTGGACCTCATCTTCTCAGTCTAGGAAAGCCCTCGCCCCAGCCCCTTCGCCTTAACCCCTTGCTGAGAGATCCTAATTCCACCCCTGAGAAAAGCATTCGCAATTCAGAAGCCACTTCCACAACTGCGGCCAGATTCAGCCCTCTCATCCACCCAGCAGTGGGGATTGTTCATGCTCCTAGAGGACGGCTAAGGAATCTGAAGCTTGGAAACTGATCAGCAACTTGCCCCAGGCCGACAGCAAATAGGGGGCTAGGCAGGGCCTCCTTCCAAGCTGTCTGACTCTCCCCAGCGGGCAGTATTTCCACAGCAACACCCTGCCTCCTTGGCTCTGTCATGACGTTATTAAATTATCCTACATTTTTTTCTCTCCAGTTCTCTATACTTTCTCTGACCCACAGACTCCCCAAATTTAGTTGTTAAAATAACACTCATTAACTGATGGCAGAAGCAAAAAGAATAGTGATACGTATTATTGTAGAAGACTTGCATTAATAAAATACAGAAGTACAATAAAAAAAGTAAAAACCATCCATAATCCTACCACTCAGAGATAACTGCTTATAACATTTTGATGAATATTACGTCTAATATGTGATGTATCTAATACACACACATCGCTCTACATAGCTATATGTAAATAGATATAAATAACATATATTCAAAATTAGGCTCATAGACACATAATTTTGGAATTTGCTTTTTTTGGTGGAATATACCACGATCTTGTCCCTGGGTCATTAAATCTTCTGTATCACCAATGTCAGTGCTGTATGTATGAATGAAACAATTTGGCCGACCAATCCCTACTGTGGGCAGTTTGGGTTATTTTTGTTCCTAAGAACAGCGCTGCCAGGAATGATCTTGTACTTACATCTTCAGTCTGAAGTGACGGCCCCTCTGAGAAATGACAGAAACCACAAGCGATCTCAGGACTTGGACATATGCCAAGCTAGTGCCTGGGGGATAGTGTTTGATGCCGGGCCTTTACCCGTGCTCCTCTGCACGGGTAGGGGGACAAGAGGCAGGGGCCAGAGCCCTGGATGGGCAGCCAGGGGACCAGCTCTTCTCCTAGGGACTGCTGCTGCCTTGCTGGGTAACTGGCCCCTCTCTGGCCATCAGTTTCTTACTTGTGCCACACAGGAGTTTAGCTGATCCTCTGAGAGTTGGGGAGTTTGTGGCAAAAGTCAGAAAGGGTGGGGACTCTGGACTTAGCTCTTCCAAGTGTTGGTTTTTCCACCTATAAAGTAGTGGCTAGTGCTACTGAGTAGGCGGTATGCTGTCGGTGTTGGAGACAAAATATCCAAACACTTGGCACACCGTAGGTATTCAACAAACAGCAAGGATTATTACAAACTTTTCTGTTAAACCCCAGAAGGGATAGAGTCTGGGAGTTAGATGCTCCAGATCTGGGGGTTAGAAGCTCTGCTATCTGAGATCAAATGCCAGCTCTGCCATTCACAAGCTGTTTGCTCCTGGCTGGGTTACTTAACTTCTCTGTGGCTCAATTTCCTCATCTTGTCTGTAAAATGAGGGTGGTTCTCACCCTTTCTTAAAGGGTTGAGGGGAAGGTTAAATGAGATTCTGTATGTTACATACATGGCCCCGGCTGGACACATAGTAATCACCCAATAAAAGGCCACTATGTAGGCATGTGCATCCGGACTTGCCTTGTTCGGGGCTGCTGTGCTGGATGATGCTCATGTTGGTGGTTTCCGGGGTCCCCTCGGGTACAGGTTCACCAGAAAGTTCCATGTCCTCAAAGGGGGAAGATGGAGTTGGAGGTGTGTTTATGGGTTCAACTTTTGCTTCTTTGGGCTGAAGGGAGGAAAAATGAGATGCAAAATGATTTACTTGGCAGTAAAGCAGAAGAAATGACAGTGAATATCACTGGAGAAAATAATATATCCACGAGATGCTGAATAAACCAAGGGGAAAGCTTGGCCCCACTTGGTGTCTACCTGGGCAATGGCTGCACCTCCCAGGGCCTGAAAGAGGTGCCTACTAGAGGTCATTAGATTCTGTTCAGTTGACAGTGAGACTATTCATCTCAGCCAAAGCTCTCTGAGCACAGGGACCACGTTTCTGTGATTCCCAAATCCCAGGTCAGCCAGAGGAGGTGCCAGTAAAGATCTGTTAGATGAGGGAATGATTGAATGAATTAGTGAACAAATGAATGAACCAGGCTGCACTCAATAAACTGCATATAAATTCAATGCCAGATATGAAAACACCTATGAAAATGAAAGATGGGTATGGTTCCTTCCGAGGAAGCTTTAGCATCTATATAGCTTTCCCAAAGCCAGTCAGTGTCTTAACCAACGCTACCAACCAGAGAAAAACAAACAAACAAAAACCCAACAGAAACACAGAGTGCTTCAGTGATCTAGGCAGAAATCCCGGCATGGGCTCCAAAAGTCACAACATCACCCCTGGACCCAAGCAGCAGCTTGCGGGACTCAGCGCTTGTCAGCATTCAGATAGCCTCATCACTTTCTAAGCTCAAGGGGCTGGGGGTGCATGGAAGAATCTTGCGGATCAGTGTTGAACTCGTGGTATGAACAAGAAACCAATCTTTGTTTTGTAAGGTACTAAGATTTTTAAGGTTAATTTGTTACTGCAGCATCACTTACCTTTCCTGACTAAATAACAGAAGGTTATTTCCTTAATTCAGAATCTAGTAAATCAATAAATTTCTGGTCCATGGAACAAGGAGGATTCTTGGAAGCCTCATCATTTAGAATTTAATAGTTCAGTTCTTACATTCAGACCTGGACCAAATCCCAGCTCTCCACTTATAAGCTCAGTTATGTTGGGCAAGTCATGGAGCTTCACTGAACCTCAGCTTCCTCCTCTGTAAAAATGAGGACAATAAAGAACTACTTGAAGGCAGGAAATAGAAAATGCATGGAAGGGCTAAGCACACCTTTATGTTTAGTACATAAATATTCCATATTCGTTACTGAAAACACTGTAAGTGCAGATGAGCAAAAAGAGAAATCACCTTGAGTCCTAACACCCAGAAACAATCACCATGGATTCTATTGTACTGTAAAATCTTCAGGGTGGAGGTGGGAGGAAAGGCTTTAAGGAGTTGGGCCTTGGAGAATGAGCAGGGTTTCAGAACATAGGGGTGGAGGGTTGATGAAAGTCAGGGCCTGGCAACTTGAGATTGGCAAGAGCCTAGGGCTTGAGGAGGGAAGCAGTGGAACAGAGCCCAGGGAGGCAGGCAGAGGGAGGGGCTGGTTCTATGGGGAGAAGAATGGGCTTGAACCCAAGGGCCACAGGCAGCCACTGGGGAGCATCGGGCGAGGGAGTGCTGGGGACAGCTGTGTGTTTGAGAGAGTCCTCGCTGGTGGCAGTGTGATCATGGACTAGGGGAGCTGAGGCTTATGCCAGGTGACTGGGGGGTGGCACTAAAGAAGTCCACAAGGCAGGAACCAGGGCAGCAGTGGGAGCAGAGAGCAGGCACCTCCCCAGGGGAGGTTGTAAACAAGACCAGGTGGGATGTCTCCATTTCACCCAGATGGATGTTCATCTAGCAGGGTAGATAAAGACCCCTGCCCAGGAGGTTCCTCTCCTCTCCCTGTGAGGGATCAAGGCAGAAGCCACTCCATCACTGGTTCAGGAACCAATGCTCAAGCCCCTGAATGCTCATCTCTAGGCTGGAGTGAGGCTGCTGGTGGCTGGTAGCAAAGGTGCTCTATAAGGCATTTGGACTTTGGGATGAGGCGGGCAGGGCAGGTGAGGGTACAGGAAACATAGGAAGACAACGAGATGGGGGCTGCGCTCTGTAACTCAGGGTGGCTGAAGTTGGGATCCATCCCGTCAGCCAAAAACTTCTTTTGTCAAACTCCCAACAAGGCATCCCAACTCCCCTGCAAGGACAGAGCATGGTTCTAGTGAGTTGACCCTCAGGAGTGAGGGTAAGGGGACCTGCCTCAAATAGGTGGCTTTGGTTTTCAGAGGTCAGTGTGAATGGGGATCCAGTGTGGCCTGTGACAAAATAGGAATCTCAAGTCTGAAGACTTGCTATTAAAAGTGTTGCAATTTGCTGAGCCCAGGCTCACGTCCACACAATCAGATTTACTCATTCTGCACATATTTCCAGAGGCCCTACTGTGTGCTAGGTCCTTGGCTGAGCCCTGGGGACACAGAAATGAATAACTAAGACAGCGTGTCTGTCCTCAAGCTGTCAGGCGATGGAGGATCCCCAGACCTAGACCAGAAGCAACAAACCACGATTCGGTGTGATGCATGGGATGGCGGGAGTGAGAGACAAGTGCGAGAAGGGGGCTTAGCTAAATAATGGCCTCCAAGGAGAGGATGTGGACTGGATCCTGAAGGCTAAGTAGGAACTTGCCGGGCAGAAATGGGAGCTGGGAGGGGCCCTCCAGGCAAACAGAACCGCAGGAACTAAGGCGCCATGGAGGGGAGAAAGTGCTCGGTCTGTCCAGAGAACTGTGAGCATCTGGGTATGGTTGGGAAAGAGGCCCTGGCTAAGGACCAGGATCACCTGCGGAGCTTTTTGTCAATACAGATTCTAGGATCTTTCACTCCAGATCTACCGAAGCTGAACATCCAGGTCTACAGCCCAGGCAAGAATCTGCTTTTAAAGACCAATCCCCCCCAACACAGTGCCTCCCCAACCCCCCATGCCACCCCACCCCCAACACACACTTACACACACATGACCCTGATGCACAGCCAGGGCTGAAACCACAGGGATGTTAATTCGAACAGCATAGAACTTTCTGAAAATGCAAAGAGTTGGATAGCAAGGACCCCGATCCTAAATGGGGAAGAGGGCAAGGAGGGGCAGACTTTGTAGTCCCTGACCACTCAGAAAGTCTGCAATTCAGTTCACTGGCGACCGCTCATGTCTCAAAGGGTGGCAGGCTGGAAAGGCTGAGGATGGGGAAGTGAGATTCATTCCAAGAAAGAAGTCAGACAGACAAGGGGCGGGAGGGGACTGTCTGAGATGAAGAGGGAAATTCCCCGTCCTAGAGGGTGGCTGCCGGAAAATGCCATAAAGCCCTTCCAGGAGATGTTAAAAGGGGGAAGTCCCCAGCTCAGGGGTGGCATGACTGAGTGCACTCTGGACCCTAAGCTGGAGACCTGGCTCTGCCACCTCCAGGCTGGGGGCCTCCAGCAACCATCTCCACGGCCTCAGTGCCCTCCTATGTAGAAGAGACCCCAAACACCTCCCTGCAAATGAGACTAAAGGAAATAGAAGCATGTGGAAGAGCGTGAACTGTGGCGCAGACAGACGGGTGCACAGGGAAGGCATTCTGATGATCAGGAACAGACAGGTTAAGGTCAGGACCACCAGGCCTCGAGGCACAGCCCAGGGCAATCCCTTAATAACTGAAGGCAGCCACAGGGGTTTGGCATGCCTGTCAGCCCAAGCCACTGGCCAACCAGGAGGCCCCAAGAGGAACGAGGCATCTGTATTATGCCCGGTGCTGAGTCCAGCACTGAGCTGCTCTCTGACACATCACATCACCTCCCTTAATCCTCACAAGCCCATTGGTCAACAGTAGCAACAACAGGCACTGTCCAAGCATTTTGCACAGGGCAATTCGTCTAATTTTCACACTAACCCTATGAGGCAGGTCCGCTCTATTGTAATCAAGGAGGAAACTGAGCCTTGGAGAGCTTAAGTCACTTGCTCAAGGTCAAGAGCTAGTAAGTGGCAGAGCTGGGATTTACGCTTGGTGGAACTCTGATTTGCACCAGTTCCCATAAAACCACTAAGAAAAGTGGGGCTGGGGAAGCATGGAAAGAAAGTGTTTGAGGTTCCCCAGAGGCCACCAAGTCCATCAAATCACCAACAACTTTTTCTTTTTCACTTTTCCAGATAGTCTGGGGATTGATTTCATAGGCCCCCTTGGCTGACACGTGCCCCACATCTGCCCCGGGGGCCTGCAGTGCCATGGTCCTGGGGAGGGTCCAAGCCTGGGGAGTGAGTGGGGCCTGGCTTGAGTCCTGACTTCACTACCCTGTGACCCTGGAAGAGGCACCCCACCTCCTGGGCATTCATTTCTGAATCTGCACAATGGGGCTGATGCCACCTACCTTGCAGGGTGGCAAGAAACAAAAGTGAAATCATGTATACAATAGCGAGAGGTGACAACGTGCTGGTGGCCCTCGCTCGCCCTCAGCGCCTCCTCGCCTCAGCGTCCACTCTGGCCACGCTTGAGGAGCCCTTCAGCCCACCACTGCACTGTTGGAGCCCCTCTCTGGGTTGGCAGAGGCTGAAGCTGGCTCCCTTTGCTTGTGGGGAGGTGTGGAGAGAGAGGTGTGGGCAGGAACCAGGGCTGCGCACAGTGCTCGCGGGCCAGTGAGAGTTCCAGGTGGGCGTGGGCGTGGGCTTGGCGGGCCCCCGCACTCGAAGCTGCCAGTGGGCGCTGCCAACCCTGGGCAGTGAGGGGCTTAGCACCCAGGCCAGCAGCTGCCGAGGCGGTGCCAGGTCCCCCAGCACTGCCCACCGGCCCACACCGCTCTCGAATTCTCACTGGGGCTCAGCCGCCTCCCGACAGGGCAAGACTCGGGACCTGCAGCCTGCCACGCCCGAGCCCCCCTGTAGTGGGCTCCCACGCGCTCAAGCCTCCCTGACCGGCACCGCCCCCTGCTCTGCGGGGGCTGTTCCCATGGGACCACCCAAGGGCTAAGGAGGCAGTGTGGGACTGGCGGGCAGCTCCGCCTGCGGCCCTGGTGTGGGATCCACTAGGCAAATCCAGCTGGGCTCCCGAGTTGGGTGGGGACTTGGAGAACCTTTATGTCTAGCTAAAGGATTGTAAACATACCAATCAGCATCCTGTGTCTAGCTCAAGGTTTGTAAATGCACCAATCAGCACTCTGTGTCTAGCTCAAGGTTTGTAAACGCACCAATCAACACTCTGTGTCTAGCTCAAGGTTTGTAAACACACCAATTAGCGCTCTGTGTCTAGCTAATCTAGTGGGGACTTGGAGAACTTTTATGTCTAGCTAGAGGATTGTAAATGCACCAATCAGCACTCTGTATCTAGCTCAAGGTTTGTAAATGCACCAATCAGTGCTCTGTGTCTCGCTAATCTAGTGGGGACTTGGAGAACTTTTATGTCTAGCTAAAGGATTATAAATACACCAATCAGCACTCTGTGTCTAGCTCAAGGTTTGTAAACACGCCGATCAACACTCTGTATCTAGCTCAAGGTTTGTAAACACACCAATTAGTGCTCTGTGTCTAGCTAATCTAGTGGGGACTTGGAGAACTTTTATGTCTAGCTAGAGGATTGTAAATGCACCAATCAGCACTCCGTATCTAGCTCAAGGTTTGTAAATGCACCAATCAGTGCTCTGTGTCTAGCTAATCTAGTGGGGACTTGGAGAACTTTTATGTCTAGCTAGAGGATTGTAAATGCACCAATCAGCACTCTGTGTCTAGCTCAGGGATTGTAAACACACTAATGAGCACCCTGTCAAAATGGACCAATCAGCTCTCTGTAAAACGGACCAATCAGCTCTCTGTAAAGTGGACCAATTAGCTCTCTGTAAAATGGTCCAATCAGCAGGATGTGGGTGGGGTCAGATAAGGGAATAAAAGCAGGCTGCCTGAGCCAGCAGCGGCAACCCACTGGGGTCTTCTTAGCACTGTGGAAGGTTTGTTCTTTAGCTATTTGCAATAAATATTGTTGGTAGTCACTCTTTGGGTCGGCATTGCTTTTATGAGCTGTAACAGTCATGGCGAGGGTCTGCAGCTTCACTCCTGAGGCCAGCAAGACCACGAACCCACCGGGAGGAACAAACAACTTCAGACGCGCCCCCTTAAGAGCTGTAACACTCACCGCAAAGGTCTGCAGGTTCACTCTTGAAGCCAGCGAGACCAGGAACCCACCAGAAGGAAGAAACTCTGAACATGTCCGAACATCAGAAGGAACAAACTCTGGACACACTACCTTTAAGAACTGTAACACTCACCGCGAGGGTCCGCGGCTTCATTCTTGAAGTTGGTAAAACCAAGAACCCCCCAATTCCAGACACAATAGCACCAGGTACACAGTGGTATCAAGAAATGCCAGTTCTCTTCCTTCCCCTCCCACTTTTCTATCTCTTTCCAAAGCTGCCCAGCTCCGGTACCCCCTCCCAAGCTTCTCTGCCCTACTCCTGTCCCCTGTGATCATCTCAGGTTCAAACTCCACTCTCCTTTCCTGTCCCTCTCTCCGGACCACCTTGGGCTGTTGGCACCTCTGCCTGAGTTGGCCTCGCTGTGAATTGTGAACTGGTGCACAGGGCAGCATCAATCTGTGAAGGCCACTCTGTGCCCTGCTGCCCCACGTTGGGACATGCTGGTGGTATGGCCAAGCGCTGGTGGGCACACAGGATAGCCACACCACCCAAAGCAGTTGCCCTCCCCGATCACCAGGTAGGCAGGCAACTTGGACCCTTGACTTCATCCCAACTGGCCAAGAGTTGGCCGCCGTCCTGGGATGGACTTTTGCAATACCACTCAGGCCATGACCCCATGGATGGGCATCAGGAGACTCATGCTGTTACCCCAGTCCTTCCCATACACCCTTCAGTCAGTGTTTTCCCCTGTCTGGGCCTTGGTTTGCTCAGTTTGTACACAAAGGGCAGTTTTCTGTACACCTCTGTACAGAAAGAGATGTACAGGACTTTTAGGTCGTTCCAGTGCTAACAGAGTCTAGTTCTATTCTGCTGCATCCACAGCTCTGCTGCATCCACAGCCCTGCTGCCCGAGGTGTGTAATCTCCAGCCACTGCCTTATTTCCATCTCCCTGATTTCTTCTATTAAGAGATAAGTTTACAAAGTAGCCCGACCAGGCAAGGAGATGGCTGAAGCTCTGCTGTATTTAGTGACTCTGCTGCTGCTGCTGTTTTCATTATAAACGGGCTCCTGGGTGTCCCCACAGTCTGACTCAGTGCTTTCAAAACCACTTCCATGTCTCAGCCACAAGGTGCATTCCCAAGAGGGAGGAGGTCCAGGCCCCTGGAAGTTAGGATTGCCTTTCCCATGCATCAGAAGTGAGCTCCCTGGAGGACTCTGTGACTCACAAGACTGGGGTCCTGACTCTGCTTTCACAGCTGGAGCACTGAGCAAATGTAACAAGAGCCATCGTTCAGGGCCGTTTCCCTCATGCCAGATGCTGGGCTGAGGCTTGTCCCTGCACTTCATCATCTAACCCTGGAAACAACCCTAAGAGGTAGGGCTATTAGAATCACCATTCTTGGAAGAGGAATTGAGGTTCAGAATGGTTGAGTAAGTTACCTAAGGCCACAGGCTTTTTACCCAAGGCTCCAAAGCAATAGAGCACAGTGTTAGCCCTTGACAGCCCTTTGATGGCCACACACACAGGGTGGCACTGAGGGAGCTGGTGTTCTGGTTCACCAGGGGATTTTGCAAAGTGCCCATTGGCCGTTACTTTCCTGACCTCCCCAGATGAGTCAACGATTAAGCTCACAGGTCTGAAAACAAAGAGGTCAGACCCAGGACTCTGGGCCCCCTCTAGTAAGTCTCAGCCTGCTAAAAGCTGAGCAAGATCACATGGCACAGCATCCCAGTACTCACCGAGGCTTGAGTGTAGGTGACGGCTTCTAAGATCTCAGCTACTCCGTCTGCCTCCTGCAGCCCACTGGTCTCTCCAGATGCCTGTGTGGAGACAAACTGTGCCACACACCGGGCAGAGCGGGCAGGGCCCATAAGAGTTGGACGACGGGGAAAGTCACAGAAACTGACAAACCGACTCTCCTACAGAGAAACCGTGTGTGTGTGTGTGTGTGTGTGTGTGTGTCAGAGACGGAGTGGGGTTAAGGAGACAGCGTGTGTGCAGTGTGCATGGTTGGTTATTTGTTTTATTTTTTTATTTTTATTTTTTTATTTTTTTGAGACAGGGTCTGTCTTACTCTGTCACCCAGGCTGGAGTGCAGTGGTGCGATCTGGGCTCACTGCAAACTCTGCCTCCTGGGTTCAAACGATTCTCCTGCCTCAGCCTCACGAGTAGCTGGGATTACAGGCACACGCCACCATGCCGGGCTAATTTTTGTATTTTTTGTAGAGACGGGGTTTCACCATGTTGGCCAGGCTGGTCTCCAACTCCTGACCGCAAGTGATCCACCCACCTCGGCCTCCCAAAGTGCTGGGATTACAGGCGTGAGCTACTGCGCCCAGCCTGGTTGTTCATTTTATTTCTTTCCACATTCTATTGCTATAACAGAATACACAATGATTTCTCACTCTCTCTAACATATCGACTTTCATTCTATCCAGGTCCCCACCACTCTCCCAACCTTTGTGAGGCTGTCATTGGAATCTTGCGCTGGGAACCATTACAGCCGAAGCATGACTTCCTGGCATTACCTAATCTTTCTAATTAGCCTCCTAAAGGCAGACAAGGAGCCCGAGTGCTGTGATTTTGTAACCAATCGCTTGTTCTTGGACCCTTGGGTTGTTTCTACTTTTTCAGTATTAATGGCAATGCAGAGACTAACGCGTGACTACACTGATCAACATCACATGACTGTCAGGCTGGGACCACTGGCTCATGGAACACAGGCATTCTCATGGGCCCAAATTCCACTTCTCAGGGGCTTTCCAACAGAATCGACAGCATTTTGTTTTTTACAAAGTTAACAAAATCAATTTATGTTCTGTTGTGGCGTTGACGCCACCCAAAGGGCAACAGGAATTGCAGGAATGTGCTACCTTCTGCTCACCTCTGACTGCATCCTGGACCCCTTCTCCCTGGGAGGCCTCACCCTTGTCATTGGTCAGGCATCACCTGCTCCCTAACTGGCTTCGGGTTCCTCCTCTTTCCTCTTCCTGCTCCCACCTGACACGTTGAGTTTGGGTTTGAGGATCTCCCCGTGTTCCCATCACACTCAGCTCTGCCACTGTATGTGCGTATGGAAGTGCATATGAGCAGCTTATTAAACAGTTCCCAGTTATCCCTTTATCTCCAGCACCTACCCAGGGCTGGCACCCAGCAGGTGCTCAGTCAATCCTTAGAGGAAGGGAAGGAGGGAGGGAAGAAGGAGTCATCTTTTTTTTCCTGCCCGCCACTCCATCCCCAGCTTAGGAACGAATTCATTTGCCAAGCATAAAAGCTAAGTTGAGGATCGTTTTTTATAGAAATTTACTCCCAGAATATCTCAGTTTAAACTTTGATTTTAGAATCTTGACACCATTTCTTGGCAAGAAGGTGGGAAAGCAGGCCATTGACGGCCACAGCCACGGAAGATCCTGACACCTTATAAGAAACACAGCTCCCCACACCAGAGATGGCTGACGCTCTTTAAAAAGTGAAATCACGCCAAAAGCCCAAAATAGGACTTGAGGCAGCACTTGCCAAAATGAGAGGTTTCAGAAACTCCACGCCACTGTCTGGGCATCCAGCCCTCCCCAGGCTGCGGCTGCTGGGGTTGCAGGGCCCACTGTGGGATAGTAGGGGAGCTCACCGAGGACTCTTCGGGGTCACACAGCTCCTCGGGAGTCCTGGGGTCAGGGTGCACGGTGAGCTGCTGGAGGGAGCCCTGGGGAAAAGAGAGGGATCAGAAGCCACGGTTTGCACATACACAGCATGACTGCCAGTGGAAGACATGATTGTTTTTGTAATGGAGAAGAACAGGTAAAAGCGTGGGAGTGAGGATGTACAGCCTGCGGTCTCAACCACAAAGCCAGGCCACCTCTTGGCCCACTCTCAGTTATGGGGGGACTCTCCTTGGGCCAGTATCATACTGACCGCTGGGCCAGAGAGGTCCCTGGGGAGCATTGTGTTCAAGTGTGGACACCACAGCAGCCTCCTATCTCCAGGTCCCCAGCTTGTCAGTGGCAGGCCCTGAAACGCACATCTCCCTCTCCCAGAAAGTTCTTTCTCCTGCAACTCAATGCTTCTGGGTTTGAAGGCCTCATCCCAAGAAGGCTACTGCAGCCTCCCTGCCTCCACTCTCCTCCCCTCTCCCCACACCTAACAGCTTCCTCTCCACGAGGCTCCTAAAGTGAGCATTTAAAAATTGCCCTTTGGATTTTAACTTCTTAACATGCTCCAATGTCTTTCACTCTACTCCAGATAAACCCAAACTCCACCCCGTGGTGCTGTCCTGTTCACCAACGAGACACCAGTAAATACATGTACTGACTAAATGAGTAACTACAATAACTTAGCGATCTTTAGAATGCCTTATTCATAAAAGCCCATTTTGACAGTAAAGTCAGTTTAAATTTTTTTTTAAGTGCACATTGCCTAGAAGGCGGGAAAAGCTACCTCTCACTCTGGTATTCTAGTGTATCCCACCTTTTCAGAAATTACTTACGTGCAATTGCCACCCGTATCCAAAGATCAAACCATTTAGGGCTATAACAAACCTGGCTCTTTTATATAAAATCTTAAAACGTACAAAGTGCTTTCACACAGATTATTTTATTTGACCTACAAGACTGTGGGGTAGGTTTTCTTATCTCCACTTACAGATAAGGAAACACAGGATCAGAGAATCTGGATAACCGTCTCAAATCCACAAGGTAAGTTGAAAACTGAGGATGGAAATCTAGGTTTTGGGGTTCCAGGCCTAGTGTTATTTCCCATCGTAACATGCATGCTTCTTTGAGGATGTAAGAATAAAATAATAACAATAATAGTTGCTCCATTTATTGCATGGCGAGTCTGTTCATCTACCTCCCTGATCTACCTGGAGTGGGACTTTAACTCACAGTAAATCTCTCGAGCCCTGTAGCTCCTGCATTGCCCACGAAGATTCCAGCGCTGGACTCAAAAGCCAAAGCCTGGGAGGACCGCTGGAAGGGGATGCGGCTGTGCTCCTCACAGTTCACGAGGAGGGTCACTTCCTCACCCTGGACAATGACGGCGAAGCGGTTCCACCTGTGGGTCATCACAGGCACCGAGAAGGCAGCAGCCTCTTGGGACACATGGGAGCCTGGCTCCGTGTAGTAGAGGATGATCCGCTGGTGGCCGTCCTCCACACCTGAGAGCCGCAGGCCCAGGTAGATGACCTTCTGGAATGCGTCAGTGATGGCAAAGAGCACGCCGCCGTGGGTGCTGCTGGGCTTCACCATGACGCCGATGGCGAAGTCCCTGAAGAAGGTGGATGGGATGAGAGTCCTGGCTGGGCGGCCGACATTGGCACCAGGCCCAAAACTATAGGCCGGGAAGCCACCATAGCCTGTGACAAAGGATACGGACGAGGGCAGCGGGACACCGATGAGCTGCGTGAGGTCGAGGTGACCCTGGGAAGCAGATTCTGCAGGGAGGGAGAGAGAGGCCACGCTTTACAGGTATATTCCACTTTGCTTGAAAATGAGGAAGAAACGCAGTCACAAATGAAACGGGATCACTCAGGAACCTTACCGAAACTATAGTTCCTAAATGGTTGTTTTTCAAACGTTTCGACAACGACCCACAAAAAGAAATGCATTTGCACTGCAACCCAATATACACACGTGTAGACAGATATCTGTAACACTGAAACAGAAGTTTCATAGAACATGATTGACTTTTAATACTCATCAGGCACTCAAATATTTTTCATTTAATTATTCTTTTTCTGATTCATTTTATTAAAAACATGCTGGTAATTAATTACTAAATTGATTTTATAATCCACTAATAGTTCATGATCTGCAGTTTGGAAAACACTTATGAGTAATCTCTAGAATATATAATGTTCCCCCATCAACTTGGAGATTTTTTTTCCCCACTATAAAATTGAATAGGGGCCAGGCATGGTGGCTAATGCCTGTAATCCCAGCATTTTGGGAGGCCCAGGCAGGTGGATCACTTGAGGTCAGGAGTTTGAGGATAGCATGGCTAACATGGTGAAATCTCATCTCTACTAAAAATACAAAAATTAGCCAGGGGTGCTGGCACATGCCTGTAATCTCAGCTACTTGGGAGACTGAGGCAGGAGACTCGCTTGAACCCCGGAGGTGGTGGTTGTAGTGAGCCGAGATCGCACCACTGCACTCCAGCCTCAGTGACAGAGGGAGAGTCCATCTCAAAAAAAAAAAAAAAAAAAAAAAACTGGATAGGTTTGTTTTGTTTTGAATGAGGTCTATTGTTTAAGTGCCTCTGAGTGTGAGGGGAAAATCAGGGACACAGTGAAGTGTTCCCAGGCCTCAGGGCAATTGAAATTTGTGTCATTGTCATCGCCTTTGACATCACTGCCATCATCATCCACATTCCCCAAGCTCTGTCTGTACCAGGCCCTGCTCTAAGCTCTCTACATACATTAGCTCATGTAATCCTCAAAACAAGCCTATGAGGTTAGGTACTCTTATCCCCATCTTACTTCTGAGAAAACTGAGGCTTAGAGAAATTAACAAATTTGCTCAAGGTAAGTTGCATGCAGGTTTCAAACCCAGAGCATCTGACCCCAGAGGTTATGCCACCACACCTTGCAGGGAGAAATGGTGGAGCTCTATTATGGTGTCCTGAAAAGGACCCCAGGCTTGAGAATGTTGGCCCATCCAACTATTTTCCCCAGGAGAAGGCTGCAGACTGGCTTGCAGCAACATGCACCCACTTCTGAGTTGATATCCAAGGTACTAGCTGTGACACAGGAAGGCAGGTCCCAGGGAGAGGGGGACAAGACCACTGTAGCCAGGACAATGGACAAGTAACACCCTTTGGCCTTGGAAGTGAAGCCGGATCCTGAGGATTCAACCAGATGAGGAGGCCTGGAATGAGTGAGGATCAGAATCGAGCAGTGTCCTCCTCTGGAGGCCAGAGGGCAGGGCAGATTCATTGGTGGCTGTTTGGGGTATGGTCAAAAGCCAGAGGCCATTGAGAACCTGAGTGGTTTCTGGGGACTTGGCAGGTTGGTCTCCAGAGAAAACCCCAAACACTCGAGGGGCCCTCTAAGGAAAGCCCTACCTAAGGAATTGGCCTGATTCCCAGTTTACCCAACTTGCAACCGTCTTATTGGACACAACTACGTAGCTGTGTGACCTCCAGTGAGTCACTGAACCACTCCAAGTCTGAGTGTCTTCCTCTATCATACAGGCACTAAAATGGGCTCCAAAAGAATGACTAAATGAGACCGTCCATGGAAACCCCTGGTTAATAATGGTAGCAATGCAACAAACATTCACTATTCTTTATTTTTATTATATCCACTGAACAATCTCAAGAGGTCAATGGGCAGGGATAATCACTCCTGCAGCACTGACCAGGAAAGCGAGGCTGACATGGGAGCCTGCCTCTGTGCCCTTGAGCTCCCTTATAAAGAATAATAACAATGTGGTTTTCATGCATAGTTTTACTTAGTCCTCACAGCAGCCCTGGGAATTAACTGCTCTTATCCCTTGGGAAGATGAGATGACTGGCCCGAGGTTACTCAGCTAGTAAGTGGCAGGACATTTTCGAGCCACTGCTGGTGTGATTTCTGGCTGATTCACTGCTGCAGCCTCACTGAGATGGGGGAGTCTGTACCAGGGTTGCGGGTGGGGCTCCACCTAGTCTGCCTACTATATCAGTGACCCTTCAGCAGCAAGAAGGATGGAGTCAAGACTCCAGGCGGTCCAGGAACTCAAACTTCCCATGAATGGGTATGTATACTCAGTGGCTGGGAGAGGGAGATGCCCTGACTGCCGTGCCCCCATCTCGACTCCGCAACACTCACGGAGAAGGCTGCTCACCGCCAGTACTAACCTCAATTATTATGAGATACCTAGGTTACACAAAAAAAATACAGTATAAAGAACAATATGAGACACTTGGTTGTTAAATGGTTAAAATACCAAATTTTATGCTATGTATGCTTAACCACAATTTTAAAAAATGCGAGTAATTAGCCTATAGGGTTGTTGTGAGGATTAAAGGACATAATACAAAGTTCTGGCACATGGCAAATGCCTAAAAAGTGGTGGATATCATGGCTGGACACACTGTGGCTCACAACTGTAATCCCAAAACTTTGGGAGGCCAAGGAGTGCAGATCACTTGAGCCCAGGAGTTCAAGGCCAGCCTGGGCAACATAATGAGACTTCATCTCCACAAAACAACAAAAAAGCCAGGTGGTGTGCACCTGTAGTCTCCGCTACCCAGGAGGTTGAGGTGGGAGGATTGCTTGAGCCCAGGTGGTCAAGGCTGCAGTGAGCCATGATCATGCCACTGCACTCCAGCCTGGGTGACAGAGCGAGACCCTGTCTAAAAAGAAAAGAAAAAAGGTAGCCATCATCATTATCATCATCATCATCATCATCATCATCATCATCATCATCACCATCATCACTGTCATCTAGACTTACTGGTTTAGAAAAGAACCGCAGAGGTCACCTGACACAACTCTATCTGTTGATAAAGTTGTATCAGGTTGTAACAGTGACCTCTAAGGTTCTATCGTACCAGACCCTGCCCTGTCTGATATGATAACCAGTAGCCACATATGGCTATTGAGCACTTGAAAAATGGGTCTTCCCAACTGAGATGTGTCATAAATGTAAACTACAAACTAAATTTCAAAGACTTAGTTTGGAAAAATATCTCAATACTGTTTACATTGATTATATGTTGAAATCATTTTGAAAAACAATGGATAAATAAAATACATTATACATTAATGGGTGTGGTCATGTGTGCCTGTAGTCCCAGCTATTCGGGAGGCTGAGGTGATAGAATCATTCGAACCCAACAGCTTGAGGCTGCAATGAACTACGATCATGCCACTGCACTTCAGCCTGGGTGACAAAGAAAGACCCTGTCTCTCTCTATATATATCATTAAAAAAAATTTTAAAATAGAGCTAGGTATGGCGGCTCATGCTTGTAATTCCAGTGTTTTAGGAGGCCAAGGTAGGAAAATTGCTTGAGGACAGGAGTTTGAGACCAGCTTGGGCAACATAGAGAGACATCATCTCTACAAAAAATTTAAAAATTAGCAGAATGTGGTAGTGCGTGCCTGTAATCTTCTACTCTGGAAGTTGGGCCAGGAGGATCACTTGCACCTAGGAGTTTGAGGCTGCAGTGAGCTATGATCACCCCAATGCACTCCAGCCTGGGTGGCAGAGTGAGACCTGTCTCTAAAAAAATAATTATAATATTATGAGGAAAAAGTATGTGCTCACCACTCCACTTAAGAAAGACAGTATCAATTCAGCTGAAGCTCCCATGAACTGTCTTCGGTCCTTTTCCTCTGCCCATTCCCTGGCAGGAGCCATTCTTGTGAATTTAGTGTTTATCACGCCCACGCATTTGTGTGTCCACTCGATATGTGTTTCCAACAGAATGTAGAACCATGGTGTGCATTCTACACCTCATATAAATGGTGGCATGATGCACACATTCTTCTGAAACTTGCTTTTATTTTTCACTCAGCATTGTATTTTTTAGATTTATCCCTGTTGATACATGTGGCTCTGATCTTATATTTTCTTTTCTTTTTTTTGAGACAGAGTCTCGCTCTTGTTGACCAGGCTGGAGTGCAGTGGTGCAATCTCGGCTCACTGCACCCTCTGACTCCTGGGTTCAAGCGATTCTCCTGCCTCAGCCTCCTGACTAGCTGGGATTCAGGTGCCCACCACCATGCCCGGCTAATTTTTGTACTTTTAGTAGAGATGGGGTTCGCCATGTTGGCCGGGCTAGTCTCGAACTCCTGACCTCAGGTGATCCGCCCGCCTTGACCTCCCAAATTGCTGGGATTATAGGCGTGAGTGAGCCACCGCGACTGGCCTGGCCTGGACTTATATTTTCACAACAGTACTCTATGGTATAAATAAGCTACAAGGGGTTGATTCACATTTCTGTTGGTGGAAAGTGAGGTTTCCATCAATATTACAAATGATACTGCCATGGACTCCCTTATACACATCTCCTCCTGCTTACCTGTGCAGGTAATTCCACAGCTGGAAGTGGAATTATTGGGTAATATGGGTATGTGCACCTACAACTTCCCTGAATGTTGCAAAATTGTTCTCTGAAGCAACCGTGTCATGTCGCACACTCACCAGCAGCATATTCTTGCCAACATTTAGGGGAGGCAGAGAGATGCAATTTGGGAGAGGTCCACGGGGCTTTTCAACTGTAGTGATAGTGTTAATTGTTTAGGTGGTATTCAAAAGAAATATTCATTGTATTTTTCTTTATAGCAAATTTCACGGAAAATATTTCATACAATTTTTATGAAAATGATTAACCCCTCCTCGACAAAAGAGCACATCTGATCCTGTTGCTGCCCTGTTTAGAAGCCTTCTATGAAATAGGATTATTCATGGCCCTCAGGGCCAGGGCTGACTAGGCTGCTGCCACCTGGCTCAAGAGGCCCTCTGTGGTCAGGACCCAGCTGCACTCCCTACTCCCTGACATGCCTGACACAGCCCCAGTGTGCCCCATGCTGTCCCAGGGACTCCCACCCCTGCCAGGAATGCTTTCCTCTGTGCCATCTGCCCCAGCCCAGCCCAGTTATTTTCACTGAATGACTCCTGCTCATCAGCCCAGGCCTCGCTTCCCCTGAAATCTCGCTTCACCTCCTGCACTCATACCCTTCCCTCTGGGGGCTGCATTAGAAGCCCTCTCTGTACACACAGGGTCCTCCATCATAGCCCCTGCATGTCACTATTGGGTCACTTGCCTCTCTTCCCACTGGGCCATCTGTGTTCCCAGTAACCAACCCAGGGCTTATAGTGAATGAATGAACAAATGAATGAATGTGTACATATTCTCAAGTCCCCTCTTTTTTTTATTTTTTTTTGAGACAGAGTCTTGCTCTGTTGCCCAGGTGGGAATGCAGTGGCATGATCACAGCTCACTGCAGTCTCCACCTCCCAGGCTTAAATGACCCTTCCACCTCTCAGCCTCCCAAATGTCTGGGGCTACAGGCATGCAGCATGACACTCAGCTAATTTTTTCATTTTTTTTGTAGAGACAGGTCTCGCTATATTGCCTACGTTGGTCTCGAACTCCTGGACTCAGTGATTCTCCTGCCTCGGCCTCCCAAAGTGCTGGGATTACAGGTGTGAGCCCCCGCGTGCAGCCTCCAATCACCTCATTTTAGAAAACACTAAACTAAGGTTAATAGAGAGGAAGTGTTCGCTGGCCATGAACTCAGATTTGATTCTCAATTGAATGCTTATCCTCTCCAGTTTACAACTTGCTTTAAAACAGAAATTAATTTTAGTTAAAGAATTGGTAAATTTTGTTAAATTTGACCACATGGAAAAAAAAAGTTCTGCAGAGCAAAAAATAATAATAAAGATAATCCCAGCAATGTCAAAGAAAACCCCAAAACCATGAAATGATATTTGCTACAAAAATCACAGCAACAAACTCATTTCTCTAATATGCAAAGTAAATGAATACCCAAAAGAAACATGGGCAAAGAATAGAAAATTCTAGACACGGTAAAAGAAATTAAAATCTTAAACATATGAAAAATACTCAACCTCATTCACAATGAGAGAATGACGAGTTAAGATTACGAAGAGATACCATTTTCCCCATCAGATTGACAAAGATCAGAATACGCTGTGTTGGCAAGGGTTTAAGGCAGCAGGCCTTCTCCTGCGTTGCTGGCAGGAGCATAAATTGGTATAACGTGGTGGGAGGCAATTTGATAACATTTATCAAAATGGCAAATGTGCATGTACTCATTGACCCAGCAGTCATACTTCTATGAATTTTTTGACAGATAAAGTTACATATGTGAAATATAAAGTACATACAAAAATATTCACAGCATCATGGTTTAAATTTACCTAAAATTCCCATCTTTGAGAATGATTAATATAATAAATTATGACAGGTTCACACAACGAAATCCAAGGCAGCATTTCAAAAGATGTGATTCCTTAAGTACTAATATGAAACAATCAAGATGTACTATGTAAAAACAGACAAAATAACAAGGTGCAGAAGTGAATTGCTATCAGTTGGAAATGTATGTACTAATACAAATTAAATATACAAGATATATTTAAATATACATGGTATATTACAATATCTCTAGAAGAATACACAAGAAACTGGGGGCAGAGGTTGTCTCCAGGGAAGGAAGCTGGTTGGCTGGGGGCTGGGAGACTTGCTTTTCACTGGATATCTTTTTATACTTTTTTCTATTTTACAGCATATACATGGTATGAAAAGTAAAGACATTTACATAGTTTTAAAGAGATTAATTCCTTGCATCCACTTATAGAAATCATAAAACCTATTCTTCTTGCTTTTCCTCACTCAGATACAGCTTATCTTTGTACAGAAAGAAAGAAAAAAAGAAGGAAAAGAAACAAAGAAAACCACACATCCCACTGAGATTTCTTTTCTTTCCTCCACGGTTTAAAGATAAAAACAAAACAAAACCACAAACACCCTACTGAGAGCTCTGCTTTCTTCTTCACTTATCCAATCCAGTAAAAAGCTTTTCCTCTACTTCCTCTCTCTTTCCTGCTGGGAACAGGAGGGGGAAGCCTCTTTCTGCTGGGAAAATTCCTGGTGCCACAGAGAGTAAAAGCGCCAGAGCTTCACATCCTGTGGCCTGTTTCCAAGTGGTGTCTCTGAGGGATCCAGGGCCAGGTAAGCATTCAGGGGACACAGGGAGAAGGGTCTGAGAGGCTCCCACTCAGAAAGCTCATTGCTTAAACCAGCCTAGTGCTTCCCATGGCCAGTAGATCCAGGCTTGCGCATGGCAATTCTGGGAATTCTTATGCCCAGGAGTCTGCTTAAAAACAAAAACTCATGAATCTATCCAACATCCTTGTTTTCTAGACAGGGAAACTGATGTTCAGGGAGACTTCCATGACCAGGAAGCACAGCCAGGAAGCGACAGATGGGGCAGCCAAGCAAGGGTGGACAGAGTCTTTGTACCACGAGTCCCAGAGCTGGTGCCCTCCCACAGCCCCCGACCACTCCAGGCCCTGGCCAGTGGTTGGTCAGCTGGAGAGGGGGCAAAGGAGGCAGCCTGCAGTGGAGAACATCCTCTTCCTTGGACACAGCTGTGATGAGATCCCTCCTTTGCCCTTTACGAAACACAAAGCCTTTAGGCGATGACTTCCTGGTGATCAGGGGAGGTTCCTGCCCACTTCCCATGTGGGGATTCAATGAGACGACAGGTGGGAAATGCAAGGTATAAGCTTAACAAAAACCAAAGTCTGCAAAAAAGATCCCTTCCTAACCTTCCCGCCCTCCATCCCCCTAGACCTCAGCCATTCAAGACAGGACGCATGGATAGGTGCTGGCCCGCAGGCCTTGTTTCCACAGAGTCTGCCAAGAGGGAGCCCAGCCATGAATGTAGAGCAAGCCCAAGTCAGCCCCAGCAGCCCAGCCCTGCTCTCAGCAAAGCCCAGCACATCCTTCCACATCCACTGTCCCATGGCATGGTGTGGTAGGGGACGACCCCTGGCCTGGAGTGACCCACGCTCACTCGTGGCTGCGCCTGGGCCTGCTGGCTCATTTCCCTTTGGCCTCTAGCAGGAGGGCCACCTGCTTAGGCAGCCACCAGGGAGGGGAGGAGAAGCCAGGGAGCCAAGACAAACAGGCCCAGCAACTGGGTCCATGGGCTTGACCTCGGATGGCTCTGTGCTGGGCAAGAAGGGAGGAGGGTGGAAATCACAGCTGGTGGGAAGACATCCCACCATTTTGGAGGGGATTGGAGACTGGCGCGGAGCATGCTGTTGGAACTCTGCAGCCTGAGGATTCTTGGAAGCAGCCCACACTTATCCCCAGATAATAATACCTCTCTTAGAGGACAATTGTGTGATTAAATAAAATAATATACCTAAAATGTTTGGCACACTGCTTAGCACACAGAGTGCTTAATAAATGGTAGCTGCCATTTCTTTCACTATTATTATTACCCTGCTATTTCCCATGCAATTGTCATACTGGAAAACTCAAGGTATCCTGAATGGGTCCTACCTTTTACACCTCCGAGCCTTTGTGTATGCTGTTCCCTCCGCTTGAGGAACTGCTCCACACATCTCAGGGCCCAACTTCAATGTCATCACCTCCTCCATGAAGTCTTCTTGGATTCCTCCACCAAGTAGTCTGGGCATTCCTGCTCCTGCACTTGGCCCTGACTCTATGTAGCATATATGGCATCATATGACGGAGGTGTTGGACCCTACCATCTTGGAACCTCCTTAAGTGTAGGAACCGGCGTCCACTTCTCCCTGTCTCCCCCACACCCAGGCTCTGTTCCTGAGCAGGTCCTCAGGAAGTGTTTGCTGGCTGAACTAAATCCTAGGCATTCCAGAATTGAAGGTGCCAGGCTCACAGTCTGAGGCCCTGGTGAGAGTCACTGAGGTCGGGCTCCAGTCCGACATCGAACAGTGACCTCACTGCATGCCCATCCATCACCTGAAAGTCCAGGCTCCCGCCCACCTCCACGATGCTGGATCCACTGGCCCAGGGAGCCCATTTGGGAGGCATGAATCCATGGGGCAATGAGAGACCCAGGGAGGGGAGGAAGGACTCAGGTTCAAGACTCTGTCTGTGATCTTGGGCCAGCTGCTCCCCCTCCCTGATCTCAGTTTCCCCATCAGAGAGTTAGACCAGATAGACTCTCAGAGCCACATCCACTGTGATTTATTCTATGTATTTTCACTGCCTTCAAATACTTCCTGGGGCTACATCTGACCGGTCTTATTCTCTCACTTCATTAATGATTAGAGATAGCTTCATTTCCAATGGGGGTTTTTCAACTTACTTTTCCAATTCATGAATTTGATCATATTTCTAAAGCTCCCACATTGTGCCTTGTGTAGCGCTGGAGACATGGAGCTAAGCCTGGAACATGTGTGCTCAAGCAGCTCACTATCTAGGTGACCATTAGCAGTCATCTGCTCCTATTACAAGCTCCAAAGCCTTCAATGGCTCCCCAGTGCCATCAGCATAAAAGCAAAATTCCACTCGAGACACCGTCTGCTTCATCTCCTCATTCTCCCCCCGTGTCTTTGCCTTCACTCATGCTATTCCTTCTAGTGACATCCCTCTTCCCCATCTTCTTACATCTAAATCTTTCCAGTCAGTTTCAGCTGCACCCCAACACACAGGGGCTCCACTCTTACTCTGCAAAAAGGGCCAAAGTCATCCCCCCTCCTCTAAACATCCACAGAGCCAAGGGGATGCTGTGAAGGAACGGACACAGGGAGAGACAACCTGAGCTTCCCTCCCTCAAATCTAGTTCAGACTCCTAAGTGCAGTTTTGGGGTGGCCCCTCCTCAGGGCGCAGAGAGGAGAAATCAGACGGTTTCAGAGACAGAGGAGGCAGAGGAAAATCTGAGCAGTCAGGGCAGGGTGCGACTTTCCTCCCAAGGGTCCAAAGCCAGTTTCCATGGAAACCAGGCGGAATCCCAGCCATGAAGAAACAAACAGAGCAGGGTTCAGGTTTTCCTTCCACACAGATGACAGCGATTTGGCCAGAGATGAAGAACAGGAGCGAACTCTCACCTCTCCTCCTCCTTTCTGCCACAGGCTCAGGGACATCATCTGGCACCTCCCCTACCCCTCTGGGCCTCGGTTTCCCCTTCCGTGCTGGATCAGTCCTTCCATCTGTGGGGTCCTGAAGCAGTGCCCGGGACTAGCCTGAGCTTTGGAGCCTTGCCTCCCTAGAGAACTGTAGCTGGCTTTGCAAAGCTCCCTCTCACAGATGATCATCCGGGACCTGAGCCCAGCGCTCGCGCTAGTTAGCATTTGAGGCCGGAGGAGGCTAAGGAGCGTTCCTCGCTCCAGGTGAAGGAGCGCTGCGGAGACGTCCCGACGGAGGCGCGAGGGAGGCTGAGGACGCCCCGGGACCGTGCGCGGCAGCGGCCCCTGGCGGTCTCTACGGGAACTGCGCTTCCACCAACTGCAAGGAAGGCTTTCCACCTGCGCTGTGAACCGGGATCCCAACAACAGACTCAAAGCCAACGGTCTGTAAGGGACCTAAGAGAGCACCGAGTGCTGAGAAAGGCCGAAGGTGCCCTTCCTCGGTCTCTACCATTCCCACGCACGCCTCTAAAGACCAATGCCACACTTAAGTCAGCTTAAACGGGGCCACGGTGACTCCTGCAAGCGGGTGGGTGTATTCCCACTGGGGGGCCGGGGCTGAGAGGGTCCAGATGACCCTATACTGCCTGTGGCCTGGGGCTGGACCAGTAGGATGAGGGTATGTAGGGTAAGGTGGGGGGACTGACCTTGGGACCCCAGAAGGGCTCCTCTTGCCTCAGTTTCCTGGCACTCAGCCCCTGGGGAGAAGAGGAGGTGCTCAGTCCCCCTCCTCTGCGCCTGCAGCATGGGGGGCAGAGCGTTGGAGAAGCCACGTGTCCCTCCTCCTTGCCCTTTGTCAGCTTGTCCTGCCAGCAAGTTGGGAGGGTGGGGTTCTTGCATCTTCTAGGACTGTTCTTTCCCTTCCCTTTGGACACCCCTACAGAGAGGTGGTCCCCAAGGACCCTGGGTATGTCTAAATCACACCTTCTGGCATGTGACTTCCCTTTCTCCCACCTGCCTGGAGGGACAGGAGTTCAGCAACAGCAGACTATGTGGGACAGTGCAGCTCACCATCTGGGGAGGAGCTTCCTACAATGCTGACCCATCCAAAGCCACCTGGCTTCCACCTGCTCATCTCCACTTATGGCTGCCTGACCATTGCTGCACAATTTGAAGTCTTCGGAAGTCCTTTCTCATGTTGAACTGAGGCAACCGCCCCTGCAACTCCCACCCACCTGGCTGGGCCTAGCTCTCTACCCCTCTGAGACCACACACAAGTCGGCCTCAACTTCTACATCCTGACCTCTCAGATGTTGCATGGGGTGGTGGAAAGGGCCTCAGCCTGCAAGGTGGACTCTGCCACCAACTTGGCATATGACTTTGAGCTGTCCCTTCCCTTCTCTGAGCCTCAGGTTCAATATCTGTCAAACTAGAGCCCTGGACTAAATATTTTCCAAAGGCCCTTGCCAGGTCTGACAGCCTCATCGTCTGCCTCCTCCTTGTCTCCCGCCAGTGTTTCAGTTTTTCTAACTGCCCCTAACTGCCAGTTCTTTCAGTCCACAGCCTTCAGGCCTGGAAGGAATGACTCCAACAGGGGCCGGGACAAACCCAGCCCTCCCCACAGACTTCCTTGTCTTTGGCCAGCAAGGCCTGGCCAGAGGCAAGGAGCACTGTGCTCAGGAAAATGTCACAGCTCTCTGCCTGTGTGGAAACTCAGCCCCACCCAGGCTGGAGTCTCCAGGGGCTCCTGTTTCCACCTGACTCCCTTTCTGAGGAAAATGAACACAACACAACTCACGGTGCCCGAGGGTTTATCTGCACCCAGCAAAGATGTGAGAGGTTCTTAGAAAAACCTATCACCCGATGCATTTCTTAGAAAAAGAACTGTTTCTCTGCCAGGGAAAAAATCCTGGATCAACTTAGAAAGGAGACCTGGCTCGGCCACAATCAAAGACCCTATTTTTCTGAATTACAGAAGAGCATTTTTCTACATGTAGACTTAGAACGCCTCCTTCTCTTTTCCGGTTTTCATATATAGCACAGGAATTTTCCTGTTCAATGAAGTTACTGTATAAGCTCTCCTCCCTCTCTCTCTCTCTCCCTCTCTCTCTTTCTCTCTTGCTCTCTTGTTCTCTCGTTCTTGCTTTCTCGAGCCTCTGACCTAAACTGGAGAAGACAATTTGAGGAGGCCTGGAGCTGGGGTCCTGGCTGAAGCTTGGTTTTCTTGGCCAGCAGCTGAAAAGCACTTAGCCCAGCAGGAAGTAATCCTCACCTGTCCAGTATCCTCTCCTGTTTCCAAAGCATCCTCTTACCTGTTCCTTCTGCCAGGAGGGAGGCAACGCAGGGATCGTTCTCTCATTTTGCAGAGCAGGGAATCAAGCCCCAGAGACAGGAAGTCACTCACTCAGAATCCTCAGTGCAGCAGCCAGCACTGAAGATGTGAAGCTGGGCTCTGCCTGTTATAGCCCATTGCCTTTCAAGGTTTCCTTGTGGCTCTCCCAGGCGCAGCTGCATACCTCTGTGTTCCCTCAGTCCCCCTCCATCCTTCCTCCCAGACACCCTCATCTGTCTGCAGTCCAGTGGCCAGTTCCCCTTGCTCTCATATGCTTAGACATGGGCCCTGGGCATGGACCATGCCAACTCATCTCTCGGTCCTTAGCACCAGCACAGAGCCTGGCAAAGGGGACTCTGAATGAACAGAATGTCAAGAAGCAACAGCATCAGCAGCTAAAATTTTCTGCAGGCTTGCAGCATGCAAAGTGCTGTTCAAAGGGCTTTCCACAAATCAGTCATCCTTACACTTGATTCTTTATGAGATGGATATTATTTTCCCCATTTACAGGTTAGAAAACTGAGGCTTAAATTACTGTTCCAAGTCCATGAGGTTAATAAGCAGTTGGAGTCAAGATTCAAATGGGACTAGGTAAGGTAGCCTGGTGTGAAGGTTTCTGCCCTAGCCACATATCAGAGTCACCCCTGGGAGCTTTTAAAAGTCAGAGGTCTGCCCCTCCTGCTTGGGCCTATGGAATCAGAGTCTTTCAGGGTCTCACCTGTGTTGATCTGATGCCCACTCTCAAGTGACAGCCACAGGTAAGGGCTAACTGCCTGGGCTTTGGCATCAGACAGACCTAGGCTTAGTCCTGGGTCTGCCACTCATGGGCCTTCCACAGATCACCTCGCCCCTCTGTAGCCTCCTAATCTATAAAGTGGGGCAGCACTAGGACCTGGCTCACAGAGACATTGTGAGAACAGACAACACAGTGAGAACCCTACTTCACACAGGGCCTGGTGTGTAGTGAGCATTTGCTAAACACTGGGAGTCCTCGCTTGTTGGGTTGGGTGCTGACCAGGGCCGGGCACTCTCAAGCTGTCAGTGCACAGCACCTCCGTTCAGCCTCACAACCACCTGCTAGCCATGAGAGAATTAGCAACATAATTGATGAACAGGCCCAGTGGATAAGGAACTGAGGAGAGCAGCCTGGAGAGAGAGAGCGTGGGGTGGCTCCCCCATCCTGTGACCCAGTTCTGCTGAGAGCGTGGGGTGCCTCCCCCGTTCTGAGACCCGGCTCTGCTGAGAGCATGGGGCGACTATCCTATCCTGTGACCTGGCTCTGCTCGCCCCGCTCCCTTCACACATGCCCACGTGCATGCCCACACACGCGGACCCCTCAGTCCGGGCAGCAGTTAGCCGCAGTGCAAGAGCCATATCCAACCTCAGGAAGAAGCAGTGGTTCCTGCTGTCTTGCTGCAGTGGGAGTCTTTACATCCCTTCCTTTACCCCCTTCCTTCAACCGCTGGTTCCTGGATCCTGGGCACAGAGCCACCCCAGGGACCATGTGGACTAGTGGCACAGTGAAGGCCAGCAGGTGCAGGCAGGCGTGAGCATCCATGGGCATCTGGGAAGAGTTTCGTTGTCAGCTCTTCTCGGTGTGTGGACTTTCCTTTTCCATTTGGGGAACAAAGACTCTTTGAGTGCATTGAGGGCCTTGAATCCTGAGGATGACATCAACTGAAATGAGTCATCACCCCCACCCGGCAGGCAGCTCTAGAGGGCTCAGCTCAGGGCTCTTGGAGGAAAACACATGGAAAATGGCACGGAGAAGAAGGGCCTGTCAGGGGCACGTGAGGGGCATGGGATGGGAGCCTGCAGTGACCTGCTGGACACGGGATGCTCTACAGCCCATGGCTCCTGGAAGCCGTCAGGCCCAGCATTCCAAGGGGACACAGGACTGCTGGCAGTGCCAGTGTAGACACATAGACCAGGGGGTTTCAAGCAGTATTTTCCAGGGCTGGGGATGAGACAGGGAGGGGGATAGAGGAGGCCTTAGCAGGAGAAGTCCTGCCCCTTGGCCCCCTAACACACAGGCACACATGCACACACGGATACATCCACAAATACGCAGTACAAATCTGTTATTCTTACCACTCTCTCATACACACGCATAGGTTCACATACTCATAACACACTCATACACATACTTTCGAAGGTTCACGCCACACAAACTAACACATAGATACACAAATACACACACGTTTATATACTCCAATATACACCGACTCATGCACCTCCACCCACACTCATCCCAAACTCATACAAACTCACACACTGACACATGCACACACTTACCTACTTACACACTCACAATCTATTCATAGACCCTCTCTCACACACTAACCCACGTCCACACACACTCACCTACACTCATATACATACTCACACCCAAGCAATTCAGACTTCATTTGTTTAATAATTTGGGTTCCATTAAGTCTCATTTGAATGAAGAGTTCTGTGGCTAAAAACAATCAAACCAATCATTGAAAGCCCTTCCACATCACAGCTGTGGAAGCTGGGGTGTTGTAGGGGCGGATATTTACAGAGGAGCCCACAGAAAGTCTGAAGCCCACACTGTCTTCTCCTGCTACCTCCTTAAGGGCTCAGAGAGCTCAGACTGCTCTTCCCACACACAGGGTTTGGTTTCTCTGATTTGGGTACATTTTCTGCATTTCCCTCCTTTCCTCGTTGTCAGTGAAACCTTCTCCCCAGAATTATGGACTTGGGGTCCTGGCTTCACAAAGCACTGAACTTCATGATCCCTCTATTGGAAGCTATGCTAGAAATAGTACATAAATAAATTCAGACAGCTGCTGTGAACAGGTGATGCCTGGCATGTAATCCAGAGCCTGGCATAGGTAAGTGCTCAATAAATGTTTATTTTGTGCATGAGTGAATGGGCAATAGTTCCTTCATACGGAGCCCTTACTATGTTCTGGGCACGAAGTGCTTTACTTGCATAGTGGTGGTTCTCAACCCTGGCCGCACAGTAGAATCACCTGGGGAAACTTTTTTTTTTTTTTTAACTACTAATGCCTATGCCTCACTCCCAAAGACGTTGACTGAGCTGGTTCAGGTGTGGCTTGGGCATGGGGAGGCTGTACAAACTTCCCAGGTGAAGCTAATTATAGCCCCTGAATTCTTCACAACAACCCCACTCTTATTGTTCCCAATTTACAGATGAAGGAATGAGGCACTGGGAAGTTAAATAACTTGCCCAAGGGCACCCAGCTATCAAATCCCAGACTGGAGATTTTAAGCCCTCATCTGTCTGATGCGAGGCGTTGAGTCTGTCTCTCCTGCTCTCCAGGGATGTCACTTCAACCCAAGCCTGACCCACTCCAGGAAGCACACCCTTATTGTTGTCCCAGCCCTCAGTGACCTTGGGCCCATCTGCCTCTCTATTCCCATTGCCCTGACTCTCTCCCCATGGCTGGGGGCATAAACACTGGGCACCTCCCTACCAGCTACCAGGAACCGGGCTCTGCTGACAACGAGAGGGGTTCTCTCACAGGCTTTGTCTTCTGACCAGTTCTGGGAGGGCAGGAGGCTCTAGTCTTGCTGGCCACTGGGCAGCCACTATTCTCTTCTTGTCTTCCCTGACATTTTTTCGGAGCTAGGAGATGGATCTCTGAGCAACCTCATATTAGGGAGAAAGACTCAACTTCAACTCTGCATTTAAAAGATAGGCAACTTTGGATAAGATACTTCACTTCTCTGAGCCAGAGTTTCTAGATCCGCAACAGAGGAATGCTACCTACTTCAGGAGAGAGTTTTGAGAATGACCTGAGATAATAGACATAAAACACTGAGCAGAGGGCCAAGCAAAGGCACATGATGAATGAAGCATAGCGGTGGTGGTAGTTAGTATTATCAGTGACATTAGCCTTCTTTTCTCTCCCATGAATTACTGTTTAGAATTGCCATGAAAGGCAGCTTTGTGCAATTTTCCCCCGGGCCTCAGTTTTCTCATCTGCAAAATAGGGTGATACAATCTTTCTCACGAGACTGCAGTGAGGATCCAGCGGGTTTTGAATGAGAAAATGCTTTGCCAAGTATAACTTGCCAGGGTATGAGGAACAATTAACATGGACAAAGGGCTCCAGACAGGAGTCTGGGGGGCTGGGATTGGCATTTTTTCTCAGATCAATGAAATCTGAACATGCTGAAATGCTATAACATAGCCAGTATAGCTTAATAGGCAGAATTCTCTGCCCCAGCCTGAAAATGGGTTGTCTTGAATAAAGTGCAGCTGACCAGAAGCTGGAACCTAGGAGTCAGCTTACTCCTCCTCCCACCGCCCCTGCCCCCAGGGAAGGAAGCTATAGGTCAGGCCCAACTGCAGGAACTGCAAGAAACAACTTAATAATGATAATAGCCTGTGTTCCCTAAAGTGGGCTCAGTGGTGACCTCCAGAAAAGATATGCCCATGTCCTCATTTCTAAATATGTTCATTACATTTAGAGTCTTTGAGATATAATTAAGTTAAGGATCTTGAGATAAAGAGATCATCCTGCATTATCTGGGTGGGCACTAGATCCAATGACGGGTGTTCTTATAAGACACATGGAGGGGGTTTGACAGACAGAAGAGGAAGAGGCAATGTGGCCACAGAAGCAAAGATTAAAATGAAGCGGACACAAGCCAAGGATTGCTGGCAGCTACCAGAAGCTGAGAGTGGCAAGGAATGGATTCCCTGCTAGAGCCCCAGGAGGAGTGCCACCCAGCCCACACACCTCCACTTCACACTTCTGGCCTCCAGAACTGGACAAGGATAAGTTACGCTGTTTTAAGCCAATGAGTTTGTGGTCGTTTGTTACCGCAGCCCTAGGAAACTCACACATTCACTGAATGCTTACTTACTGCGTGCTGTGTCCAAGCACGATTGCAAGTGAGTTACCTGGACTGGGTCATCCAATACTCACAGTAACAATGAGGTGGGTGTTCTTATTACCTTTGTTTTATAGATGAGGTTGAGGTGCAGAGGGATTAGGTCACACAGCTAGTAAGTGGCTAGGCCAGGTTTTGGACCCAGACAACCTGGGTTCAAACTCCATAGCCCGTCTGCTTACCCATGACGCCAGTGGTTCTCAAAGTGTGGTTTCTGGACCAGCAGCAGCAGTATCTGGGGACTTATTAGAGATGCAGATTCTCGAGACTTACTCCAGACCTACAAAATCAGAAACTCTGGGCTGAGGCCCAGCACCCTGTGTTTTAACCAGCCCCCTAGTGTCTCTGATGCACACCCTAGTTTGAGAACTGCTGTGCTGTTGAGGCAAAGATGGCATCCTACTACCTGAATGGAGGCCAGTCATGGGCAGTCATGGACCTGGAGACAAGAGCAGGCAGCCAGCAGCACAGACGTCTGGTGCAGAGGCCAGAGACACAGGCACAGGGTGCAGGGGCAGGATTGTAACTGCTTCCACCATGGACCAACCCAGGCAGGGCCCCAGTACTAGATGGTAGAGATGGCGCTTTTCTGTGATCATAGCACAGCATTCAAGCCACCTCCCAGCCAGGCTGATGGGATGCTAAGTCCCCTGAATCACTAGATCCCACTGATGGAAAACAGGAATGTCCTAGGGCCTGGGGTGAGGCAGCCAAGTGGCCCCAGCTGTGGGGGAAGAAGGCTGGCCAGCAGGAAGCCTGTCCAAGTCAGCCCCTGGAGGTAAGTGGATGTAGAGAGGCTTGGGCACTCCAGCCCCCTGGGGCAGGGCCTGTCAGGAGAGGGTTCTGCAGGCAGGGGGAAACTTGTGGTCTCCAACAGAGCTGCGGCTCCCCAGGGAAAGTCAATACAGAGAAGGGTCGGCACACACCTTCCAGGAGGGGCCTGCGGTGACCAGGTCTATGAGTCATACTATCTCCCTAGGAACCCCCACTCCACCCCAGGGCCAGTTTCACAGAAAGCTCCAATTTCTCACTACTCTGTTATCTGTTCCTCACCTGTGTCCCTCAGCAGCCTGTGAGCCGTTCAGGAGGTAGGCAGCATGTTCTGTTTCATCTCCATATCTCCCAGTGTCACCCTCACCTCCCTAACGTGAGACCTTGCCTGAAGTAGGCATAAATTGAGCATTTGATGAATGAATGAATGAATGAATGTACAAATAATATACATGTGCATGAATGAATGAGCTTAATGGACTCTAGACAATCGTGGTTGTATGCCCGTCTTAACACATCACATTTATCATCAATCATAAAGAATTCTAATGAATGCCAATAGTTGTCACAGTAATCCCACCAGCACCATTTAGCTTAATATGCACTTAATAGCTTAGCTCTCACCTGATCCTCACTGTTGAGATATAATATAACATTAATAACCACACAGAATTGATTGTAGCTTTACTGGGGGCTGCAATCCCCTCTCCCTAAGCAGGAGGCTTTGAATGAGCAGCCTTCTGCAAAATGGCTGCCCTCGGCTCTCCTTCACTGAGATGAGAGTGACTCTCTTAAACACACTGGCTTCTCAGACTTCAGACTCATTTCCAGCTGCCTCCATCTTCCTCTCCCCTGCAACATGGTCTGGGTGGAGAATGTGAACAACAGTGCTTCCCCTTCTCTGTTATATACTGTTAGGGTCCTTGAGGTTTTGCTAGAGGCCTCAGGGGGGCTGCTCATGGCCTATCCGGGTGTCAGAGCATGAGCTGGGGCCATGAGGCAAGGTAGGATGGGACAGGCCAGCCCTGGAGATCCCAGGAGCAGGATGGTAAGATCCCTGGTCCTCCTGCGTGGAGAAGGCCCCCCATCTCCTCCATGGGGGTGCAGCATTGGGTTGGGAGGAGCACTGAATGATAGGAGGAGCTTGAAAGAGTATTTTAATTCTGAGCTTTCTAAGTCTTTCTCTAAGTGAAACATGGCCTGGGGTGTTTCTTGATTTCTTTGGCATGATTGATACTATGTGGTCAGTGAAATCTCTTGAGTTGTTATCCACAGGTCTCAAGGCAGCCATAATTTACATCTCCCTGGGGGAGAATGGTCCCCTCTCTTCCCTCCCAGAAGGAGAGTCAGAAGGGACCTTACTATCATTCACTCTATCCTGGGCCCAGTCTGGCCTTGTCCACAACCAGCATCCACTTTCCAACCCTGTCTGGACTTGGCCCTGGGCTGGGCTCTGGGGGATCAAGAGGACAAGGAATTGGGGCCCCTGGAAAAAAAGGACCAGACACCAACACAGGGCCCGGATACAGGTAACCTGAGCTTGGAGCCATGAGCAAAGGACAGGAAAGTCCTGCAGGGGCTTAAAGAGGGAGCGCTCCCTGCCCACCGGGGTACACTGGGAAGGGGACCTGAAGGAACGGCCAATGGAGATAGGCCTGGGAGGCTTCACACAGGTGAACACAGTGGATTGAGCAGAACATGAGCAAACCCACACAATTAGGAAAACAAGGGCCAAGTGAGTGATTCCAAGGATGGGAGAAATGGGACCCCAAGATAGCTTCTAGCATTGGAGTAAAAAAGAGAGAATTATGGATCCAGAGAGATTCAGACTTAGAAATGTTAATCTCACAACAGGCCAACCCTGAGCTCAGCACTTAGGTGCATTAGCTCACCTAACCTCAAGGCAGTCTGATGGGGTGGGGACTGTGGCTATGCCATTTTCAGATGACAGGACTAAAGCTGAAGGAGCTTAAGACCTAACTGCAGTGGTTGGGACTTCCCAGCTCTTGCTACTCTCAATTCTTTTTCCTTTAGGAGACTGGAGTCAGAGAGCCTCGAATGTCCAGCCAAGGAGACTAAAATTTATGCAACAGGCAACCGGGTGCCTTGGCAGATTCCTGAGGAAGGTTCTAGCTGACCATTTTAGGAGGAATCCTCATTTCACCCCAAGCTGCTGCCCTGGGCAGTTGGGTCCCCTTTCTTTTTCTTGCCAAGGAGAGGGTGGGCGATCTGGAATGTGGTGCGAAGGCGATAGTTTGGCAACAGCAGGAGACATACTTTTCTGCAGCCTCTCAGCACTTGGCATGTTATGCCCTGGGCAAAATCAAGCTGCCCTGGGAACAGCCTGGGGCGTCCCAACAGATGAGCTTGTGTGAATTCAGCCAGGGCAGACAAGCAGCGCAGTCAAAACGAGCTCATAGCCTCAGTGGGCACCGTGAAATCTCGCCTACATTGGCCAAGGCGCTGATGAAGAATCAGGGTAACCTTCAGAGCTGGGAAGGACCTCAGAAAATAGCCAGTCCAATGTCCCCAAGATGAGAAAACTAATGCCCAGACTGATGGTGTGACCAGCTCGAGCAGCTTTGGCATGTTGTATTCCCCCCACTGTAAGATCCAGGCCACTCTCTCCCATGACCCAGAAGATGGCATGGGAAAGGGCCTCATACAGAGCTTGGTACACACTAGATACCCAATGTAGAAAGGAATGCATTTGAATCTGTGGTGGGGACCTGTGATCCACATGCAATGACGTCAATGCTGCTGAGTAGGGGAAAAGAAATAACCAGAGAAATTTGTCCGAGGGTTGTTATCAAATACACTGCGTCTTTCTACAGACTTTCCTGCTCAGTTGTGCAAAGAGACACAATCTCTGTGGGATGCTGGAGCCCCATTTGGCTCCAAACTGGGATTTGAGTTTAAGGGAACAGCCAGAACAGATGGTGACCCTGAAGTCATATTTTGAAACAGGCTGACTCTTGTTTAATTTAGATGAAAGTGCAGCTTGACAGTCTCCAAATGTTTGCTGGAGGAACAGCCTGTGGACCACCAGAATAATGGGAGAGGGAATCAGACCTTCCAAGATGAAAACCCAGTGGACACCTCCTAACTAGAGACCAGAAATGGAGGGGTGGGAGGCGAGGTGACCTCGGGGGAACCCCAGGAAGATCATCCTCCCCCAGAATGGTGCAGGGCAAAGGACATGGAATTTGATGCCAGAGAAACTTGTGTGTAAGTCCCTGCTCAGCCACGTACTAGTCAGGTGATCTTGGGCATGTTCTTTAACTTCTCTGAGCCTTAGCTTCCTTATCTGGAAATAGAGGTGGCAATACTTAGCTCTCAGGGTGGTGGCACAGGGCAAATGTCAGGTGCTAAGCATATTCTGTCCATTTTGTTCATTCACAAATGACAATCAAGCACACACTGTCACATGCCTGGCACTGCAAGTGATGGAGATTTGGGGTGAAGGGGATGGGCATGACCTTTACTTTGTGGGATGTATGGCTCAGCACTGGGTTCCCCATCCCTGGCTCTGAGCACTCCTGGGCATTGCCTGCTGTGTAGCTCATATAGCCCCAGGAGGTAGGACTCCTATACCCACCACCCACCACCACCATCCAGATGAGGAAACCCACGCTCTTTCTGAGCAATGTGCCCAAGTTACATAGTAAAAAAAAGTGCTGAACTAGGATTTAAAGTTCATGTGATGTTTCCAAAGCTCAGCTCTAACCACACACTACTGTCAGGCACATCCCTGAGAATGGTACGGATATGATCAAGCAGCACTGGGGAATTTCAAAATGGAGTGATGCCACCCACCTGGATATCAGAAGACCTAGTTCCAGACCCAGTTCTAGAACAAGGAACCTGTTGGGAGTCACATAGCTAAAATGTGTGTGACTCCCAGAAAGTTCCTTGTTCTCTTTGAACCTCCATCTTCCCATCTGCAATTTGGGGGAGCTGGAATAATTGATCCCCAAAGTCCAGCATTTTCTGAGGCCTCAGGTTGCCAGCGGGTTCTGATGGGAGTAAGGTGTTTGGGGGGACTTGCAGGCCTTGTGAGAAGTGAGGCCCAGGGGGTCCTAGCTACCCAAGGTGCGTAAATGGTGAGCTGTGCCTTCTCACACAAGGAGCCTACGCTATGCAGCATGGACCACGCTGGGTGGAAGGCTGCCTCCAAAGAGTGATTCTTAGAAATCTTGAACCAGAGCAAGGCTGACCAGCCTCCCACATGCATATGTATGACAGCATTCTTCACATTCCACCCAAGATCTCCATGCTAAAGCAGCCCCACACACTATTCCTGGAAAGGTAAGCGTGGATGGAGAAATGAAAGCTTCTCATGGCCATCAACACACACATTTCTATTCATTCCAGAAGCATGTATTGAGCACCTGCTGTATAGCAGGCACTATTCTAAGTGCCGGAGATCCAGCAGTGATAGACAAGTTCCTTCCCTCTTGGAGTTGACAGTTCTAATCCAAAGCTTTGGAGGGCAGTGACCATCTCCATCTTGTCAATATCAAAGCATTAATAGCCCCCTCCACACAGGTGTTAGGTATCTGTAGACAGAAAATGTCCATGTATCCTTTGCAATAATTCTAAATATCCCCCACAAGTTGGGGACCTCAAATCTGTATATAACATCATCTCTGCTAAAGCACTCTGTCATCAGATATACCTGAGGGCCTGAGTCTAGCCAAAGAGCCCCCCAGGACCTTGAAAATTTAATTCTCTTGCTTTATCTTTAAAAGCACTTAAGTTTTGAATTCCACTCCAAACATGTGTGTGTGTTTGTTTTAATAATATAAAAATGTTCCAAATTATTCCCCAGTTGTTACTGGTCTCCTCACCACAAATTACCAACCACTGAGTAAAATGCTCCAGGAAATAAACAATGTGGCTCTTCGCATGCCACTGTCACACAGCCAAGGACTGTGAGCACACCCATTTGAGAAGCAGGTCTCCAAAGGAATGGCTTGGACAGGAGAGGCGTAATGCATCCCCCACGCCTCACGGGTACAACCATGTCTAAAGGAATTGCTCCCCTGAGTGAAAGCATCTAAAAACCTCCCACCCGAGTTATTCCTCCCCAAACCGCATTTCTGTTCCCTGGCAAGAGAATTCTTCCTGTATTCACAGATGCACGTACTCAATACAGAGATCCAGAAGAGATAAAAAATAAAAAGAGATCATGTCAGACCTGGATGACCTTAGCGCTGGTCTGACCTCTTCGTTGTATAGACAGGAGGAAGCTTTGCAAAGCCAGGACTGACTGGAGTCTAACCACTGACAGCAATTGTTAGAAACCTTCCTCACTTGCCTCCATCACCTGTTTGCCAGGCAGCTGCCATGGCCTAGGAGGCCCTGAGAGGCCAAGGTGGACCAGGGGCTCTTTGTGCTGGCTCCGGGCTCTCTTCTGACTCTGCCTTCCTGACATTTTACTGCAAGTCTCCTAAATTCTCTTCTCTTACGCTATATAAAGGTAGAGACCCTTTGCCCCCGCCCTGAAGCAATTCACTGTCTGATAAGCAGAGGCAGGAGCAAGGCAAGTAGTAGAATCCAGGGCTTGACTGCACTCTACCTAGACCAAAGGCCTTTACCCCGGGTGGCCCTGGGCAGTAGTTCTGCAGGACTGAGGGACGGTGGGAAGCCAAGATGCTCCCCCAGGGCCAGGCTAGGAAAAGCGGCTCCTGGGTGAAGGTCCTGCTTTCATCCCAGAAACTTCACCCTGCCTTCCTCCCTCAACATGTTCGAGCCACACTCAGGCTGTCTCTTCCATCCTCTCCTCATTCTGTTTCTCTGTATCTGGAACATTCCAATCCTCTTCCAGCCCATCAGCCCCACCTCCTTTCCTGGCTAAATCTGTTCACCCCTCAGATCTCATCTTAAATCTCATTCCTTGGGGAGACTCTCCTGACACCCTGGTACAGATGAGAGGGTCCTGGCACGTGCTTTCATAGCTCCCATTGCGCTAACATTTTCTACCATTTATAAACATAAAGAGTCTTTTTGTACAATCCTTTATTTAGCATCAATGTCCCCCATTAGACTATAGGATCCTAGAGGGCAAGCAGCAAGCCTACCTTGCTTTTCATTTTCTGCCTAGGATGTCACACATTGCTTGTATTCACTTTTATATTACATAAAACTGGGTGAACAAATGGATGAATGAGAAAGCCCCCAGGTTACAACAGGCAGAATGGCCATTTCTATCAAGGGCAGAAACTCTGGAATGAATTCGATCCCACTCACTTTGCAAAGTCCTTGTTTAGCTATGTTTCACTTTCCCCACATCAGATTATGATTGTTTATCTCCCTCCACTGGAAGGTCAATGATTCTAAACTCCAAACACAAATGACATGGTCCTGGCCCTTCCCGTGCTCAGTGAGATGGACTTACAAATGAGTTCTCACCCCTGATGGAATAAACCCGATACAAGCAATGCTGAGAGAGGACACAGGACAGCTTAGGCACAACATCAGCTAGCACTGAGATGGAACCTTGTTACTGGCCACTCCCCTTCATTAAGGGCTTTCCGTGTGCCAGGCACTGTGCTAAGAGCTTGGGGCATTATTTTATTTATAGTTTCCTTGCTCTACAGATGAGGAAACTGAGGTTTCAAAAGGATTAGTACATTGTCCAAGGTCACCAACTGATACATGCAGAGCCTGGAACCAGGCCAGCTCTATCTGACTGTCCAGATTCAGCACTTGCCCACCAAGCTACACAGCACTGCAGCTTACACTTGAGTGCCACACACATCACCTGGGGGCCTGGTTAAGGTACAGATCTGATGCTGTGGGTCTAGATCTGATGCTGTGGGTCTAGATCTGATGCTGTGGGTCTGAGGCAGGATTTGGGACCCTGTATTTCTTTTCTTTTTTTTCTTTTTTATTTTTGAAACAGAGTCTCCCTTTGTCACTCAGGCTGCGGTTCATTCAGTGGTGTGACCTCGGCTCACTGCAGCCTTAACCTCCTGGGCTCAAGCGATCCTCCCACCTCAGGGTACCAAGTAGCTGGGACTACAGGCACATGTCACCACATTGGCTAATTTTTTCATTTTTTATAGAGATGGGATCTCACTATGGTGCCCAGGCTGGTCTCAAACTCCTGGCCTCAAGCAATCACCCTACCTTGGCCTCCCAAAGTGCTGGGATTGCAGGTGTGAGCCACTATGCCCAGCCTTGGGACTCTGTTTCTAATGAGCTCCTGGATGATGCCCATGCTGCTGGTCCAGGGACCACAGTTTAAGCAACAAGTCTATCAAGGTGAAAATGCAAAGGAGGATTTCCATAGGGCAGGCTGAGGAACAGCGCAAGCAAAGGCTTGGAGAAGGGAACAAGCATGGTCAATTCAGAGACCAGCAAGCAGTTCAGGGTGGTAGAGCCAGGGCACGGGGAGGGATGTGAGCGGAGAAGAGGCCTTAAACTGCAACCCAAGGAGTGTGGAATGTATTGTGCATCACGGAAAGCATGGAAGGGTTTTGAGAGGGGATGTGACATGATGGGACCTGTATTTTAGACAAGCTGCTCTGACTCACAGTGAGAAGCTATGCTAGAGGACAGAGATGGGAGATCCTGCTGGCCAGGGAGCTGCTGTAGCAACCCATCAGAAAGAAGTAGCACAGGCCTGAAGCCAGGTAGGGCAAGAAGATAGAAGGGAGAGGTTGCATGCAACAGACATTGCAAGGGCAGAATTAATTTTTTTTTTTTTTTTTTATGGCAAGGTCTCACTCTGTTGCCCAGGCTGAAGTACACTGGCACAATCACAGCTCACTGCAGCCTCATTTCTAAGAGTGGTTCCATTTGAGACTGTGTTGGAATGGTATGCAGCTCAGTTTATGTCTGTGCTCAGCTCCTGTCATCTCTGCACTGTTGCTCTAGTTCATGGAATGGCTGAGAAATTTTTCATAACTTGGAAAGAGTACTGTAGCTTTGTTTTAAAGAAATTAATTCTGGCTGGGCATGGTGGTCTCCTGGGCTCAAGTGATCGATCCTCCTGCCTCAGCCTCCTGAGTAGCTGGGACTACAGGTTCATGCCACCACACCCAGATCATTTTAGGTTTTTTTTGTTTGTTTGTTTGTTTGTTTGTTTGTTTGTAGAGACAGGGTCTCGTTTGCCCTAGGCTGGTCTCGAACTCCTGGCTTCAAGAGATCCTCCCACCTCAGCTTCCCGAAGTGCTGAGATTACAGGTGTGAGCCACCCTGTCTGGCCAGAATTAATTTCTTTAAAACAAAGCTACAGTACTCTTTCCAGGTATGAAAAATTTCTCAGCCATTCCATGAACTAAAGCAACAATGCAGAGATGACAGGAGCTGAGCGCAGATATAAACTGAGCTGCATACCATTCCAATACAGTCTCAAATGGAACCACTCTTAGAAATGGGGCGCATCAGCCACGGCTTCCAATCCAGCCACCCTATCTCCATGATAAGCCAGCCTTTTCCTCACTTTGCGGATTGAGTATCTGAGTCCAGAGAATGGAAGGGACTTGGCAAAGCTCCTGTGACCAGGCCTAGAACCAAGGAATCCGAGCCACTAAACCAGTGCGGGGCATCTTAGAGAACTTCCCTCCACCGAGAAAATGAAGACATTCAGTTGCAATTTGATATTAGCCCACACTTGCAAATATTAAACAAATAAAGCCACTTCATTCCTTAATGAAAGCTCACATCCTAAAAGGGGAGGGGAAGACCCTGAAATGGAGCCATCTACTGCAGACAGTTAGACCTGAAATAAAATTAGAAAATATGTCACATGGAAAAACTCTGCAGTGAGAAATGGTTTCTTCCACCCCTCCTTTTTTTCTTTCCATGGGAGAGTGAGTAATTTGGCATTTTAACTAGACAGGGGGAATGAGCAGCTGTAGTCTCTGTTTTGTACCAAATACACACAGTTGCTGGGCAGTTTTGTATCCCACTTTGTGAATGGGATGACAGTGAAGGATGTGCTCAGCAGTGAGATGAACAGGGCTGAGCAGAGCTGAGCCGAATCACTGCCACCAACTGCCACGAAGTGTGGCCAAATTGAACTCAGATATCCTAGAATGTTCATGCTAACGATGCTTTTAGAATTGCCTTTCCAACCCCTTCATTTCCCAGATGGGGAAACTGAGGCCCAGAGAGGTACAGTGATTTGCCCACAGCAGAAGAAGAGCAAAGGATTGTTAAGGCTGAGGCTCTGGGAGAGTCTCTACCATGTCCCGCGCTGTTGCCATAGTTGCCTCCGGCATGTCATGGGCTCCTCCGTGGCTGGTGGCAACCTGAACGTAATAGGGTTCTACTGGGTTATTACTTCAAAAGGCATTGCCTGACTACTGGCCAGGGGCCAGGCACAGGGCTAGGTGCTGGTGGTACAGAGAACAACCCTAGCCAGGTGTGATGGTGCCTGTACCAGGAGTTTGAGACCAGCCTGGGCAACACAGTGAAACCCCATCTCTTAAAAAAAGAAAAAAAAAAAAAGAAGGTAGAAAAATTATTCAGGCATGGTGGCGCACACCTGCAGTCCCAGCTACTTGAGAGGCTGAGCTGGAGGACCACTTAAGCCCAGGGAGGTCAAGGCTGCAGTGAGCTGTGATTGCACCACTGCACCCCAGGCTGGGCAACAGAGTGAGAACCTGTCTCACACACACACACACACACAGAGAGAGAGAGAGAGAGAGAGAGAGAGAAATAACCCTAGTCTGGTTTTTTCAGAGTGCCCCTTCCCATACTCTAGCTACTCTGGAGGCTCTGTTGGTTTGAGATCAGGGTGTGGGAAGGGATATTCTGGGAGATGAGGCCAGGACAGCACTTGGTGGAACTTCAGAGGGCCTCAAATGCCACACTAAGGAGTAGAAGGCTGTATTTATCTTCCAATGCTGCTATAACAAACTACCACAAACTTAGTGGTTTACATCAACACAAGTTTTTTTATCTTACAGTTCTGGAGGTTAGAAGTCCAACACAGGTCTTACTGAGATAAAAATTAAGGTATCAGCAGATCATGCTTCTTTCTGGAAGCTTTAAGGGAAAATCAGTTTCCTTGCCTTTTGCAGCTTCCAGAGGCTGCCTGCATTCCTTGGCTTGCGGCCCCTTCCTCTATTTTCAAAACTAGCAAACAAGGATGCTCAAGTCCTCTCACACAACACCACTCTGATTTCCTCTGCCTCCCTTTTCCACTTTTGAGGACCCTTGTGATGATATTGGGCCCAACCAGATAATCTGAGATAATCTCCCTCATTTCAAGTCAGCTGATTATCAACCTTAATTCCATCTGCAGCCTAACTCCCTTTGCTATAGAACCTAATGGAGTCACATATCCTGGGGGTTCGGCTGTGGGTCCTTCAGAGGGCCATGACCCTGCCTACCACAGATGGTGATCGTGGGAAGATGGCAAAGGGTTCTAAGCAGGGAGCAACACAATCAGAGCTGGTTTAGAGTGTTGCTCAAATGTTAAAAGTACACGTGAATCACCGAGGATCTTGTTAAAATGTGATCCTCAGTCCCCTAGATGGTGTGATTCTGATTTATGAGTTCTGGAGGTGAAGCCAGAGATTCTGCATTTCTGCCAAGTTCCCAGGTCATGCTGATGCTGCTGGTCCATGGACCACACGTAGCAAGAAGCTAGAAGCAAGAAGATTGAGTAGCAAGAAGCTAGAAGATTACTGTGGCTGCAGTGTGGAGGATGGGTTCTAGGGTGGAGAGGATGGAGGCTGGGAGACAGACCTGTGTGCTGATGTCAAGTTGTAATTGAATTTCTTCATTTCACAAGGCTGTGGTGAGAATTTCATATATTAAATACACACACAGATACACATACATATATATAAAAGTATATATAAAATGTATATTATATAAAACATATACATACACACACAGAGATGTGTGTATGTGGATATATGTGTGTGTATATATAACATATATGTATATCCTATATATTAAAACTTAAAACAGCACCTGGCACATAAAAAGCACTATATAATTATTAGCACAGATCATACTGTTTTTTGGTTGTTGTTGTTTTTTCTTTGTTTGTTTTTGTTTTTGAGATGGGGCCTTTCTCTGTCACCCAGGCTGGAATGTAGTGGCGTGATCTCGGCTCACTGCCACCTCTGCCTCCTGGGCTCAAGAGATTCTCCTGCCTTAGCCTCCCAAGTAGCTGGGACCACAGGCGTGCACCACCATGCCTGCCTAATTTTTGTATTTTTAGTAGAGGCGAGATTTTGTCATGTTGGCTGGGCTGGTCTCAAACTCCTGACCTCAGGTGATCCATCTGCCTTGGCCTCCCAAAGTGCGGGGATTATAGGCGTTAGCCACCGTACCCCAGCCATACTCTTGGTATTTTCTTAGGTTCACGTGAAGCATCAGAGCACTGGCCTGAGAGTAAGGATACCTGGTTCTAGATCTGGCTCTCCTGCCAACTTGAACTGTGACCATGAGCTAGTCACTTTCCCTCTCTGAGCTAGACAATCAAGTCAGAACTAGCCAGCCACTAAGATTGTAGTTGGAGGGGAGAAGCAGCTGGCTGGGCCTATTTCAGAAGTTCTGTGTGTAATGCTGTTGAACTTGCAAGAACTTGGGTTCAGCTCGTCATCAGCTAGAATCTCTACTCTATGTTCTGTGGGATGAAATGGTTGTAACTTTCCTATGCCAGAAAAAGCACAGCTTAACTTTTCTTTCATGAAACATTCTATTCTTGACATATATACTATAGGCAGTGCCTACTCTCACCCTGCTCCAGCCCCATCATCCTGCACAGTGGATGGCTGCAGGGTGGTCTTTCAGTGTGGCTGGAGGCGCACATAGACTTTGCTGGTCAAAGGTTCATAATGCTGGGTTTTCACTAAGATCTCCACAGTCCCAGGCTTTGAATGATTCATTCATTAACTTATTCAAATGCTCATTGTGTCCATTTAGTGCCATGTCAGATGCTGGGGAAACATGGATAAATAAAAACGGCTTCCTGCCCTCAAGGAACCCACAGTGATGTGGGAGCAGGGAACTAAGGAGGCATTGAACTGATCACCAGTGACAGGCCTGATGCTCACTAATCCTTAGAGTAGGAATTGCCCTAATTTACAGATAAGGAAGACAAGAAGTCCCTCTCCGGGACTCAGCATCACCACCTTTGAAAGGAAGCAGTTGGACTGCATTGGTTGTTCTCAGCCTTGGCTGCATCTTAGACTCCACCCCGGAGATTTTCAAACGTGCTGCTGTCTGGACCTTATCTCAGATGTATGAAGAATCCCTGAAGAGCTGGAGGACTGGGCACCAGGCCCCCTTGGAATCCCCAAAATGATTCCAAGGTACTGGAGGCCTGACGACCACTAAGGTCCTGATGACATGAGCTCTCACATTCTGATTTCCTGAAAAACACTCTTTTAGCCCTTCCACAGACACGTGCAAAATGGATGAATGAAGGAGAAGAGTGGAGAGGGAGGGTGGGAGGGGCCCTCAGCTCGTTTGAGTAAGGCCACCATTTGGAGAAGGATGCTGGCACTGTTCCCTTACCTTTTGTCATTTGCTCCTTTCGGGTTAGAGACACAGCAGTAGTAGACAAGGCAGGGTGGGCTTGGCGTTCTCATATGCTGTTGCAGGGAGTATAAATTATTATTGCCTTTCTGAACAATGCAACAAAAGCCTTAAAAACGGGCATGCACTAGACCCAACTATTTGTTTTAGGAAATTGTGTTGTGCTAGGAAATAATTGCAGAAGTAGTCAAATACAACGCTACAAGACTACGATCGTCACAATAGTGTTCATAATAGTGAGCAATGAGAAACAGCCTAAAAGTTTAATTACAGGACAACCAAACAATGAAATACTATTACAAAGACAAAAAATATCAGAGAAGAGTATTTAATGTTCCAGAGAAGGTGTCTAGATGATTGTTAAGGGGGAAAAACCCATCAACTAAATACTAAATGCAATGTACAGAATGTTCTGTTCATATTATGATCTATGTACATACTTAGGGGTGGAAAATAAACTTGAAACACAGTTCATCAAATGCTAGCAGGGTTTATCCTTGAGTCACATGATAATATGTGATCTTTTTAAACTCCTCTTTTTGGCCCCAGTTTTCATAATAACTATGTATTATTTTATTACTAATTTTTTAAATGTTATTGAAAAAATGAATCTCTTACAAACACTTCTCACATCCCTCTGCCTCTCCCATCTCCTGGTGGAAATGGACATCCCTACTTTGGCAGTGCAGCTGCTTGCTTACACTATGTTAGGAAACTCAGGACAAGCTCCTTAGCATGCAAGCCAGCTTCCACACACTATCTCTATTACTGGACTATGAGTCCCTCCAGGATGGGCACTGAGTCTAATGCGGCTCTTCAGCCATCCTGCCACCCACTCCAGAGAGTGCCTGGGACAGCATGAAGCCAGGAATAATAGGAGGAAGACAGACATCTGTAAGAGTAGCCATAATACAGAACAGACAGACCATTTTGAAGACTTCAACAGAAATTCCCTTTGGGAGGAAGCTAGTCACAAAAGACTGCCTAGATGGGAGGGGGGTTTTAAGCTGGGCCACATTTGAGTCCCTCAGTGATGGGAAGAGTAACTCTTAGAGAGGCTTAAGGCCAGGCTGTTGCCTGCAAGCCAGACTCCAGCCAAGCTCTCTAAACCCAGAAAGGGGTTCCCTGGCATCTAGGGGTCCTGGTCACTTGAGAGAGATACCAGGGCCCTCAGAATAGTTTTTTGCCCTGTTCAGTCCTTTAAATCACCCATGGCATGCAACAAATATGAACTGGAGTGGATTGGATTTGGTTGGGTTGGGATGGTTTGGGTTGGATTGGATTAGGTTGGGTTGGGTTGGGTTCGATTTGGTTGAGTTTGATTAGGTTGTATTGGATTAGGTGGGTTGAATTGGATTAGGTTGAGTTGGGTTGGATAGGGTTGGGTTGGGTTGAGTTTGGTTATAATGGGGCTAAAGAGTGAGCTGCATTCATTAGGTGACCAGGGCCCCCTGTCTCTCTCATTAGATGTTGACCGGTATCTGCTCTAACCCTAGACTTTTCCTCTCTGTGGTTTGGATAGAGCAGAAGAAGGTAATCAGCCAGCAAACCTGGCTCCTCCCAACACCTCTGATACCACCTCAGCTCCCCTGGGTGCTTTGTTGACAGCAATAGGTCATACCCCACAATCTGATGTTCTGACTTTGAGGTCTTATTTGCTTATCCATTCTCCACACTAGACATTAATGCCTTAAACTGAGTCTTATTGTAAGATTGCCTCCTTTTTACAACCTCACCTACCCACTACCACTGGTGTACTCCCATTATCTAATCATATCATGCAGAAATTGTGGAATAAGCCAACCTATACTAAAGAATTCATGGCTTAATGAAGGAGGCAGGCAGGGGTAACTTCTCTTACCAGACTGTAAAACACAACACAAAGTAACAATCATCAAAATTGTGTGGATTTAAAATGACATACACATGTTAGCACAAGAAAGTGATCAGTAGTACAGAGATACCAGAAATAAAAGTATACCATTAAAAGAAAAAATATTATATGATAAGATATCACACAACAATGATGGGCAGTACAATGATGGGGCAATAGCTCACACTTTAATTAGTACTTTGGGAAAACCTGGGGACCACTTTGGAAAAGAACTGGCTTTAGATTATACCCTAATTTGGCCAGGTGTGGTGGCTCATGCCTGTAATCCCAGCACTTTGGGAGGCCAAGTTGGGAGGATTGTTTGAGCCCAGGAGTTCAAGACCAGCCTGGGCAACATAGCGAGACCCTATCTTAAAAAAAGAGAGATTATATCCTAATCTATGGTTCATTTTAAGTGATCAAGCTGTAGATATTAAAAGAAAACTGGAAAATCAACTTAATATTTAGCTAGAAGAAAAAAGATAAATGCACAACTTTTGACAAACTGAGGCAATCAGGAATAAGATGAGTAGAGAGAAGCTGGAAAATAAATTTTTATCCAATTAATGTAATAAGAAAGATAAAGAGAAAATTAACATTAGTGTGAATTCCAGCCTAACTAGTTATTACTCTATTGAAGAAAACGACAGCCCTATAATGTTTCCTGAGTACTCAGTCAAGGTCACCCTACGGCTGACAAAGCCATGGAAGAATTGGGATGACTTATGCACCACAGAGAACATAGTAAGTTGGTGCATTAGACCACAGGCTAGACTGACCCCTTCATTCCTTCTTTGATTCATTGAAAAAGTATGCTGAGTACCCACTTCATGCCAGTCCCTGCACCTGGGATCCCTGTTCCAGGATTCAGAGTTGGACAGGGCCATCCCTGCCTCGTAGAACTTCCCATTTAGCAGTTAGGGAGGCAGGCAACTAATCCGTGGTCACAGTACAGTCTGAGAAGCCCTGAGACCAAGAGATGCTCATGATGCCTGGGAGAGGAGAGACAGCTTCCCAGAGCAGAATCTTAGAAGGATGATTTGGGGGTCGCCAGGTACTGTGGGGGAAAGGCATTTTTAAAATGGTACTGGTAGCCAGGTGGAGTGGCTCACACCTGTAATCCCAGCACTTTGGGAGGTCAAGAAGGGTGAATTGCTTGAAGCCAGGAGTTTTAGACCAGCCTGGGCAACACAGCAAAACTCTATGTCTACAAAAAATTTTTAAATTAGCTGGGTATGAGAATATGTAATCCAGCTATTCAGGAGGCTGAGGAAGGAGGATCCCTTGAGCCCAGGACTTTGAGGCTTCAGTGAGCTAAGATTGTACCACTGCACTACAGCCTGGGCAACAGAGAAGACCCTGTCCCAAAAAATAATAATAAAATAAAAATGGCACTAGCCTACACAAAAGCACAGATGTGGGACATTGCATGTCTCATTCAGAAGCCTGCCAGTGATTTGATGTGAGCTGAAGTCCATAGGGACTTAGTGGAGGAAGGCAGGGTCCTCTGGGGCCAGAAGCATGACTCCATCTCAGGTACAATGAGAACCCAGTGAGGGCAACTAAACTAGGAAGCATCATGATTGAATAAGAAAAATCCATCTAAATACATAGTAAGAACTGTTCAAGCAGTCCTGTTCTTTGAAGGATGAGTTCATTGGGGGCAAATATTGCCAAAGGAAATAATCCAAAAGGAAAAGGCCATTTGTCTGAAGATGTCCCAGCAGCACTATTTATAATAATGACAAATGGCTAAAGTCCAGCTCTGGACAAAGTGGCTAGCTCTAGACAATTGTCCTTTGGGAGATGGAGACTACAGGCCAATGAGGCAAAACTTCAGGTGTGACTTCTACCCACATCTCTCTCACTCAGAAAAGCACGTCAGACTGCCAGGGAGTGGGGTGGTTAGAGGGAAGTTCTGCACTGCTCTGATTCATATGCTTCCCATTAAATCAGGATTTCTCCAGAGAAGATAGTGGCCAAGAAGTACTTGAAAAGATGCGCAACGTCATTTGTCATTAGAAAATTGCAAATAGGCCAGGCACAGTGGCTCACGCCTGTAATCCCAGCACTTTGGGAGGCCGAGGCGGGCGGATCATGAGGTCAGGAGTTCAAGACCAGCCTGACCAATATGGTGAAACTCCATCTCTACTAAAAATACAAAAATGAGCCGGGCATGCCTGTAGTCTCAGCTACTTGGGAGGCTAAGGCAGGAGAATCGTTTGAACCTGGGAGGTGGAGGTTGCAGTGAGCCAAGATGAGCCACCAACTCCAGCCTGGGCGACAGAGTGAGACTCTGTCAAAAAAAAGAAAGAAAGAAAGAAGGAAGGAAGGAAAGAAGGAAGGAGAGAGAAAGAAGGAAAGAAAGAAAGAGAAAAATTGCAAATAAAAACCACAATGAGATGACATTTTATATCCACTAAAATGGCTATAATTTTAAAAACTGAAAACAAGCATTGGCGATGATGTACAAAATTAAAGCCCTCATACATTGCTGGTGGGGATGAAAACATGGTGCAGCCACTGTGGAAAACAGTTTGGGGGTTCCTCATACTTGAAACACAGAATTATCATATGACCAGAAATTCTGCTCCTAGGTATAAAGAAGTAGAAACAGGCCATCAAACATCCAAACACTTGTATGCAAATGTTCAGAGCAGCACTATTCACAAAAACCAAAAGGTAGAAATAACCCAAATGTCCATCAACAAATGAATGGAAAAACAAAATGTGGTATATACATACAATGGAATATGAAAAAGGCATGAAGTCATAAAAAGGCATGAAGTAGTGACACAGGATACAATATGAGTGAACCGTGAAAACTTTATGTTAAATGGAAGAAGTCAGACACAATAGGTCATATACTGTATGATTCCATTTTCATGAAATATCTAGAATAGGCAAGTCCATACAGGCAGAAAGTAGTTTAGTGACTGCCTGAAGCTGGGAAAAGGGGGGAATGAGGAGCAATTGATTAATGGGCATAGAGATTTCTTTCGGGGTGATGAAAATGTTTTGGAAGTTGATAGAGACGTTGATTGCACAATATTGTGAAGGTACTAAATGACACTGAATTGTACACTTCAAAATGGTTAATGTTATATAATGTAAATTTCACCTCAATAAAAAGTAAGTCTGGATATCTAAATGGTCAATAAACATATGCAAAGGTGATTAATTTAACAATGAGGAAAATGGAAATTAAGGCTACAGTAAGATCAAATATGCACCCATTAGAAATGCTAAAGTTAAGCTCAGTGACAAGACCAAGTGCTGATGAGGATGTGAAGAAATGGAGGCCCTCATTTCTTGGTAGCTGTGTAGATCTGTACAACCATTTAGAAGACATGCTGGCATTGTCTACTCAGTTGGGGGATATGCACACTCTGATTCAGCACTCCACTCCTAGGTATAGAACCAACAGAAATTCATGCACATGTGCACTGACAGAAATGTACAAGAATGTTCAGAGTGACACTATTACATTAGCCCAAAATGGAAACAACCCAAATGTTGGAGAAGAATGGATAAGTAATATATGCTATGCTAATGCAATGGACTATTATACAGCAATGGCAATGAACTACAGCCACATACAGCAGCATGAATAAATCTCAAACACTTATTATTCATTGAAAGAATCAGACACGAAAGAATAGATTCTGCATTTAAAAAGTTCAAAATCGAGTAAAACAGAACTTCAGAATTTCGGGATACACACTTAGATAGTAAAGCTATTTTTAAAAAGCAAGAAAGTGATGACTATTAATGTCAAGGTAATGGTTACCTCAGAGGGAAAGAAGGGAAAATAAAACCACAGCAAAGGGGTTCAGGAGAGCTTCTGGGGATTATCCTATATCTTCATCTGGATTACATGTTTGCTCTGTGATACATGATTGTACTGTACCTTTAGCATTCACTTTTCTGAATGGATGTTGTATTTCACAATAAAACAGTTTAAACACAAGCAAATAATTTGCAATCATCAACACTTTATTAGCAAAAGCAAATTATTTGTGACACCACCATCCCTACCTGGACAATAGCCCCCTTATCTTCTAAAATATTGGGTATTCCAATGACACTGAAACTTTACCAGAAAAAGGAGGGATTGGTGCTGTCCTCCAGCTCAACCTTGACCACTGGAGGTACAAGAGGCCATGTGGGTGACACCCACTGACAAGTGTCTCTCTTTTTTTTTGAGGCGGAGTCTCCCTCTGTTGCCAGGCTGGAGTGCAGTGGCGCAATCTTAGCTCACTGCAACCTCTGACTCCCAGGTTCAAGCTATTCTCCTGCCTCAGCCTCCCGAGTAGCTGGGACTACAGGCACCTGCCACCACGCCTGGCTAATTTTTTGTATTTTTAGTAGAGACAGGGTTTCACTGTGTTAGCTAGGATGGTCTCGATCCCCTGACCTCATGATCTGCCCGTCCTGGCCTCCTAAAGTGCTGGGATTACAGGTGTGAGCCACTGCGCCCGGCCGACAAGTGTCTCCTTAAACAGGATGGTGTAGAAGGATGGGATTGGCTGCACACAGGACATTCTGGATGGTAGATGAGAAGACTTCAGGAAAAATGGCTTTACAGTTGTCTGTGGCCCTTTCTTTCTTCCTGTGAACTATGACCCCTTTGGGGCAGCTCTGTGCCCAAATCCTTTCTGTACCCAGCCAGCATGAGGGCCAGCACAGAATGGGTTTGTTGAACTAAACTATGTGAAATAATCAAACCTCAAACTAGAAAAATATTATTTTGTTTTATTTCCCAACATTTTAAATTAGGACTACAGAGATGAGTGACTCTTGCCTCTCCACTTCATAGATGGGAAAACAGGCTCAGAGTGGGAAAAGCAACTCATCTAAGTTCACGGAGGAAGTCAGTGATTGGAACCCAGGTTTTCCAATACCTGAACTTGTGCTGTTTTAGGGCATGCAGGATATCAGGAAGTTTACAAAGACCCACTTTTTAACAGATCAACTATCTGCAAAAAAGCCATATGCCTATGTTCTACCCCTACCTGAGGAGCCCTGTCCTGGGCCCACAATGGCATTTAGGGATGGTAGGGAGAGTCGATCCAGAGGCCTGGAGGTGCAGGCGGAACTCTGGACCCATTTTCTGAGAGAATCAATGCCCTAAGAGGCCGGCAGCTTTTAAGTTGTGAGCTGTGTGCCAGCTCTGTACCAGGCTGGCTAGGAACCCCACCTTGAAGCCCCACCAGATCTGGGGCCTAGATGCTCTGGGAAAATGCATTCTTTTATTTAAGAAGCAGCTTTATTGAGGCATAGCTTACATTCCATAAAATTCACCCATTTTAAATGTATAGTTAGATTATTTTAGTAAATTTATAGAGTTGCACAACTACCACCACAATCCAGTTTTAGAACATTCCCCAAAAAGTTTCCTCATGCCCCTTTGCAGTCAATCTCTGCTTCTGTTTTCTGTCTCTGTAGTTCTGCCTTTACAGAAATCTCATATATAGGGACTCTTACAATGTATTGCATTTTAATGTCTGGCTTCTTTCACTTAGCTTAATGGTATTAAGGTTTAGCCATGTTGTTGTAGCATTGATCAATACTTCATTCCTTTTTATTGCTGAGTAGTATTCCATTAAATGGATACACCTCATTTCTTTGTCTATTCACCAGCTAATGGTGAATTTAACTTTATTCCAGTTTTGGCCATTATGAATAATGCTGCTATGAACATACATATGAGTTTTTGGGTGGACATATGCTTTCCTTTCCCTTAAGTAGATACTTAGGAGTGGAAGTGCTAGACTGTAGGGTAAGTACATATTTAACATTTTAAGAAACTGCCAAATCGTTGGGAACATGTATTTCCGCCCATAACAGCCCACTTACAAACATGCTTTCAGAAGCCACCCCACTTAAGCATACAGCGTAGTGGTTACAAGTGCAGATTCTGGAGTCAGACCCTCTGGGCTCAAATTGTGCTTATATTACTGAAGGCTACATGCCCTTGGGCAAATGACTGTGCCTCAGTTTCCCCATCTGTAAAAGGGGATAAGACATGGAGTTATTGTGATGATTGACAGAGCTCATTCATGGCAGGGCACTTAGAACACTGCTGGTTCATAGTGCTATGAAGTCTCGGCGATTGCTTTTTATAGCCAGTTGAGCAGTGGCCCTATGGAAGGAACAGCACCAGCCCTGAAGTTCACAGATGTGAGAGGGCTATTATGGATCTACCCAGTTACAGTCATGTGGCCTTGAAGAAGTCACATCCTCTCTGTAGGACAGAGCCCAATTTAGTTCTCAGCACTGCTGGGTGGTGATTCCAGGGACTTGGTGAAGGTGACATTGTGCTTTGAAGACTGCACAATGCCATGCAGACACAATGGACTCACGTTACAATTGTGACATTCAGATTGTGGGGTTCATTGGAGACCATGGAGCCCTTAAAGCCTTTTCCATCCATGAAGCTCCTCTAACTGCACACTAGGATGGTTGAGAGCAAGGACTCTGGAGTCAGACTGTGTGGTTCAAATCCCACCCCAGCCACTTAGAAGTCTTGTGACTTTGGACCTCTGTTTCTTCATTTGAAAAACAGAGATAGTAACTGTTCTCAGTCCCCACCTCCTGGAGTGGTTGTAAGGATTGGATGAATGAAATGTGAACATGTTCACACCTCCACCTGGATATACAAAGTGTTTTATAAGTATTAGGGATATTAAATTGCATTAAAAATTCAGTTTGCAGAGGGATAGTTTACATTTTTAGGAATCGTTTCATATCCCCAAAGGGGCACTGAAAACCTATCAGTTGCAAATGGCCCTCCTTAGACCCTTCTCAGTTCCTGAAGGTTTGCTGGCCCTCCCTTTTTACATTATAAATGGGAATAGGACTTCCTTTGTGTTAGAAACAACAGCCCTGACACTGAGGGATCCCAGCGACACACACAGGAGGAGAAAGAAACACCAAAGTTCCTATCCCCAGATCCGTCTTCCTTTTGGGAAACTGGAAGTTGCAGCAAAGTTCACAAAAGACCATGGAACCCAAAGTTGGCCTCTGCCACTGAGTTGGCAGGGCCCTATATCATATGCAAAATTGCAACTTTCTGACATGAGCCATGGGGCTGAGAAGCTAAAACTATACTCCAGCTGCCCTTTGATCTGCAACAAATGCCAGGCTGGAAGCTCTGGCAGGAAAAGCTATCATCGGATTTGGGTCTTGTTGCCCAGGAGACAATGGGCTGTCTTGGGCTTCTTCAGGCAAACAAAGAGTTAACCAAGGCCACCTTCTCAATCCCGTTTCCTTTGGGCCGACTAGAGGTTGTTTCCTAGACTTTCTGCTCCCTTATTCAATTGAAGCTGTGTACTAATCCCCCAAATTCAAAGGGGAAGGGGTCAGAAGCTATAGAAAGCATGGCTCTTCTGCAAAACTGCATGGAGAAAGAGCTGAGCAAGAGCAAGAGCCTACAGACCTGGATTCAAGTCCTGGCTTTTGGACTGGCCACTTTCTAAGCTTCTCTCAATCTCAATGTTATAAAAATACCTGCATTGTGATGGGATTAATAGAAGCACAAACCTCAGCACCGTGCAATATACCCTTGTAAAAAACCACACATGACCACTCCCTGAATCTAAAATAAAAATAAAAATACCTGCATTGCTTTCCAACACATAGTTACTGCAAGAATCAAGCAGTAATTTCTATCACTCATTTTGTGCCTAGTATGTACTGGAATCATGGAAAGCACATTATTTCTAATTTCTCTAATATTCACAGCATTTCTAGGAAGATAAAATGGTCTAATTAATCGCCTTTTTTAGATGGGGAAACTGAGGCACAGAGCGATGAAATCCATTGCCCAAGATCACTCAGCCAGCCACAATTCAAACCCAGGCAGTCTGACCTTAACCGAGGCCCATTTTAACTTAGGTCTACTTTAACTTATATCTTACTATTCAGCCAACCGCCTGAGTTCTGCTGGAGAAACTGAGGCCCGGGGAACGGAAGGGATCAGATCACTGGCTTCCAGGCCACAGCTCTTTCCACCACCGGTAGAGCCACTGCCCATGATAGACGTGACCGCTTAGGTAACTCAGAGCTGGTTAAGCATCCGAGCAATTCAGTTCCGTTATTTCTTGAGCAGCAAAAGCCCCAGATGTCCCTCCCGGTGTTCATGCTTCGCACCTGTGTGCGGAGAGGCACCAGACCTGCCCTTACCAGAAACCAGCCAGCACGCACAACCTAAGCGCTGGCGCTGGGTGCGCTGAGGCTGTTGGCGTTGGCGCTGGCGCTGGCGCTGTTTCCGAAGTCCCTCTCTGCCTAAGATTGGAGGCTCCGCACCCAGCTCAGACATCTCGGGTGCCCAGACAGCACTCCAATCGCCCCAGCTGCCCAGGGATCCCATTCACAGCTATAACCCCTGCACTGCCAGGAGGTAGCCGCCCGCGGGACCGCCAGTGCGCACGGAGTGGCAAGACTCCCTTTTATGTCCAGGAATGAGGCACGCATCGCAGCCGCGTCCGCCGCCAAAACCGACTTCCCCCACGGGCGCGGAGGCAGCTGGTGCCACCCTCCGACCGGGTTGCCTACCTGTAGCAGCGCGGGTCTGGGTGACGGCAGGGAGGGGCGTGGAGACCGAGAGCAGCATCAGCAGACACCAGCACTGCCCGTTGTTCCTCCTGCAAGATGTGCCCGAGGGAGAAAAGGTGAGGCGGGCAAGAGTATTGGAGGGGCCCGGGACGCGAGGAAGCAGAGAAGCGAGTCTTACCTTGGTGCCATCTCGCGGGTCCGCGGAGCCCCGGAAGGCGCGCGGCGAGTCGAGCAGAGCGTTGGAGCTCAGCGGAGGACGAAGGGTCGCTGAGCGCAGGCCGCCGCGCTCGCCCTTCCTGCAGGGAACAAAGGCGGAGCTCGGCAGCGGCGGCGGCGGGCAGAATCCCGGCTCCTGGCCCGCGCCCTGAGTCACCCGCGCTCTGAAACCCGACTCCGCCGCTCCCTGCGCTCCCCCGCGCGCTGCGCCCCACCTCGGGCGGCGGCGGCGCACTCACGCCCCGGGGATACCGGCCGCCCCGGCCTCCTCCCCACGCCCCTTTCCCCCTCGACGGACGTGCGCTCCCCTCTGCTGCCTCCACCCGCGGCTGCCTTATGTAAGCTGCGAGGAAAGCCCCGCGCCCGCGTTCGTTGGGGCAAGCGGGATGGGCTCCCTCCCGCCCTTAAGTCTGTCCTGGCGGGGCTGACCCGCAAGAAAGCACTCTTTCACAGCCGCCGAGGGAATCCTCTCCACAGCTCAGGGAGGCTGGAATCAGTGATTTCCTTATATGATGGACAAGGAGACTGAGGCTCAGAGAGGTGGAGCGTATGTCCCAAAGTCCCAAGCTGCACTGAGCTCCGAGATGCTGTGACCCACCCTGCACGCCTGACACATGGACCGACTTGAATGCCCAGGAGTGGACCTGCCTGGGGGCCATAAGTGATACATACAACTAAATGCAGCAGAGATAGTCCTAATAAAATTTTTAATGTACTTTCCTCCCTGTCTATACCTTACCTGCCCCCTTCATCAGAATGTAAGCTCCAGGAGGGCTTATCTTTGCTTTGTTCCCTGCCTAAAACAGCTCAGGTAGTAGGAGATGCCAATAAACGCTGGATGAACGAAGGAGCACAGTCTTGGGTGAGGCATCACACCAGGCCCTGTGATGAGATGTGGGGGTCATGAACCAGGCTCAGCCTCCAAAAGCCCTCAATGGGAGTGAGGCGGTGCAGGGCAGACTAACCCATTTGTGCAGAGCTTATCGCAGGGCACTGGGTAAACCCCAATAGTTGCTTTTTATTATTGAGATTACCACCAGGCACATAGTGTGAGATCTTCGAGTGAGAAGAGGCACCGCTGAAGTTGGCTGAGACCTGGACAGCTCTGAAGCCAGGCAAACACTAGGAACCTCTCTTCCTGACGCACCAAGTAGCCACAGTGGGCCGTGGCTCTGTGGTCAGTTCCTGTCTTTGATTCAGTTCCACTCTAGAGGACGGGTCACCTCTTGCCAAGGGAGTTAGCCTTGCAGAGGAGATGGCATGGGAATGGAGATAGCAACTAATGCTTACTTGGTGTGGATTATGTCCCAAGCCCTGTGCTAAATGCTTTAGCTGTGTTATCTCATTTAATACCCACAACAGCCATGGAAAGGTGATACTGTCATGATCCCCATTTCATAGATAAGAAAGCTGAGGTTCAAAACATTCCAAGGCTAATAAATGGCAGATGCAATACCCATGCTCCTCCCCACTCAGCCATGCTGCCTGCCGGTAAAAAGCAAGAAGGTTAGACTCACTCTCCACCCTCAAGAGCAAAATCGCAGTGGAGACACAGAGCACTCAGATATGAAAGGGTTCATGCCAGCCTGGGAGGTGAGGGCTCAGAGGAGAGATGGTTGGCCTGGAGATCAGGAGTCTGGGTTCCAGTCCAATGCTGGCCCTGGCTGCAGGGTGAAGTTGGGCAAATCTTGCCCTTGGTCTGATTTTTTATTTCTCCACCTGGTTAATGGACACAACTACCTTGATTTGAATGGTGGCTGTGAGTCCCTTGATGGGACCACCTACCGGTACACCACAGTGCTCTCTGTCCATTGGATTTTGGCTTCTATTATTAGAGGTTGTGGATATTCTCATCAGGGCTGCAGCCTGTGGAGGCGGACAACTGGCAAGACAGAGGGGGGACCTTAGATGAACCTCTTAAGGGATTGAGTTTCCAGTAGCCAAAGCAGCTCGAGAGCCAGGTTGGCCTCATGTGGAGCTAACACATAAGGCAAAGTGCATCCCAACAGAACTGTCCACTTGAGGCCTCTTTCCTAATCTGTCCACATTCCCTGTGAATGTAAATTCTCTCCCACTTGCCGCCACTCTGTGATGGGCCTAACCTTATTTTATTTTGATTCACTAACCGTAGGGAATTTGCTTTCGTAATTCTATATTTCTCTATTGTTTGTAAAGTACCACATTAACTAGGAATATAATTGACTTTCTTAGAACTATATTTCTGTACTGCTTAGAAAAACCACATCAGTTATGGCTACATAGTAGATCTAGGGTTCTGTTTGACAATTTTAAAACCAGAGATTGTGAACTGGCAGCCATGGGCTTAATTTTGTTTCATTTTTGATTTTGGTTTTTGTTTTTGTTTGAGATGGAGTGTCGCTCTGTCACCCAGGATGGAGTGCAATGGTGGCTCACTGCAACTTCTGCCTCCCGGGTTCAAGTGATTCTCCTCCTCAGCCTTCCGAGTAGCTGGGACTATAGGCGCCCATCACCACGCTAGGCTAATTTTTGTATTTTTAGTAGAGACGGGGTTTCACCATGTTGGCCAGGCTGGTCTCAAACTCCTGACCTCAAGTTGATCCACCCATCTCAGCCTTCTAAAGTTCTGGGATTAAAGGCATAAGCCACCATGCCCAGCCTTCAATTTTGCCCATAGATATGTTTTATCTGGTCTGCAGGGTGTCAACCTCCAAATTAAATTGGCTAGCAATATTTGATAATTAGAAAATTGCACATTAAAATTGAGACTTCTGGATTCTTTTTGAAATTTTGGAAAACCTGGCGACATAGGGCCTGCATTCTCTGTGCCAACAATCGATTGGCATTGAATAGGGGCTGCTGCCTTCAGCTAAGGCAGTACTGTCCAGTTTGCCGTAGTTCCCACCACTCCCTATTGTCCCCAAAACCAAAGCTAAGAATCAATTGCCCCTTATCACAGTTGCACTCTGCCTTTGCATATAAGAAAAAATGGAATAGGTTGAATGCTCATGTTCCTGTTAAAAATGGGTAAACAGAAGATATATGGGGAGAAGAACATGTTTAAAGAAAGATGGGGAAAAACATATTTATACTTGTTTAATATACAAATAAAGTGTGTACATTGAAAAAAATGAAAATGAAGGTGCCATTATGAAACAAACCTGGCCTGCTCAGTTACATATATAACCTGAAGGGTGAAGGCTTGATTGTGATCCGATTTATCAGTCCAAGATACATACACATAAGGCAACAGATTCCTTTCTACTCTTGCAGGGAAGTCCTATGTGCACATTTCATATTTTGTTGGTTCTGTGTAACTGATGATACCCAATTCACTGGAATCTAAAAATGAAGGTTCCCAAAGCACACTTCTCCTCTACAAATGACTGGAAATAGACTCGTGTTAAGGTTGTTGATTTTGCACCTATTTCTCCTGGGAAGCCAGACCATGTTCGTATTCAAGAAGGGCTCTCAGTTTGCAGCTTGTCCCTGAACTCAGGCAGATGAAGAACAGGGAGGGTCTCCGGCCTGCAAGCTGAAGTGGGGGCCAAATGGTCCCAGCTGTGGGTGTGGGAGGGATGGGGCAGGAAGCCAAGCAAGGCATTTTACCTCCTGCCAGACAGTGTTTTTAGGGCTTAAGTGATTTCCCTCCATTCAATGTTAAGTTGTAGAAATAGCCAAGAGGAAGCTTTGTGTCATACCCAAGCTGATCTAAATTGTTTACCACCGTTCAGTGTAATCTGTGAGACTGGGATGTATGAAGACTGGGGATCTTATGTCCCAACTCTTGCAGGACTCGACTAAATTAATAGGCTGTTCCATTTTCCCATAATCTACCCAATGTCCCTGATAGCTCAGTATCCAAAAGCATTCTCCATACTGTCTCAAGCAGCTGGAAGGGGCACAAAAATCTGTGGAAATCATCTAAAACTTTGGTTTCAGAAGAAGTTACCAAGAATATAGTGTGTGTCATTCTAGACCTCAGTTTATTCACTACATGGGTACAATGCCTCCCTTGTGGAGTTGTGGTGAGAACGTCTACAGGAGGTAGTTAGAGCTTGCATATCATCTGAATTAATGTGCAGAAAAAGTGCAATAGGTTTACTAGCTAACTAGAATAGAATTTACCAGAATAACTAAAGAGACAGCTGCCTTTGGGATAACCAAGAGAAAATAATGACTGTTTAAGCCCACAACTACCTTCCAAGGAGGACTCATTTGTTCTGCTGAGCATCTTGATGTGTTTGGATATGCAAAGAGGGGCCACGGGCTGAGACAAGAGTCATTGGTTCAACATAAGAGAAAATGATGGATTTGAAAATCTGACAATCCAAGAGGAAAAGAAAAAGGAGGGAGAATGTATCAGACACCTTTTATGTGCCACCGCAACATCCTGTCCAGATCCCCTCCATCTTGATCATTTATGTGCAGGGTGGCTGTCTTCCAACTGCCAGCACCTGCATCCCTTCACCTGAGCACTTTCTCTGGCCCCTGGAGCCTGCTCTGCCCACAAGCACAGAAGACCAGAAGTGCTGGGAAATTAATGGAGCAACCCCCTTCCCCAAGCAGCTCTCAATCAGTGATGGTCAGGAGCTGGTGGATGAGAATCTCAGCACCCTTACCCAGCTGGTGGGAACACCTAGGCAGGCACACATTCTACACTTCTATCCAGAGTTTCCACAGGACTGAGCTCCGGTTTCCCACGGGATATTGTGCACTCTTTATTGGCCACCTCATTTCCCCACTCCCCTTCCAGTGCTTCTTAAGAAAACTGACCAAGTGAACTGCTGGCAGTGGAATCCTTGCCTCCAAGTCTTCTGCTGCAGGAATCCAGATTAAGACAGCTGCTTGAAATTCTTTTAGTCTCACCTGTCTCCAGGGTCTTTGGCCACTTGTTCTAACAGCAGTCCCCTTTGTGGAGACCAACTCTACCTGGACTCTCACCACCTTCAGGCAGATACAACTCACAGCTCCTGTCCTCATGTCCACATTGAGCACCTTTCACTTCCATCCCAGGGCTTCCCTGTCGATGCTAAGGCATGATATCCTCAGCGCTATCCTTAGTGCCTGCAATGAGCAACCTGGAAGTGCAGTGCAAATAACACCCTGTGGGGCAAAATTTCAGCCAATGGAAGCCAGTAGATGTATTTTTCTACCTTCCTCTTCCAGATGCACTGTGCCAAGAAAGTAATTTATAAGGCATCTCAGAAGTTGGTCTCACAATGCTTGCAGAGCAGTCCGTCATGTCTAATGCCTCTTATTGGGCTCTTCCTCCTACCTTGCCTCCCTTTCCTTTTCACTTCTGCTCTCTAAGATCACACTCCCTAATGCCATAGAGGCACACAAGACTTAGCCTCAGATGCTACTATCTGAATAACCCAGGATGAGACAGGTGACGGAGCTTATCTCTCAGATTCTGACGTACTCATGCATCTTAACAGAGTATCTAAGGCAATTGTCCCTTCCTGCTCACTATCTTCAGTTAGCATGATGTCACCAGTATAAGGGACCAGCAGGATAGTCCATGACATGTTGGAATGACAAGGTCCTTATGGACTATATTATAACAAAGAGCTGTTATGATACTATATTATAACAAAGAGCTGTTACGATACTCCTGGGGCAAAACAGTGACTATATACTACTGTATCTGCCATGTAAAAGTGAATTGGTTTTTATCTTCCTTGTGATTCCACTTTGCCAGGTCACGCTGCATCCCACGTGCCAAAGGCTATGTTGGTATATTCCAGTAAAGATACCATATTTGGCATGGCAGCTGCAATGGATGCTACCATCTGGCCAAGTTTATGGAAATCCACTATCACATGCCATAATAGATTTGGCTTTCACAGGGGCCTATACAAGCTAATTAATGGAAATGTAATGGGATCTACCATACCTGCACCATTTAAGTCATGATAGGGGTTCTAACCTCTGCAATACTTTCTGAGAGGTGATTTTGCTTCTGATCTACTATCTTGAAGTGGAGGAAAGGGGGTAGTTTCAAGGACTTCCACTTGACTTTTCCTACCAGACTCTACAAGTCAAGTTGCTAATGTAAGGGTTCTGCCAGAAGCTAAGACTATCTATGCCAATTATATATTTGAGGTCAGGCCTAAAAAGGTCTAGAAAACATAAGTAAATTATGTGAACAGGTAGCACAGACTCCCAGGTCACCTACTTCTTTGCACCAACACCCCTTCTTCAGTTCACACTTAGGGCTTCATGGGTGGTTTCCTACAACCAGTTATCAGTTAAGGAAAGAACCCAGGTTGCTTCACACATAAGCCTGTGTGATATGTCAGTGCTAGTTGAAATGAACTGTTGCTGCATTGCAACCCTCTCAAGGGTAGCCCCAAAGGACAATCATGAAGAGAACTCCTCCCAGGGCGTAGAACTATGAGTGGGGCACTTGGTCAACCTCTTTGAAAGAGAGAGAAGTAGTATAGTATTATGATGTATGTAGATACCTGAGCAGTGCGCAAATGTCTTCGATGTTGGCCAGAGGCCTGAAAGACAAGATTGGATGATCTGGGACCAGGAGATCTAGGGAAATGTAATGTAGATTGACCTACAGAAATTAGCACATGTGTTGGTCTTTGTATCTCAATGCTCACGAGAAACCATCCACCACAGAGGAGATAATTCAACAGCCAGGTGACAGGGTGACTGATCTTGTGGATGTCAGCCAGTCTCTCTCCTTGACTATCAAGGGGCTGACACAGAGAAGCCTTAAACAGTGACAATGATGGCAGGGGTAAATGCTAAGCACAGGCCCAGCACCATGGGCCCCATCCCTCTAAAGCAGATATAGCTGCTGACATTGATGAATGCCCAGCCTGCCAGCTGAAAAGACTGACACTGAGCCCTCAATATGGCACCATTCCTCAGAGACGCCAGCCAACCCTTTGGTGATAAGTTGATCCCCTCAAACCCCGTCCTGAGTATGTCTTCCTCTTCAGCATCAGTACCCAAATGGAAATGGGTTTGCCCTCCCTGACTAAGTGCCTTTGCCAGCACTGCCATCCAAAGACTTGCAGAATGTTGGATTTATCGGCATGGTGTCTGCACAACATTGCCTCAAATGAAGGGACTCATTTTATGGTAAAAGCAGTGTGACAATGAGTGAATAATCAAGGACTCCATTGACTTGATCATGTAGCACATACCCCAGAAACATCTAGATTAATACAATGGTGGAAAGGCCTGTTAAAGGCTCAGCTAAGGCACCAGCTTAGGGACCACCTGGTGCCGAGCTGTGGGACTTTCCTCCAGAATGTGGTTGGGATAGTCACTGAATTAATGGCCAATACATGTTGCTGTGTCTCCAAAAACTAGAATACTTGGGTCTGGAAACCAAGGAGTAGTGGTGGAATTAAGTCCTTTTCCTCTCCCAGTGATCCACTGAAACTAAGCTCTGGTGGGGTAGAGGTGCTGGTGTTCAGCAGAAGAACTCCTCCAAAAGATACAATAAGGCCACTAAACTTGAAGCTGTGACCACTATCTGGTCACCTTGAGCTCCTCAGGCCAGTGGGCAAGTGGGCAAAAAAAGAGTGACTGCATAAGTGGGGCTATTGAGCCCTGACAGCCACTGGGAGCCACAGTAGCACCTACTTTATGGGGCAGAGAAGATATATTTACAATCCAGGGAATGTCCTGGTGTATTTCTTGGTACATGCATATCCTGTAATGATAGCAAATGGGCACATGAAGCAATCAAGGCAGCTGAGAGGTCAGACCCTTAAAGGATAAAGGTCTAGGTCACCTCACTAGGCTAGCAAGCCGGATCATCCAAAGTGTGGACTGAGAATAAAGGAAATCAGAGTGGGTTGGGGAGGAGGGACATGGCACTAGCTACAGCCGAGGGGACTTCGGCTTGTTTCACTCTCCTGGCTAAAATCTTCTCAGAGATCTTAATTGGCTATGATCTTAAAAGGGATTCTGTGACTGACTGGACTTATACCCCTCTTCTTAGAAAATAAGTGATAGGAGGCCAAGATGGGATCACTTGAGCCCAGGAGTTCAAAACCAGCCTGGGCAACATGGCAAACAGGGCAAGACCCTGCCCCCAACCCCTCCCAACCACACATAAGGAAAATAAGTGAGAACATCATATTCTTTCAAAATTGAAGATCCTATATGATAGCATAGGAGCTAGATCTATTGGGAAGGCAAACCTAAGCAGTGCAGGAAGTAAACTATGCCACACATCTCTAATGCACCACTTCAAATCCTCTGAATTTCCTGCCTCCAAGTGGTCATTCATTCTAGCCACAGCCATTGCTGCGGAGATCAACTCACCAGGGACTCCAATCAATTACGGGTAAACCTGGCAGTGCTTTCATTTATGCACAAAGTGTAAAACTCTCAACTCCTACTTAGGGACTTCTATATCAATCCTGAGACATGAGATGCTGTAGGGTTCATTTAGTGCCCACACATAAGCAATTTGGAAATGCAAAGGAAATAATATGTGGCCAGCTTCTGAACAATGAGAGATGGAAACCAGTGAATGACTATTTCTCCCTCCCTATCACACATCCGCCGCCCTGAGCAGCAGCTTCTCAAAAAAAAGTCCCACAAGACTGAGGACTCATCTATATATAAGACCTGTTATTTGCTCTTCCTTCTTCCCTGCTTCTTTTACCCCCTCCCTCTTTCCTGGGACTGAACTTCATAAAGTGACACAGAAGTCTTTGCCTCAGGCTCTGCATTTTGGGAAACCCAGCTAAACGCAGAGCGGCAAGAGCTGATAAGCACCATCAAGATAGTGTGAGGCCAGAAGTTCTGTGTGATGAAGCAGCCAGTGAAATATTTCCAGCATGGGGGTGCCCCCAGAACGTTTGCAAAATCCTAAATCTAATGCTTGGTTTGCAGCTGTTTGCATTCCAGCAAATGGAAAGCCCTCCTGCAATGACCCTTCCCCCAGCAACAACAACAACCTTCACTCAAGTTTACCTGACACATGAATGCTTTATAAAAATGGAGTTTTGTGGATATCAATTGAGACATTAATACAATGTCTTGGTCAATAGAACAGAACAAAGGTTGCACACGTGGGATGCTGTGATGAGTTATAACCAGAACTTAGAAACAAGAGCCCAGCATCAGAGGTGAACATAAGAAGATAAGCTTTCTGGGAATGTGCATAAATATTGAAAATGACTATGGGCTTCCAAAAACCACAGAATAGGGGGAGATAGAGGCCATTCCCAAGGGACAAAGAAGATTTCCCCCCCCCCCATCCAACATCTGATAAATGAGCAATATAAAGTATCCGAAATCAGACAACACGGGTTTAAATCCACAGACTGTTCTTTACCAGCTGCAGCTATACCCCTCTTCTTAGAAAATCAGCGATGGGGCCAGGTGCAGTGGCTCACGCCTGTAATCTCAGCGCTTTGGGAGGATGAGGCGAGCGGATCACGAGGTCAGGAGATCAAGACCATCCTGGCTAACACGGTGAAACCCCGTCTCTACTAAAAATACAAAAAAATTAGCTGGGCATGGTGGCGGGCGCCTATAGTCCCAGCTACTCAGGAGGCTGAGGCAGGAGAATGACATGAACCCAGGAGGCAGAGCTTGCAGTGAGCCGAGATAGAGCCACTACACTCCAGCCTGGGCAACAGAGCAAGACTCCGTCTCAAAAAAAAAAAAAAAAAAGAAAAGAAAAAGAAAATAAGTGATGGGAGGCTGAGATGGGAGGATCACTTGAGCCCAGGAGTTCAGAACCAGCCTGGGCAACATAGAAAATGGCTCAGTCTCTGTGCCTCAAGTTTCATGAATTAAAAAATAGTAATAATAGTAGAAAATTGTTGAATGTGTGAAATTAAATGACTCTGGCATATAACGTGTCACTAAACATTTTTTAATTTTATTATTTAATTATTATTTAATAATAAAAATAATAAAATAATATTAAATGTATTAAATAATAATAAATTAAATAATAAATAATAATGTTTATTAGCATTAAATAATACAAATATCTGTCTAATACAAATAAAAGGCCCAAATATGTAGTCATAGAATATCAGATCTAGGCCGGGCATGGTGGCTCACACCTGTAATCCCAGCACTTTGGGAGGTCAAGGTGGGCAGACTACTTGAGGTCAGGAGTTCAAGACCAGCCTGGCCAACATGGTAAAACCCCATCTCTATTACAAAATACAGAAATTAGCCAGGCATGGTGGCATGTGCCTGTAATCCCAGCTACTCAGGAGGCTGAGGCATGAGAATCACTTGAGTCTGGGAGGCGGAGGTTGCATTACAGTGAGCTGAGATCGTGCCACCGCACTCCAGCCTGAGCTACAGAGTGAGACTCCGTTTCAAAAAAAAAAAAAAAAAAAAGAATATAAGAATATCAGATCTAGAAGCGTGCTCAGAGATCTTCAAGCCTAGCTTCCACTCATGCCTAGAGAGAAGAAGGGGATTGCCCAGGGCCACTGTTAATCCAGGGCACCGCCAGAGCCAAATGTCCTGATTCCTATCCAGTGCTCTTTTCTATGCCTCTTGGGCCTCCTGCTCAGTTTCCCCAGGCATTCAGGGTCAAGACCATTACAAATAAAAAGGACAACTGAAAATGCATATTCCATGTTTACCATGTGTCTTCAAGTCTCTGTATGCTCTGCTAAGCACTGCCCTAGAGGGTGTCACTCCACCAAACAGCATTGGTCAGCCACGGTTCAGACTAGTGTTTTTTACCTGTGGCCCGCCTGCATCAGAATCGTTTTGTGGAAGGCATGTTAAAAGTACAGATTTCTAGTCTCTACACAAAACCTATCAAATCAGAATGTCTATAGGTGCGGGCTCGAGAATTGCAATTTTAAGAAGCTCCCTGGTCTTTCTTATGCACACTGCAGCTTCACTGCCATTGACCTAAAGTTTTACACTTCTATTTCTCATGGCACCTGGTTCCTGAATTCTATCTTGGAATTTCTTGCATTAGGAAGAAATAGTATTCCAGCTTGGGGGTAGCCCTAGAACGTTTGAGACATCAGAAGTCTAATGCTCTGTTTGGAGTTTTTTGTTTTTTTGTTTTTTTGTTTTTTTGAGGAGTTTTGCTCTTGTTGCCCAGGCTGGAATGCAATGGCGCGATCTTGGCTCACTGCAACCTCCGCCTCCCGGGTTCAAGCAATTCTCCTGCCTCAGCCTCGCGAGTAGCTGGGATTACAGGCATGCACCACCACGCCTGACTAATTTTGTATTTTTAGTAGAGATGGGGTTTCTCCAGGTTGGTCAGGCTGGTCTGGAACTCCCAACCTCAGGTGATCCGCCCACCTCAGCCTCACAAAGTGCTGGGATTACAGGCGTGAGCCACCTCACCCAGCCTGTTTGGAGTTTTTAATACTATCTCCTACGATGATGCATTTGCACTTTTTAGCTCAGACAAACTGCCAAGACCTCTCTTAGATGGATTTTCCCATTTGCCACACCCTTGGAAAAGCAAGAAAAAAATGTATTCTGTTGAGTTAAGGCCTTTAGGATCCAAGATTTCGGAAAGAAAGCAGCCAAGAGCTAGAAGGGACCTTGTACCTGATCCCAAGCCCAATCCAACCAGAGGCTCTGCTGTACAAATTTATTTAATTTAAAGAAATAAGACAACTAAGGAATCTTCTAGGTACCATTTGACCACAGAAGGAGGCCTGTCAAAGAGTTTGTGGGCAAAACGCCACACGTGTGGGCTGCTTGCCTTCCATTCTACCCCAGCTCCCTCATCAGCGCATCAGACAATGGCTGCCACTTCCACAGTATCTGTAAAGAAGGATGGGGCAAATGTAAAAAGCACTACATTTAACTGCTATTTTTGTCTCAAGGAGGATGAGAGTTGATAAATGTGTCATTGAGATAAGCCAGAGAGGGCAGGATATAAAATCTGTCCAAAGTGATAGTTTTTTTGGCTTTTATTTTTTTTCTTTCTGAGACAAGGTCTTACTCTGTCACCCAGGTTGGAGTGCAGTGGGGTGATCACAGCTCACTAAAGCCTCAACGGCTGGGGCTTAAGCAATCCTCCCACCTCAGCCTCCCAAGTAGCTGGGACTACAGGAACACGCCACCACGCCCAGCTAATTTTTAGATTTTCTTGTAGAGACGGGGCCTCCTTATGTTGCCCAGGTTGGTCTCAAACTCCTGGGCTCAAGCCATCCACCTATCTTGACCTCCCAAAGTGCTGGGATAACAGACATGAGCCACCGCACCTGGCCCTGATAGGAGTTTTATCACAGATTAAGTCTTCATGTTCCCAAATGGCAGGGCCACACCCTACTCTTGAGAGTGGCCAGTGGTACAGCTGACAAAAAATACAGCCCTTCTCTGTTCCCCTTTATCTGCCTCACTGCCTCCTGCCCATCAACTGTTAGAAACAGCTCTGTTGGACATGACTGTGAAGTGTGGTCACTCAGAGCTGCCACAGGTTGTAGCTTCCTCTTCCCTCAAGCCTAGAGACTCAAGAGTTTGCCACAGGTCAGTAGCATTCCTAGGGGGCACTTGGAAATATAAGGGTATGGGGAGTTTCTTTTGTCACAATCAATGCAGATGTTAGTGGCATTCAGCAGGCCAAGGATGCTAAATTCTGCAATGTAAGAGGCAGGCTATCTAACAAAGAACTAGTCCAGCAAAAATACCAACTGTGCTCCACTGAGAAATGCTACCAGATTGTGGCTCTTAATCTTTCTTGACCGAGACCCTTGGTCTCACAATCTCAAAAACACACTTCTGAAACCAAGGTTTAATGTAGCAATATTTGCCCATACTACATGTAACACATTCAGATATTTTCTACTCTGTTGTGCTCCATTATATTTTTTTTAAAAGGCTGATCAAAACCCGTTCAATAGATTTCATGATGCACAAATAGGCCACAACCCATATTAGGGTGTGATGATTTCAAAACTCTTCATCAGCCCGAGAGGGTGGAAATATGTGGAGTGAAACTCACCATAGGAATTGTTTGTCTGCTCTCACACACACTAGCTGACCTAAAAAAATCTCAGGGCTAAAGTGAAAGCCCCAGTGACTTCTA